>NC_058023.1:12206173-12806173 GCF_019176455.1 Solea senegalensis | reverse complement strand
CTGAAGAAGGAAGGAGGAAGTAGGGAGCTGGTCCTGGACCAGTACGCGAGCCGCTTGGCCTACCGCTCCATAAAACTAGGTTTGGCTCATGCTAGTCGCAAGATCAGGCAGAGATCCTCGAGCATCCGCTTTCACTCGTCCAAGTCGCTGCCAGATGAATGGAAAGCTTCAGGTAGTGAGGTCTCGTCCCCCCGGGACAGAGCAGAGACAGTGGTCTGTCCCTCAGGTGAGGACACTCGGTGCTGCTGCAGTGACTCTGAGGAGCAGAGTCAGAGGGACTACACAGATCTGGTCAACTTTGCTGAATCGTTGGCGTACAACATCACCTGCGATGTCACACGCAAGCTCCACCTCCCCACCGCGCGCCTGCCCAAGTCCCTCACTGACTCCTGCCTCTATAAGAAATCCAAACTTGAAGACATGACGGAGAACCTCATCAGGAACTCCTTCTCCTGCCCCCTGTTGTCCAAGGACGGTAAGAGCAGGCGTTACCACAGCACAGGGAGCCTGTACGATGGAGGCCGCAGCAGCAGAGCGATGCAGGTTGTCGAGCACTACGCCAGGAAAATAGTGGACGACACTTTGAAGATGAGCCTGGCGTCAGTCAGTCGTCCGTCGCGGGAGCATCACAGGACGCAAGGTCACGACAGACACTCCCACAGGCAGAGGCTGACCGAGGCCCCGCCCACCAGTCAGGCCGCAGGCGAGAGGACCTGCCGTTACTGTCTGGCTCAGGAGTGTCTGTACTGCAGCAAACACGGCCGGCACCACCCGCCCACAACACACTGGAGGAGACGAGGGCCGGACTGTAAGACGAGCCGGAGCCAGAGGATTCCCAGCTTGGACATTCCCAAGATCCACATCGACCTGGACCACAGGGTGGCGTTCGCCGAGGACATGGTCTCCACGGTGATGGAGACGGCAAAGCGTGAGCTGAGCAACACCAGTCTCAACGCCGACAGCGGCATCGGCCACGACGGGACCAGCTACGCCGAGAGCCTGACTGCTGAGATCATGACGTCAGCCATGTCCAACGTCTGTCAGGGCGCCATCATCAGGTGACCACACACACAGAGATAATGCAAGTTATTCTGAAATTAACAATTATTTGTTATCAAAGATTAATCGGAATTAAAAATCAATTTTCTAGGAAAATAAGTGACAAAAATTATAGATTATTCAAGTAAATGAGAAAATCTCTTGTTCATGAAAATAAGTGATGAAAATTATACATTTATCAGCTCATTGTTAAAAATGTGTTAAAACGAATAACACGAATCACGTAGTTATGGAAATGAGTACGAAAAATAAAATGTTAATCAGCTGATCATCATCATTATTATTATTATTATTATTTAACTATTAAAAATAGTTAAAGATAATAGATGAATATTTTAAAATGAAAATTAGTGATAGAAATATAAGTTGATATGTTCATCTCATTTCATGCTCATGGCCATATAATGTTATTTAGACAAACAAAAGTTGTTTTAACGAGCAGAAATCACACGGCAGAAAAAGCATGAACTAGAAAAATAAACGTCTGTTCATTATCAAAACAAGTGTCAAAGATTAATCTTTCAGTTGTTTGGTCCATGAAATGTTACAAAATGGTGAAAAATGTAAATCCATACAAGTTTTATTTTATCTACAAACCAAACATTTTCAGTTCTTCTGGATTCTTTAGTATTTGGATCAAATGAAACAGAAAATATTCACATTTAAGAAGCTGAAATTCCAGACAAACTTGGTGCAGAATCTTTGTTTTTGCAATGAAGGAAGTTTTTTTTATTAACTTCCTTCATTGTTTTTCCCGCTCTGTGTGTGTTTGTGTGTTTAGTTGTTCAGGGAGAGAAGTCACTGAGTCGACGGTGTCTCAGCAGCTCAGTGTAGGAGACGACAGTCTGGGCAGCTGGTCCAACCTGAGCTTTGAGGACGACAACAGCAGCTTCCTCCACCTCAGTGACAGGTACACGAACTGCACCTTTACTCACTCACAACCTCAAATCTTATTCTTTACATGACTGACCAGAAAACACAGAGAAAATCCTGTTTACTGTGCCTTTTAATGCTGTGTTTAAAGCTCATGTGTCCTCATGCAGCCTACATTGTTGTGAAGCAGTACGTCCACTAGAGGGCGCAGTTACAGCTGTTATTGTCGTGGGAGTCTAATAATAACAATAATAATTGTGTTTATAGAGCTTCATGTATAAAAGAATAAAACCAAACATAACATAAGTGAGTTAAAATCCACGAAATACACAACTATAAAAGTATGTTTTCAGATTAATTTAATAACATATTTATAACCTTTTACCAACATAGTTGTACTAACAAAGTTCATGATAAAAACACACAAAAAAATAGAACCACAACAATAAAAGTAGGAAGGTTTGATTTAATAACAACTTTGTTTATGTCACAGCTTTTTTAAAAACAGAGTTTAAAAGGTTAAGGAAATACAAATAAAACCAAAAAACAAGGTAACATTATAACCCAGGTCTTTACATGGTAACACATATTTTACACATTTCTCCTGTTGCACAACCTTTGCGTCACTGATGATTTGTGCAGGGGTGCCCCGGGGAAAGTGTGGGCCCCTTCTTTTCTTGTGTCCGTGTGCGTCTCCGTCGCAGGACTCTCCTGTGGTTTGACTTTAGATGGGAGTTTTCCCGAGGTCAGCGCTGAGCAGAGAAAATCGTCTTTGCCAGAAACTCCCAATTTCCTCTGATTGGTGCAAATGTTTTAACATGTAACGCGCGGCCGTGTTAGAGGATGCGGGGCCAAGTTTGTGTAACGCACCGCAAGCACGAGGTCCCGGGGTCGTAGTTGTGACAGAACTGGTTTGGTTTGTAGAGTGAAACGAGAGTGCGAGCGTTCACGTCACTCTCAGTCTGTGGGAATTCAGCCGTTCACGTTTCTGTCTCTATGGAAGCAAAACTGACAACATGTTCAGATTCTTTCCCAAGATACTGAGAGAACACAGCTGAGTTCACAGCTATTCCATCCCCGGCAGGACCCAGTTAATGTATCATAATATTTTCTAAAGGTGTGTCTGTGTGAGCACTCTCTTCACTTCAGGCTCTGTTTCTACAAGAACAGAGTCCAGCATGTGTCATTCATCAGACGCCACACATGGAAGAACGGAGGGGAAAACGAGCCTTCAAAGGGTTTATGACGCAATAATGATAATAATTAGAATAATAATAAAAGAGCGAGAAAGGATGATTGACTTAATGAACAGTGTCAGCGTCGTCCTGTTAAAACCACGGTACGTGAGCTGGGGTTGACCTCATTCCTCAATAATGGAGGAGGTATTTTTAGAAATCACAAACCCTTCTTGACTGTGCAGGTTCCATTCCCGCAGGTTTTTAATGTTAGACTAATTACATGAAGCCACAGTGTTCACACAGGTGATTGACATCCTTGAAAGTGCTTGGAGTTCAAGGTTCGAAAGGTGCTTGAAAAGGAATGAAAAGAAATATCTATGTAATCTATGTAAAGAAATAGTGATTTTACTCCGTTAAATCACTATTTCTTTACATAGATTTTTAACTATTGTGCGTTCAAACTTTGAAATTGTGGTTTTCAAGCTTTAGTTTCCTGTTGGAAAAATCTGTCTAACAATGAGATAAAGACGTGAACATGTTCTGTAAATATGACTTAATCTAGAGTAGATTTTATTAGCTGTGTCTTTTGTTAAGTGGTTAAGTGGTGGTGGTGTTTTTTTGGTGTCCTCCTGTCTCATTTTAGTCCTCAGCGAATCATGACTTCATGCGACCACATTTAAAAAAAAAACAAAAAAAACTTTCATTCCGTCATGTGAATTTTTGTATTATTTTGAATAATTATTACGTGGTTTCCATTCCTTTTTTTTGCGTAAATTCAAATTTTGTTGCTAAGTGACCAGTGACAGAGCGGCTGAGATCAGGACAATTTGCAATAATGACCACAAGTGTCACATCGCTTCAGTGAGCTGAGCTTCGATTGATGACGATGATTTTGTGGCTTTGGAATAATCCTTTAAATGTCAGTTGAGGACGAGGAGGAGGAGGAGATGGCAGGTTTTTCCACATGTTCACATATAAAACTGTATAAATCATCTGTTGCTCCAGGCCCAACACGAGTGATGTTAGTACAATATCGTTCTCATGCTATTCTGTAAACAACATGAGTTCTGACAGGACAAGCAGCTGCAGGGTTCATACTTCTCAAGCACTTTCAAGGTCTTCCCCCATCACCTTCCAGCTGTGGTTAAGTAGATATTACCATGCAGATGGAAACATTCAAAATCATTATTTTTACTTTTAAATGATGCCTTTTTATGTTCATTTATGCTCAAATACTTTTTTTTTTAATGAACAGTTAATGTGTCAGTCAGTCATCAAATTCTGATTCAGAATCCATTTGTTCATATTTTTTCAGTTTTATCCATTTTAAAGGCACTTTATCTGAAATCCAATCTCTTTTTGAATAATAAAGAATATATAAAGCAAAAATTTGATGAGTGAAATATTTTCAGTTTTCTGACAAATGATAACTAATAAATAATAGGGATGGGTATTTCTAGTTGGAAAAAAAATGCATTCAAGAGACCTCGTAAATGTAATCACTTCTGCAGTAACTTGTGAATTCCACTCCACTTCTCTGAATCAGTTCATATTTAATAATAGAAGCTCTGAATTCTGGATGAAATTGACGTCTTTGTGAGGATTAGCAGGAAACAGTTTGGTTACACTGTTCAGTAACTTGTAAAATAGTAGTGTAATGATTTTTTTTTACCCTCAATCACAGTTTCAGTCATTTTAAAGGCACTTAATCTGAAATCCAATGGCCTTTTTGAACCTTGAAACCACAATAGTTACCAATCTATGTGAAGTTTTTTTGGATTTTACTGTATAATAATCCCCAGTCACATGTACGTGCTCGGAGGACGTGTGAAAGCGTGTCTTGTCCCTGACGCAGGTGTCTCACCTGCCTTCTCTCTCCAGCAGCAATGGGAACAGCAGTAGCTGGAGCAGTCTGGGCCTGGAGGGGGAGGCGGGTGAGGAGCACATGTCCTTCTCCCCCTCTGACAGGTTGGTGTGCGGCTCGAACGACGACACGGCTAACACTTCAAAATAAGAGCTGGTTTCGCCTAGAATGGGACAAAAAAAACAAATAAACATCTACTATCATCACTTAAACTTTTAAAAATTGGACGCAGACTTTTATCTTCACGGTACAAACGTGATTTCCTGTTGATCGATGCTTTGTCTCATACTAGGAACGACCAGTTTCCTGACGTGGCATGTGATTAGCAGTTTGCAGGTGTTTCTCTGCACAGATGCTGTTCCACAGTTTTAAACCCACCAGCAGTTTTCACGACTCGTTCCTTCTTAGACAAACACATTTAAATCTGCTGTCAGGATGATTTCCTGTGTGTGAGCCTCTCATGCGTGCTGCTGCGTGTCCACGCTAACAACAAAGCAGCGCTGTCAATCAACACGTTCATCAACGCGCACGCCACCAGCTTAAAAGAAAACTCCAAAAAACTAGAATTGAAGTCGAGAATATCTGCAGGAATAATGGTCCAGTGTCATCAGAGTTGATGCAAAAAGTTGCAAAATAAGTTTCTTCTAACAACTTAAAACCCCAAAAAATAAATCATATATTAATCAGCTATTCACAACTAGAATGATTAAACACTAAATATAGAGAATATATAAAGCAAAATGTACAAAAAACAAAGTTTTGGGTTTTATTTGACATGAATTTCGAGACAGAGCAGCAGCAGTTCATTGATTAATCACCTATTCATTTAACTGCAACTTATTTTAATAATTGATAAGTTCAACAATGAGTGTTTCTTTTAATTTTTCTTTTCATTTCTTTTCTCTATTAAAGGAAACAGAATATTTTTACAGTTCCGGACAAAACTTGACATGTGACATATGCAAATTTAAAATTCAAAAAGCAGATTTTAAAAAGCAAAAAAACATTTTAAAGAAATTGATACAAATATAATGAATATATACTAAAATAAAGAATAAATAAATTAAAGAAACTACAGAATTGCAAATGATTTAGGTCATTGATTGGTGCATTAGTTAATATTTTTTTAGTTCTTAATTGTGAACATTTTGTGGTTTACATTTTGGGACATTTGACGAGTGAATATTTTCACAGTTTTCACAATTTATGCACCAAAACACCAGAAATGAAAAAAAAAAGTGCATTCAAGACACCTCGTAAATGTAATCTTCTCTGCAATAACGTCGCTTGTGTCGTCAAAGATTAGTTTTTATGAATGTGATCATAGATAAAACCATTCTTTGTGTAAGCGGAATAATCGATCAGTTCTTGAAT
This sequence comes from Solea senegalensis, assembly GCF_019176455.1. Taxonomy (NCBI): domain Eukaryota; kingdom Metazoa; phylum Chordata; class Actinopteri; order Pleuronectiformes; family Soleidae; genus Solea; species Solea senegalensis. Next base: position 12,799,825 of record NC_058023.1, on the reverse strand, counting down.
GTTGAGTTTGTCCACAAACCAAAAATGATTCCATTTGAATGATTTATTTGTTTTATGGCGCAAAGAAACCAGCAAATATTCACATTTAAGAAGCTGAAAAATCACACAAACTGGTTTTAATTCTTTAAAAAAGAACAGTCAAAGTGATCAATCGAGTATCCAAATGAATTGAGTCATTGATGACTTGCTTCAGCCTTATTTTAAACATTATTTTCAATAAAAGTAATGTAGCAACGTCATATTTAACACATGAAACAACATTAATAAGTAAAAATAATCCAGTTTTCTGATGATTTGTCTGATCACTGTGGCAAACACACTGGTGGGTTTAAGTGTCCATAGTTGTAGATGCGTGTGTTGTAGTTGCTGTGCTGCATGATGCTTTTTCATCGTCGCCTTCACAAACACAGCGAGAGTCGACAACAACAACAATCCTCGTGGCTGTGTCGTAACAGACCAGAAACACAGAGGAACTTTTATAATCCCGTCCTTTCCTCGCTGTGTCTGAGATGACTCTGGGTTTTGGTTTGTCGTCGCGTGTTCACGCAGCGTTTTCTCACTGTGTTTAATTCATTTCTTTTCATCCGACAGTGACAACACAGACGACAAGGAGACGGAGGTCAAAGAGGAGTCCAGTGGTGAGAATATTTGACCTCCTTTTTTAAAGTTAGAGATGTAATAGTAACCTGAGTTTGCATGGTCTCCCGTGTGTGCGTGGGTTTTCTCCAGGTTCTCCAGGTTCTCTGGGTTCTCTGGTTTTGGGAATACAGTGAATTGGACACTGTAAATTTGGTGAGAGTATGGATTATCGTTATTACTTAATGTATCGTATTCTTAATATAAGTTTTTGAACATTTTATGAGTAGTATTTTCTGTTTTCTGACAATTTATCACCAAACAACTCATCAATCGTAGAGTTGGGTGTTTCCAGCAAAAAAGTGCATTCAAGAAACCTCGTAAATGTAATCACTTCTGCGATAGCTTGTGAATTCCACTCACTACTGCTGCTGCTGCTGCCACCTTGTGGTAATAGATGCACATGCAAATTAGGGCGTCACTGTGTTTGTGACGTCACTGTGTCTGTGTTTGGGTTTAAATGACGCTGCCTTTGTTTTGCTAACGTCACACTTTGACGACGACAAGCATGTCGAGTGCTGACGTGTTTTTCTTTCCTCTCGCTGACGTCTCAGAAACATTTGTGCTTGATTTTGAAATACGTGTGCGTCTGGGTGTGTGTGTGTGTGTGTGAGTTGTAGCCGGGGTTTTTCCCTCCACCCCCACGTTCAGCCGCTCATTCATGCCTCCACAGTCACCCTTAATGCATGCATGTGTGTGTGGTGAGTGGGTGGGAGGGGCCTCCTGGTCAGACATGTCCAGCTGTGGGAGCGTGGGAGACCGGCGCTGACCGGACCAGGATCAGAGAGGCCTGTTCCTGATGATGAAGATGATGAGTCATGTGATGAGCACATGTCTGTGTCCACAGGGACTCTGTGTGTGGACCGGACTCAGGTGCTCGCAGCTCCCCGTGCCGCCGCCCCCGCCGCGCTGCTCGTCGCCAACTCGGACGTCATGCCCGTGACCTTTGACCCTCAGCTCAGGAGCATGCTGCAGTGGCTGGCGGCGTCCATGGCCGACGTCACACATGTGCAGCTGAGTCCTGACAGAGAGCTGCAGCAGGTGACGCACACACACACGCACACACACACACACACACAGCACACACACACACACACACACACACACATTAACACTGACTTTCCCTCTCTGTGATGTTGTTGGTGTTTATTGTCAACACTGGTAGTCTCTGTTGTGGTGTCATGGTTTCCACTGTTGTTGCTGTTGCCATGGTTACAAACAGGTGAAACAAAAACAACCATGCAAACTTTGTAGAATTGTATTGTTACAGTATAATAACAGAAGCATGACATGACCTTCCAACTTTAACAACAGAAATGGCCTCTGACTATGTCTTTGCTGCCGATGTTCATGAATCACGACATTTAACATGTTATAAACACATCTGTCGTCTTTTAAATCTCTACTAAAAAACCTGCTTTTTTGTTTTGTTGATTCTTATTTAGTGAGTTTTACAGTTTTATCTCGATGGCATGTTTTTTCCATGTCTTTTCCATTGTGTGTGCACGACTAACTTTTCATGTTTTGAAGTGATTATTATATATTATTTTATATCATAAACACATTTATCTTTAGTAAAAGGCCAAAAAAAATGTTATGCAGCTGATTAAGTGATTTATTCATTCATTTATTTTGATATTTTGATGCTTTTTCAGCTTCCTGTCGTCGTCCAGAGGCTTCAGGAGAGGAGGTGGAGGGTCGGGGAGCTGCTGCACATGCTGCTGCGCTACTGCGAGGAGAGCCACGCACACGGCCAATCACAGGCCAGAGACGAGACTCCTCCGCCGCCGCCGCCATCGTTAGCACCGCCGCAGCGCACGCCGCCGCCACCGCTCTTCCAGTGGCTCCTGGATCACGCCTAGCTTTCCTCCTCTGTTCTTCACAGGGCTTTTACAGAAACCTCCACGTCCTCTAGAGGGCAGCACTGTACGAGTCGGCGATAAGCATCGCACTCTCATGAATGTGTGTGTGTGTGTGTGTGTGTTTTCTTCTGCATGCTGTGACTAATCAGGAGGATTCTCTTCCCACCTCTGCGGTCGTGTTATTTGTCTCCTGCCTCACAGTGAACGAGCTGTCTCCTCACGCCCACTCCACGGCTTTTCATTTGAAGGCCTCACACCTCGCTGCCGTCACACACTCACGCCACAGAGAGAGAGAGAGGGAGAGAGAGAGGAAGAGGGAGAGAGACCCAGCCCATGTGTTCCAGACAGACGGAGAGAGAGAGAATGTGTTTTCTGTTAGGGAATCCCCGATGCTGCTGCTGCTGCTGCTGCTGCTGCGATGATGATGTCACCACACCCACGACTCACCTCTGCGATGGTGTTTCCACACACACACACACACGCACGCACACACCACACCCGCTTATTATCAGAAGAGAATCCAAAATACAGTCACACAGTGTTTTCATCAGTTATTGTATTAATGCACTCGCACTGCGGGGTCAGAGGAGAAGGAGCTGGACCGGGCGTGGTTTTGTTTTACTGACACAGGGTCTCAGGTTTCTGAGCAGAGGCTCCAGAGGAGGTTTGAGGTTTCATGTGTGTTTGATGAGAGAAAGACAAAGAGATTATTTCATTAAATAAAGATGAAACAAACTACAAACCCGAGCTTATGAAAAACCTTCTCTCACAGATTTTCAAAACGCTAAATGAGTTTGTTTTTAACGCTCCTTTGGTTTGGATTTTTGTCTGTGAAAAAAAAGGCCTTTGCACATCGAATGCGATTTCTTCTCTTCACAAAAGTTCGTAAAGTATTATCACAGCTTTTATTTTTTTTAAATTGCTTGCCAAACTCATGTTTTATTGAAAGTGTGACGTTAAATCGTGATTTTGGGCTCACGTTTCCATCGTAGGTTTTGTTAGCTTGATCGCAAACAGCGTGATATCTCCAGATACGTCCGTGACTCTTTCATAATCGTAATGCATGTTTTTTTGGTTTTTTTAAATTTTTTTCCTGTTGTAAAAAGGAAGTGACAATGCTATCGTCAAATCTGCGAACATTGGTGTGTCTAGCTCCGCCCTCTGTTATTTTCGTACCCTTCAGAACTTTTGACGATTGGAATGCAGATAATTACGTAACAAACTGAACGACACTGCGACTCTCGAGTTTTCGATCTGCGTGTTTGGCTGCTCCAGTTTTGCTACTTTTTTCTCGTAAAGCTATGGGTTTTTTTTTTTCTTACAATAAGTCGGAATTCCCTACTATTGCTGTCCCAACTCAACTTGGAAATACACTCCGAGATTAGACATTCGACATTCCAAGATGGCTAACACAACATTTTTAGTCGTAGACGTGAATTGTTATTGCGAACAATAACTAGCCCGACATACATTTGTGTCTACTTTCTTTCCGACGTCTGACCGCGGACGTTAACAGAATGTACCACAAATGTCGCGCTTCATGTAAAAATCACGTGCAAAGGTCTTTTTTTTGATGATTTTGTTCACGCGTATCGTAAAAATGTAGCAAAGAAAGAGGAAAAGCACTTGACGATGGTCAGTATTCTGCTTTTACGTTTAAAAAATGTAAAAAGTTTAAACTTGTGCTTGTTCAGAGCGTGACGACGAGTGGTTCACTCACATGTTTAAAAGATGAAACTAACAAAGTCTATTTTTTGAAGGTAGAGAATTTAATCAAACATGAAATGAAAAGCTGCTGAAAGCCGTAACGAAGGCTTCGTGTTGCCAAACTTCCTCCTGCTCCTCTTCCTCTTCCTTGTGTGTGTGTGTTTTCGTGGTAAAGGTTTACATCAGTGGGAAGATCCAGTGACGCAGATCACGGATCTTTAAGTAATTAAAGACACCTCGTCTCAGTCTGCACCTACACACACACACACACAGACACACACCCTGGTTACTCACCAGAACCCGCGTACACACACACACGCACTAGTAGAAACTTGCTGAGCTGCACTTTTTTCCCCTCGCGATGACATTTTTTCAGCCCTGACCATATGCTCCACAGGCTCCGCCCCCTCCTTTTAGAAAAATGACTGGGACACATTTATCTGTATTTAAATTAGGTTTTTCCTTTAAATAATGGGCCTGAATTTTTTTCTCCGTATTTACGTGTAAAACACTGTAAAAAAACAACTTGTAATACTTAAAGTATCAAAGATCTGCGACGCTGCCAAATCTTCATTTAATCTGAATTTTCATTTTCAGCCTTATTTAAAGAAAAATGACTGGGACACATGATTTGTATTTCTTGTTTTTTTTCCTTTAAATATGGGACCTGAAAATGACCCGGTATTTTAGTATAAAACTGTAAAATATCAACATAAAGTATCAGCCTGTGATTCTCCACAAACATCTGCTAATCTTAATCTGCTCTACAGACTCTGCCCCCTCCTTAAAGAAAATTGCCTGGACACATTTTTGATTTATTTGTATTTATTGTTTTATATTGTTTATTTTAAATAAGGGACCTGAAAATGAAGTTTTTCTTTCTGTATTTTAGTGAAACTGTAAAATAACTTCTTCTTCTACTGAACTCCATGTCGTTGCTAATGTTCACCTGCTAAATTGCGACGTTGCCAAATCTTTAATTTAATCCTAAAAAAGTGTTTGATTTGTTTAAAATTAATGAATTCATCATAAAATCTGTTATTTAAAGTAAAAACGCTGCGGTCAGTGATGTCGTATTTTTCGCTAACTTCCAGTTTGTTGCTGTCCTTAGCGTTCTACATCGCCTCAGGTTTAATGAGGGGGCGGAGCATTCATTTACCAGCTCCTGATTGGATAAAGAGTTGTGGGAGAATCTGATTTAAGCTCAATGTAAAAGTGTTTTATTTTTTTATACACTGCAAAAAAGAGAATTGTTGGACAAACTCAAAAAAATTACACACAAGTTAATTAACTTTGAACTCTATTTTTTTGCAATTTTGGAATTTTTCTCATTTGTTTTTGGACGTTTCTTTCAATATCTTCAAATATTTTCTTTTTCCTTCATTTTTTGAAAATTTTCAAAAATGTATTTTTTGGAAGATTTTCGACTTTTTTTTGAAAAAATTGGAAGATTTTCGACAATTTTTTTTGGAAAAATTTGGAAAATTTTGGAATTTTCCAAAGGTTTTGAGAAATCTAAAACAATTTGAAACATTTAAATAAATATCGCAAACTTTCTCAGTTGGCTTTGCGTTTTCACAATAAAAGATGAATATTGCTGGATTAATGTTAAGTATTAGTTGAACAAAAATAATTTCAGAGATTTTTTTACAATTTCACAGAACTTATAAATTAAGTTATAATTTGCAGCTGCAACAGACGTCCAGAAAAAATGTCCCCAGCCACTTTTGTGATCTCTTAAATGAAGGTTTTATAAAAACAATTTTCAACAATAACAAATAATTTTAGGTCAATCACACACATTTTAGCAATTACATGCAACCTTTTAAATTTAATTTGAATATATTTAAACATTTGTTACAACGTGAGTTTATTTTAAAGTTTGTTCAACCATTTTCTGGAAAAGTTGAAAATGTCTGTTGCGCCACCACGTGCGCCCCCTGCTGTCAAATTAAAGCAGTTACTGTGAAGTATTTTTGTTTTACATGAAAGGAATGTATTAAAACAGAGTGCGAGCGAGAGAGCAGCACAGTGTATTACTCACTCACTCTCTCTCAGGAGTTTCCCAGGTTTTCTTGTTTTTTCTGGACATTCCTCTGTTTCCCACAGTTACTGCAGTAAAGCGATATATATTGTGCTTCGTGAAAACGCTGAATGTTTGGAGTCGACTGGTTTGTAAATGTGTTTTTGCTGCTGTTGCTTTTTGTTCCCAGTGTTACTTTCTCTGACCATGCGCTCAGAAACTCTTAAGATTTAAAAGAAAAAAGACCGAAAACTAAACGGAGATGAACTTCAGCTCCAGTCACGTCTGTATTTTCCCCGCTTCGTTGTAAAATCCTGCCAAATATGAAGATATTTAATAATAAATTACGTAAGTTATATAAAGAGTGGCTTGTTGTCGTCGCTGAATCGTTTACACATTCACAGCTTTGAAACTCTGGATTTGTTTCTGTTGAAGCTCGATGTGACAATAAAGCTTTTTCATGTGCTCTTAATCTCTGCAGATTACGTCTGTCTCATTTTAGTGAAATTATTGTCATCAAGGCCAAATATTATTATTGTCACAAAGTTAGCCAAAAAATAAATAATTACAGACTACCGTTATAAATGTCACGTGTTATGTGTTTAGTAGGAAAGAAAAGATTAATCTGCAGTTAATTGTTTTATGACTTAATTCTTGTTTCATGCAAACGTGATGGAAGAAAAAAATAATGTATATAATAACCTTCAACACAATCATTCAACTCTGGAATCTCCGTACTAAAGATGGCGATGTTGCCACTGGAAGGGCAAGTGGGTAAATCCAGTCTGAGTCCATGATTTCTTTTCTGTCGCAGTTCTATGAACCTCGGCCGTCTCTGGATCTGTGGGAATCCGTGAAAATGTTCTCTGTTAGCCTGTTAGCCTGTTAGCCTGTCTCCAACAACATCTGATGATGATGTTGAGATGTTTTTTGGTTTGAAGCCTCATCATCAGTGATGTTTATCGGGACTTTCCCAACTTTTATTTTTGTCGCGGCTTCATCTCTGGGTGTGGTTTCAACCACGAGAATAATGACTGACGTCTATTTAAAATATGACGATGATGTGACGACGACATCGCTACAAATAAACCTGATAAATTACATTGACTTGACATTAATCTGGGATTTCCTTCATTCAAGGGTTTATTTAAGTCAGTTTTCAGGACCTTTGGTTGGTTTTTGTGACTCATTGAAGGAAAAAAAGCACAGTGTTGCTCAGAAACAGGAAGCAGGAAATCCCAGTGCCGCCATTTTTTTCTGATTACATTTCCGTATGACTTATTCTTGTAAATATCTCATCAACGCCTCAACGGTATCTTTTTAAATTTGGAACAAAATTCATTGAGACTCAATCGTGTGAAAACAACTCTGGTAGATCTCGAGGGAAATTCTTCAAATTTAGTATAAATGTTTGCTTGGACTCCACTGAAGAACCTCAGTCGCCCCCCTGTGGACTGTTTGAACTCATTTCCAGAACCCTTCTGCGGTAAACTCGGTAAGTTTTGTGTCGTCTGTCTTTTAACGTAGTGTTACTTCTCCAGACAGTTTTCAGGAAACTTGGAGCTGCACAGTGAAGGAACAGCAGCAGGTGTTGACCCATTGTCACTTGATTTGTTTTGCGTTATATTGGCAGAACATGCATTTTCAGTATTGGATGATCTCCTGCCTGAGGCGACAAGATTGTGAATGTGATTGAAAGAAACCCGGACGTTCAGTAGTAGCAGTAGAATGTATGAGTAAATTTTGCACATGTAAACATAGCAACGCTTTAATGATGTGGTGTACATTTGCTATAGTGCTCTGAACGTCACGTGACTCAGTCCCTATGATCGGCCATGTTGGCAGACAAACAGGAACGGGACAAGAACGCTGTCGTCACCGGAAAGGTAAGTGGCTAAATGTAGTCTGAGTCCATGATTTACCAAGAGTTAACCACATTATAATTTGCTTGTCTTCTTCTCCTCACTAGATTTTTCCGTCCACCTTCCGCTGTCTCTCTGGATCTGGGGGAATCCGTAAAATGTTCTCCCGTTAGCCTGTTAGCCCGTTAGCCTGTCTCCAACAACATCTGTCCACCGTCTTCACTTTTATGCAATACTAGGTTCACGTAAGAAAAATAACACAAAACTTAAACAGCGTTTTATTTCTTCCAAGTATAGTTCTTAAAATATATCGGACATTTGTTACAGCAATTTCAAACTTTATTACAGAACTTTTCACACCCCACCTGCAGTACCGTCACGGCTCGCTAGGGGGCCACATCCCACAATGACGCCCGCAGAGTCTCTGGTCGAGTATACGGAGAACGTCTGTAGAGGTCTGTAGGTAGTTCTCCTGCCAGAGGCCACCACAGCTCTGTACTCTGACTTCAATGATTGGCGGTCTCTCTTCAGCGCCACACAGTGGTCATTGTGGTTACTCCACCCCCTGAGCGCATCGTCCAGAGCTGCCAGTAATTGTTTTAAATTTGAGACCCGCTCTGAATGACTTCACTGCTTCACTCATGTCGCCCACGACGCTTTGATTTTCAAACACATTCCTCGCCAACTGTATCACCATACAACCTGCAATTAGCCCCGCCCACCACCTCCCCCTTCTCCCTTTCTTCTTCTTCTTCGTCTTCTGCCGTGTCAGACAGACTCATCCATTCACGGAGCTGAACATGACCTCAGCGTACATTAGTTCCTGTGTGGTTGGTGTTAATCACACGCTAACAAAGACACTTGTGTGAGCCGCAGTCGAGCAGTAACTCTGCTCTGTCATTCACAGTGTAGAGCACAAAGCTCCGCTGCAGGTGTCACAGGTGACAGACGGCACATCCTGTAATCCACCTCTGACTGTGACTCAGCGTTTTTTAACCACGTCTCATTCACAGTTTGTTTTTGGAAACAAATGGTTCGCTGAATTTAAACTCTTTTCACGACTGGAAGAGACTAGAAGTCTTTTAACAAAACATGGACTCCAACATGTCTGCAGTGAAAGTCAAACACTCTCTCACACCAAAGCCCACAGAGACAATCACTGATTTTAGCTGCTGCCTCGTGTGGTCTGAACTTAGTGATGGAGGCAGCAGTGGATCAACAACTCCTGTGTGTGTGTGTGTGTGTGTGTGTGTGATGTTAAAATCACTGATTTTCTCTGTGGGCTTTGGTGTGAGAGAGTGAGTGGTTTACTAACTTCAGTTTCCTGTTGGAAAAGTCTGTGTCACGGTGAGATAAAGACGTGAACGTGACTTACAGTTATGTACATTTTATCAGCTGACTCTTTTGCTAAGTGGCTAACGTCTGTTTTTCCTTGTTTCTCTGCTGCTAAAGCTGCTAAAATGTTGGGGGGGTTTTCAATTTCCAGGTCAAAGGTCAGGGAAGCATGTGGGAACAACATGTGCAGATAATCTAAGACGAGATTGAGTCCAGTTGAACATAAATATGCATCAGTAATTCAACTCCTGACCACGTTAATCTGATTGTTTGTCCAACATTGACAAATTCAGTTCAGTCCAAAATGAGTCAGTGGTGTTTCATTGAACTCACACAATAATGAGGTTTTTATTCCCCCAACATTGTGTAAATGTCACAGTGACTCAGACTAAACTTTATCTAACGGACGTCAGTCCACTGAGTGACACACACACACACACACACACACACACACACACACACAGAAAGAGCAGCCATTGTGAGACAGATATGAGACAATCACTGTCCTGAGTGATGCCAATCACACACACACACACACACACACAGTAGGACATCCTCCTGCTGAGAGTCATGACATCACTTCCCTCCCAACAGCAACAAACGCTGGGGTTGTTGGGAGAGTCCACTGTGTGAGGGCAGCGGGGGGAGGCCTGTGTGTGTGTGTGTGTGTGTGTGTGTGTGTGTCAATCCCATGGAATCCATGATACTGTACAGAACTCTTTGTGTTTAAGAGAAAAAAAAGAGGGGAAAACCAGCGACATCATCTCTCCTCGTCTTTTGTTTGAAGACAACCCTCCTTTGTTTTCTTTCTTCTTCTTCTTCTCTTTCTGTCGTTCATCACCTCGCTCTCCTGTGTGTGTGTGTGTGTGTGTGTGTGGGGTCAGGGGTCACAGAGGTCGAGGTCTGGTACTGGATGACGTACTTTTATTTTCTCCCACTTCCACTGAATGTTCTGTCACAGGTGAAGTTTTCACTCCCTGTAGGTGGCGCTGCAGTGGATCGCCTGCTTTTCCAATCACAACGCTCACATTTATCCTCAGGTCCAGTTTAGAGTGATCAATGAATGTGATCAGTGAATGTGATCAGTGAATGTGATCAATGAATGTGATCAGTGAATGTGATCAATGAATGTGATCAATGAGGATCAATGAGGATCGGGCACTTGACCTGTCAGGATTCAAACCAGCAACCCTCCAGTTACAAGGCAAGTTCCCTTTTCCACTAGTCCATGGGCCACCCCTCACAAATAATATTAGTTAGCCTGACATAATCTGAGTTAGTCTGACATAATCCCAGATGAGTTGAAAAACATCTCGTAAACATCAGGTTCCCTCAGATTAAAACATTATTATTTGATCAATAAAGTCATTCTTTCTATGAATTAACATATATTTGTATATATTATTTTAATTTAATCTTCTTAATAATCCTGTTTCAGTCACATGTTCTACTCTGTTTTTATTTGTCTGCATAATATTTAAGATTCATTGCTTTGATTTAAAGTTAAACTTTTTTACTGTTTATCGTCACGGAAACATTTAAACACAGATCTTTGTGTTTAGTTTAACTAAACACAGGTTTAGTTTTCATTTATTTCTAGTTAAAGGAATGAAATGAAATTATAATATAATGAAGCAAAAGTAACAAATAACTGGTTTTTATTACCAATTATTCACTTTCTGGGTTTATAATGATTGTGTTCTACCATCGCTCATGTTTCTGTTGCTATAGTAACAGAAACATGTTACTATAGGTCAGGTTTTCAGGACCAGATCAGAGCGAGGCTGCGATGTTTACCTGTTTGTTTGTTTGTTTGTTTGTTTCCAGGAGCGACCATGTGACTGTTCACCTGACAGAGAGAGGAGGATCAGTGTGTGTGTGTGTGTGTGTGTGTGTGCAGCAGATAAGAGGGAACAGCTGAATCATGTTGAAAGTGTTTATCTGGAGACGCTTGGGGAAAAAGAGCAGGAAGAGTGAGTGGATGTTTGGGTGGAGGAGGAAACGTCACGAGTCAAGAGTCCACTCACACTGGTGTTTCCCAAAGAACACACACACACACACACACACACAAAGTCTTCCTGACTGACTGATTGATAGGTAGGTTGGTTTGACCAGTCGGCCGGTCACAGCAGTATAAGCAGCAGCAGCAGCAGCAGCAGTAACAGCAGTATAAGCAGCAGTAACAGCAGTATAAAGCAGCAGTAACAGCAGTATAAGCAGCAGCAGCGGTATAAGCAGCAGCAGCAGCAGCAGTAACAGCAGTATAAGCAGCAGCAGCAGTAACAGCAGTATAAGCAGCAGCAGTAACAGCAGTATAAGCAGCAGTATAAGCAGCAGCAGCAGTATAAGCAGCAGCAGTAACAGTTCAGCAGTTCCTCAAATTTCTGAATCCATGTTTTCAAAGGTTGTGTTTTTTTCCGGTGAATCCAGTGGAAACTTTCTGGTCAGAGTGAAGCTAAAATAAAACCTGACCGGACCATGTTCACAGTGACTCCACAACCTCCTGAACCTTCACCCTTGACCTCAATACTTTTCTTTTTCTTAACCTCAGGGTGAGAGTGAGGTCACGAGTGAGGTCACGAGGTTCACGAGGAATTCTCTTCAAAACCAAACAGAGGAGTTGGCTGAACGTAAACTGTCGTTCTTCTCTCTCTGTTGTCTCCTCATCCTCATTCATTCATTCATCCATTCATCGTTGAGTCTCAGCTTCAGGCTCTTGGCTGACAGTGATCGCGTGAGAAGCACAGAGACGTCAGGACATGGACGCTGTCTCAGGCACCAGGGGGCGCTGCAGTGCACACTTTAAAGATGACCTGCTGTAACCAACATGTTAGTGGCTGAGTGTGTAAGAGTGTGTGTGGGAGGAAGTGTTTACGTGTGTGTGTGTTTGTCTGTGTGTGTGTGTATGTGCGTGTGTGTGCGTGTGTGTGCGTGCGCGCTGTTCAAATAGGTTTTATAGTTTCTGAAGAAAGCATTAGATTGATAATTAACATTTGGGATCGAGCAGCAGTCGCTCATGACGGATTGTTGTGATGAACTAAAGTTGTGTTATCGTGATATTAGGACTTCATACGCGAACGCTGTGACGTAGACATCGTACACATCGTAGACATCGTACATCGTAGACATCGCACACATCGTAGAACACAGCTGTTCAGTGACGCACAGCTGTGCACGCGGACTCAGGTCTTAAGCAAATTTGTGTGTTTCTGAATATGGGCAAGATGCCCCTTGGTTTGCACGAGTCGTGTGTGAAATGAGTGATTACCAATGTCATGTAGAGTGGGATTAAACACAGAGAACTCTTTCGGAAAGATGTATTGTTCCACTTCAAACGTCCTGGTATTGAGACCGGTTACGTTGAACCTCTGCTGGCCGAGAACCACGCGAAGCTGAGACTTCAGTGGGCTGCAAGAAGAAATCTTGATAAATCCTGGATGTCTGTCTAACACTGTTCACAAGAGCCAATTTATATCCAACAACTGGTGGCTGGATTTCTGTAAATCATCTATTGACATTTCATCCTGTTATGCCCCAACATCGGTTTTACTATTTTATTTCACATTGCATAAGATACTTTGAAATGCCACAGGTACATTGTCAATGAAACCGATCTATTACACTTAATATTGTACAACATGATCTTTTGTCAAAACACGAGAAAGATTAACGTTCCCATGTGGGTTTTTTTTGTTTTTTTTTTTTACATGGGCTCGAAATGTTTATCTTTCAGGGACTTTGTGGCAAAAAATGATATGGTTCACCTTCAACAAAAATAAAACATCAACTGTTGGTGGACTCACTTGCGGAAGAAGCAGTGCGCCGCAGAGATGACCCAACACGAGGATATCAGTGTACCAGCACAGAAGTCAGATTTTCCAATGTAAATCGCTGCCATCCAGGGGTGAGTACCCGGCAACGATGAAGTTCCACCCAATATCCGCCCCCTTGCTATCGACAACCTCTTTTTGTGCTTTTTTCCACACACAGGCTTCTTGGTAGCGTTAGGCTTTTTAAAGGGGATAATCCTTCGAGAAGAAGCTGCATCATGGAACAAGAACTTTAATATACAGTACACACATACATACACGTACATCCTACCAAAAACTACAACAAAGCAAGCAAACGTCACTAAAATTAGCAAGAATACTATAATTTGCTTGCACTCTTCCTACAGAAAATACCTCTTCTGAATATTTTTGATGCTGGCTGATTCCCCCCTGCAAGAAGCAAACAAGCTGTTCTGTTACAGAGATACTTCAAGCTGCACATAAAATATTGAGAAGGGCAAAGCAGAGGGAACAAGATTCTGTTCATAAACCTTACATCCTGACAAACCCCACCTCATAAACATTTGGCTTCACCTAACATGACGCATTGATTTACAGTGATTCATGCTTTGTCCTCTCATCTAGCCCACATTTTAAGAAAAGCTCTGTCAAGTCAGCTGAATTCAGCTTTTCAGAGCAGCGTGACTCAGCAGAGATTAGCTCTATTCTTCTCACTCTTCTCTTTTTATTTGAGAGATGTTTTGAAAGTGTTACCGACTTATTTAATCAAGGACAGGGCAAGGCAAAGAGGACAAATTATGCAGCAAGCAGCCTTCATGAATTATTTCACTTTTCATATTTTAAAATAATGACATGAATATTCAAAGAAGGGAGAGCTTAAGATACCATCCTTAAATAAGTACATAAGGAAGCAGACCTTAAGCACATGAAGGCAAAAATCAAGCCGACCAAGTAAATGGCTAACAAACACACACATACACGCCCTCTGTACTCACACACAGGCATCACACAGGAGGGGATGTCACAGTATTCCCAGGAGATGGCATCGTCAGCGAGTGTGTAGCACCACGGCATCTTGTCCCCATCTGGGTTTCTGCGCATGCACACACAAAGTGGAAGATCTCTGTACATCAGTTCACTTCAATAAAATTCAATGCAATGTTTACAGGAGCTCCATTGGTCAGAGTTAAGTTGAAATCTCAATCAATACATCAATAATTAAACAATTGTATTTAAGTGAAGTTAAATTAAAATGGGGTGAAAATTAAAGCTGTGAGTTAAAGTACAGGAAATGTGTATGTAAGCCATTCAGCGGCACTCATACGGTTTGCTGTTGGCATGCTCCATGTCACATCAACAACTTAAAGCAGTAAGAAATTTATTATTTTGTATTTTTTTTTTATTGTTCATCATACACAGGCTGGATTCACTTTCATAGTTGCCAGTTGGCACCAAGTAGCTTTCATTTGAGGGCTCATGCTTATGTCAGTTAAGTGTTGGCTAAAGGGGCTTTATTAGCACTGGGGTAAAGCTGGATATTTCAGCTTTAAAAAAAGGTAAAAGAATCTAGTTTGGCAGATAAGACAATTAATTTAATGCTGGGATTATATGCATCCTTCAATTACATGATCACACACACACACACACACACACCTGCAGTAAGCATGCTCGCCAAGTCCCCTGAGGGGCGATGCAACCACCGTGCCAACATGGAGCTCATCATGAAGCAGGTCCGAGTTCCACGACAGACACCGGGTGCCAGACACCGTGGTGTTCCCCAGTCCTCTGTAACCCTTCCCCCTGCCGTTATAGCACTCTGCCTCTGGCTCTGCATGCGCACACAAACACACAGAGTAATGTCATGACAGATCTTTTATAATCACATTGGAATCAGTCAGAACAAATCCCAAAGAAACCGACTTCACTGTGTGCATTAACAGATTATGAGTTTAGCAGCCTGCTCGTGTCTTCACCTGATGTGGTTAATAAAAGTATTTTCTCACCCACGTGCAAGAACACACATGTATTGTACGAACAATGAGAGAATCAATGTTATTCCACTACCTCATAAATACACATTAGATCCACACTGATGACGCAGACTGCGCAGCTATTGGAAAATTGGAATCATGTTTCAATTGTTTTTCAGCCTTATAAGCCGTGTTTATACCAAGTGGCAACCGGTCATGACGTCACAAATAAAAATCTGAACTCCCATTTTGAATCATAATCTTGATTTTACTCACCAACACTACAGTCTGAGCCGCCAAAGCCATGCCTGCAGTTACACACCTCCTTGTTGGTGGATGTGATTAGTCGACACACTCCATCATTGAAACAAGGGTTTTTACGACACACTGCACACATTAAAAAGCACGGTAAGACACCTATAAACATGATTTTCCCAAAAAGAAAAAAAAAATCACTTAATGTATGATTTAGTTGGAGTAAAATAATTATACTTCATATACTCAACCATGCATTTGGATGTCAAAAAAAATCACAATTTTAGTGAAAAGATAAATATGCAACAGCTTAAGAACTACATATTTCCTCCACAAGAATAAAGTTAAAAGATGAATTTGATGATTGTGTGTCATGACAGACAAATTCATCTTTACAGCATTCCAACTCTAAAATTACAGATTACACATCAGTGTTGTTTCTACCACTTTTTGCGCTCCTCTCAAAAGTGACCAAAAAAATAACTGAGGGTTTAAGTAAAAAGAAATCTCACAATTCCTGTGCACTTCAACATATGCACTGCACAATCTACATTTTTGTTCCAAATGTCTCCCTAAAATGTGTACATCTGCATTGGATCCATTGAAGACCAAGGGCCTCTGAAGTGTTTTGGGAAGTGAATGCATTGCATTTAAAAATGTTTAGTTTAAAACTGACGGGTAGATTTAAACAGTGCAAAACAAAATGTTGGACAGGAAGTCAACATATATTCAGGGGCATTTGGCTATAAAAAGTATTTTTCCATGACCACTATAAGTTTAGTCCATGACAAAAAAAACAGTTTTGGCTCAGGGAGCATGGAATCACCTCAGTGCTTTGCCAGTGAATCTTTAAAAGATGAAAGCACCTTACAGACCCATTGGGCGTGTTCTTGAACACCGTTCCTGAGTCAGAGTGAGTCATATAATCTGCTTTTCTTTCATGGCATGGCATTCCTCTAGAAACTATGATCAAAGAAAGTGAAGGACCCATCATTCATATATTCTCAGGACAGGAGACATTTTGCCAGACTGGGGAGGAGACATGGTACCATTTTAGATAAGTTTCTTTCAGTTGTGCTTTCCACCTTGTTTCATTTTTGGAAACAGCTCATACATGATGTGTAAAATACAGAAAAGCTTGTTGTTCTTAGCTGAACGGCTTGTCAAAGTGCATCACAAAAACAAAAGCAGGCCAGAGAGCAGCAACAGACAGTTGGAGCCAATGAACAAAAGCTGGCGTCTTACTTGTGTATCGGACTCTTTCACACTTGATTTCCCCTGCCACACATGTGCACTGTTCCACATTGCGGAGATGAATTCGTCCCCAAGATTCTCCAATGTCATAATAGCGCAGGTGTGCGGTTTCATAGCCCCTCTCTGACGGGCCGACACAAAACATAAAAGGTAATAGAATGAAATGTGAGAGGAGATTGAAGAGCTCAGTGGAGCGCACAGAGCAAACACTCTGATGGCTGAGTTTTGCCAGGCACATTCAGAGTGGATGTGGATACTGTGTTTTCATGTCAGCAATTTGAATCATTTCAAATGCAAGGTAAAATGCATATGACTCATAACTGATTTTTTCTTTTCCCATTTTACTTTGCTTTCCCTGAACTAAAAAGGTGAAATTTGTTTAGCCAGAGGCATACAGTGTGAAATAGATTATCTTCCTCTATGACCATGAAAACACACTTTCAGAATCATACAAACATTTCAGGTATTTTAAGCATCTCATAAAATTAGCAAATATTTTAAATTTCAAAACAGCAAAGATTTCACAGTTCAGTTGAATTAATGGCAATAAGTGAAACAGATGATCACACTCTAGTTCTTGATGAATATCATAATGTGGTAATGATGTGGCCTACTAAGTGGCCTTTGTGTTGAAGCTATTTTGCCAAACTGCTACCCCTGTCATGTCCTAAGAAAGTAAAGTAAATAAAAAATAAGGTGAAACTTATTAGTTCCTTTCCTAATGCTGTTAACAATCTTAATGTTACAGTGCTAACACTACAAAAAGACAATGAACCTACTTTGATCACACAGTCTTCCAGAGAAGCCATCAGGACACGAGCACTCAAATGTGCGCATGTGTGGAATCAACTTGCAGACACCTCCATTCTGACACGGATTCACTTGACAAGGGTCTGTAATTCTGCGAGGTGTGTGGTCAGAAACTGAAATACGCGAGAAAAGGAAACAATTAGAGGAAATTCTCGTGATAATTACTACGCGTGTTCAGTGAACTGACCATTTGGTTGACTTTTCTCTGGTGCACAGTAGCCCCACTTTCGGTCCCGATCAAAATTATGAGTGAGAGAGCACCTGTGAGAAGCAGACATGATGAAACAGCGACAAGTCAACTGGATTACAAAGTGGATAAGTCAGTCTTCCATTTCTCAATTTAAGATCTCTGCCTGGTCTAGGTCATTTTGGCCAACTCTAAAGAATTGATACAGGACAGAAACCATTTTTTAAATGAACTTTTCTGAAGATCCAACATAAACAGACACCCATAACTGATAGAAATGCTGAACATTTAATAGCCAGTGTGTAGAAAAGAAGCTCCATATATTAATCATTCACTCATTTAATTAAAGCAAAGTACCATCAGCTTACTTCTGTGCTGCTTACTGCACATAATGGCAAACCCACCTCATCACTACACTCATGAGCAAGTCACAGAAACGTGAGGGGTCCGATTGCAGTGATGTGTTTTTAATGTGTGGGTGGATCAGAGATGTTGCACCTTGTACAGTGCAATTGCATACATGTTGCTCCACCTTTCTGGCACCCACCCTTCCTGTCTCATATCTAAAGAATGACGGACACAAAGCCCTACAATAACAGTCGTCGTTTTGAGTTTACAAAGTAAAAGGAATAGAAACAGATTTTACTTCTGTGTTACGCTCTGAAGATGTCACTGTACATGCAATTTAACCTGTACTCAGTCAAGTCAAAGAGCAAGTTTCTGCTTTTCACCTTTAAAAGCAAATTTAGCTGTAACAGTGACACAACACCCACAAACGTGTCAAAAAATGAGCAAATCATTAAAGCCAATTTACTCATTACCTCATTAAGGAATGTTTCCTGACGACACTTGCACAAATCCTTTATTACAGCAACATGTAATCAGGTATGACTAGACACCGCTATTACACACTGCATTAGTGTCACTCAGCTACTACTACACTGTGTGATGGAAAATAACAGTTTCGGTTCATTCACGCTCACACATCCATGAGGAACAGTCCCACCAAGGCCTGTGACGTAATACCTGCACTGTGTGTGAGAGTGGCGTGGAGAAGTTTGTGGTTTGAGTGTGTGTGTCTGAACAAAACAAGATATGACGAGGCAGCACTTAAAAGTGATGAGTTGCCTTTGTGTGTTTGATCCAAGTGTGTGTAGCAACGCTGTGTGATTACACACACTAGATTGTTTGTGTAATCAAAACAGTTGATCCGGATAGGCTGAGGGGAGGAAAAGGACTCACCATGGTTGTGACGACAGGACCGTGATGCAGTGATGGTGAAGCCTGCCACCCTGACGAAATGGGAATTTACATTCTTTGTCTGTTGTCGTCAGAACTGGCAACAGAGGAAGGAAAAAAGGAAAAAGAATTGTTAGTCATTTTCACTGATGCGCAAAAGACAAATGTAAAAAAACTGACTTCTACAGCTGTGCAACATGTAGACTGTTTATTTTAAGCATGCAATGATAAATCATTCACTAAAGTAACTGCCAACTATTGTCATGTCTTTTTATTTAATACAAACAAGTTCCAATTTTAACTTCTTAAAACTCCTCTATGACAAAAACCGGTATCAATAATCGTTATAAAAATAACCTAATTTATCTTATTCATTTATTTGTTTGACATAGACAATGCATATTAGTTTCACTAAAAACAGTATGCTAGAGTTAGCTAAAGGGTTAGTTTTCATCTGTAGTCCCTGATCAGATGTTAAAATATGTTCCCTGTAAACAGTGTTACTATACTTAAATCATAAAGAAACTTGAGGTGAAACAATCAAGTTTGCCTTGTGAACACTCATGGTAATACAAAACGTCGGGACAACCTTGACGAAACAAAACAATGGGAAAAAGCAGGGCAACAATACACAGCACAATTCACAATACCAGGCAAACAAAAGCATATGGTAGCCAACATGAACAACACATCAAGCAGTATTTGCAGCAACAGTCAAAGCATGTTGAAGTCAACATGAAGCAACATTAAGCAACATTAAGCAGCAGCAAAATATGACTTAAAGATGCTTAAAAATAGGCTGCACATATGTCACATCCCAGAAATACACACAAAGTATAACCACGTGGACCAGCACATGCAGGAACAGGAAAGATACTGAAAAGAAAAAAAAAACTGACACTAATAAGTTGATGTTTTTAATGTTAACAGTCAATTGTCAATTTTTCAAGTCAGTATGTCAATAATTAACAAAAACCTGCCAACATGAGTATGCCTTCGGTATCAGAGTGTGATTGCACAATGCACAGACTCCATTGCTTTATCAAAAAAATTATATTCCAAGCTCTACAGTGACTTGAACTTTTATTTTGTTAATCTCAGCCACATAAATCTCCTCATACACCTGGCTCCTTGTAGTAAATGACAGCTAACACAGCTGTTCAGCTCCCACATGCTTTAGATTTCTGTTGCACAACCAACTTACTTTCAATCATTACAACTTAAGAAAAAATCCGCAAATCAAAATTCTCTGCCTGTTCGATGTCCATCCCCTTCCCTCTTCTTCTTTCCTCTAAATGAAAACACAGGACTCGAAGTAAAACATACCTTTGCGGCTCTCTCTGTGCGTGTCTGTGGCTCCTTCATATCCAGGGACTAACATGCGCTGAAAACCAAACGTAAAGTGAAGTTATTTGGATGTTTCCTTTTTTTTTTAAATGCACGCATAATACATAAAAAAAAAGAGTCGCGCATGGTTTTAAGAGGCTGGTCCTAACAAACCTACCGTGTGTGCACTGAAAACACAGGGTAAAAACAGTAACGCAATCAATGTCATGATTCAAGTTTGCATCGGTGGCTCAGCTGGTGTGCGGAGGAGAAGGTCGTTTCCTTAAAAGTGGATGTGAAGGAACTGTCACGTTATATCTGTAAGTTTCTGAGTCCTCAGTCTGCTTTTGGTCATAGGAAACCCTGCATGTATAATCCTGTCCCTCACAATATTCTGCTGGATTGAGTAAACCCGTTGCGTCATTAGGCTTGGCTATCTATCGGTGAGGCATCCTTTACCCTGCTGCATGAAAAAGCTGGTGTTCCCCGGCTCCTTCTCCGCCCACGGTTTTAACAGTTAGGAGGAGACGGAGGAAAGAGAGAGGAAACTTTCCGGAGGCTGAAACAGCGGCGGGGGCCGGCAGGGTCCTGGTCCGGGCATCTCGTTACGTTACTCCTCGTGAAATTACTTTAGTCCTAACCCAATACCGACTTTTTAAGGTTGTGAATTCTAGTTGTTCGCTGAATTCATATAAGAAATGAAATGAAACCTTCGTGCACACACGTAGGTGTTGTTAATTATCACAAACGATTACACCTGCTAGGAAATATTTGACGTCACGTACATATTCTTCTTCGTTGGGTAGTCGTCGTGATTTGTGTCGTTACTGCCACCTACCGGATTTACTTTGCTTTGTCGCCAGTTATTTTACAGTTAACGTTTGAATCCAGACGTTCTTAGAAAATGACAAATACATGTCCTCCATGTCATGTAACTCTAATGGAGGAATGTTTTCATCTTTTTACATGTTTTAACAGGAAAAGCACAGCTCACATCAGCGATGGTTCACTTCAGTTCCTGTATGCTAGGACATTATGACAGAGATTCAGCATGCGTCCTGAAACTGGGGAAGCAAAATGGAACTCAGCCATCATTCATTTGACTGTTTATACCTGTGACTTTCCTACTGTGACTGACTGTGATCTGGCAAAATGACTGATAACAGATCAACACAGCTGTCACTCAAACCTCAATTTGGCCACACCCACATAATCATTAAGAGGCCTAATCAGAAACCTGCCCCCACACTAGAGGATTTTCAAATCTGACTTGATTTTAAAAATGTGGGAGACCAGAGACACAACAAACTACAACTAACAAACTTGTGACCTATTTTCAATGTGTTCATCCTGAGAAAGCACAGACTAGATCATCCAGTCAAGATGCAGGACCACCCACCCTCAGTTTCAGGGAGGAGATTTGGGATCTCACAGAAACTTGCGTGATTCAACGTGACTTCAGAATATAAACATACATGGAGGTGGACTATCCGTTAATAGCTGTTGTGTGGGTGATATTTTATGCTGAGAAATGCAAAAAAAAAAACTGTGGCTGAAGTCATCGCTGAGAAGACGGAATCAACTTGGCTTGTACAAATTACGGTTCTAAACAAAAGTATGCAACATCTGTTTCCCAGTCAACTCCGTTAACCCCTCACACTACAGGATAATTTGGCCAGATAATCTGTTCAAATCAGCCTAAAATCGGGTTTTTAGCTGTAGAAGCAGTTGTCAGTGATTCAAAGTAAAATGGTACAATTGTACATGTGCTATTTTAAAATGTGCTACGTGAATAAATTGACCTTGACGTTAAAAAACTGTAATTCAACCATATTTTCCATACCATAACCACCATTATTTTTTTATACAAAATATAATAGTTTCTAAAACGATGTCTTAGAGTTTGGGCACCCCGAAACATTTTGCAGAAATGTTAGCCCGGTTTGTGGCATTCTTGCATCTCCTGAAAGCACTGCTCTAGACAAAATGTTCAGATATCTTAATTTCAGGCAGTTTCTGTAGAAGTGTAATTGTAAATCCATTTAATTTTATTTTAACTTTTCCTAACAACAAATGATTGACAGTTGCAGCCTTTTCTGGTTTCTTAATTTCCAAAAGTCAAAAAGTCAAAGTTAACAGTCAAGAAGACCGTAATTTAACCTTACAAAGCTGATCTAATTAGCACCCTTGTGAAAACTTAATTTTAAGTACCTAATAGTAATTATACGACCTTCTGTTTTGTTTTCAGGTATGTCTGCCCTTCAAAATAAGAGTACCGGCATGTAAATTCGCAGAAGAGGTAGAATGCACTCTAGCAGGTGATTTACTAAGTTATCCTACATTTCTAAGATAAGGAAAAGTCTGGATGATTGTCGACAATCTGAAAGGAATTGTGGCTGAAATGATTATAATAGCTTTGAAATCAGGGAGATGAAAGGCCCAACCAATCTTACGAGTCTCACGTGCTGTCAGCATTCCAGCAGTGACATGTCGTGTCACGACAAATTCCCCTGTCTCATAATCTAACCTCTAATTTTCACCAGCTGTAATAATCTCTCTCTGCAGATGCTGTGCTAAAAATACAAAAAGGGAGGCTGGACGACTAAATCTCCAGATTGGGGTGGTGTGTTTCCACAGAGGAAATTGTTCAACTAAGACAACTGTACAGTTAATTATTGACATACAGTGTCTGGCTCAGCAAGCACATTTAGCAAGAACGTCAATCAAGAACAGTGAATGTCTTAACAAAGACTCTCAGTTATTAACTCCAACAAAGGAATTTTTTTTACAAGATAAGGTAAAGGTGGGGTCAGAAAGTAAGGATTCCTCCACTGTCAAAGAAAAGAAGTAATAATATGTGGTAAAGAAAATAAAAGGGCACTGGTTTTCTTGGAGTTACAGCCATGAAAGCTTTTTAATCAATATTTGGACAACCTCAAAACCACAGAAGAAGAAAGTACAGACAATAAAGGTACTGCTGTGTATCACCTCTAACACATAGGAAGAAGAAGATTTAAACAGGAAATAATTAAATATCCAAGTCAAGTGTGATTTTTTTTTTTTCCTCCCTTTTGATTCCATAAACACAGTATCGCCAAACATATAATCCAACAACTTTTGTTACCACTTTCTAACAGGGCACACTTCAATGGGCTGAGTAAAAGATCCTGGAAATAGTTTGAAAAACATTAATTTATTTTCCCATTAATTGATATTCCCCAGGTGGTGCTCAAGCACACATCCTTCTCCCCTCTGACTTTTGAAAGACATTTTCATTTTTGTATTTCATTTTTCATTGAAATAAATATGCAAGTACATTTTATGATGATAATACTAATGCCCTTTTTCTTCCTTAGATGAGAAAAAAAAGAAAACTACAATAAATACTGGAATAATTACCTGAATTAATGGTTAATCCCTTTGGCTATTATATGTTCCATAGTTCAAATCACTCGAGGCTAATTTGCATGCAATGGCTTTTCTTTTACTTTTGTTTTGCAAAATCCCTGTGTGCCTCATCTGAAAGTGGAATCAAAAACAAGTTGCGCGCTTCTTCCATGGCTGTCCTCACCCTAAAATGGCTCATGACACAATTGCTTTGTGCCTAATTATTGAACTATACCATAACAAAAACATACCACTGTCCCAAAATTACAACTAGTACTTAAAATCAACAACAAAACACCAGAAATTCATTAAAAATATACAATATCTATCACCATACTGTTGACATTTTGGAGTGGCAATTGACATCTGTCTACATGCAGCCCATCAGTTTTACTAACTCTCCTTCCACGGACAGTGCCTCAGGCTTAAAAAGTGCAGCAGTGGGGGTTCCCTTTAGACAATTGTGGCCTTGTACAGTTCTGTCTTGCAGTCGTTGCCCTCTGGTGGATTGCGGCCGTTCGGGGGCGGCTGGGTCGTCCTCATCTTGCTCTGGCACTGGCGCAGCTCAGCGACGTAGCCCTGGAAGCTCAGGCTGAGTTCAGAGTCCTCTCCCCGGGACGTTTCCAGCGTCCCCTCCTCTAGATGCACTCCCTCCACATCCATCACCTCCTGAACTGTCTGTGCAGCATCGGGTCTGTCAGCAGATGATTTGACAGCGAGAGTTGATTCTGTTCTTCCTTCTGTGTTGGAGAGAGAACAGACATTATTATGCACAGCCAGAGCGTGATTTTAAATAATAGCAAACCTGCCCTCGTCACTCCCTTTCCCAAGCTTGTATTGGAACAAGCTCTGAACAATTTGTTAGGTTAGGCTGCCATAGAAACATGACGGTGCAGGCTGGTGGCCTCCGTAAAGCAAAGCCCTTGCCTAAAGTACATGGAGGGAGGAGGGATTAGGTAACAAAATTCCTCATCTCCACTCCGATCACATACACTGGTATATGATTTTCCTCCACGTACCACAGGTGATACATGTTCCACAGTTTGAGAACCATGACACTATACCAACATACGTATGGGTGAGCGTTTACACATTAACACATTATAACCTTTTAATGTTATAACCAACTCCCAATATGATTCCCAACCTCTTCTTTCTTCACCACGCACAAAGACTGGGACAAAAAAACCACAACAACAACAGAGCTGAAGCTGCAGACACACACACACACACACACACATTTGATTGTCCACAATATCTTCTGAAATACAAGTAAGTGAACAAAAAGGACTGCAGGGCTTCATCTCAATGCATCTTTGATTCACGTTTACCCACAGGCGTCTGAGCTTCAACTTCACAAGACACTCCTTACCCACCGAATGCTTGTGTGTATGACTACATTACATTTCAGGGGATCTGATGAATGGAAACTTTGCCTCACGCCCTGTCGGAGCACATACATTTGAACTCCTCTGCATCACGTGAACGAGCGCTATGTTATAGTTGTGAAATCTGCACTGCTGTTGTCAAGACAACTCTGATGATGTAACTACCTCTGCTCGAACTTGCTGTAAGCGCTTGGCAATGCATAGGAAGGAACACGCTGATATTTAAAAGGTCCCGTGTGTAACGTTTAGTTTGTTGTTGCTTCAGAGTAAAGCCTTCTGTCTGTACATGAATGCCATGTTTCTACAGCAGCCCAAATAGACAAACCAGCCAGTGTCAGCATTTTCAACCTGAAGCTTTATACGTTGTAGTTCTCTCGCATGCTTGGGAAAGGGGAGAGTGAACGGAGATATCCCTTTGTATACATTTATTGTGTGATTGTAAAGACTGAAACTTTAACTGGAGCTCTGAGCAAAAAGACCCGAGTCACTGACCTGGTCTGACCGAAGGCCTTTCTGTATGGAGTTTGCATGTTCTACCCGTGTGCACACAGTCCAAGAACATGCAGAGGTTAATTGGTTGATTATATGTTTGTCCTCTGATGGTATAAGCTCCAGCTCCCCCCTGACCCTCATGTGGAGGATAAAGTGTGAATGAATGAATGAATACATTTGGTGTACATAACACATAACACACTGTGGATTCTAACGTTACACGCAGATGTAAATGTATTAATATAAAGCCACAGTTTTCTGTTTTTATCACTAAGTTAATGAAGCGTTTAAAAAGTCCTTAAATGTTGTCAGCAAACTTAGATTTCCCTTATGTCTTCTCCTTTGTCAGTTATCAATTAAGATTGTTCTCTAAATACAAAAACATGAAAACAGTCTCACCATCAGAAGTCACCAATTCTTACACACTGGACCTTTAACCATGACATCATCAGAAACCCCTGGCCACAACTTATTCAAGTTTAAAGATGCCATGCTGGCTCAAACATTTCTCTCTCTCTTTTCTTTTTTTTTATGAAAATGCACTTGTGGGGCTAAAAGCCGGAGTTTCCGGGTGATAAACTCTCCACTTGTCATGTGAACCCTGTGGCCCCACAGACTCTAAACACAGAGGCCCAAGTGACTCAAACACACGGACTCCTCTAACTACACAGGCTGTGATTCACTGCTGTCCACTACATGTGTAAACACATGAGTGTGTGAGCTCCAGCAGCTGACCTCGCTCACCTCACAAGCAAAGTGTAAGGTGGCCGGGAGGTCGTGCTCCCAGGGAATACGAGACGTTTTAAATGACCGCATTATATGTCGTGTCTGAAGTTGAAGGGGCGTGATAGTCGTCATGGTGACATTGGTTAAGATGCAAAATGATTCAGGCCTCATGTCAGATCTTGTGCTGCATCATCACTGATCTCCGTCACCAGGTTCTCCACAGGATGTGATGTGTGAATGTTGGTATGCAGACACGTGAAGTCATGAATTATACACCGTCTCTGCTGCATGTCATTCTTGTCCATTTAATAGTACATTAACTTTTTCAAGCTGCAGTGTGTAACTGTTTTATTCTGACTCTGGTTGGTCTTAATGAACGGAAATTATTTTGAAAAAATTGTAAGCTCCATCCTAAAAACAGGCTCTGTCAAGCAATACTATCAGACTTGTTCCATAATTTAACTTACTCAAGGTTAATTTGCAATCAGTGGCTTTTACCAAAAGTTTTGTATTTCAATATGACATATTTGCAGTCACATAAAAAGAGCAAAGGCATAAATCTATAGTTCCCTTCATTGTCATTTATGTAAAAAGCCAGGTCCTACCTACAATGGGGTCTCAGCTCTTCCTTTTACACTAATAGATTTTTCTCTACTGCATGTTTTCCCTATCCATGCTTGATGCAGCAGCAGTGGACTGGAACAGACTCAGCCAGAGACCTGCATCAAGCCCTTCTCAACACCAGATGGATGACATTGTTGACCCGGGGTCTGCGGCTGCCAGCTCTGTGAGCTGATGCAGAGGGAGGAAGACGGTAAAACAGGCCTGAGGGGGAAATTGAGCCATATGGCCGCTCAGGTGCTCCTTGCAGAAGCAGAGTCGTTACAGAGCAGTTTTTTTGTGAGATCCTGTTTATAAGATATATGTTGTGTTTACTCTGAGGTATTTTAATCCAAACTCTTTCTCTAATGCAACTAACTTCTGACAGCTGGAGGAAAAGGAAACACAGCAGTATACAAACTTTTCTATAATCTACCATCTACTATTGACATAAATGCAATTAAATACTGCCCTCCTTTATTTAGGATTTTATTAATTACTCCATGTATTGAGTTAAAACCACCTTCATGTGAATAGTGTTATATTGTGTGATGTCACCCCCTAGTGGACGTCTTAATCCCCACAGACCTGGTGCTCTCCAGACAGGGGGAAGTGATTACAGCCACATGATTGTGGTAACACTAAGCAGTGTTTTGCTTCCTCTGTCTGGACACAGACCAAAGCTAGTTTGGTTGTTAATTTTACAGTCTAATCACAGGGATTATTTACACCTAAATCTACCTGTATCGGTATCTGCATCTGTGTGTACTTATTTATACGTCACATGAGGAACAGTTGCAAAGTCGAGCACGACTCTGTTCTCGTAGTACTTTCTACTACTCTTGGTCATTATAATTACCCTTATTTAATCAGAAGTAAGTTCTGAATACAGTTCAGTGGAGGACATTGTGGAGCCACCTCAGCTATAATTATATATTCCCTTGGAACACCAGAGGGCGTCAGTCAAACAGCGATGCATAAACTGGAGACGGTCTGCAGCGAAGATGATTGACAGTAAGAAATGCTCTTGAATTATATTTAGCGTGACTTGTTTGGACTAGAATGATCCTCATTCAGTGGGTGTTTCTCTGCAAAAGCACGTGTGTCTCTCCACAAAAAAAACCCCAAAACATAAAAACTTCATAAAGTCATTAAAAAGCGGCGACATGGGGGCGTAACTCACAGATTCAGTGAAACCGTGTTTAAATTTGGCTCTGTTGAATCATCGCTGTTCCTATTTTTGCTGGTAAGTCAGAGAAGGAGAGATATGCAGAGAAATAGGCTGAACAAATGATGAAAACCAGTAGTGACAGTTTCTATCTGTAGCTCAGTTAACTCATGGATAAGGTTACCATGGCGCCCAGTGGTGGGAAGAATCAGGCTCATGCACTTAGCAACGAGAAAAAAGATGTGAGCCTGTAAAGGAGCTGAAAGATCGGGTGTTTCTTTCTCATCATCTTGTGCACAATCACCTTTCAGTAAAAGCCAGTTAGCAACACAAGGCAGTAAGGTCAGAGTGAACAAGGATGCCACTTTGATTAAGTGCTTTGAAGTGTAAGGCACTCATCAAAAGAGCAGAATCTGTTGTTGGGAAACATGTTCAGCCTTATTATCTTCTTTGTTTCTTATGTTTGTGTTGCAAAAGAAGCCTCCTGGGGTTTCCTTTAAAGGAAGAATCAAAACATGTCTCTAATTGGACGTCTGAACACAGACATAAACATGCACACATGGCACAACAAGGAATTCTGACTGTGCCACATCAACTGTGGAAGAACCCATCACCATTAGCCATCAATACCCGTCAATCGTTTAAAACACAATGAGGGAGAGGATATATAGCAGTTCTGGAAGACTGGAAACAGAAAATGAAATCCATCTGCAGATGATCGTGCACTGCACACTGAGAGAACCAGCGCTCCGGCAAGCTATGAAAACAAGTTTAAACGGAAGACACTTTCAAAAGATCCACAATGAATCCAAACTGAAGCTACACACAACAGATCAGTGATCTCCCCCATAAGACACACAGACAAAGCACCAAGCAGGTACACCAAGCAATGCTTAACAAGACCATGACAAACAAGTCACACTGAGCAATCAGGAAATACACAGCTAGAAACGGCAGCCTGAAATAAGCACAAACACACACACACACACACACACAAGTACACAAAGGAGTGGGAGCTGACAAGAGTAAGAAGCCACAAGACGAAATGAGACTGAGCTAAAGGAGGATGGGAAGAAGCATGCGGAGGAGGAGAGGATGAGAAGAATGGATGGATGGATGGATGGATGCTGAGCTCACAAACATGTAAAAAGACAGACGAGAGTGATTTCCAGTTCTAACATTTATTAGATCTACTCAATCACAGGTACAGAGTTTATTGGCAGTGATTATCTCCGACAGGAATCTAGAGCGGGAGTGAAGGACCCAGATAAAGGATGACAGGCAATTCAACAATGTCACTGGAAGCACCTGTCCGTCATTGACTCATTATTCCCCATCACTGCTTGAATGGCAGCAGCACTTGTTGACACCATTTAATGACTCAGCGGTTGTAGTGAGTTGCATAAGGACAAAAAAAAAAAGAAGAAGCTTTTTGACACTGACATTGTTGAATTGCTCTCAACTAGAGAAGGTGGGATGAAGAAGAATACAGCAGTTGTTTGGTCATGATTGTTTAGCATTCACAGGTCCAACACCGTAGAAGCCGTACTGCTGCTGATCTCATCACTTTCAAATCTGATCCTCAGTCCAACATTCACTGACTACAATACTGTCAAATATTGAACATTAATCGGTATGCACTATGCATATACAGTATATCATTAATATTCTTAAGCTCA
Organism: Solea senegalensis; assembly: GCF_019176455.1. Taxonomy (NCBI): domain Eukaryota; kingdom Metazoa; phylum Chordata; class Actinopteri; order Pleuronectiformes; family Soleidae; genus Solea; species Solea senegalensis. The sequence goes on along the minus strand of NC_058023.1, from coordinate 12,770,128 downwards.
GCAGTCAGTACAACAATATCCTCATACACCCACACCTACAAAATAAAAGTCTTTATTTCACTGGAGTAATTCCAGTCATATGGTGAACCCAACTATTTGTGGTGTAGGAAGTTACACTAAAATGTAAATGTTACTCACTGAAGGAAATATACACATCACTATTTACATTCAGATCGGAGTGTAATTGCGATTGATCACACACACACACACACACATGCTTTGCTTTGACCCCGTTCAGACCTGGTATTATCAAATCTGTCCTGGAAGTGTCCTCAGATTTGGTCACAGGAACCACATTCAGAGGTTGTTTGAGTTTGCATGTGACCACATTCCTCCCGGGCACGCAGGAAAACAATCCTTCCCCTGGAATGCGTTAGGCGCTGCCTCCTCAGCTGACGCTTTTGTAATGGTTCAAACCTATTTCAATTTACAGCAGGATGAATTGCGCTTTAATTAACTAAAGCTCCTCTTTTTAATAATTTACTTCTTGCAAACAGACATGACGTCAGCGTGCATTTGAATAAAAGGAAAGAACGCCAGTTCTGACCTTATATATATGGCCGCAGGAGATGACTCCTGGATGTATTTTAATGGCAGGTGTTAAGAGGCGTTGCTTAACGCTCTCCACATGCAACTGGATCTCTGACCTCTCTGATCTCTCTGTTAATACCAAGTCTGAACAAGGCCTATGTTTAAAAGACTGGCAAACTGAGAAAGAGTTTATATCAATTTGTCATTAAAGTGCATCAGGGTCAGTGTAGCGGGAGTTTGATCGGGAGGGTAGACGGGTTTAGACTGTCGTTTGGAGAGTGCACACATGCACGTATGACACACACACACACACACACACACAAACACACAGAGCACTAGTTTATTACACTGTAGAAATACCTGAACTGGACTTTCCCTCTTCACCTGCGTCTTGAGACGGGGAGCAGGGCGGTGGCGGAGTGAAGTTGGCTTCTGGCAGACTGCTGTCGAAGGATGGCATGGGCGATGGTGACGAGGGCAGCAATGTGCTGTTGGGGCTGTTGATGTCGCCCTCACCCACAAGTGTCAGGTCGGCGTGGGTGTCCTCCTCCACAGTGCGGAGGCTTGAGCGGGTGTCTGTGGGGCGGGAGATGGGGGACAGGTGGGTGCCAAAACTTGGGTGACGGGGAGGGGGCAGCAGGCACCGCCTAGTCCCAGAGTGTCCATTAGCATTGGAGCTGAGGGATGAGTCCAAGCTCTCCGAACGAAGGCTGGAGGTGAGGGCGCCCCGTGAGGAGACACCGTTCTCTCTGCTCTGTTTTAGACAATCAGGAGTTGAGCATGCCAAGTCAGAGGAGATGGAGCAGGAGGTGGTGGGTGGAGTCAGACGCAGGAAGTCAGGAAGCACCAGGTCTTCTTTGCTCAGGAGTCCACGCTGGTCATTGGCTCGGGTGCTCTGCGCCCGGCTCAGCAGCTCAAAGAATTCTGCAAAAACACATCAAGAAAACAGTCTCTCACTTGAACTTTCCAAACATGGGAATGCCTTAGAGAAAAGGATTAATTGGGTTTAACATGCAGCGTAGCAGCCTCACACCTGGCAGAGAAAACAACCCTCAAGAGATGCCAAAGATATCAGTTAGTCCTGAGGCGAAGCAAAGCTAAGAAATCCACCACAAGTAAAACAAAAACAGAATGAGAGAAGGAAGGAAAAGGGGGATTTACCTTCAGCTTCATCTATATTAATCTTTTTCTGTTTTCTTTTTTCCCCTGGGAGTGCTGAGTCTGGTCCACTTGCTCTCACAGAAAAGTCCTTTGGTGTTGACCTCTCATCTCCCTGCAGATGCAACAATAACAATGCACTCTGTTAGGGGATGGAGGGATGGGGGGTGGAGGGTGGTGGGTCATAGGGGGGAAGGGCTAAGCAAGAGCTGCCAAGCACTCTACTGAGCCGATCGCCAGATTCACTGAGACCGCTATATAAAGAGGAGACTGGTCCATCTTCTGGTTCTGTGTCTTTACTGACCTGGTCAGCATCTATGAGCTGCCTACATATGGTGTGGTGCAATACCTCAAGCACGGAAAATATGAGTGAGCAAGTCAGCCACAGGCAGTGTTAGGTCAAAGAATACAACAAAACAGGAAATACACACCAACTACTTGCTTAGCATTGGCTACGTGTTAATCAAGATTAATTCGGGTCACATTTAAATGATCATGAATGTTGCAGAAGCAGCGGAGCAATAGAAAAGGGACCAAAACACCACACATGGACTTCTGAGCACAGAGCCGAACGAGATTTTAAGACACTTACTGTTGCAGAGAGACTCCTCGTAGATGGGTGGATTTTTAGGGAGGAAGACTTGGGTTTGTCTATTTGAGAGGAAGTATAGACACAACAAAATGCATCAGGGACGTTCTCCTTGAGATTTAAGGGAGGTTAAATTATGTGATAGTTTCTCTCTTTTTCAAGTATTGTTTCATTGTGTGCGGGTGTGTATGCACACATACACACATACTTTTTACGCCTTCAATTTGAGGTGTTATATTTCATTATTTTTGGAACCACAATGGTTTTGTAATCAACAGTTTAAACATTTTATCTTCTATATAATTATGTGAAATTGTATATTTAAGAGGAGGCTTCAATAATAACTTGTCATAAACGGTGTTAATATTGATTTACAGTGTGTGAGAAGTTTTTACCTTTCCCCGAAGTCGGGTCTGCTCGCTCCAGCACAACTCTCAGGCCGTCCAGAGTGGATATGGGTGCACCCAGATCCAAAGGCTCAGTTTCTCCGCTCTAATCAAAACATAATTAAACATTAGCACGTTAGCATCCCCACCTGTTTTTAACAAGTGTGTGTAATTTAGTGCATGTTAACCATATGGTTGCTGTCTGAGGGCATGGGCATTTGCTTCATTTATAAAGTGTCTTTCAGCTCTGGTCTACTGTATAATACAGTTATAAAGCCTGGAAACCCACAAGACTAAAATAAATCATCTGGCAGTGGTTAAGGGGAGGAGTAAAGAGTCGGCATGTTTGAGGAGTGTCGTCATTCTTAATTATAGCCCTGCCTCTCCATCTTCAGAGCCCGGGCTGAGTCAGAGAGCTAACCACCGTGTAGAGATGGAAAAGGATGCGGTCGCTTCCCTCCCCTAACCATGATCCTCCACCCTGTGCCACTGTCACACACTGCAGATGCAGCTCTCTGGACACACAGGGGCTTCAAACACATTAAAGCATTGTCGCTAACGCGGGGGTGACTTACTATTTTGGCCACAAGATCACTGAGGTGGAGGCCATATTTAGCCACCACAGGACGTAGGACTTCAGTGACTGGTTTAGTAGGTTTGGCTTTCAGGCCCACGGAGCGGTTAATGGGTACCAGGTCCAATCTAAGAGCAGATAATGAGCGTGAGGAAATGGCATTGAAAATTTGTATTTTGAAGAAATTGAACAGATCTGGTCACAGTCTGATTGTTTCTTATACCTAAACAAGGTCCTCTTCTCCACTCTCAGGTCTCGTGAGCTGAGGGTCATACAGTCTTGGTCCAACACCAAAGGCTAAAAGAAATATGGATACAATTACACATGAGCAACACATCAATCTGCAGGAATAAACCCAGAAAACATCATTCTACAGCACATTTATACAAGAACAAGTAGTAATTTGCTCAATTCACTTCAGATTTTTTTGGTTAAGCTCTCACAATGGCTTCTGACAAAACATGTTTTTTAACTGGTAAGAGAAGTCATACTGAATTTATCAATGTTTGAATTGTAATAAACAGAGAGCTGGGCCAATACATTCACGAAGCGCTCACGGCGCTGTTCTGATTCCCGATCTATTCACAACAGATGTTTAAGCATTCATCAGTAGGTTTATTGGAAATGCTTCCCTCACCTTCTCCCCTCCCACCAGGAAGAGGTCGACAGCAGCAATGTTGACGCTAATGTTCTGACAGAGATCCTGGAGGACTTCCCTAATGGAGGCACCAGGTCGAAGGCTGATAGAAGAGCAGGAACCATCAGGCAGAATCACGCTGCAAAGTTTAGGGGAGCGCTCCCACGCACCGACTGAGTGGCGATTATCCGACTAGGGAAAGAAGGTTAAACAAAAGTATTTCAAAGGTTTGTCAAAAGAGGAAAGGAAATGTTGACTCAATCGCAGCTGAAGATTACGTTTTTCCTAACTCTGATTTATTCTGTAAACAAAAAATGAGTGGGTTGACACTTAAAAAAAGAATATCCAGCCTATTAGGACAACAGCAACTGGGCTGTGTTGCCATGGTGATCTGTCAAAAGGAATTTTACCTCAATCTTGCCAGCAGAGCAGGAAGTGGCCATCTCCAGACTGGTACCGGACGACAAGGAGCCCTGTGACTCCCTCCGCCCATTACTGCCCCAGTAGTCTGCACAAAATACCAAAACAGTGGATGAGATAATACAGAGAAGACCTTATTCTCATTTAATGACACTTGTATGTAGTATTAACATTGTATTATACTGAAGAATAATTAAGAACAATGTTTCTGATTTATTATCGTTTGTCATATTGACCATATTGTGATGTATTATGACCTTTAAAGCACTGGCTCTCAGTGGATCATTTCACCTTTGGGGCCACACGTATGTTCTTGCCTGTGTACCATGTGTGATAGACTTAAATCAAAGCAGGGCAGCTGGTTTTCAACAAGCCTCCCCGGAATATAGCAAGCGAGTAAAATTGAGCCGATATGAAATGATAGCATCGTTCTGATAACGGATCACTGGGTCAGAAAAATCAGAAAAAGATGAATGATAAATACTTCATTAAGCACAGGAGTGTAAAGACGGACGTCATATGGCCAGAATGTGAAATATGGGTACTGTGTGAGCTGTGGGGACATAATTTAAGATAAAAGAAATACAAAAGCACAATAGATTTTGTAATTTTGACTGAATCGGACCGAGTATGACACGAGATGACAGCTAATGACAGCTGTAGAGCTGGCTGTGCTTTCAAAACTTTGGATGACACCATGGGGATAGTAGTAATCTATTTCTCACCGAGGTTAATGTCTCCTATTTCCTTCTTTTTCGGACCCTTTCCAAAGCTCCTGTTGCGCGACCACGAGAAGAAAATCCCGCGTTTCTTGTCGGCACTTTCATCTCTGCTGTCTTCATTCACCGACCTCCCTGACCTCTGCTTTCTGGCCTCCTGTTTGGGTGACAGACAAACTGATGATCACCTAAATATTACATAACACCAATCCGTTTAAAGCAGCCAGGTCTGTAGTGGCACCTTTTTCGGGGTGGAAATGGTGGAGCGGTCAGAGCTGGCACTATGTTTGGATGGTGCAGGACTACAGGGGATCTGGTAGGGGTCCGGCAATGGCTGACCTTCCACCTCAGCACGCACACACTCCTGGTAAAGTGAGGACTTAAGGAATCGCGAGTAGCTGTCAAACTTCATCAGGTTGAAGATCTGAAGGTGTGGAGAAAGACAGAGGACATTTAAGACCAAAAAAACAGTGCTGATGAACACAGACCACATTCAAACATGGATGTTGTCGTCAAGCTGCAAAACGCTAAACCCTAACCCATGTGGCAGCATTATTTACAAAACTGACACCATGTGCAATTAAAGAAGACCTCAAACTAGCAACTGACACTATTAAACCCTTGGATAAATTGAGAAAAAAGTAGAATTCCTTTTCCCATAGACTTCCATTTAAATGCAACTCTTTTTTCTTTTTTTGTCCAGAAAAATCCTGGTGGCTATCTATGACTTCATCATACCTCCTGGGCTTCACCTTGCAAATCTGAAGACTATTTCCATTTCTTCAATACTGTCTATCATGATGACTCATGAGAAAAAGAACAGTTCTTAAGTAGAAAAAATATAGAGGGGTTCAAAAATTAGAAGACAAAGAAATGATATGTGTTAACATTTGTTGATGTTATGACAGGTGTCATGTCATCACGCTCATGTGAGAAAATATACAGATCTTTGACTGCATGTCTATGTGTCAGTGTGTACAGTATGCTCTAGATTCTCAGTGGGTGTATGCCAGTTTGTGTTTATCTCTCTGGTAAAGCCTCAGAGCCCTTTCGTAAACAAACCCAGATGGCCACCAAAACGCCCCATATGCTTGTGCAAAGTGACTAAAGGCTATGAGATGAGAGTACAACCCCACATTACAGAAAGTCTCCTGACAATAATAGCTATAATAGCAGTTTTTGCATGGAACAGCTCAACGGTTAAATAAAAAGTCAATTAACAAAGGGAAGAATTGGATTGACTGTGGAAACACTGCATTATTGATCAAACAACACATTGTAGTATCTCAGACTACATATTGACATTATCATTTTAAATGGTACTTATTTGCTATTTTTAAAATGTTCTGTATATTTTCTGTTAAAATGTTCTGCATCCAGATATGAGTTTTACTTCAGCTTCAAAAGTAATCAGCGTCCATAATAATGCACTTAAAAATGTATTTAACGTGACCATTTGGGTGCATGTGCATGCCAGTGAAGTGTAAACAGGAAGTTGAGTCTCTCTTCTGCAGTTGCTTGCTCAGCTTCAGAGAGTATTAGTAACAAGAATGGCGAAACATAAGGACAAGGTTTCTCTTATGAGCCTGTTGAACTGAGGCAGCAGCGTTTTAAACGCATTCACTTGGGGGCTCAAAAGATGCTGGGCTAACGTGGAAGTAGTAACTGATTGTACCTGTAGCTGCTGGGTCTTGAACATGTCGGGACGTGGCGAGGTGAGGACGTCGTCAGCCAGCTGGGCTTGGCTGTCGATATTGATCGGCATGGTGGCCTTGCTGGACAGAAAGCTGTTGTAGATCTCTCCTGCTCTCTGAGAAAGCTGCAGAAGAGAAAGGGGTTGATGATGCAGAAAATTATATTGCCATGTTTTGTCTATTACTATCTTTTTTTGTTGAATTCATTGGGCATAAACATCGTCTTCTGGCATGGATTGACCCAAATACTGGCATCATTCCTGTGCAATAATATAGCACCGGGTTCAGAAGCCAAATGAAAACTATGATGGAGCGGGGATTAGCAATAGGATTGGATAAAAACATATTTATTTCACCAAAAAATAACGTAACTTTCCATCTATTATTTCTTTCCGTATTCCTTCAGGTAAGTTTGTGTACTAAATAGGAAACCATCATTGTCAAGACAACTGTATTTAAACCATTATACATATTAGGTTTGAGACAATATCAACATCTTGACTCCTGCGTAGAAAGCATGTAACTACACACCATGCACTTACCTGCTTTTTATCAGTTGCAGGGACCTGACTGAAGAATTCACAGGCCTGCCAGAACAAGATATTCTCCTCACTGAATTCTTTCTTGAGGAATTCCTGTTGAAACAAAAAGTAAAAAAAAAAAACTTTCTTTTAGTCTCTCAAATCACTTTATTACCTTCCCTGTGCTGTTACTGTTGTTAAGACCACTAATGAGAACAGACATTGTTCATGTGTTCCATGCTGTGGCCAAAAGTGGTGTGAGAGTAGGCGCAGGAAGGTGTGGGCAAGTGTGGCTCCGATCAACGCTGAGGGAAGGTGTGGAAGGATTCTGATTCTGGGACGCCACAACTTTAATGTTGGGCAATCTGAGCGTGTTGTGGGCTAAATTCAACACACATCTTTTATGTGGGAGCTACGGTGAGATGACTGGGCTCACTAAGCTACACACAGAACTCGCTATGCTTCTGAGTCGCTTCCAAACGTACACAAAAATGGTGCTTGTTTAAAAATCCACTGTGTTGTTAGACATGACTAAACGTGCATGTTTGGCAAATGGTAACAACAAAAACAGTTATACAATGCAATTACTGGAGGGAAATCAATTGAGGAATTCTCAATTGATTAGGGGCGATGGGCTAACATCACAAAGCACTTGTGGTCGCATTAATTAGTGTGCTGTTAATTGCAGGCAAAGTGGCATAATGTAAGATCATTTCAGGCCTAGTATTAACATCTGTCCTCACATGTGAATAGCATTAAGCACGACTGTTCACACCAGGCATTAAAACGCATCCTGGGTGCATCTCCAGGTTTCCTCGCACAAGACTGAAATATGCACCAATATTACATCTGTTCATGATGTGCGGATGTGTCAGCTGTCAGCGTGTTTGCGTGTGTGTCTGTACGGGTGACACGGAGACAAAGCAATCCAATAGAAGCTTGAGGCAATTTAAGTTCTATGGTTTTAAGCAGTAGACAAAGTTTTGTGATAATCAGTGTTGGTATTGTGGCTGTGGTTACAAATACTTTAACATGTGAGCACCGATTGAAGTAAAAAATACTGTGAAACTACAGTTGGTCCGCTGAGGAGGTCGTCTCTAATGTGTCTCAGTAACAGACTGCATTCACACGTGCTCAGGAATGTGGACTCATGCATCCTCAAAACCTCTTTCAATGTGGATATTGGATCTAAGGATGCATTCAGACCTAGACTTAGCACGATCTGCACTTCATCTGACCACTCAGGACAGACGGGATCTATAAGAAAAATAAAAAAACCACAGAGACCATTTTCCTTTGTCAAGCTGGTTGTGCTTCCAATATCATTGATTTTCCTTTCCTATTTGCAACAAAATCTCCAATCTGACCCACTCTGTTTTACTCTGAATGCTAAAGCAACAGAACCTGAACACATTCAATCAACTTACGGAGAAGTAGCGCACACCCACGGGATCCTGGAGGAGACGTTCGAAGCAGGCAGCCCAGCTGGCCACACGCTGATCTGAAACCCCTCGATGGCGGCCCACTCCTGGAAGACTGCCATTACTGTTCAGGCTGCTCTGGCTACAGCATCCCTGCAACTGAACTCCACTATAATCTGCAAGAGGGGGAAGAAGAACTTGAGTGTCAATAGGGTCATTCCAGCCAGAGGAAGTATAACAACCACCAGCCTGTTTGTCCTCTTGTACCTTTTAATCATATTTCTGTGACTTTTTTCTGTAACTTAGCTTCTTCATTTATCTAAACTATGTACTCAGAGATGCTGTAATTAAGCTCTAATAAAGTCCACTGTTAAATCCCATCTTCAAAAATATAAAAACCATTGCTAATTTTACTCAAATTCACTATAATCTTTTCCACTACCAAACATTTGCTTAATTTCAAGACATGTGATACGTAGAGATCTACTGATGTGAGTTTTTCTATGGTCAATGCTGACCAATACTACTGTATAAATACATGAAACAGTTCTTTTTGCTATTTCATGCAAACATTTGTAGACTTTACACCTTTTGGGACAGCTAATTATATATTATAATGAACGGCCTTAATCCCTTAATCGGTCTACATCTAGTCATGTAGCATTAGAGTGCACAGGGATAATACATTTCCTCCGAAAAGCAAAAAACAGCCGATGCCACTTAGGTGATAAGAGAGGGGCAAAGAGGCAGCAGAACAAAGAAGGAGACGTGCAAAAGAATCAGAGGGGACACAGCTGATTGAAGGGAGAGTGGGAGGGAGATGGGGGTGAGAATCAAGGAGCTAGTGGTCAGCTGAAGACCCATGGCCTTTTACGTGATACCTGCTATCATGGCGGCAGATGGCCACTTTAGGGCTGCAGGCCCAACCAAGCAAAGGGAGCATAAACAAAACAAAAGGATCACAATAGAACTGGTTACAGATAAATGGTGGCTGTGACGTTCTGTGGAGAGGGGAACAGTTGCCATGGACAACTGGCGTTGACGGACTTTATCTCTGCAGCGTAGAGCCGAAATGTTAGCTTGGTGAAGTCAAGCAGTTGACGACGTTTAACTGCAACAATTAATCGATTATTATACGCTCACTAAATAGATTTTTTCATCTACTTATATGGACCGAAGAAACCAGAAAATACTCCAAATAAGACGCTGACAGCATGTTTAAATTATTGGGAAAACGCTCACACCGATTAGTTAAATGGTTAATTAAATAGTTGCTGATTCATTTAGTAATCGATTAATAATTGTTTCAAAGTTGCAGCCCTAGAACTAGAAAATAATTGACCGATCAAGCATTTTTTTCCGTACTCGTTCCAAAATGTGCAGTTTTGGGCTCCCAAAATGCTAGAAAGCTTATACTATAAATAACATATTGTGAGAATTTAACAATATATATGTTTTTTCAACAATGGGAATTCAAATGAAGGCGTTTCTTTCTACACTTTGCAGACAGGACATTTGAATGTGCTTGTATTAATTTATTAGGAACCCTAAATTTGAGATCTTTGAGATGTTCACCATATTTGTGTGAGGCTCAGTTAATGAAATAGCTTTAGAAAACAAACAGCCTTGCATATTTGATCCACATTTTCAGTGTAAAAAAACACGGCAAAGCTCCACACCGCAGTCTTGGTCAGGCTGTTAGTAAATGTTATTAAATCTGCTATGAAAGGGCGGACCAGACAGCATGCTCGCTAGCACAGACTGAGACCCAAAACGCGCTCAACAAGCATCCTTTGTTAATGAGGCATGCTGCCTGCAGTGAATACATCATCCCCACTAAAAGTCTTTTTATTAGAGCATTTTTATGGAGCAACAACTAAGTCCTCTGTTGTGGGTACAGCAGAAAATGAGGAATAAAACTGCAGACGGGGGGAAATGGACACAGCATTATGAGCTAGACAAGTGTTTAAAAGTTTAAATGTGTTAGTAAAAAAGGAAAGATTAGGAAAACCTTTGGACTTCAAGTCCAGAGCATGAAACTTGACTTCTCCTGATTCCAATACCAAAGGCTCCTGTTTTTTTTTCTAAAGAAGAGTGTTTGAAAGTACTAAAGGAATTGTACTCACCGCCATCTGAAGAAGCAGCAGACTGAAAGAAAACAAAGAGAGACATGAGTGAGACGCTGCTCTCATGACCTCTTGCAGTGAGACAAGAGATTTGAGACCGCGCTGATAGCAGAGTCTCTGCAGACATTTGACCAACAGCTCCGAGGTGTGTGTCTTTGTGGCTTTGAATGTGGGTCTCTGTGTGTGTGTGTGTGTGTGTGTGTGAGCACTTTGAGGAAACATTCATTTGTATGTGGGTGGACCCCTGGTTGTTACCACACAGCTGTTCACACCTCCACAACAGGACCCACCCCTCATTTTATATTATCCTCACACACACTGAGAGCCCTGAGTGTGTGCATTCCTGCTAAGTGAAGACACAAAAAGATCAGAGCTCATCAGGGCCGAGCTACTTGAGAGGCCATCACTGGCCGTAATGGCCCTTCTTTTCACTTGCTAATTCCGGGGGTGGGAACTTCATGCGTTCATGCAGACGTTCCCGAATAACAGGCAAGCAGTGAAAGCAAACTTAGTGTGCGTGGACATTTCACGGTGACAACTTTCCATAATTGGGTGTAATTATAGCTTAATAAAGAAGCTCAATAAAACACCACACATGGCTGATCTCATGATGGCTCGGCAAACAATTACTTACGATTCAGCTGGCAATCACTGCTTCTGCACTGGGCTTCTGTAAAGCCTGTTAGCAAAATTTGGGTTAGGCCGATAAAGAGAGATTTAATGCCCCAACTGTGATGCGCTTATCATAAATACAGTTCATTTAAAAGCTCTGGAGGATATGAAAGCACTTCTTGGGGTTTGGGCCAAGAACACTACAAATCTGTGCGTTGGAGGATGCATCTGAAAAGGGGAGACTATTTCCAGAGAAGTGTTTTCTGAGCTGCCACTTGAAGGTGTGAATACTCAAGGCTGATGATAATACATCTAAAAAGGCTCCTACTGCCAGACAATGAGCCATGGTGTGAGCAGTACATACAGGTTGTGCTTTATTGCATGATAAAGGATAGCAGGGCTGCAATATCATAACACAAAGGACTGACGCTCAGGCCCCATTGAGACCTGGTATTAACCTCCATCCTCATTGATCCAATTGCGCGGTGACAAAAAACAAAAAGAAACCAAGACTAAACTTGCACCGATTAGAAATGCAAAGAAATAGCACAATATATATGAAAAAAATGAATTAAATTTAGAATATACTGGACACATGTTTTAGTCCAGACTGTATAGATGACTCTGATGTTGACATGTTTATATTTTTGTCTGTCTGTGTGTGTGTGTGTGTGTGTGTGAGCGAGAGAGAGAGAAAAAAAGAGACAAGAGAAGCTCCAGTGCACCAAAGCACTACTCATGCTGCTGTAACATAAACTAAGACTTTTAATGCTAAGGCCCTGCTCAGTTAGACCTGGTATTAGCATCCATCATCAGTGATCCAATCCCATGCTGACAGAGTTAAGTATAACTGTTCACATCTGGCATTAAAATGCATTCTGGGTGCGTCTCCTGTTACGAAAGATTGGATCTGGGTTTCTCCACTCTTTACTCAGTGCGTTTCCACTAGGGGTATCACGATTCTCCAAACCCTAATGTCATATAATATCCTAAATATCATGTTTGTATGTGAGAACAAAATGAGGGTTTTTATGAGTATGACTGTACAGATGTGTCTGATGTCAACATGTTTGTGTGCACAAGGGAGAGGGAGAGCGAGAAAAGAGACCAGAGAAGCTTGAGTGAATTTAACCATGAGTTAATATTGTGGTGGTGGCTTTAAATAAATGAATGTATAAAAACTGTGAAGGAAGCCATCTCTACTGCATCATGAGGATGGATTGCATCCATGCAGCTCAGAAATGTCCTCAAACTACCTCACAATGTGGTTTTGGTGATCAGAACTGCATTTTGGGTGATCTGAATGAGATTGGATCACTCAAGATGGATGTCAGTGCCAGGTTTGAACGGAGTAGATCTGAATGGGAAACATCGAGATGTTGATTCTTATTGCAGACTGTATACGTTTTTAATTGTAGGTTCCAAATTAGTAATCACTTTCAGATTTGAACAATCAGCTTCAGAACAAGTCCGGACATTTTGCGGACAAGACCATCAGAAGGCAGGGGGTGAAGTCGCCGTCATGTGCACTGACGCAATGCTTTGTTCCATTTTGGGAGTGACCACATGTAAGGGCTCTATCAGACATAGACCACTAAACCACTAATTGTCTGTCACAGGCTCTTTACAACTCAGGCTGCTGCCGAGTCCAACTCCATATAGTCAACACCCAAATGCCAGCCCCTCTGTGGTGGCACAGTAATCATGGGTGGGTAGCATGAGGACCAACATGAAGCTGAAACAGAGGAAAGAGAAAAGAGAGAACACCCACTCCATCTGTCTGGTCCTTTTGGATCTAAAAACAGCTAAACCTCTAACGTTAAATATATACAGTGGAGTGTTATGACTGTGGTTCATAATAAAGAACAAGACAGACATTGTGTGACGCATACATTGGTTTTGAACAAAGGCTGAAACTCGTATATTCGTTCATCAGCGTCAGTACTTTTTAAAGCTTGGACGACGAATGTGATTAATATCTACTTGTAGGAGGGAAACATCTATCTTATCAGTGACACACACATTAAGGGAAATAATTGCAATAAACCATTGAACACTATCCTGACGCACGTCGAAATCAAGCCTGTGTCACAGGAGAATTACGTCGATGATGAATAGGCCATTAGTTGCGTAAGCTTCTTCTGAGCATGTGTCACATTATTCATGAGATTTCTTTGGAATCCTATTATTTTATTTTAGTTGAACTTCTTTCCATTAACAGATAGAAAAGAGAGAATAGTGAACTTGCCTGTTGTTATATTCTCCAGAACACACCGAGACATTAATAACAGATTAAAACCCAATCATATTCAGACATAAAACTGAAAAACTGGGCTGAGCTGCATTTTGACCTACATGACAAAATGTTGGTTAATCTGTAGAGCAGCTAATCAACTGATGGTTAGATCACTTTTCTACTACACTATTTTCTTCACACTTGTAAAGGTTGACCTGGTCGAGCTGGGAAACACGCAGGGCGGTTGTGGTAGTGTGTGTGTGTGTGTGTGTGTACGCGCATGTAGACATGAGGCTGCAGGAGTTAGACCACACACACACCACTGTGTTATTGCTTCCTTGACCACAAGTCCCCGACAATGAGACTGAAGTGATGACCTCGGCACAACATCACCCCTTATACGCACACCCTTCCTCTGTTGGCACCTCTGGTGACAAGCTGGTCCAGTGTGGGTGGCTCTGCAGCACCACAGGCTCTCTTTGATCCCTCTCACAGTAGGTTACACTGTGAATATCCTTCTAAGAGATGCCCATGCTCAGTCATGATGAACCAAACAGATGAAATCACAATTAAATTCACAGTGACTTCCCTGGCTCTGAAAACAAGCCTCATTTCCAGGTGAAAAACAGCCCCCCCCCTCGCTGTTCAGTCTGGCATCTCGAGACACCCCATGCTAAAGGAACGTAGATGATCACGCTGACAGATTTATGTGCGTTCTGGAGTGAGACATAGCGACTAAAACACACTCAGCAGGTGTTAAATCTAGGGTTGGAGACTCTAGTTTGACTGGACAGTTGCCTGATTTGCTTTGGTCCAACCAAATTGCTCCTGGTAAATTCGACCCGAGCCCATTCACAACTTTGAACTCACCCAAATCTTATTTAATTTATTTAATTTCTAGGTCTAACTTTTTTTTTTTACTTTATCTCAGCTCAACTATAATCAACATATTGTTAGTGTGGCAGTGTTTTGTTCAATGGATAAACAAAGGGCCTATTTAGTTTTAGTATTTACTATTTAGTATTTTAGTTTAATATTGCAGCTCAATAACTAACTTGAGAGTGAATTCATTACAATAGACATTTAAAAAATGTATGATGCAAATATCGGCTTTGTATGTTTATTTAGGTTAGGGTGCACTGTGGCTGATTTAGTTAACGCAGAGACAGTGTTGCAGGTGTTTCCCCCGGTTGAACAATTAAGCTGAACAAGATTTAAAGATTTTTAAACAGTGTTCACACAAATGTTAATGAAGACTCATTCACTCCTCTCGAAGACTGAATATCTGGTGTTTTAAAAGTGAGTTTTTCAACTTTTGGGCTTGTTAAGGCTTGTTTATGTTTCTTCTTTCAAAACCCGGGTCAATAAGAGATGTGTCCTCGTCCAAATTTTACCATACACATTTAAAAAAAAAAAAAGCCTCCTCAAAAATCAAGTCAAGGCTGATTCTAGCACCCCGCAAAGAAACAGCCACATGTCCCGGCGGCTTCAAACAGCTGTTTTGAGCGGTATAGAGAGAGAGACACGAGTGACAAAGAAGGAAATTAATGAGGAAAAACAGCTGAAACTCAAAAGTTAAGAGTCTCCCTGCTTCATACAAAGGAGGAAGAGGAGGCTCGTCAGCAAACCACAGTTTACTTACAGTGCCGAAGTTCCAGGTCCTCTTGAAGGATAGTCTCTTTTTGAGACTCATTGTTCCCCAGTCTGCTACACCAGCAGCCCACAGCCTGTGAATGTGTGTGTGCAAATGCATACCTGAACATTCCCCACCCAAAACTCCGAAAACCATGTCTGTACAAGTCAGAGAGGGGGAAGGAGAAGGAGGGAGAAGGAAGCAGAAATTTGACATGGTACTGGACAAAAAGGAAGAAGAAGCCGAGACGGAGGAGAAGGAACGTGGGGGTATGAAGGAGGAAAGGAAGATTTCCTTACTCTGCAGTTGTTGCCATGGCAACCCGCCCGACAATACATACAGCCTATGCCACAGTGGCATGAAGGAATCAGATGGATCAACCCCCCGATTCTGCTTTCCACAAAAAACACACTCTGTGTCAAAACCACACTGGCCTTTCCCCCTCTTTTGTTTCCAGCTGGGCCACTCTCGCTCTTTTCACTTGAATGAGAGAAAAAGTACTCGGTCAGTCAGTTTAAATTGAACCCAGATGAATTTTGTTAAATCAAAATAAAAGTTTGGTAGGCTAAGAGCTGAACTCCGAGCTTCACAGAGCATCGCTCTTGTGGCCCCCCAACAGTAATTGTGACAATTGGAGTTTTCTGCTAACAATTTAGCAAAAAGAGTTTTATTTTGGCATTACTCTGTGCGTCCACATATCTTACCAATCTCTACAATCAGCATTACCGAAACTATTGTTGCTGAAGCACGGGCGGCTCATTCTGAGGTTTTCCAGTGGCGAACAAGCTAGCATTCTTTGGAACTAAACTCTGCCATAAATAATGGATGTGATTCAGTGTTTATTAACTGGCTGTTTTTCATGGTAGATTTCTCCAGTTTAATTGGATCTTTACACGGTCTCTCCCATTGCAAATCGGATATGTTTGTCATATTTGCACGTGTGTTGAGGGTTTGGATGGAGCAATCACAGGAGACACCTTGATGCCCTCGGGCGATGTGTGTGTTCCTGTATGTAAAAACATGACTAAGAAGTGGCGTGAGGAAGGAGGGAGTGAAAAGGTCTTTATCGTCTTCAAAATGCACTCAGTTGTGTCTGTTCTGGCAATGAAAACAATACAATTACAGCTAAACCACTTTTGGTCAGTCACTGTATATGCAGAGTGTGTCTGACTCTGCCTCCATAGGTGGTGATGCATCTCTCTATAAGCTATTAGTATTTAATCAGTTTCCTGTTGATGCTATGCAGTTGTTTGTTCTTTACCGGCAGCAATACTGCAATTTATACATCGTCTCTTTCCATTTCCGAGTCAAAGACTAGGGAGGAAATTCTGGTGCAAGTCCAACTCCAGTCCATTTAGGCGTATAATTCAGGAATAATTGACTGGACTTTTAAATGAATTATCTTGGTATGTTAGTCCAACAAAAAAACTATAAATCTACTACTAACTCGTGTTTTAGTCAGACTAAAATCGGACTTTAAACATGCACGGAAACGCACTGGCTGTTTCATCCAAGGCCTTAATGTAAGTCTTGCTGTGGATCTTCCACAGTTTCTCATTAATCGGAGATTACAGCAGGGAGCGGACAGGAAAGTCTCCGGTGAATCATTTACATTCACACATAAACAATTAATCATTTTTAAAAAAGGAAATTTGAAACAAAGCAATCAGCAACGGCTGCAATTCATTTGATCTATTTTTGATTGTTCTACGTTCTTTTCCAATTAAAAAAAGAAATCCTAAATGTTAAAAACAGTTCTCATCCTCGCATTAGAGCAATGGTTCTGAAACGTTTCATATCAAGTACCAGCTGAGAAAAAATAACACAGTCAGATTACACAGCTACAGACTTTAAGGAAGCAGATTTATTCCCAATAAGATAGTTTGCTCTCTCATCATTCTCCTCTTTTTTAGATTAAGATGGAGCAAGAGATAATTGAATAAGAATTGAATAATTATGTTGCTATATGTATAATTTTCTATGCACTGTGGTTACAGTTCCTCAACTCCACCTCAGTCACATACCCTGTATTTCTGATTTTTCCTCCAAGTACAACTAGAGAGAGCTCACGTACCACAGTTTGAAAACCATGGCATTGGAGTAGCGTCATTAATATTGTGATGATGTTTCATATGGTAAAGGTTTATCATGTCAAATATATCTATAACACAGTAAATAGTGAATTGAAGCTTAGCTTAAGTTATGTAAGACAAATCAGAAATAATGTTCATGTTTACTGTTGCTGTTGTTTGTTGTGTTGTAATATTCTGAAAGAGAAAGAGATTTCTGTTCTGATGGACGCAGGATGTATGACCTATACTGCAGGACAACAATGGAGCATTCTGAGATGGATTAGATAACTCCATGTTTCCTACAGAGGTTTAAGTTTGTCTGAATTTGGCCTTAAATAATCCAATGAGCACAAAATCAGATTTCTTCTCTTTACAAATTTGAATTGGCCGCACTGTCCCAAAGGCAAAGTCTACTGTTCATCGTCATCAACACATTGTATCGTTTCCTGTCTGCATAAATTGTCCTGCACCGATCTACGCATCGCATACTTAATGTAGACTGTAGAAGTGTGAAAATGCGTGCTGTGTAAGGTTTCATGTGCATATAAACTCAGTCATGCTGAAATTAGAAGCCTTTTATGGTGCTGAGCCGAGTCATCCATAACTGGTCACCAAATGACAGAGCCAAGAAGAGTAAGGTCTTCTTTTTACCCTTTTCGCCCCCGAGGCAGAGAGTGCAGGGCAGCAAGGTGAGCACACAGCAAGAGCAAAGCATGTTAGAACTTTGCAAACAAGATCGCTTCAGGATTTCTTGTTGTTGCCACAAAGTCAAAAGGATTCACGTGTGCTCTGAGCCTGCACTTGATTTAATCAATTTGGGTTTCACAGCGACAATGAGCACAGCTTGTCACAAGACCAAAGTAATTGCATGTCAAGTTCACCACCAGGCAATCTCGACCAAAGTCGGAAAATAATCTAGACCAGCTATCTGCGGCAGAAAACAAACTATTCCCCGAAAAATAACATCAAGGAAGAGCTTTGCATGGAGGCAACTTCCTTTTGAGGGAGGGAGAGAGGGTGCGGTGACTGATAAGATGGAAGAGGCATTTCTTTCCCAACCAGGGAAGGCAAGACAGAGAGCGACAGACTGATTCAGAGAATTATCAAACTGCTCATGCCATATAAATGAAGATAGCAGACAGACAGACTTGTGTTAGAGGTGTAATCTGGTGTTTTTATTAAGGGGAAGCTTGTTTGTCACCACAAATATGCCAGGCACTTTATCATATGAACAAGGATCTGATGAGGTCAGCATGCTTATGTGATGCTAGTGGACCAGACACTGTAAACAATATGAACTATCTACATTATGTTCAGAGATCAAAGGCAGTGTTCTACAGTGACATCGCGAAAGCCTATTTCAATCCCAAAATGTCCTTACTTTTTGTTTGTAAGTAAAAAAGGAAATGTGATCTCGGATAAAACCACAAACACATTTGTGGCAGCATTGTACAAAAATAGATGGTGATAAAAAAGTCAAATGCAAAGTTTGCCAGCAACAGTTTGCATATCACAGCTCGACTACAAACATTATTGTTTATTGTTCTAGATTATGCTAAAACAAGTTTCAGAGAAAAAACAAAACACAGTTCTTTGCATTTACTCTAGAAACTGTTGCAAACCTGGGTCTGGAAATTAATGCTGTTCACATATGAAGCTCACAGTAAGAGACTGATGACTGAGTTGAGCCTGCAGGAGTCAGGACACTCACTAGCTGCTCACTCTGAGATTTTTCAACTGTATTCTCACATGGGTTCATTCAGGGATTCTCTGGAAATCTGACTAGTGTACAGACAAGAAAAAGTTCCATGAGTGACATTGGCATTCTTACGTACATCCCCTCACGGTTACACTTCTTCTTCTTCTTCTTCTGGACATTGTTAAATGGATAACTGAAAGCAGCTGATGTCTGATTAAACAGACAAAGCAGCGCTGTTTATAACCAGGCCGAGTATGAAACACAGAATGGTTTTCTTATTTAAAAAAACAACAACACACAAACAAACAACAAAGATAAAGAGCGAGAGTGAGCGGTTCATGGATAAGCTGAGGGAATCAATATGCTGTGCACAGGTCCTCCACAGCTTATCCATACATCTGTGTATGGTAAACAATGTAAAAGAAAATTTCATTTTGGTTCATTAATAAACAGCAATGGGTCAGAGACATCAGCGGAGAAGGCAGCCTTTCAATGTCACATAGCTCAAAGACTATGACCTTAATTCATCTATAAGGTGCACACGTGTGCCTGGAACTGCCAAGATTTAATTTGGATCATCACCCAGTGTGGATATTAACACCACGTGTGAGTCACTAAAAATACCTCCAGATAATTTAGACAGGTATGAATTCAGATTTGAACTCATTGTGTGTGTGTGTATATATTTAATATCTATTACCTCTTTGGGACCTTTCCTGGCATAAACACTGACTACTGGCGTATTTCCACCAGCTCTACTCGCCTCGCCTCGGCACGGCACGACACGGCACGATTAGGTTGCATCTCCACTACAAAAAAGTACCTACTTAACGTGGGCGGAGTCATCACTGCACGGCTGAGTGAAAGTGACTAGTGACTTTACACCAGACTCCTGTAGTTGTTGGAGATTAACGCACATTTTTAGGATTGTTAAGTAGTTTTAAGTGATCTACAGTTCGGCGCTGTTCGGCTTGATTTGTGTGTGGGACGTCTCTTCCTGTGACGGCACTTACAGTGGCCAGCAGTCTGACCAATCATTGCATAGTACCTACTCAGCACGCTTTTTGAACCTCGCCTGACCAAGTACTAAAAATATTACCTGGTACCAGGTACTATACTAGTGGAAACGCTACTTAAACCGTGGCATGGCAAGGCGAGTAGAGCCGGTGGAAATACGCCATATGTCAGGACCATGTAGTCCTTGTGGTTAGGTTAAGGTTAGGGTTGTAAGGTTAGTGCGCGTATTAGCTGTAATTTAATGAAAGTGAAGTTTAATTCATTTAAAAAGTTGTTTTCCTCTTTAACAACAGATAAGAATCCTACATCAGACATTATAATGATGTTGGGTGGACTGGACACAGGTCATGAGCTGAGTAAGGAATCCAATTTTAGGGTTGAGGTGGCTTTTAAATGTAATCCACTTAGTAAACAAATAAGATGCTCTCGATGTCTTTGAAGACGTGAGTAATTTGCATGCAAACAGAGGCCATCCCCAAAATGCGTTTCATCTCTTAATCCCTGTGATCAGCAGTAATCTACTGCCTGTTCCCCAACTCGAACCAATAAACCACAACAGATGGGTACGGCTCTGCTCCTGACTGGATTAATATGGCATTATGATTTCTGCAGTGCTGTCGGTGTGTGGGTTCACCACTTGCTGCTGATAAAACAGGGTGTGCTTGCATGTTTACCTTATTCCCCCTCCCTTTGTTGCCCTACTTCTCGTAGCGTCAGAACCGTGGCACTTTAAAGAAGATATTCTCTTTCCCAACTTAACTGATATGTATCTCTGTTTGAACTTGTTCAACTCATGGCATCTGACTCACTCACTACAAATGTGAAGCATAAAAGCAATGCATAAAAACATGACATTAACTGCCTTTGTTGTGTTTAATATTGGAATGCCACTGGTGGGTTGGTTTACAGGGCTCGGCAGAATCCCACCAAAATAGAATAACTAAAGAGAGGGAAAGTAGAACTAGTGGCCAAGCAAGACCCCTCCCATCTCCATTTATTATCGAACACAAGGGGCTGCGCTCAGATGAACCTGGAGGGCTTTAGGTGGTTAAACCACATAAGATGGCACCACACCCTACTACCGCTCTCCTTGTCTTCCATAAAAAACACCAGAAATGGACTTTCCAACCTGAAATTTGACACCTATAATTAGCACTGTGAGCCCCCCCACCCCCTCCTTCTAATACACGAAGGCTTATTGTACAATGTTTTGGAAAGACTGGCTTGGGTACATTGGTTTGGATGTTGATAAGACCAATATATCTAAGATATTCAGTCTCCTGGGAGTGTGCAAGCCAATATAGGGTATATTTCCAGTGACAAGGAAGTGCCAGAATTGTTTACTTTCTTAGTCCTGCTGACCCGTCTGTGGTCTTTTTGGTCATGAAGGGAGCATCAGCTAGGGAAATGGTGACAATAACCTTGGCTTGGTGCTCACACTGCAACTTCAGATTTTTTTGTGATGCCTTGAATACAGGCAAAAACCCTCCTAAAATACTCTTATTTATTTCTACCATATGTAAACTAACCATGCTAGTCCTCTTTAAAGTTGTCTAGCACTATATCATTTGCATTTCAGTGCATACTTTTCATTTACTGCCTCTGGAATAGTAACACATTTGTTCACTTAACCTGAGGCAAAAGCAGAATTGTTTACAAAAATATAAGATTTGTGTGTGTTGTACACACGATTATGATGTTTATAAGAGTGTCAAGCCTCATGATATCACTGGGGGTAACTTGTTGGCCCCAACAATTTGTCGATTCCAAAGCATAAAGTAGATGAGACCATGGCCTGATTCTGCAGCATCTTCCTCAAACACAAGGCCAAAATGATACCAACCATCCTCAGCTCTCAGCCGTCCTCCAATCCTTTCCAGGCTGTCTTGTCTCATACATGAAACAAACATATCTCAGTGTTGCCTGAGCTACAGGTGTGGGGTAAAGAGTTGAACATGAGAAGTTGATGTCTGCACCCCAGACATGTCTAAACTGTTACTGGGGAGGGAAGTGATACAAAACTTTGGCAGTTCTAGAACCATTCGTTGTTGAGTAACCTCCACACCCTTTGCAGTGGAGTCCCTTTCAATGAGGCAGAGAAATGTAATAATAGACCAGTTGAGGAAGGTAAACAGTGAGTGGGCAATGAATCATTTCCAGAAGCTGTGTATCAAATCCATCCTGGTTGAGACATCTTTTCATACAAGCAATCTACAGGGGATGACAAAGAACTGTGTGGTTATCTCCAGAGATGTTTCACGAAAGTCGCAGCGCTCATGTGACAACAGTCAAGAGTGGAGCTGCACTGCATCTCTGTTCAGAGATGGAGAAGCAGCGGGTATTTTCCGTGGTTACAGCTCGGTTAAACAGCAAACTCAGCAACCACAGCCACATCTGGTCATCTGGATATTGACTGTTGCATATTCATGCAGTGAGCAGCAGCTGGACAGTTAAATAACTTACAATGAAATACTAAGTTTTGTTGTGTTAATGCAGGGTTTTTCCAGTTGTGGGTTTAAAAAGAATAGTCTAAGTATTTGCAATAAAGCATTTCACAGGAGGAGAAGAAGAAGAAAAGGAATCATAGAGCTGGAGACATTTGGAAAATGTCAGGCTGCCGAGTCTTTGTGTCCTATAATGCTAGCCTAAGGACACATTTCGTGAGCGCAACTGTCCACCCACACTCCAGAACAGGCCATGTGATGTCAGTGAGAAGTGCGTCGTGTGCTTCTGCCTCTAATACTGATGCGCAAGAACTTACTATTCTGGTTAATTTTCTCAAGACATTACACCCTCAAGATATGATGTCGCTAATTTTAGCGACCCTTTCAATATTATCAATCATAGCTGCGTACATTGTTGCTTAATGTTTATTAACACATTCTGCAAAAGTGACAAAGATCATGTTGTCATCATGCGTCATAAAAGGACAACTTGTATTTTACCAAAAATATATGTGAATAATAAGAATGGTGAATCAGAGCGAGGACATGTCTGCACAAAGCCAGTGGGGAGGGTAAAACCACAGGCAACCATTTCAAGTTCAAACTAAACTCTTGCTGTAACATGATCACCTCAAATACACTGCTGTTGAAGACTCGCGGAGGATTTTATTTTATCGGACAGCAGCCTCCGATCTCGTCTCATCGTGAATCATACTTCCAAAAACTGACTGTGAAAAGGGTCAGCATTGTAGGCGAGTGCAACAGCGTGCACACCATTCAGAGACTAAATGCAGTTCACAAGAATAATCCTGGGTCACTACACAAACCCCTTGTAGTATGATGTCTAATTTAAAATCAGCGAGCAGCCAGATATTGATGCTGGACCACACTTTGCTGTATAGAGCAGTGCTGTGTGTACCATACAGTGCATGAGAATTCAGCTGGCGCTGCTCAAAACATTCCTCTGACAGACCACACAAACTAACCACTGTATGCTGCTCAAAGGCTACAACAGGAGCTACAAAGAGCCCAAAGAAGGAAAAGTAACGGTGACAGAGAAGACACCGCTGGTGTGACAGATGGAGATGGCAGAAGTGAAAACAGACAAAATCAAGACTTCCAAGATTTCATGACAATGACTTACAGAGTTGAGAGTTAAAGTTTGCTCCATGTATGGTGCTGTGTGGTTGCGTTTAGTCTTCAGCGCTGCTCCACACGCCTGGTGTGTGTATAAACGAGTCCATCCGCTGGAGCTCCGTGGTGTGTGTGCGAGTCAGTGTTTGCAGCTCCGAGACAGATCACAACGGGGGAGGAGAGAGTGTGCAGGAGAGCCAGTGATCCTGACAGCTACTGGGAGTTCAAAAGCTCCCTCTCTCTTCTCTGCTGCCGGTTCCTCTCTCTCTCTCTCTCCCTCCCTCTCTCTCTCTCTCACCCTCCTCCTTCTCATTGCTGTAAATTCCTCCTCTTCCTCTGTTTACCTCCCTCCCTGTCTCTGTGTCTTCATGCCTTCTCCTGGTTTCTGAAACGCCCACAGGACAGATCTATTACCCACAGGCGCGCAAACAAAAGCTGGTAATGTCTCTACACCTAAAAGGAGAAACTTCACACTCATAGAGCAAAAGAGGTGGCCCAAATTTCCCAGCAGGCACCCAGAGTATGCCTGAATAAAACACTGCACTGACTAACGGCTCACACCGACAGATGTTTTCACATGCAGCAGCACATCAGAAGGCAGAGTAAGTGTGAACACAAAAGTAGCAGCCTGTTAATGGTGTCATCTCTGTAAAGTAGCAGAGCATCTGTTTGGAGCTAGAAACAAGGAGACTGTGGTGAAGAGGCAATTGGTGCGGTGGGATGTGGGGGCATTTTCATCTGGGCTCTCGCTGGTATTAAGACAGGCAGCACATTCTATAACATGCCCACACATAAACGGATAGAAGGACAACAGAAGCTCAGCATACATCAAAAATATTTCATTAAAAGATGCAGGAAAACCAAATCACCATAAACACGGAGCCATGAGGTAGTTTCTCTCTCCACTCAACCAGAAAGGCACATAGCAAAAATGTGACTAAAAGCACAATGTTATATGCTCGTCTACTTAGTGCGTGGGATGAAAAACTACGTGTCAGAGTCTTTGTAATGTGAAGAAAAATAACAAGCATTTGCTCATTCCTGTGCTGGCCACTGTGACGCACGCTGCCAACCGTGGAAAAAGCAACACGGCCACACGTGTCCAAATTGTCCTGGGCTTGTCCGCAACATGCAGTGAGGCCACATACAGAGCTTATCCACAAGGTTCTGCCCTAAGAACTGATGGTGAACTCTACAATAGTCTCACAGAGTCCTTGTGTGACCAGATGCGCGCAATGACTGAGAGCTTATCATTTTTTTTGCCATGAGAACAGTCCTTCAGAACATCCTTCACAACAAGTTAGAAAGTGCTACAGAAACACTCACATCTGTTGTCGGTGCTATACCGTCACAGAACGTGAACAAACACAGAGTCATGTCAGGTCACCTATTTTCTTTAAGTGGAGTGAAGTCTTCTTCAAAAGGGGGAGAGAAGTTCACAGGATTCAGTTTCTAATCTGGATCTTCCCCTCTGATGTGTATGAGGTCGTCATAGTTTTGGTATTACTGATGATATTAGGGTTCTAACAGAAACGCCATTGGTCCCACACATCGACTGCTTACCACTAAACCTCATATACTATAAGTCTTTGGTTTGGCTTTGGTTTGTCGTGGGCGTTATTTGACCATGAACTCAGGGTGAAGCTCTTGAAATCAGAACCCCAGGGTTATTGCTCGCTGAGGATCTAGTTGCCTCCGACAGTCATGAAACATTCCCTATGGTGTTACGAGTCAGAATGTATATACCTGCCATGACAAGTTAAATCTGCTTCTCCATTAGATACAGTCTGAAAGGCTGCACCATGAGAACAATTTCTTATATGGTAGGCAACCTACAAACCTTAGTTTTAAGGATGTATAGGATAAAATATTTGAAGGGATATGTGTAAAGTGTAACACGCAGTGGGTTAGTAGATCCATGTTTGAGTTTTAAAAATCTCACATTTTAATATCAGCTTTCAAATCCAGGGCAGATTCAACACTAATTACAAACATCTAAACTTTCCCCTGGGAGCAGAACATAATTGATGGTACAAAATATTGAACAATTTGCAAAGATCAGAACACTTTGCCCTCCTTCTGAGCCAATATGACTGCAAGCAAAACAAACAGCAACTGAGGGTGGACGCCATGAATGGCAGAGAAAATACACTTGCATGAATCTGTTGAGACCAGTTGTTTATCACAGAATTAAAGTGATGCAACTACACCAGTGGGAGGCAGCAACCACGCCTAGTCATTCAAAAGATTTGCTCCACCACCTGCAAGAGTTTGAAAATGAAAGCACACTTTCAACAGAGATAACACTATGGTGTCATTGAGAATATCCCTATTATGTTGGCATGGCTTGTTTGTACTGAACCAAACAGAGCCAGCATGACGCTGCACTAGTGTGTGATTTTGGACGTCATGCAATATGCAACACAAGAGTGCTGGTAGCTCTCCCACCATGCTGGGTCTTCCCTTCACACATATATATATATAAAAAAAGGAAACAACAATCAGCAACAGCACACAGAGTGGCAAGACCAAACAACATCAGAACATTTCAACCTAGGACAAGAAATAGGAGAGGAGGAGGAGTTGGGAAAATGACCAGCACTTCAAATCATAAGTTTCACATCCTATTGAAAAGCCTTAACAGACATACATGTCCTTATTGCTGGCATCCGGGAGTATCTTATGTAATCAAATGGTTACCAGGGAGCATTAATCCAGCTCACTGAATGTAGATTTTCAAAACCAGGTGGAGGGAAATAGACACACAAAGCAGGCCAATGACAAGACAAGTCAGCTCCATGTACAGTATGTCTGATGATTAACGTTTACTCATGGCTTAACAACTCTACCAAGTCTTGTCTAATGTAACACAAATGATCATTATCTAGACACCCACATTCTATTTTACATTTAACATAAATGCCAAGCCAAACTCAGCCTACCTCGCCTGTTAGAAGTCAGCCTACATGCATTGACTCTACATGTCAGAGCTTGATTATATATAGGAAGACGCTACTGCAAAAGGTCAATGTTTATGGCACTACTGACACTTTCAACATAGATAGACAAACTCAGACATAGACAAGCCTGAGTTTGTCTGCCTGTTGGTGTAACAGCAGGTTTCACATACATAGAGCAGAGGTGTGAAGTCCAGGTTGTATCTGTGACAAAACATTGTGCAACAAAGCAAACACAAGGTGTAAAAAAGGACAGAGCTTAACACAATACCACAAGTGTGAAAGAATCTGGCTCTCCATCCAACCATTGCTATTTTGTAACATGAAAATGTCCCACTCAAAAAGTTTAAAATGAAATACTTAACAACTGCTGAAGCCTCGCACAGTCTGCATTTTAAACTGAACTCATTTTTTTTACCTTTTGCTGTTTACAAAAAAATTGTCTGGGTCAGACGTGCTGGAACATTAAGGCTACGTCCACACAACCATTCACTCTCACATTCATTCAAATTCACAATTCTATGGCATATTTACATTGTACAATAAACCTCTGCATGTTTTTGGACTGTGGGACGAAACTGGAGAAGCCAAAGAAAACTGAATGCTGAAGTAAACCTAACTGTGGTACTGTCACACAAAAATGATAGTTGTCCAGGCAAGTGTCTCCAGGTATAATCTCCATACTAACATACCTGAAAACATATCACATGACCTTTCAGGTACATTGGGCAGAGGTGCGCAAGTGTAAAGAAGAAACCAATTTCCTCCTCTGCAGTTATTTGCTTAGTTTTAGAAAGCACTACCAACAAGATTCAACAACGGTTGAAGAATAAGAACAAGTTTTTCTCTTATGAGACTAAAGGCAAGGTGAAATTGAGACTGAAAGTTAAGTGTTAAAGGAGCTTTTTGTTCACAGTCACGGCAAAAAGAACTACTCACTAAGTGTCAACAGAGTCATCTCAATATCTGCCTGTCCAGAATAAAATGCAGCCCAGGAGTTTTCAACCTAAAACAGAGCTGACTACATTTTCAAATCTGTCCATTTCGACGCTCATAAACACCGGGGTAATGTGGACAGCAATTTTCCAGAAACTTTTCTGCTGTATCTCACTCACACTCGAAATTTGACCAGGGAGTTGACAGCAGAAGTTCAATAATATGTCCATAGAGACATTTGCACTCTCACATCCCTCCAGACAATTTCAGGGAAATGTCTGAACTTCAGTGAATGTCTGAAAGCAGTTATACTTCGCTACTGCAGGGAAGCCATAACCACAGCAAACTAAATATATAGAAATACATCACCAAAACCACCAGAAACACCTGCTAAAGGGATATTCCCACATCTGCCAACAAGGAACACACAAAATCTAAAAACATAACTTACTTCTCGTCTTAGAGCCTGGAACTGCATAATAGGGCTGTGCATTGGCAATAATCTAGCAATAAGATACTTATACCAATACAGGGGTGGCAATAACATATAAAGGGATATACTGTGATTCTTTGTGCAAGGCGATATGCTGTATTGTGATACGCCATTTACTAACTAGCGGTCAGAGAATTAAATACAATACAAAACCACTGCCAGAAAACCCTTCAAATAATCAATACACAGGGTTCCCACACCTTGGTTGACACCAAATTCAATGACTTTTCAAGGATTTCCAGGACCAGCTCCCTCACACTCGTGGACTGAATGTGTTGACACAGCTTAAGATGGGAGGGCAACTTGTAAGAGCCGCTTCACCCATGGTGTCTTCTTTTATTGATTTACACTCTGCATCTGGCTAAGTGATTGTTCTTGAGATCTTGGGGCACCCAGTCTTTGTAATTTTCTTTGGTGAGCCAGTGACCCTGAATTCTGCATTTCCCAGGCATCCCATAATTTGCTCTCTCTTGCACGTTACTTGCATCGTAACAGACAAGTGCAGATTGGCGGCGGGAGAAAAGTACCTAAATATCAACTTAACCTTTTTCTTGCACATAATTCAAGCACTTTCAATGACCCATGTCTACTAAGTTTTAAAATCATCATTCAAACTGTCAGTATTTTCTTACACTCCTACTTCACTGGGTATACAACCTGTACTTTAGTATGATTTGAATATACAGCACAGATGAGTAGGAGCATTTACTATCTGAAGCATTTTTCACATAAGGGGTCTTTGTAAATACAGTGAATCTAAATGAAAGAGGGCACAAACGTTGTGCTGTGCAAGAAAAAAGTGCGCAGCTGCTGTGTATAGCCACCTTTAATCCTGTGGCAGTACATCTATGGAAGACCTGCTCAGAACCTGGTGCTTTTAAACAATGGAACTATGCGGTGTGTGTGTTGAGACAATCCTAAGGAGGAGATTGGTGGTGGGCCACTTTTTTCTGTATGTGTGGTCCACAGATGTGTCTGTGTGTGACTATTACGTGTGTGTGTATATATATGTATATATATATATATATATATATATATATATATATATATATATATATATATATATATGTATACACAATACAGTATGCCGGTATCTGGTTTGTTTTTGTCTGTTCGTGTGAGTTCAGAGCAATTACTAGACGAGGGAGAGGTAAGTGTGTGTTTTTATGAATTTGTATTCAGTGTGCATGAGCAACGCATGCATGCAGAGATGACTGAAGAAAGAGAGTTCCACGGCAGCATTAATAAGAGAATGTGAGCACGATATTCAGTGGTGCGACAGTGCTCATTAGCGAGACCAAACAAACAGGACCATGCCTCCAACCCGTGCACAAAGACCACTTTGTGAGCCACCCTTTGCACTAGTGCAGCAGCGAATGCCGAGTTCAAGGCAACGGAAATGAGTGGTTTAAAAAAGAGCCAAAAAGTGGAGCAGAATCGTCCATAATGCTCCACCTGAATGTTCACATTAGTGAGGCTGGCCGACCTCTCCGCATACAGGCAACAGCAAAATGGAAAGTAGACTGTCAGACAGTCAACTTAAAAAAAAAAAAGGTTCCAAATTCTAAACAGAAGACAAATGGAAAAAGTGGTGCACTATAACTGTCACTGTTGCTCATATGAAAACGACTGCTGTCAAAGAATGACAACAGCAAAATGAAAGAATTTAATATCAAGTAGTTGTTGTTGTTTTTTTCCACAGACACTAAAATCCTCAGCAAATCAACAATAGAATAAGGTAGTGAATACCTCAAGGTCGTCCAGTGACCGCGCCAGGCTGAGACGTTTGGTAGAGCGCCGTTTTGAGGCACGAACAAAACCCCTTCCCCAAAACCTGGAGCCCTGTCAAAATAAAGCATACACAGGTTTAGCAAAGACAAACAAATATTGGTAGCAGCTATTGTAGATAGTAGTAGAAGTTACTGTAATTATTTTAATTTCAAATCAGTTGTACATATGGATATGAAATGTAATGGCTCGACAACATTTGACAAAATGTGGCTTGCTTACATGAGGTTCACCTGTCAAAACCACCAAAGCAGAGAACCAACAACCACTTGCCAATCACTACACAAATGATAAATGCAGTTTAATCAGCTACCCACTTTTCTTCTGATAAGAGATGCAGTGTCCAAAGTTTGAACAAGAGTTTAAGAATCACAGATAATTACACTGCATGATGACATGAGATCTACCCTGCAATTTGCCTGGCTTCCGGTACAAGATTGTCCCCCTCTCTGATGTAATTGCTCAGGGACAAAAGCAAAATCCAGCTCCAGGAAAATACTTTGCTTAAATAAACAAGGTGGCAACTAATTACATTTAAGTGAAGTAAATGCCTGAAAACTGGAGTTCAGCTGTTTTGTCTACCAGCACATAGTGGTATCACGATAAGGTTTGCCTTAAATTATAATTTTACTAATTAAATTGAAAATATTTGCGCGCAAGACAGAAAAGTGGAACCATTTCTTTGACTGCGAAAGGGAACCACCTTCAGATATACTGCTCACATATCATGCTTTTCCCCAGAGAGGCTCAATTCTAGCACTACATGGAAAAACAGGGACATCTTGTGGTCAATGAGGAGAGCAACACACAAAAGCATACATACACTCACGAGACAGGTTTATGACAAAGACATCATTGAGTTACAACAGGTGCTCTCTGAGTT
The DNA here is from genome assembly GCF_019176455.1 of Solea senegalensis. Lineage (NCBI taxonomy): Eukaryota > Metazoa > Chordata > Actinopteri > Pleuronectiformes > Soleidae > Solea > Solea senegalensis. The sequence continues at coordinate 12,739,448 of NC_058023.1, read as the reverse complement.
GAATTCACATTTAGCAGCACCAGTTGACTGTTGAAATAGTAGTATTGTATCTCATTTGAGGCGACACATAAATCGCCTTACCAACACCCCCTCAATGTCTGGAAATTTGACTCGTGTGACTATTTAATACTTCCTGTGTCGCTGTGTTTAACACAAATGTACAGAAACAGATGCTTTGTCTCATCTGTGACTGACCCTACAATGGAACTACTTTATGTGACTCTGCAGAAAGTTTTTTTATTCACCATGTGTCTAAGAAATTACCTGCAAGGATACTATACTATAGTATACTATACTATAGTGTACTATATGAGCAATAATGAGACCTATTCATATTTGAAAACTTATTTGAAAAATATACTCGAAAAAACACACAAATAACGTTTAAAGTTCATACATATTAACTTTTTTTTTTTTTTTACACCAATTCAAACAACCGGAGAGGCTGCAGGGTAAAACCAAACAAACTAAAGGATTTTAAAAGCTTACTCACATTTTTGGTATTAATATCGCTGCGCTGTTTCTCTCTGTGCTCAAGAAACCTTTTGGTCCATTCCTCCCTGGGTGGCAGCATCATGACCTCTGCTGACTGGTACCTGTCTGGAGGAATCTGGTGCATGGGGGGAGGCAGGTTGCTTGTGCCTGAGCTTAGGTTAACACAAGAGGAGCAGTTGTTGATCACTTCAGGGTCAGAATCGTTAGGGATTTTTGGCCACTTTGATTTTGACAACCACCGTTGGCTACCTCTTAAAGACTCTGCAAATGAGGTTGTTTTTTTACCCAAAGGCAGAGGAGGTGGTGGGGGCTTAAACTGGAACTCAAGCCTTGGTGGGGGACCTCCGTAGAAGCTGGTTAGTGAATCAGGCCCAGGTAGTGATTCTGAAAGGGAATGTGTACTGGCACTGTTCTCTGGATTACATTTTTGGTTATTCTCAGAAAGGTTGATTGGACTAAGGTCTTCAGTCAGAGGATAATCCCATGGACAGCTGGGGAGGTGGGACCCAGGGTGGGCTTGGATTGCAGAAGGGAAATCCCTATCTGCTCTCTCCTCAGGGGGGGAAGCATTTCCAATTCCACTGTCCCCATTGCTGCTAGCGCTGCCTAGTTTGTCACAGCTACCATTCTCCTTGGCTTGCTGCTGAGCCTCCACGTCCAGTTTTACTCTCAGCCTCTCCACTGCCTCCCCTATGTAACTGTACAGAACAGTGACAAAGTGAAGGACATCTGGAGGAGTTTGAGGGAACTCCAGGCAACCCGTAGCATCTGGATCTGGGGTGCAGACAAAGCCAAAACGTCCAGCAATACCTTTGTGGTCCTCGTGGTTTCCCAGCTCTGGGTCAATAAAGAACACATGGCAGGAGGCCCGAAGAGGACCATCCTCAGGTACATGGCCATCTGTTATATGTGCTGTAGTGACCAAGCAAAAGAACCGTTGGTCCTCAGCACACACAGCTCCTAAGACAATGTTTTCAGCAGGGAAAGCTGCCAAAACAGCTCCCATGTCATCACAAAGGCGGATACAGTCAAACATTATTTTCATCATCACCAGAGTATGGGTATCCTGCTCTGTTCCCAACTGTCGTATTCGCTCCCTAATGACCTTCAAACAGTCCTCTTCTGACTCTGTAGTGTTCAAAATCAGCTCTGTGGAGCTAAGGTATCCAACCACTAAGGTCATGTTTAACACACTCCAGTCCGGGCTGACGTCTTCTGGGTCTGTAAAAACAGAGTCTGTGTTCTCGACTCTGGATGTTTTCTTCTTCAGCTGCTCAGCCAAAACACTCCACTGTTGAGACCAATGTGACATATCAGGTTCTGATACCGGCCTCTGTTTGCTGGTGACTGCATGATTTGAGTTAAAAGAGGAATTGCTCGAATCGTCGGAGATGGTGCGAAGAACAGCTGCCTTTTGGAAAATACCACTTTTATGGCCAATCCCAAACTTCACATCATTAAGAATGGGGTTCCCCAACATTCGGCTGGCAGAATGCACCACCAACTGCAAGGGTCCTTTGCAGCTGCCAATCAACTGCACAACAGTCTCATGCAAAGCTGTGGACACGTCATTTCCATTGATTGCCATGATTTGATCTCCTTGTTTAAGTCCCACCAGGTCAGCAGGACTTCCCTCCAGGATGCCACTCAACAAACATGGCCTCTGTCCCGAAATAGTAAAACCATATCCTGCCCGACCACGGATGACTTCAACGCTCCTTAGCTCACCGACCACATTTAGATCCAGACGCCTCCTTGCGCCCTCAGGCTGTCCCTGTATCCTCATCTTTTGTTTTAGGGTGCAGTAAGATCCAGTCTGTGGGAACTGAAACACTTGTAGGATGCCAACACTACTGTGTAGGAGTCATCCTACAGTGGAAAAAAAAAACAAAGCAGAGAGAAGCCAAGCTGAAAAGCAGTTTTACAGTTTAACAAACTATACAAAACATATGGCTGGGGGAGTGATCACAGTGATAATTAAATAAATAAGCTACTTATTACATTTCAATAGAACTGGTTGTGATCAAACATTTTTAAAGCACTAACCCAGGGCTGCAACTACTGAGTATTTTACAATTACTGGTTTTCCAAATGAATACTTAGAAGATTTACTTTTTAGTTGGTTAATCCAAAGAATATAGTGTTTGGTGTTTTAACACCCTAGAGCATGAACAAAAAGAGAATAGGGGAGAAGGTCTATTCTTACATTACAAAAGAATAAAACATAATTAGGAGTGCCACTTCTAAGCAGTGCTAAAGAACAAAAATGTAAAACAGACAAGGACAAAAGGAAAACAGTCATGAAAATGTTGGGACAAAAGAGAAATTGAAAATCTACTAAAGAAGGTAGAACCATCAAATAACATCAAATAGTCAATCAAGTTCTGCCCATTAAAACCATGACTTAATACCCTAACTACTTATTCTTTCAGGCCTCATCTCAAATATAATTGCTCTATTATTTCAGCCTTTTATGAGGAAATATCTGTGCATAAAATGAAGCTGTGACATTTATCAAACATCGATCTTTTTTGAAGAAATCTGCTCTTGTCACTATTTGTATCACATATTTAGTTGTGGTTGTTTGTCATCCTTAAAAAAGTGGGTCCCCATTTTAAAAAAGGTTTGGGAAACAGTTTTAGAGCATTTGGTTGTTTGTTTGTTTTTTGTTGTTATTTTAAAGAATTGCTAAAAACTTTTTAAATGCTTAAAATGTATTTAGTTTAATGAATTGTATTTTCAAAATACAAATACAATAGCAAGTATAATACAAAACGTGGACTAATGATTGTATAGCCTAAATCAAATACAATACACCATCAAAAGTAGATATAATAATATATATGTGTACACGATATACAGATATCATGGCACAAATAGTCAGGGTTTAGGTGCCTAATTTAATAAGAGAGCAAAGCACTGATATCCATCTTGTTTAGCAATTATACGCATTATAATGACACGCAGCTAAATGACCCCACACCCCCCAAAACAAAGTAGCAGCTGCTCCTCAACAGCACTTTAATAACAACCAGACTGTTTTGTTTTCCGAGCTCCCCTCTCACATTTTACAACTTAAACATGTTTTCAACGCAGCAAACACCCGACGAAGGCTGCAGGCGGCGCTAATTTGAGTCTAAAACCACAAATAACAACATTAAATCGATAAAGCAATGCTTCACTCTTACAAACCAAAGTATCTCCACGTTTTAAGTTCTGCTGGAAGTTTTCAAATTACCTTTCCCGGCGGTGAAACCTGCCGCAAAATGGCCGACACCTAGCTTACATCCACGTTGACACTTCTTTTTAAAAGTCCACGTGTTTACATTTTTCAGTCTCTGTTTTTACTTTTTTTCCTCTTTATTCTGCTATTTATTTCCCTGCCGTGATTCAGTAGTAGTCCATATGGCAGCACCAGCGACAGCACCGCCTCCTTCCATTGACTCACAGCCACAATCACAAAGCGTCTTTCATTGTAACCATGACAGCGTAACGTCTTTGGAGCACGTGACGCAGTCGTCTGGCCAATCACCGCGCCCGCCACGTTCAATATTCAAACAATCCGAGTGACGTTATTGGCTGGTGTCGATGACAGTCCACTGTCTCTTATTCATGCGCCAAAGTAAATCACATTTAAAAGCCCGAGCGTTTTAATTCACTTTAACTTAAATATACAGCAACGATAATACAAAATACACACTGTAGTAATACTGGACACGTGCCACGAAAAAAAAACACGCTGCATGTGGAGAAAAATCCCCAACACATAAGTGGTAAATTAACATAAAATACAAAAACAAAGCATAAATCTTACCAGAATGACTTCAAAGTTACAGCTGTGTCCTCCAGTGACCGTATATGTATCGCCAGTGTTATCTGCACTGGCGCAGCACCACCTTACACTGTGTACACACTCAGGCAGTACCTGTCTGGTCAAAGGGCTGCAACGGTCTCTCACTATGAAGTCACGTGGCCGTGTGACACACGTGCTGTCAACAAATATGCGGAAAACATGGGAATAAATGAAAGTCTATTTATGGATCATGTCATGTGTGACAAGCTGCTTAACAGGTCTGATTTTACAGGTCTTCTCAATTCAATTCTTCATAGTCAAAATGAACACTCTTACTTGTGGATTGCTGCAAATGCATAATTCATGTGTGATGCATAATTGTGACTTAGAATATAGATATATCAAATTCTGAATAGCACATTTCCTCCTCTGCCTTACAGATGATATTTGTAATGACAAACCCCACATATATAAATGAGAAAAGTGATGCAATTTGTCCCAAGGAGAATAGAGTTGTGGATACCTGAAATGTTCATTTCGACTAGGAAGCAATTCATTACAGATATCTGATCCAGACTAGCTATTAAATGTTAGAACAGTATTCCATGTGTCACATGACAATAGGATTTTGCCAGACCATTACAACTGATTGCATTTTATTGATCATTGGCGTGAGTTCAACATCCCACAACAGGTTGCAGTATCATTTGATGTATTTGTCATGGAAAAACTGTTGCATTTTGTTTTCCATGAGGTGGTGTTTTGCAGGGGGTTGGTGTTGTGTGCAGTGGAACCAAATTAATCCCCAGTTTCTCCAAATCCTCTTAAAATAGGCAGGAAAGCAACGACCATAACATTTCAGCTCTATCGCCTCCTCGCCTTCTGTGTATTTTGCATGTCAACATTTACCACGCAGAGACAACCAGGCTGGCTGACAGAGGGGAAAATTACAGTCGAGCACATGAAGCCATGAGCCAGACTTGTTTTATTTAGCAGGAAACCAAATAAGTACATGTCATCTTTATATCATGTTATAAAGAAAAGAAATCTAAGTGTTGCTTGCTGTCTCTGTCTTGACATTTACTTTTGTCACATCCTGAAAGCACAATGCTACTCACCGTCAAATACTATATAAATGACTATCCACAGTACGACTACTGTGCAGGCAGACGACAAACCTGTGTCGTTACAGTGACGCGTACTGTAATCTAAGTTGCTGGATTTAAAAGGAAGCCGATAATTGTCCTTCACCTTGATTCTTCTTTTTTGTGCACTATTTGAAATGTAATTTTAACACTGAACTGTAAGAGGCATTTGTGGCAGAGCTACGTGGATATGTTATTGTATCTTCAAGGTTGGACACAGTTGTCTCCTCTGTGGGAGAGAGACAGTAATCTTTCGTTACTAGTGACAAAAATGAGGGAATTTTTGAGAGCTGTACAATGTCCCTTTGCAAAAAAAGAAACATGATGCTATTTGCTGATAACCCCTAACCTGGGGTGGGGAGAACCTTCATAACATATAACATTTATAACAGATTTCCATGTTTTGGCATCAAACATTTCACATCTTGTAATTTTCCTGGTGTGGTAGGAGGGCTGATGTAACAAGATAAGTCTGTTTTTGCTATGCTACTGTTGCCACTGTGTTTTTAAGTCAGTAAAAACTATCAACAAAGAAGATCTGCTACAAGGGTCCGTAAAAACACTGGAGGTCATGAACTGACATCACAACAGCACAACTGTACCTCGCTGTTCAATGCTAATCAGAAATCAAAAATAAACTGACTTTATTTTTGTGTCAAAGAGGTTATAGGTGACACCAGACAATACGATCTCTCTCATCAAACATACACCTCACGGCTTCCCTGTGTCTTTGGCCCCACTCTGAGCCCATGATGTCGACGTGGCTGACGGGAGCTGGATCATCTTCTCCAGAATGTTCATCATTCGCTCCTGCAGCTGCAGACACTGGACCTGGAGGAGGTTCTGTTGATGCAGGGATCGGCGGACCTCCCTGCACGTCTCCTCTATGGCTCGGTTTGACCTCTTTTGCTGCTGTAGCATGGCCTGCATTGTCCGCAGCTTCTTCTTCTTCAAAGACAGGTGCTTGTTGGCAAACCTCTTCCTCGCAGACACAGGGTGGGAGCTGAAGAACAGAGAAGGGGCAGAGCCTTAAAAGCTCATTTTCTCATTCTCAGGTAACATATTTCTACGGTGGCCGACAAGGGGCAAATGCACTGCAGCGACCCAAAACATATGCAGGAGGAGAAACAAGCTACGTGAAAACAGCAAGATAATGTGTCCTGCCTCCTGCATGCTCGGACCAGACGCCACAACTTCCAGAAATTTTCCTATTCCTGTTGTGAACATGTCTGGACCTGTCAGCATTCTTTGTTTGTGAACGGCAAACTCCAGAAAATGTCCAAACCCAAGTCTTTCTGGACATTTAGACTAGTTTAGATGAGAATCTTTGTCTAATAACAACTCAGGTGGGGATTAAAGCAGCAAGCCTGAATTAAAAAGTAAGTAACACCAACAGTTATTTAGTCTTCAAAAGGAAGGAAGCAGATAATTCCAGTTGTGTTAGAAAGGTAATTAGCCTAAAAAGAGCTGGATAGTGTGTTTTGGCTGTGGGGGAATTGGCTAAACTACATTCAATGAATAATAGATGGTGGCTTGAAAAGCTTAGAAAAGGGTATTTTGTTTGTTGATGTCAGTATTTCTATCAGAAATATTTGAGAAGAACTAAAACGAAACAAAAATGAACACATTTGGTCCAAACAATCTGTTTCTTATCTAACTAGGTCATCATTTTGTCGATCATTTCCTCAATTATTCAGTTGTCCAGAAAATGCCAGGAAACGTTGAAACGATGATGTTCTCAAACATACAAAACAAAGGTTTTGTACGTTTAGTTGTAAGAAGCTGAAAAATCTGAGCTTGTTTTTAAAAACACTCAACAGACTGATTGAATATCAAAATGAAATCAATCAATTTTGTGACTTGTTTCAGCCCTATATCTGTTTAAATTACTCTCTTAATTGTGCAGCACCAAATAAGCTCATCTCAGCCTGTGTGTGTGTGTGTGTGTTGAGGCACAAACTACGTAATTTTTATTACCTGGAGCCTTGTGTGTTGTCACTGTCAGAGCTCAAAGAGTCCAGCTCTTGCTTTATCTCCATCTCATCTGAGGAGCCAGTATACTCTGGCAGGAATCCCATCATCCCCTCCTCTGAGGTGGGAATCAGGTTGTCTGCAGAGTGGGAGGAAGTTGAAGGCCCCGCACCTGGGGCCTGGAACTCCAGTGTGTTCACTCGCTCGTTCTCCAGCGGCTTGGTGAGGATCTTGTCGATGGCTTTATAGTATGGCCAGTCTGGCATTTCACCACTTTCACCAACTGTTGATTTCAGTCGCCTGTAGAAAAAAAAAAAAGGAACAAAAATACATTTTTATTGTCATGCAACAGCTGGATTTGTGAGTCACTGAGACCTGGTGCACTTGCCTGTACTGGAAAGACATGTTTGTGATTTTCATCTTGATCTCCTCCTTGAACCGCTGCTCTCCGGTCAGCTGGAAAAACCTCTGGGACATCTTCTCGTAAACCTTGGCGTTCCTCTTACTCACTTTCAGTTCGTTGTGGTGTTCCTCCCACACATAGAGGAGGGCTTTCATTTCACCGTCGGTCCAGTTCGGGGCCCGCCTGTGTTTCTCACTGTGGCCTGGCAGTAGGTAGCTGAAAGCGTCGTCTGTTGCCATGTTTGAAATGGTTCTCTTGGCCTGTGCTGGCTGTGGTTGCAGAAGGAGGATCTTTAGAGGTTGGATTTGAAAGTCTTTTACTGTGCTAAGAGCTGAGTGAGGTGGGGAAACATGCAAGACAGCACACACACTCCTGCCTGTGCCCTTCCCCCTAGTCTAGCTGAAAGAGGACTCAAAATGGGGCCTAAGGCAGGAGAAGAATCCGGTTAAAAGCTTTTAGTGGTGCATGATGTCAGCATGACATCAAGTTGCCTTGGCAACGGTGAGGGTGGCCCTTCATTTTCCCTCCCCTTTGCTCTAACCACTCCCGCCTGCACTCCTTTCCCCTTCATTCTCCTCCACTGGCAGCACAAAAAGCTTTTAGTTGAAAGGCAGCAGTGTGAGCGCTCCAGACTGCTGGCAGTTTTGAAATATGAGCCCAGGGAGGAGGGAGAAAAAAAAGAGAGAGCCGAGACTAGGGGTATGTGTTACCGTGGCAACAACACACTAGAGTTATAGTCAGCCACATTGCGCCGTTTAAAAGCTTTTAATAATAGACAAGTCGTTTTGATTAGGGGAGAGGCTTGCTTGCTTGCTTTGTCTGCCATGAAGTAGAAGAAAAGGAAATCCTTCCGCCTAAAATGTGAGCAAAAGGCTTTCACTGGAAACTGTGAAACCCAGACAAAATGGCAACATGTGGTGATCAACTACACGTTTTAGAATGCTATATGTTGACTGTTGTCATCATAGCTGAGGATGGTAGACAATGGATCCCCGCATGAGGGGTTTCTCTCAGCAGTTAAAACCCCTCCCCCATTCAGGTCTCAGCGAGGCACAAATCTCCGTCCACCCCCATCTCTACTCTAGCACCCTAATCTACCATTATATGAGCATTTTCCTCCTCCCTTTTCCGCCCTCCCTCGTTCTCACTCCCTCCCCTTGCTGGTCTTTTACACAAATGCGCACGCAGTAAAAACCCTTTCTTCCTCTGCAGCGTCTCTGCTGCATTGTGTCTCCATATTTATTTTGTTTGCAGCCTCGGACGAGCAGTAACGATTCTGCAGCAACACGACGAGCGAGCCTCGCTTCGTCTTTGTTAGTGCCACTCGCTGATGTCACTGACAGCCTGGCTTAACTGTGTTGTGCCCTGATTAGATCTTTAACCCATCTGCTCCTCAGTAACCTGACAGCCAGCCGGTGTGTATGTTCATAACGCAAATGAGCAGCTTTAACCAATCCATCACTTCTGTCACTTAAGACAAACGGTGAACACCCACTGTTGCAGCAATAGAGAAGTGAAGGAAAGTTAATGTGAAAGGCTTTGGTATTTTTTTTTTTTTTGCCTTCAGCTGCCAGTTTAACAGCCTTTGCCTCCAACACTGAAGAAATGTGATAATGTGATAATGAGTATGAGCTCACATTCATCCTATTGTTTTTATGGTTGCTTGTTTTTGATACACGGTTTTAAACTGCGTAAATGGCCATTTTTCACATAAATACACCTATTATTATAATAAGTCTTAAATGCTTAAATATAGACAAATAACAATCTTATTTTACTCAGTATTTTCAATACCAGATCTTCTTACTGGGTACATCTAATTCTATTTATCTTTGTAAAGGTTTTCATTCATTAAAGTAAAGGTAATCCACACTGCTAATCCAGGAGCCAGACTAATCTACAGATAAAGTGGTCATGCTGCTCTTATGTGCACATGTAGAAGTCAGTAGTGTTAAGTCAGTGAATAAATCTAAAATAACTATATGACAAACCTTAACAGGAATCTTTTGAATCAAGGTGTACTATTATCTTAACTTAATTATTCTAGCTAAGCATTTGCAGCGTAAACTAAATCACTTCATTACAGTCTCAGTAAAACAAATGTGAAAATATAAATAAAATCTCTGCAACACGTCTCAAGGAGGCATATTGCTATTACTAGGTTGATATTCTTATTTATCTGATGATGACACAATACACAAGCACAGACAAGAAAAATCCAATTTGAAAAGTGAATTGTGAAATATAATTGACACCAGTTTTCAATTCCTGTGTAGGTTAGTGCATGTATGTGCCAAAGTGAATGTACAGTAGCTATGAGTCATTGCAGATATTACATGAGTGCAATATTCAGAAAATAGTACATGCACCTTAAAAAGTGACATAATACATGCATATTTCTGCTTCATTCAGTCTGCTAATGTCTGCTATTAACACTGTCTGAGTGATTAGCATTATTTTTTTTTTTGGGACACAGCGGCTGCTTAAATGGCACGTCATTCAAGTTAACCTAAAATAAAGAGTAAATCAGGACAACAAAAAAAGAAAAGTTCCAGTTGGTTTGAACCTTAGAAAAATGTTTAATGCAAATTTGTGCACATAAAACACAAACATACAGTACAGTGCATATACATAAAGTATAAATGCTTTTAATGTTGGCCTACATTAGTATGTCAACACATACTGTTGTACATCTCATCTTATAAACCGGCCTGCAGCAGACCCCAATGCAAACTGACCCAATGCAAACGGAACCGGCCACTTTGGCCAAAGCTGCGTCCATGACAAGAGATAGTCTTTTGCACCTGCTGATGGAAAAACACTGAATATGACAAAAATAACTAATGGTCGCATTTTGTACCGTGATTGGAACATTTGAGGCCGGTGTGTGTGTGTGTGTGTGTGTATCTAACACAAAAATAATACAGCAGATATGAGTTGTTTGTTTCCTCTCTGTGCAAATCTACGCTGGGGCTGGAGGGTCAGTCTAAGCTTTTTTGAGGGGGGGGGGATTTACTATCAGTCCAAACATCAATGCAGATACAAAACTGAAAGCTATTCATTGTGCCAGTGCTCTGATGGCAGAACAGTTAAGGAATGTCAGTTTGTGAGACAATTAAATACAAAATACTGAAAATTATTATTATTGGGGGTTTTTTGTGTGTTTTTTTTGTTTGTTTTTTTAAAGAAAGGGGCTGGTGAAGGGCAAATAAAGTGTCGGGCAATCTCAGTTACACCAGCACACCATATAAAATTAAAATATAAAAACATGTTAGAATGGAATTGATATGATGTAATATATCAAGTATTCATAATATACAATAATCGAAGTTACAAAGCAAACATAAAAAGGAATGTAGTTCTGTAAAAGTACCACTAGAGGTCAGCAAATGTCCATGCTCAGATATCCAGTTATACACTTTAAATATGTATCTGCTGTGAGAACTTGTTTCTGATTGTGCACTAACACTTAAAAAAAAACACAGAACCCACATTTTTACTTCATAATAACCTCATTTCAACTCCACGCAGCAGCAGCAGCAGCAGCAGCAGCGATAAACACTCCAGTTCAGCAAAACTGACTTAGTTACATTCTTGATATGAAGCCTCACAGTAGAAATGACAGTTGTTTATTCATCTAACGTTGACTCAAACGTGCACAGTGGCCTCAAAAGTCTCACAGAAGAACATCTGTGATCTTGACACCGTTACTGTGAAAAGGAAAAAAAAAAAAGATTCCCCCTGTTTTGAAAACTGACTCATGCAGTCACAGGATCCTGTTGATACTATTTCTGTAAAGGTGCCATGAAGAGTTTTGTTTTTCTTCAGCCATTTTTCCTTCTCTGGTGGTAAAAGTTTCTCTCTGTCTGTTAAGTCAGATCTTGAAAATAATGGCCTTTCCCACCTCCAGGTTTCTTTCCAGCATTGTGTGTTTACAGACTCCAGTGTGGTTTCTCATGTCCTAAGTGTCTTGAATTGGGTTCAGTCTCTGGGTAGACACTCCTCCTCTGTGATGCCCTGAGCCTTGAGCTCCTCCAGGACATTGTCCAAGTGTCCAGGGTCAGGATACCCATGGCCAGTCAGGTTTGAGCCAAACTCTGTCTTGTGGTGCACCTCGTTCCAGATGACTGTGTCGGACTCGCCGGTGGTGCTGGACGTGCCTACAGAGAAAATGAGCCGGCGGTCCCACGCTACCAGAAGCAGCCTCAGAACCTGGATGAAGACATTAGGAAAGAAAATGTCATCACATAAGCGTGTCATTTAGTCTTTATGCTTTAAAGGTGTAGTGGGTAACCTAATACAAACATGTCTGTTTCATTCAAACCATTGTCGGCATAATGGCGCGCTTCCATTATAAAGTTCTGGCACGTCATATTCCATTACTATAGTACCTCCTCAACGCGGGTGGGGTCGTCATCGCATGGCTGCACGAAACTGCCGTGACGTCCGTTTTTTTTTTAGAATCCTTTGAATCAGTTAATTCAAAAGAGTAGTTCAGTACTTCCTGCATGTCACTGAACTGAAATACAGCTGAACGGGTTGTGATTCGGGTCACGATTGCCAGCTTTCGGCAGCGCTGTCGCTAAATTTACCAGACTCCTCTGTTAAATATTGAGAATTTAGAAATGACCTCGCTGAAATGGACTTTTAAGTCTTTTAAACTGATCTACAATTTGGCATTGTTCAGTTTCATCAGAGCTGAGTTGAGTCCGTCTGTCGCGCTAGAACTGTATAATGGAAAAGGCCCTTTAGTGCATTCAATGCAATCAGTGTTTTGGCAACAGAAATGACACACTAGAGCTTCAAACCAGAAAAGGGGAGACGTTTGCTCATTTACCTTGCGTCCCTTTTCGCTATCAGGGAGGTAGCAGTGTCTGGGGAAACCACGGGCGGTGAAGGGTTTGCCTGGATTTGGGTGCTCTGGCCCCTAAAGAGATCAGAACAGAGTTAATCATCCAAAGCAAAAGACTAAAAACCAAAATATTGTGACATTTTTGCAGCAAGTGTTGGGCAGTAACAGGTTACTCAGTGATATATTGTGTGCATAATACATATATACACCTCATGTGATTATTTTTACCTAGTAATAAGTAGTGTAAGGAACTGCAATTTACAAAACAGCAATAACAGCAACTTAAAACTCATTTATTCAGAATGGCTTATAATAACCAGTAGTGTGGTGACACTTTTTTTATTTTTATCCCTTTCACTTTTCTAAGGTATTTTCATGCTTTGGTTTATGTTTCATGAATTTGTTTTTATGCTGTGTGTGTCTGTAATGCTTTTATTTTGTAAAGCACTTCTGTAAAGTCACCTGTGGGTTGTTGCAAAGGGCTATAGAAAAAGGAAAGTAACATTGCATTACCCTGTGACAACAATACTTTATTGTTTTAATTATTATTATTATTTCATGTACATCAGCACCATAGACTAAACGTAAAAACTGGATGAAGTCTTCCAGTTTGCCAGATGCACTTGACCAGGAAGTAAACAAAAATGGTATAGCCACTAGGGGGTGAGTGCCCCTGTTTCCAAAGAGAACTCACTTTGAAAGGAAACTCGAGGCTTCACAATGGAAGCTCCGACTCTCGTGGGTGACGTCACCACCAGTGGCTTATTGATCGGCACAAAGTCCTGCACCTCACGCCAGTGATGACGCACTGACGAATAAAGACTGACAGCTGAAGGATGGAGTTATTCAAAACTTTCTGGATGCTTTGACACTCAACTGGACTTATACTGACAGTGACAGACAAGTGTGTGTATGTGTGTGTGAGAGAGAGAGATCTTTCTAGCTGCAGGTTTTTGGTGACTTTCTGTTGCAAACATGTTTTTTTAATGTAATAATCTCTTATATTTTGTATAATCATTCATAGTCCTTGCTGTTTGTGTTCGAAGGAATGAACAGAAGCTGTTGAGTTTAATTGCTGCTTCAATAAAGTGAATTCAGTTCCAAAAGAAGGTTGTTTGATTGTATTTAAATGAGTAATATATCTTAGAACTACTTTTGACACCAAGTAATAAGTAAAGAAATAGTATAGCGTAATATGTAATAAGAAACGTATTACACTTCCTGAGTAACTTGCCCAACACTGACAGCCACAGAGATGATTGGCTTCAGTTTACCTGGATGCCAGGAGGGATGTTGTAAATGATGCGGATGGTTTTGCAGTCAGGGTGGCCGGGCAGCGAGTGCGGGATGACATGATACTCCATCTTGCCTGGGGGCTGGTTGCCGGTCTTGACTCCATAAATGGTCTTGCAGGTGGGACACTGAAGGCTGCCGTCCTTGTTGCCGTTGTTGTACATGGCAACGAGGCACTGGAGGTGGTACTGGTGGCCACACTGTGCCAGGCGGCCCACCGACTCAGCACGGGAGATGCCGCCCACGCCTGGACCCTTGTAGCCCGACGGTCCTGCCAGGGCCTCCATACAGATGGTGCAGTCCTGCAGAGGGTAGATCATTTCAAGTCTGATTTATGTCTCATGTGATTTTGAAAACCCTTTTGGTCTTTAGTTTTTCTTTTTCTGATGTTTGGTTTTCCCCGAAATCCTTGTTTTATAAGAAAATTAAGCATCTTGTTTGAGATAAAGCTGCTTGTTCAAGTGGCCTGTGCAGACAAAACAGTGATTGAATGATGTGATTCATTTTCCTCGGTTTGGTCTTTGTGAACAGAGACGATGTAACAGCTGAGGAAGCGTTTGTGTGTATACAGAGGAGGTGCAGGGGCGGACGGGGACAAGCGGTGTTTATCTAGCCATTCTACAACCTGCTTGCAGCTGTCTTTACCACCGCAATGTTGACATAAAATAAAGTGTGGGAATATAATGCAGGGCTACAGCTCTGTATTAGTGTTTAGACCCCATCACAAAGAAGAACTGACCTCTTCTGGGGGATTACGGACTTTCTGCAGGTAACGCTTCACCACTTCCTCTGGGGTCTTGCCTAAGAGATGAAGAAACACAAATGATTTCAATTATTCTGAACAAAACGCACATTCAGCCAAAAGCAAACTTCTCCCACTTCATTCTTACTGGACCCACCTTTTCTGGCCTGTTTCTTGGTTGTCTTACGGCAGCAGTGGCCCAGACCGGGCACGGGCTTGATGTCGCTCTTACTGACCGGTGGCGGGTGAAGCACCAGCTTGGGCGGACGGGTCAGGCACACAGGGAGTCCTGCTGCGCTCATCAGGATGCCTGTAATACCTGTATACAACCAGAAGAGGGTGGATGTGAGACATGCTGTGTGGTGGTTTACTCATTGAATGATAAGTGATCTATCAAGGACATGTCTGTGTATTTATTGACCATTTGTTATAATAAAATGTTTTGTTTTATTTACCTGCCAGTGCAGGATGCACAGGGCTGGATCCATTCAGGTTCTTCACTGGAACTGTTGGCACACTGAAAAACACACACACACAAAAACACATTTATTTACAACTTGATGACTTGCTAAAAGAACACAGACACAGCCTAAACTGAAGGTGTGAGTATTTAATGAGTCACCTGCAAAGAGACACATATGGCCAGAGCATACAATCACCAAGTGCACCTGTTCTGTGGCATGTAAGGGCAAATGTTGAGGCATAGAGGGATGATAAAAAAAATGACGATGATGATTTTAGTGAACACGGTAAGGTGGTTGGTGCCACACAGGCAGAAACTGCAGCTCTATAGGGATTTTTACACACAACCCTCTCTGGGGTTTACAGAGAACGGGCCAAAAAAGAGAAAATATGCAGTAAGCAGCAGTTTTCTAGGCACCAAATGCCTTTTTGATGCCAGAGGTCAGAGGCAAATGACCAGACTGGCTCAAGATGATTAAAAAAAAGGCACAAGTAACTCCATCTATGATCACTCAACATGTCAAACCTTAAAGTAGATGAGCTACAGCAGCAGCAGACCACTCCTGACTCTTTATTAGATGTCCTCTGTATGCTAGTGTCTAGTTCACCCATTGTCAGCGGATTAAGGAGCTTTTGCCGAGTCATGTAAAGAAACAGATGTGGCTCGTCATTACCTGACATACTGACCTTATCAGATGGGCTTTCTGCTATAAAGGGCTTGATTTTAGGATTACAGCACATGACAAATTAGGTATTTTGCTGTACATTCTAAGGTCTGCTACCTTAAGACAAGACCAATTACAGTATTTTCAACTCAAAATGTCATGTCCAATTAAAACAGCTTTGATTAGAAACACGGCCATAATGTCCATTTTTTGTGTAATTGAAAATAGAAATAAAAAGGAAAGGCTTAAATGTGTCAAAAGAATCTGATGAACTTCTAGACATGACAAAAAAGGTGAATGGATATTCTTATTTGGCATAAATGTCTCCAGCCACCAACATACATGAAACACATCACAGTGCCAATGCAAGTGTCCGGTCACAGGTGTGTACTTACGGTCTGCCAACTTGAATAATAGTCATCTTTCCTTCTTGAAAAAAACCCAAGAGTTCAAATATTCCAGCAACAATATGAATTTGTCAGACTACTTGTCTGTTTGCATTCGTTTCTCTAATCGATGCTTCAGTCGTATATGTGTCTCCGTCTCCTCGTCTCCCGCTCTCGTCCTCTGCTTCTGTGCTGGTGTCAGGTCTCCCTCCTCTTTTATAGGGCTAATCTACCTGTTTCCATCTGTTGACTAAACTCTGATTGTAGGCCACAGATTCATCACGGCAGGGATTACCCGCCAGTTGCTACGTCACAGAGCCGGGCTGCCACAAGGCTGAAAAAACTTGTTTTATCTGCAGATCTCAGAACAAAACATTTAAAAAAGGACATTTTGAGTTTTGTCTATGGCCAGAGAAACGCTCTTTTTCTATCATTATGTTAGTATTCCATATTCTCTGTATATTTGATTCTTTAATTGCTGTATTATTGTATAGCTGTGGTTTATGGTTCTTATCTTATTATATTTACCTACTTTGAATGTTCCTCTGTTATGTTTTAATGTTTGTTCAGTTTTCCTGAAAAGTGCTGCAGTCACACAAGAGTTTCTCCAGTTTTGGGTACATAACTAATTATAAATATTTTTTGGAATAGTTTGTTTCACTTTTATTGTTTTTGTTTGCTCTTTAAAGAGTGTGCAGCATTTGTTTTTTGTCTTTATTCTGATGTATGAACAACATGGATAATCATCAACACAAGACAACCTACATACATACATTTCATTTCTTGAATTGTTTTTTTTTTTTTACTTTTGGATTGTAATTTCTCCAAATAATAAGATAAACATGTAGACATTTAAATGGCTTCAGTTTAGTGGAAGCTAAAGGACATGAATGACCAGTATTGTTTATCTCTCACAGAATAAACGATGCAACAGTGACCCAAAGAACGATTATTAGTGTGCTGTACTGATCCTTTACTCAGTCTAATTATACTTCACTTCATTTTATGATACTCGTTTGTTTACCAACATTAATGGAACAAACTGTGGGATTAAGTCCACCGTATTCCAGTCACTAAATGCAAAGCTGACTAGGCCAAACCTGAATAAGCCGATTGATATCTGTGTGACGACCACGTAAACATGAGCATTGTAGTATAGAGGTTAAAGGAAGGCAGGGGGAAAAAGAGAGAAAGGCTGGGAGTCAAGAGGAGTGTCGGTCAGTCACGTTTCTTTGATCCCGGCTAATCTGGTGGCATTAGAGCAGCCTCCATCTGCAGCACTGGATGATGATGATGATGATGATGATGGTGGTGGAGACACACAAGGTGCAACATATGGCCTCGTTCACACACTTCGCAGATACAAACGAAATCAAGTCGTATGAGAGAAAGAGATGAACCCGATTAGAACATGGGACATGTAGACAGGAAACCCACTTCAGCGAGAAGAGGAGGGAGAACAACAACAGGTGTGAGACCAAAGATGACTCTCTCGTCACTGTGATAATCCGTGACGTTGGAGAACCTTCAGAGTTGAACTCTTCACTTTGAAACCATCTGCTCCGTCTCACTGCAGGCCAGCTTCTTCAACGTGGGCGACTAGTGCTGAAGAAAACACTGTGACATCAAAACCATATGAAAACCTATTTGTGTATCAGTCTGACTCTTTCGGCCAGCAGGGGGCGCTTGTGCTGGTTGCAAAAATACTTTATTTTGAATGGAAGGAGGAGTTCATGGTCTCAGTTTTGTAAATTAGGTTTCCCATTTAGAGTAAAATACGACTATGTTGTGTAGCAGCTATGATCCCACCTGGGAATTTAAAAAAAGTATCTTCAG
Source organism: Solea senegalensis (assembly GCF_019176455.1). NCBI lineage: Eukaryota > Metazoa > Chordata > Actinopteri > Pleuronectiformes > Soleidae > Solea > Solea senegalensis. The sequence goes on along the minus strand of NC_058023.1, from coordinate 12,721,405 downwards.
AAACTTGTCCCTGTTTTTAGTATTGGGTCCTTCTGTCACTAATTGCTGTATTGTATGTCTTTCCAAAACAGGTCTCTCTTGTGAATGAGACCTTGTGATTATCTGAATCAGCATTTCCCAAAGAAGTCTTTACTGTGTGTGATAAAACTAGCACTTGGTTGCGTCACTATCCATGTGGTGCCATGATTGAAATTGGGGATAAGGCAGTGAGGTGATGACAGCAGGGGAACTAAGTGGAGCTTGCACTAAGAACAGGATGAGGGGGAGAGGAAGGACGAGGGGCAGAAAGGTGAGCGGAGAACCCTGTGCTAACCGGATCAGAGAGAACTGAGACGTTGTAGGTGTTGGTGCAGCAGCAGGTGTGACCATCTGCTGGATGAACGAGCACTCTCACCTGATATGTTCAAAGACCAGGTCAGTCACACAGCTCAGATTACTGCAGCAGGATTACTAAGCATGTGCTGTTTGGTATTAATGTGAGGATTAGCTGCTGGTGCAGGCCTCTTTCTTTTCTTTTTTTTCTTCTTTTACTAATGTAGGGATTAGGAAAGTTGATATGTTCACATGGAAGTGACTCAGCTCAAGTGTTTGATGACAGTACAGGCAGCCACATTCATTAAAAGCAGGATCTCTATTTTCATCAACGCATGATACATTGCTGTCATTAAGTGCTTCGACATTTGTGTCCGGCCTAAGAAAGACTTTTGAATCATGATGGGGGAAAATAGTTGCTATAAAATGAGGAGCTAAAATTGGAATATGATGAAATCTAGAGGCTAACGTTTGTAACGTGCTCACTAAAGGACGCCGCCGGCTGAAAGACGGAGAGTTATGATACAATGATGAAACAACAGCTGCGTCCCTGTTCACTGAACTGCAAACAGCACCCTCTGGTGATGGCACCTGCTGACTGTGACTTCCTTTACTTACTAACATGCACTGAAAAAAAAAAAAAGTCACCTGAATGCTGAGATGCTGAACAACGGAGAATAAAATATGTGTAGGAAAGCTGTTGTTAACTGTGGTTAACTTGTTATCTACATGATCACATGCTATATGCACTGGATATCTGCCATATAAAGAAAACAGAATAAGAACATCTAGTTTTTCTCTTTACATTCAATAAAAGACTGGATAAAAGACTTTTCCTATTTTGTTAAAAACGGTTTAGGTTTGTGAAGTTTTAATGACATATGCTAATATCTATGGAGGACTAGTGCTGAAGAAAAACTCTGTAATCAATACAATATGAAAACCTATTTTTGCATCCGTCTCACTCTTATGTGTTGTTTTCATCACAAACACACTCGGGCCAACACTTCGTGAGATCACACTCCCATTTCCAGACAGCAATTTCCAAACCTCTTCCTTGATATCAGAACAATGTACAAAAAATGTCGTGACCAAGAGTTGTCACGCCAAGACGAGCACGGAGGGAAAATATTAGACCTATGGTCACAGAAGTCACAATCCAGATGTGGTGCAGACGTGATCTGGTGGGTGAAACTGGAACCCTTTAAATCAGTGAAGCTTTCTGAAATCTTTGGCCCACATTGGTTTCTATGCCACTGAGTTGGAAGTGCTTTCCAGACATTTCCAGAATCCACAGGTTCCCTGTTGTTTGGTGGAATAAAATTAAAGCCATCGTGAAGTTGCCCGGAATGTGTGCAAAACTTGGCAGATTCTCTGTGAATGCTATTCATTGTTTTTCCATTGAAAAGGACAAGCCAGGCAGAATTTGTCACAAAGCTAAAAAATGCTAATGAGCACTGATGTCAAACACAGTGTAATGAGGCCGTGAAACCAATGAGAACCTTTACTGTCGCCCTTAAGAAGGCCTCACTTTGTTTTAGATACTGTAAAAACCAATATGTGATGAGATCACTTGGGATATTTTAACAATTGTCTATTTAAGGTCTCAAATCAGTTTGAAATACAATAATTAAAATAATTTTGTCCACTCAAGATACAGAAAAGATTATTTTCTATTTACATTTGATCTTGATACTCACTGATAAGGTCTTCCAAATTATTCCCAATATTCTGCCTATTTAAAGGTACAGTGCAAAACCTTTGGTGATTTTTGTTGTTGATGATGTTTTTATTCTGCCTCCCTTTAGTTTCTGTCAAGCAAAACTATCAGACCTGACTGAGGGACCGTACACCAATCACTTCTGAAACTTTTCATCGGTGTTTCTTTGTGTTTACAGTCGTATTCCAACCTGTTTTCAGCCGTCTCGCATTACTAGTGGAATATTGCTGTTGCCAAACAAATCACTTTGCAGCACAGAACGACATAAGATCTAGACACTCAAATAATGAGAAACACGTGACACTTAATCCTCACTGTATGATCTCAATCGACAATGTTTGAATGTAACAGACACTTGTTTATATTTAAAAGGTACACTCTGTAGTTTCATCATTGTGAGACTGAGCACGAGAGGATATTTTGAGCAAAACGACAAAATGTGACTGCTGTGGTCATCTACTCACCCAGAGGCAATAAGAGCACGTGACTGAGCCATGGCAATGCGCTGCAGTGCAGGCCGACTCAGCCCAGCCAGGCTGGACCGAGGTGGCAGAGGCGCCGCGCAGGCAGCTGCACCGGACGAAGACACTGGACCCAGGACACGGGCCGAAGGCGAGGGCGTGCAGGTGGAGGCCACTGTGGAGATGAGAGGCGGGCCCGGAGGGCACACTGCAGAGGCCGAACAGGAAACAGAGAGGGGGGCTGATGAGGAGTTGGAGGGGTGAGGGGGAGAGGTGGCGACCGATGAGGATGACGTGAGCGGTGCTGGAGGCGGCGGTGGTGGGGGGAGAGGTGGAGGAGGGGGGCGGGTGGAGGAGATGGAGAGGGCTGCAGTAGCTGAGCCGAGGAGGGACAGAGAGTGAGTGAAGCCGCCACCAAAGCCAAAGCTGGCACTGCTAACGCCACTGCCACCAACGATGCTCACACCTCCTGCACCACCCATCCCACTGACACTATAGCCACCTGTTGCCCCAACTATAGACGTCCTGTTTGGGGACAGTGATCGTGACAGGGAAGGCGGCCGAGGGAGAGTCAGTGAATACGAGCCTCCAGGAGCAGGGTGACTGCTGATTTTGGGACTTGGTGGTTTGGTCTGTGGCGGTCTTCGACCTAGGGTGTGAGCAGTTGACATGGTGCCCGCTTTGACACTCAGCACCAACATACACTGCTGACAGGCGCATGGCTGTCCCAGAGAGGTGATGGCTGAAGCAGGTAGCGCTCCACTGGGGTATGCACTTCCATTTCCAGTCCCACTGTTGCTCATCCTGAGCCCCATGCCCACTCCAGACACATCCACACCAAGCAGTCCTGCATTGCTGGGCACTGACGCGGGCCCCCAGGCATGGTGGGACTTAGGCAAGGGCCCGGACACCAGCGGGTACGCCAGGTCAGATCGGCGCTGGATGCGCCGGCAGCGTTGTGTCTGCCCGTTGATTTGGGTCATGCTTTCGAAGTCAATGAGGTAGCAGAAACCCAGCGGCGCCAGGTCCAGCCAGGGCTGCTGACGATCCCGTGCTGCCTGGATGGCAATGCCCACGTCCGTGTCGTATGCCGTCCAACTGCCAGCGTCGTTCTCCCACTCCCACAACCAGCCCTGGCCTGGTGCTGAAGTGGGGTCGTAGAAGCTACGCCGTACCGGTCGAAGGGTACCTGAGGCAGTGGGTCAGACGGTGACATCATAAGCAAAGTTTTAATGCACATTATTAACCAATGTCTTCAGTGAGTTGATACAACTAAGTAGGACTGTTCACCTCAGGCATTACACTTCATCCTGGATGTGTCTCATATCCACACAAGAATAAATGTGACAAAGCAGATGTGCCTGAGCGCGCATCAATGTGTGTGTACGTCCTTGTGATGAAGCGAGAATAAGGAGCTTGAGTGAATCAAAGCTCTACTTGCGCGACTGCAACACGAAATAATATTTTAATCATTCGAAGAAAGAAATCACACAGTGACAAATCAGTCATGAGGATGTTAATATGATGTGTGAATAGCCAGAGTGATGTTGTGTATATCAACTGACATTTCTACACATAAGACTCTTGCTCTAAATGCAAAGTTGGAGGCACTGAATGTGTTTGCTTGTTGGAACATAAGATGTCATGATGATGAGAGATAGATGAAGATGAGGAAGACTGACTGGACTATTATTTTGTGGACAAGTAGATTACAACCTTAACAAATTCAACATGTCTGTGTTTGCTTGCTAAGGATTTGGGCAAACAGGTTGCCCCTGGTAACAGCACACGCTGTTCTGGTTTGTGATTGGCTGGCAGCCTTGATTCTACCCAAAGCTGGCTGTGTTTGCTTTCCCAGGCTGCCCAGAGAAACTCCACAGAGTCCTCGTACTTTAAAGCCTCCCCATATTGAATTCTTTCTTTAGGACGAGTACACGTTGAAAAAAAAAAACTTTGGTAAGCTTGATGTTACAAGAAGAGGGTTTTTTTCAGAACACTTTCACTTCAGATTCCTCCCATGTTTTATCTGCAGCAATCCACCCAATATAAACGTTGGCATCTTTTAATGGTCCTTTTTTTAACCCCTTTGTGGTTGTTTTAGCCCCAGAAATATTAACAGCCAACTTGACCTCTCAAGCCCATTCCTGAGCCTATGGATGGTTCAGAAAACTGCCCATAAAGGTGCAATTTTTACAGTCATCGACTTTTCATCCACACAGGATGCTTGCCACAGTTTGCCACATTTAACAAGACAAACGGGGAAATTAATTTGCAAAATCTGTTCCCATCAACCCTAACTTGTCAATGATCTCAGAGTCGTGAAATTCCTCCCCCTCCTCATCTCTGTCTCCTATTTAGACAGGGGCACCCTGTCTACCTCCCACATTTCCCACATTAGAAAACAAACTACACAAAGGCTTTTGTCAGCCTGCAGTGAGATAGAATGGCGATGTTGGGGTCTCTGCCAAAGTTAGACAACTGACAGTAGTTCCCTGCTTTACTGCCCTGCCTGCTTCCACTTCACAAAGCTTTGACTTGTGATCAATCATGTCTTATGTCCATTTACCATGACACTACAGTACTTGATGACGGCTTATGAAATGGAAATGAAGACGTAAAATGTTTACAGTGTATATAACTGGACACTTGAGCTGCTAACGAGTCCTACTTGTCTCTCACACTTGAATGTCTTTGTAGTTATGAGAACATCAGAGACACCCTAACCCTTGCATTCACAAGTCCCCTCATTCTACCTCTAACCTTGAAACGGCTTCAATTCCTGAACCCTTAAAAATGTTTTAAGTTGCGTTGATTTTGAGACAAACTTTAACTTAATTCAAACCCTATTGCAATAAACCCCTTTTAAAAAAAAGCTCTATGAAGTTGTGAGGACAAAATGTCCTCCTGTCAACAAAACACATTTCTTACAATCCACTGAACTGAAATATGGCGGAACAGGTTATGATTTGGCTCACAATTGCCGACTGTGCTGTCCCTAAATACACCAGACTCTTCTGTTAAATATTGAGATTTTGAGATTAATGGATGTTTTTAGGATTTTAAAGTATTTTGAACCGATGATTCTGGTGTCATGACTCCACCAAATCAGTGGCCAGCAGTCTGTCTGCTCAGCTTGCTTGGAACCTACAGGTACTAAAAAAAGCACCAGGTACCAGATACTATTGCTAATGGAGAAGGAAAAAAAACAGTCAAGTCGTGCTACAACTGTATAATGGAAAAGCACCATAAACTGCACTGAACTGCCCTAAGGGTTAGGGTTAGGGTTGTGTCTGTGCTGCTGTCACCTGTTGCTATTCACCAGGCTAATTACATTTACCTACATGCATGGTTGTCACTGTTCTTTGTTCATGTGCTGTATTTTACATTGTGTGCATGCATTTTCTCCTGTTATCTTTTTAAATTATTCTAATTAATGTTTTTAACTAAGTTGCATGCGCTTAATTATAAATGTGGCATGTATTTGGTATTGCAATAAGGTGAAGCTGAATGATGTTTCTAGTAAACCTTGCTGATGTTCACCTTGTAAATTCCATTCTGCTTTCTTGATTACGGTTTCACATCTGTGCAGCGACCACAGGTGAAACGCAGCCTCTGGCACGTTCACACAACTGTTTATCCATGTGCACGGTGCCCGCTCAACTAAACCAATGGATAAATAAAAAAAAATAAGAAAGGCCTCCAGCTCAGGCCCTGGCTCTCCGCATGCAGCCTCTGCTCCTGCTCACCTGTGTCTTGTCGGAACTGGTGCATGGAATGCAGATCGATGATGTAGGGCGAGAGGCGAGAGTCCACCTGACCGAGGACAACACTACCACACCGCGGGTCGCTCCGGATGACTGCCTCGATGTGATGACAGACAGCCGGGCTGTAGGGCCGCCAGCGTCCGTGCTCGTTCAGCCATTCCCATACCACAACAGCGGACGCTAGTAACATCCTACTCCTGCAATGGCGAGGAAAACAAACACACGAAATGACTCATATTCTGGCAGGAATGGACGAAAAACGGTGCGCCTTCACAGATGCTCTTGCTGCCGCTCCGCCGTGCATCCCTGCGCACAGCGGCGCTGCATCCATCTTGGGCAGTTTGCAACCCAGATGTGGCTCCTATCTGAGGTTATGAATACATACATACATATATATATATATATATATTTATATCTATGTATGCACACACAGATTACAGAGACGACACTACATGCAAACTGTACCTTCCATGTTTGTAGTTTCGGATACGCAGCAAATAGTTAGGTCCTTTAATCGCACGGCGCGGATGGAGAGAGCGTTTCTAAGGCGCAGAAAGCCTCGCAGGAGGATGGTTGCATTTTACTCCCTTTTATGCAGATGAGTGACGTTCGCTGAAATCATTTCTCCGGCTCACAGTCAAGTTAGGGTGAGAGGAGAAAATGCAACTTGGATGCTCAGAGGGTGGTGCGGCACTCGTAAAGTAGGTTACTGTCACGGATCCGGCTTTGCAGACGGAATGCATGCGATTTTACACGCAAAAATCTGTGTGTGTGTGTGTGTGTGTGTGTGTGAGGAAGGGTCGGATAAATATGTACCTGCTGCTCCAGCGTCTCCAGTCAAATAAATCTCAGCTCAGGAAAACAGCCAGCTTGCTTTATAATGATCCATCAGTGAGGAGAAGGTGTATCAGCCCTGAAGTGAAATCCAGACTTGCATGTGATGCAACTGGTTTAATGTATCTGCCTCGTCGCTCTCTTTCTCTCCGTCTCTCTCTCTTACTTCTAATTAGTTCTTCCACATCATGTAGGTCCGCTGGCTCACACAGCTGAACGACGCAAAGAGAAATGTTTGACACTCGCGTGCACGAACACTCCCACGCCGTCGGCCTCCAACATCCAATCAGATTCAAGCAAGTGCTCTCGTGTCACGTACGCTTTGTTGACTTTATGCAGTGTGTTGAAATGTAAATTACTCCACGGCACAACAAAACACGTATAGTGGAGATGCCGGGGATCGAACCCGGGGCCTCGTACTTGCGAAGCACGCGCTCTACCACTGAGCTACATCCCCGATAGGCCTTTATAATAATCGCTTTCAGTTTCATCATCAGAATGAACATGATATTTATGTTTCTTTAACTTGGTTATGATTATATTATATCCGTAAACATTAATGATACACATAATTCGAAATACAAGTATTTGAGTGGGGTGTATTGGCAAAACAAGTGTATAATGACATTTAATATATAAACTAAATATAACTTCAAGTAAAAAAAGGGACATGTTGACATGTTTATTTTTTAGGGTGAAAAAAAAACAACTTACAGCAATAATAATAAAAAACTCTGCTACAATTATATTCAGGCTGACATATGAAGGCAACGTTGTTCAATTCTGATTCAATACACATCAGATGTTTGTTTGGCTTCTTCGTGCTCATCTTACGTGACCATGTGTCGGATATACAGTATATCCTATGGAGGACCACATGCAAGTGACACAAGTCCGATTTAAAAACTGGAATAGAGAAGCACATCCAAAGGCCCAGAAAAAAACAGAAACTGGTAATGTGTAGCTAATAACAAAATGTAAACTCGGACACAAACTGAAAGGCTGGTTCCAGTTTTTATATTCAACATTATTTTTATTCATTATTTTTATTTTACTATTACTACTTTTTTACATCAGAATTGTAACCTTAACTATTTCCCTGAGCCTTCATCTGATTCATTTTGTACTTTCTCAGTGGATTCACAGTGCAGTCACATCTCTGTTTCCTCCTTCTTCTCCAGACCAGATGGCACTTCCAGAGAACTGCTTAAGGTCTATTAACAGTCCTTTATTTCCCTCTTTTGCTTCTTTCTCTTCTGTTTCCTCCCTTTTTTCCTCCATTCTGTCCTTTGCCTCTGGCTGCCCTGTTAGCCTAGTTTGCTCCCCTACTTCCACACTCTCCAAACTTGTGGTATCATCTGAGGTGTGGTCCCCATCTCCACCTGTCTCTCCCTCTCCATGTTGCTCCACATCCTCCTCCTCCTCCTCCTCCTCATGGTCGCCTCCTTCACTGTGGCTCCCCTGGCTATCACCCTCCTCCACCTGTGCCTCCTCATCTTGGATCTCCTCTCCATACTCATCAGTGTCGCTGTGAGGCCAGAGCTGGATACCGAGGCGTGTCCCCACAGCCTGGGCTGCACCTCTCACCTGGTCTCTGAACCCTCCTTCCTTATACACCATGTTTCGGATGGTGTATACTCCGTTATTCTCCTTGTTCAATTTCTTGTACAAGAAGATGAGCAATGCAATCAGGCCCAACAGGCAGAATGAAAGGATTATGACAGTTTGATAGGATGCTACAGATGCACCCATGCCTGAAGTCAAGAGAAAAAAAATTCACTTAGATAGCATGTCACACTTAACTAACTAAATAAATAAATGTCAGTCACAGACTAAAATTCCCATTTTGAAGCTTTGACATGTGCAGTTTGACTGCTACCACGAGTTGCTGCAACTAGAACTCCACAGACCTCACCTGATGACATTTTGTGCCATTGTAGAAGACCTGAAAGTAGTGTCCATTAATTCCTCAGGAAAATATTTACAGACGTTAAAAATAGAGGTATAACATTAACGTTTATGTTAAGCAATGTAATGTATGTTTTAGATAGAAAATTAATGTAAATGTAACGTTTTAGGGGCTGAGGTAAGTTCATCAAGTTTCTGAGAACAGAAATGTGTAATAAGTGGCAGATTAATATTATATTTTAAGAAACAACTCATATCGTCCCACCTCTGCTATTTTTTATTCATAGCCTACCATTTAAACAGAATTATTTTGGCAACAGGTGTAGTCGCCTCCTGGTGGCAAACTGCTACCTTCATCTTACTTCCTGGGCTTAATTTTTCAAATCAGAAAACAACGTCCATTTTTATACACAGTCTATGATTTCAATTCATATTTGTTTGTTTTTTATTTGGGCTGTCTTATTAAATAATAATATGACATTGGTGAATTACACTTATTTGCTTTCTTGCTGAGGGTCAAAAAGTTAACAGTATTCTCACTAACAACATTATTTGCCGCCTTGCCTCAAATTTACCGTTTCATATCCATAAAAGACGCAAATACCCTTTTGATGTTTCACAAAATGTTGAACCGTTTTCCTCTAGAACACATGATTTCTTTTGGGCGCCAAATGGCTATAGTTTGCTAGTTTGTCATAAAACAATAATATATGAGCTCAGCAAATGTATATATACATTCAGTTAAATCCTACAACACTGACTGAGGTTAGATGCAGAAATGTATTTTACCTTCACTCGATGGAAAATTCCCACTGGCTTGGGGTCACAGTCACAGGCTGTTTTTTTGCTCCTTGTATTCTTTGGATCGTAAGAAGATTTTTCTGATTAATTTACACCCACGTAAATGACAATAAACACAGCGCCTTCAGCTAAACCTGTAGATGGCTTAACACAATGCATGAAATGATAAGAATTTCTCTATACTACACTGGGGGGGACCTATTGCATCTGCGTTGCTTTTATCTTGACTGTAAAAGTGTCTATGTTTGGGTGACAGGAAGTGAGCAGACCGCTCACAGCACTGCAGGTTTCCTGTCGAAATGATAATTAACAGCATCAGTCAACTTGTGGGGGGAAACTTTTGTAGTCATGGTTGAGCAGGCTACCATCAGACATTGAGCACTGTGACATTACATTCCAAACGACAAGAAATGAAATAAAGGTGCATTTAAATCTGAAATATATGAGAGTATTTGACTTAAGTGGTAAATGAATGCTTCCAGTATGGCGCATATGAAAATATCACATGATGGGTACGTACATTACAACACTTAGAAACACTTAAACATGGGTTCAAGTGTTAGAACCGTACATATGGAGTTTAAATTGTACAGGAAGGCAGACATTTAGATTAAATACAACAATACTAATAATAATAACAATAACAATAAATAATAAAATAAAATACTCACCAAAGTTTTGAGCAGGAGATGAGGTCTGTGCAGCCCCAAAGTGCCAGATAATCTAAACTATGGATGGACTGACAGTTGAGTGTGTGTGTGTGTGTGTGTGTGTGTGTGTGAGAGAGAGAGAGAGAGAGAGAAAAAAAGAGAGAGAGAGGAGAAGAGCGAAAAGTGGCTGAAGCTGTTGTGGTTAAAAAACAGAAAGGAAAAAAGCTGCTCTCATGGAAGGTGGCGGCTAAAGGCGGTGAAAACAGGTTAGAGACGAGGTGACGTGAGGTGGAAAACACAGAAGATATACTGTATATGTAGAAGAAGACATATTTGAATATGTTGCACCACAAAGTTCACTTATGCTGATAAAACAGCAGGGCGGAGTATTTAATACATTTTAAAAGCGTGATGTGCACGATTCGGTGGTTTCCTGTGACTCGTTTCATGTACCGTCAGTTCTCTTATTGACAATAAATGGGAGGCCCAACTAAACTGAGCCCAAGAACTAAATCCACATGTATTTTTTCTTTTTGATTGTGGCACAGACACATTGGTGCACACAGCAGTTGCACGATTTGAACCTTTTGGAAAAATGCACCTTGATCAAACGCTGCACAGTGAATGTGAAGCACGTCAGCCACATCCTGTTTGTCTTACAGTGCATGGACGGGCAGCCACAGCACTTGACAGCGGCAATAACCTCGCTTTATATTTTCTGTTCCTCTATTTAAAGAAAGGAAAGCAACAAAATGTTTTCCAATTTTGAGGTTGAGGATGCTCTTCTCACCTTTTCTTTTATAGATACTATAGTTGGTATCATTGTGCTTTAACTTGTGATGTGATCTGTGAATTTGAATAGTTATCATTTCCTCATTTGTAGTCACTCTTTGTGCCTCGTTGTTCAGTGTCTGTATCTTTGGATGGGTTCTGTGTTCTGCTCTGAAAGAATTGTCTCTGCATGTTGACTTTGCTTATATTTGAATTTTTTTTACTCTCACGGTGCTTACTGCGTACTGTATAGGGATCATGTTTTTACTTCCACAGCTATAGAAAAATAGATCCCCGAAGAGGCACCTTCACCCGACCACCTCAGTTTGCTCTTCATCAGACCACAAAACACTCTGCATCGTGCTGTAAAATTTTAAAACAAGGCTGACCGCTCCCGTGCAAACACGGCGAATGGGAGATGTGCAACACAGCAGTCCTGCTTTGTAGTTTAAAGAGATCTTCTTTTGCCACCATCGCCATGATGTCATAAACACATTAATGTCGTGCAAAATACCGTTATCACTTTGATTTGCTATGTATTAATAAGGAATAACATATTCAGACAGCGAATATACAGAGAAATGGAAAAGGGTGTGGCATACTTCATGATACCAGTGCACACTCAATATACAAACCACAAATAGATCACCATGAGCAGAATGTCTCACTGCAAATAACAAGCCACTCAGTTTATACAAAGAAGGAATGAATATTTATTGAGCTTTCGCAAAAGGGGGTCCCCTTTAAAATGCTACTAGTTTTACAATTAGTGTTAAGAGGTTGGTGCAGAAAGAAATACTGTACATTTTACAATGTAAGTAAGAGATGGAGAAACTTGACCTGGAATGTATCTTTGTTACATGGTAAGTGACAGATGGATATGCAAAACAGAAGTGTATATGTAAAGGAAAACAACACCATCACAAATGCAATCGCAATCTGTATAAAATGCTCCACCTTTTATACAGAAACTTCCTCTTTCTTGTAGCTGCGAAGCCTTTCTTAAACTGGTTTGACTATGTTAATGTATGCATTGTAACACATATTAGGATTATACCGTATTTATGGTCTGTATACATGTATTACTTGTATGCTACTCGGGGCATCTTTCAGTTTAGCTAGTAGCTCTGTGATGAGAAGTGAAAGCCTGACGTCAAAAGTGAGGAGACCTTGAATTTCTGCGTAACTCAAGTTGCATCATCCGGACAAATATCTCTCCTCGTGATGTCACAGACCGCCTGACAGCAAGAGGTACAGAAATCACAAGTGTTACCTTTTCATTGACTGCGAAGACTACAAAGAATTACAGTACACATAAATATTAAGCTCTCATCACCTATCACTCAAATACGTCTGTCTGTGAACATCATCATTTGTTAGATACTCCGACTGTTAATGTCACACACAGCCTCCTACAGTGGAGAGAAACAAAACACAAGTGACTGGACGTGTTAACAATTGAGGGTCTGATATGACATCAAAGTTTAACTACCTGATTAAAGAGCCCTAATGCTAACATTTGTGAGTGAAAAAAAGAATAGAATGTGAGGCTTTAAAATGAATGCTGTTTGCTCCTAAATCACACATCATATTGGGGCAATGGTGCCACTGAATCGCCTTCAAAGTCCTTTAAAGTTAATCTTGCAAAGCTCCTAAATGCAACACCAAACAGCTGCTGCTGCTACTACAACTTCCTCAGAAACAAAAAATGATGACACTTTAAGTGTCACTCTTTCTAACTGTAGATGACACAGTTGATCTTGACCACAATCTTGAAAACGATCACAGAAGCTAATTATGTTTTCATTGCAATAGTTGATGTTGTAATCCACTCTGATTCACAGTCAGTTGCTACTGTACAACGCATTCTTCCACTTACACAGCTCAAGGTGTTGATTCTAATAAGGCTATGCTCTATGGATTTAGTAGGGAATGCCCCTCTGAATGTAGTGAACTTCCTGCTTCCTCATACATCCCCATCTGCAATCCGAGCCAGCTGCCTCTCCAGCAACTCGATTCTCTGGCTCTGAGCGAGTACGACGGCGCGCAGAGCCTTCATTTCTGCTAACAACTCATTCAACACGTCATCCTGAGAAGAGAGGAAAACAAATTTCATTCCATTCACCCCAATCTGAGCGTGGGACACGATAGTACAGTCAGTGTGTCTCCATAGACTAACCTCTTTCTTCGGCCTCTCAATACTTCCATCCGTCTCTCTCATGGCTACTCGAAGCTGTGTCACCTCTTCTTCCGTGTCCTTGTCGGCACAGGGAGCTGCTACGTGGCCAGTTGCAGGTGAGGCAGCCCCAGTACCAGAGTCCTGTGAGACCAGCTTGGGCTTGCTCCTGAGGGTGTCTCTGTGCTTGGATGGAGGTGCTGAGTAGCCACCACTCAGGGAGACCAACAGCGGTGACGCGTCTTGCCCGGCAATCCATTCGTCAGCCAGGAGAGCCGGCTCCAGACTTGCAGTGTCTGGGTACAGGTCTCCCTGAAACAGATCTGACTGGGGAGGCAACAAGAAGATGACGGGGTGATTAACTTGTTTGCATATCATTACATTTCCTGTGTAGGTATGAAATGTTAATGTGTACCTTTCTTGGTACAGTCATTGAGATGGGTTCCACTTTCCTTTCATGCAGTTTGTAGAACCTACAAAAGAAAGTGGAAATGTTATTTTAGGTTAAAACTGTCACATAGCAAACAAAACCGTTTTTCTCTTTAGACTTTCTGAGTTCCTTAATTCCTAGAGTAGAAGTAGATGTAAATCTAAAAAAAGGAAAGAAAGAAAGAAAGAAAGAAATATATACAGTACATACACACACATATCCACATACATACATACATACAGTATATGTTGGTACAATAAAGTACATTAAATTAACTTTATACTTTACGCCCGTCACAATAGCGTCAGAATGCATTTGTTAGAAAATCAAAGGAGACACACATTCTTAATTTTGTATTGTGATAAAGTAGAAGTATGTAGATGTCAGTGTTTTGCCCTCTTTGACCTTCTGTACACTAAACTCAAAGCAACAAGAGACTTATTATTATCTTTGAACATTACTTGCATTATTTTGCTGTTGACCTAATCATTAGATTTTAAAACGTGGGTCTTTTGTTGTGGCTGATTCATATTTGTAAGATTCATTCATACATTCATACATACACAGCATGACTTCCTCTGCTAATTAAACATACTGTACTGACCTGGCAATTTCACACTTGTTGACATCCACACCTCTTTTACTCAGAAAGCCTGCCCCTCTCTGCGGCTCCTTGCTGCTGTATAAGCTGAGAAAGTGAACATACGGAGATTCATCCGTCACCTCAAAGTAGCGGATGGTGCAATCCCCCTGAAAACCAGAGGATGAACAAGATGCAAATCAGGCAGCTCAGTAAAACATTCATTTTAAATGCAAACTCAATATCACGTGTTGATATGTGTTGGTATTTCAATACTGAGCTCATACTTTTCCACACAGATAGACCATGTTTGTGTCAGGGTCATAAAAGGGAAGAAGAACTCCATTACTTGTATCCATTTCTTGTACAGCCATTGGCTCTGAGAGATCTTTCTGTAAAACAAAACAAATATTGATCTGATACTCATGCCTACTAATGTCCAACTGACTTCATCCAACACTTAGAGTCAGAATAACAATAACATGGCGCATGCTACTTCCTGGCATTGAATATAAATTATGAATTGTAACAGACTTACAGTATCCCACAATGCCATCTGTCTCTCACTCATACGACTGAAGCCTGTGGTCAGGATCTTCCCATCTGAGAGGAACACAGCTCTCATAGGCCTGGTACCATCATGGACCTTCTCTCTCACCTGGTAGACATATTACGGGGTGTATTTACTGTCAGGACGTATCCGTGCATAATACATTTGAATATCATAAATGCAAATAACCTTGAGAACGGTGCCTCTTCGAGGGTCAATGACGCGCAGGGCCTTGTCTTTGCAGACAGTACAGACAGCGCTGCCATCCTTATTCCAGCTGACATTGTAGATCAGATCTGGATGGGCATCGGTCAGCTGGTACACAAGCTCCCCTGTCCCCACGTTCCACACACAAATGATGTTATCACAGCCTGGAGAGAGAGCGCGGCAGTGAGATAGGTTTACCATAAATGTAATTGTCATGTTTATGACACAAATGTATGTTTTGATTGTAAAGAAGCAGTTCACGGTGCTCTATAGGATTTCAATATTCAACTAGGTGCATTGAAGCTGGATGGAGAAAAAAGCATAAAGGAGATCGATACTGCAGGGTGAACAGAGGCTGTCTGATACGAGCTGTGAAAGGTCCTTCAGCTTTGGCTACCATGATGTCAGATGAGTACGGTTCTGACAGTAACAGTAAGCGAGCAGTGGAGATTTCTGAGGACGAGGGCAATGTGGTCTGATTGGCTTTGTATGGACTGCAACCCAAATTGGATTTGTCAGCATATCTGATCAGAATCTGATATTCCTGACCAACCGTTCACATTATATATTGCAAATGATCAGATCTGATCTGCATGTGTTCATATGTGGAAGTCTAGTCTTCCACATGGATTTCAAGAAAAACAAGTATGGACAACAGAAATGTGTGCCTGTTACTGTCCCAAACTATTGTCTTCCACTGTCTTCCACCTATCTGAGCGACTGAAACAGATAGGACAGATTGAAACATATCTGTAAAATCAGAATTGCATTCTAAACCAACTCCGTATGTGGTTTCAATCGGCTTTGGAAAATCGAATCTCATGTGTTTGTTATTAAAGTGGACATATTATACCCTATTTCCCCCATTAAAATAGTTCCCTGGTGTCCTAATGAACATGTCAGTGACATGCTTTGGTCAAAATACCATAAGGATGAAGAATCATAGTAGTTCAATAACCCTGCTAAACCCGCCCCTTTCAGAACGCTCGGTTTTCGTGCATGGTCCCTTTATATGCAAATGAGACACAGGCAAACACACACCCACTTCTTCCAGGGGGTTTCTGATTTGTCCTCTTTACAGCGCTTTACAGCTCTATTCGTCTCCCCCTCCCTCCACTAGCTCTCTGACAATATCAACATGTCAGCGAGAGTGCCGTCACAGGAAGAGACGTCCTACATAAGGATCGAGCCGAACACTGTCCAACTGTAAATCAGTTAAAAACACTTAGGAACAGAAGATCAGCGGTGACACAGAGAGTGCAGCACCGCTGATCGCCACCGCGGATCGCCAGCGGCGCGCTTAATAAACTGTATGTTGCTGTATCAGACCGGAGACTGTGCTCCGGAGACCTCACCACCACTGACCAGCTCCGGTGCTGCGATCAGCGGTGACACAGAGAGTGCAGCACCGCTGATCGCCAGCTCGCCGGAGCACCGGAGGTGGTGCGGTGGTGAGGTCTCCGGAGCACAGTCTCCGATCTGATACAGCAACATACAGTTTATTCAGCGGTTTAGGCTGTTTAGGCTATCGGTGACACAGAGAGTGTAGCACCGCTGCACAGAGAGTGCAGCACCGCTGATCGTCAGCGGCGAGCTGCATAAACAGCTGCTTTATGTGATTGTATCAGACTGAGTCTGTGCTCCGGTCATGGAGGACGTACTGAACAAATATGTTTAATTAGGACGTGTCAGAATGGTCAGTTATGAGCTCTATGTGATCTTTTCTTAACAATGTGTGTGTTTGTACGTCGGTGAAATACGTCCCCTGACTAAATACGGCGACCGCTGGCCGCAGTCTGATGTGAAGTGGTGCGAACACACGAACACACGATTGCTGACTTTGTCCGGCACATTAGCTTCATATATAAAATCCTCTGTAAAACACTGTGCTCCACTGTGCAGCCACCAACAGCACACTTGTCCCGCCGCGTTGACATAATACCGCTCTTCCTCCCTCGCCTGCACTCTCGCAGGGACAAGGTGGAGCTAAGGTGGAGCTTGCGAAGTAAACGTACTGGTGGGGCGGTAACATTCGCGGTGAAATGCGCATGCTGACGTCATAAGCGCAGGGAATTCAACATCGAGTGTTTTATCGCCTATACTTACACTAAGCGGAACCACGAAAACATGTCTGAGCATTGTTTTTCCACACTTTGGCGACTGGTAGGGCCCCCAGAGTCCCAAATATCAGTATTAAAATGGTTAAAAAGTTGATTTTGCATAATATGTCCCCTTTAACATTGTTTGTGGTAATGGTTCCTCGGGTCTGATCACAAAAACTACATTCGGAGGTGGTTTGACCATACAGCTAACAATATCACACTAATGCGAACTAAATTGTCTTACTAATGTCCTAGGATAAACGTGGTTACATAGAATGTTTGACAAATTAAATAAAATCTAGTGCACTTTTAGAAGTGAAATAATTTTACTCAGATTAAACCTGCACTGGATGATATAAACTGTGGTGACAGTTTATCCAATTTCTATGCTTAGTAAGATGAGAGACATTATTCAACTCTCACTACTGTTCCACACAGATGGATACACGTCGCTTTTCTGCAGATTTCTTGACATTGTTGAGGAAATACGGATGATATATAATTTGTTTCCATGATCTGCTACTGCACGGCCTTTAACACCACCATTTCAACAACATGTCAACCACACTGCCCTACAGTGTAATCGAAATTCATGTTTTTTCCTGCTTTTCCTACCTCCACACTTGGAGGTAGGACAAATCAGGTGACAAATCAGTATACCTGCAGTGAGGAGGATGTTGAAAGCAGTTGGATGCCAAGCCAGGATGCCCACTCTTTTACTGTGGCCCTCAAGGGTCACAATGGCCTCGGTCAATGGACTTGTCAAACCCCCATCTGGGATCTGCCACAACTGCAAACAGCAGGACATAAAAGACTGTTGTTAAGATGCAGCAGGAGGCACTGACATTGCATTTCTTGAAATTCCAGGCTTTATATTGCACAGGATGAAATGTTTCTTTTGTGTATCCATTTTATATATCTCAAAAGCACCTAATGGTAGAGCTTGGTGACGTTATCATATTCAAATGATTACAGTGATTTGACGTATGGTAATACTTTATTGTATGTTTAACAGGTCATTGTCATTTCAAGATAAGATAAAGTTAGATGTCCTTTTATTTATCCCCCATAACTTGCCAATTGTCCAATAATTAGTTTAAAACACATTTGAATGCTTTCTTCCACTTCAACTCAGGAGCAAAAATCATCATCATTGTTAGACATTTATCGTGATAATTATCAATATCTGAGAAAAAACAACAACATTTTCACACTTTGCTTTTTAGTACAGTTTAGAATAACTAATGTCTGAGTAGAAAGGCTCTGGATAATTCAGAGCGAGTTAGTGAATGTAGCACTCACACAAGCTACAGACATTTCCCTGCTGTTGTGAATGTGTCTGACCAATACAAACACTTGCTGGGTTTGTGAACGGCAAACTACAGAGAATATAATAATAATAATAATAATCATTTTCTAGAGTTAATGTCTGAAAACAAATATAGTTCAAAATTCAACGTAGAATGTGGTGGAATTTCATTTGCAGAAAACCAGATTAGCTGTTTCTACTCACATCGCATTACTTTTAGTGGCATTTAATTTACATGTCAGCTCTTAAGGAACATCTACAGTGGATTTCCTTTGTTAAGTGAGAAAGAATTCGCTGTAGCTGATCTCAATAAATGCAGTTAAGTGCCACCAAACGGCCGCAACATGACAAACGTCAACACTGTAAAGCTACCTTTACGGTGCAATCCTCTGAGGCACTTGCAATGATGTTGTCGTCATGAGGCGACCACTGGATGTCCAGCACCGGTGCTGCATGGCCACAAACTGTCGGGCTGGACTGGTCGATTCTGCCACTCTGTCGCAGTGAAAATGAGAGGGAAATATTTAACATATCACAGGGTTATTTCACCATCGTGTCTTATGTGAGGCAGAATGGAGGACAGGAATATTGATTGCTCCTGTCCTCACGTTGATGCTGGATGTCATGGCAAGATGTACCTTGCTGAGGGGAACAACAAGGAAGGCTCCTCCTCCACCCGCTTCGATAATAACGGCGATGAATTTGGGGTTGACTGCACAGAGGGGGCTGTCCCACGTCACACGGGACACTCTGACGTCATCGATGCAGTGCTCAGTTTTCCATGCCTGAGCAAAAACATGGCGGAACTTGCTCTGTCTGACGACACCTCGCCGGAAAGACATATCTATAGAGAAGACAAAAATGAAGACGTAAACTGTTTATTATTTTAGAAGTAAAATCAATGGTTTAATGTTTCCTTCTATATTGGCAATGCACACAATAACGGATTTCATAAAATGAAAAACAGATTAACACATTTAGGCTCTTAGTATTTATTTTCTTTCTGCGACTGATAAGTCAATCTGTGTAGGTGTTATTTGAAAATAAACTTTAAGAAAGAAAGAAATGTCTTAGATTATGTGCTGAACCACGTATGAATCTGGATTCAGATAAAGAAAAAAACCAACATTACAAGAAAGAGGACTTTTTGACATTCACATTAATAACAGCTAAATAGCTAAAATGTCAGTATTGTATGAAAAAACAGACACAACAGTAACAGTACCTTAAATACTGTAGCTCTGTGTTCCTGGGTAGTTTGTTCAAAACCCAGATCTTGATCTGTGTTGTGAGAAACTGAGCATCAGTGGCGGAGGTTGGTGTTCTCTGTTTGCTCTAGTTTTGCATATGTTTGAATGAACGACGTACATTTATGGGATGAGCCAAATCCACACCCGGATCCACAAATAGCTAATCACACATTTTGTGTTATGTCTGTAAAAATCTTCATAAATTCTGTTATTCTTCGGTTTCTTCAGCCAGTCCCAAACATTCTTATAATGAGAAAAGGGGGCTTGTCGAAACATACGGGTACAAAAAAGATTATTATGAAAAGCTGGGCTGCTTTAAATGCAACAACTGGAAAGGAGTGGATCACTGACGCAATGAAAATAATCAAATTTTCATTACGTCAGTGGTAATTGGAACCTAATCCAATCCTACTTATTTATGAAGCACATTTAAAAACAAGATTGTTGACCACCTCTAAATGAGAACATTTGTGTACTTTTTCCTGTCAGGCTATGCAACACAATCAATATTGTAAATATTACGAACAAGTGTCACAACATGATGGCGCAAAATAAAATGACATGTAATTAGAAATGTGTTTATAGTAAGTATATTACTACATTAATTAGGGGTGCACAAGTAAAGAAAGGGTTGGGCTACGTTTGAAACATACATGCTTGTTTATTGATTGTCCAAATTATGTATTTGCTGGGTATTATGGATCAACTAAAACAGAACAATAGCAGGCACATTTTTTCATACTGGGAGTCTGTTCTGAAAAGTACAGTCCGGCATCAGTGGGCAAAAGGCCATGGATCCGCCTCAGACCAAAACATTGAGTTGCAGTGAGGGAAGGGGGGTTGGGGGGTTAGAGCAGCTGAGGCGGGGAAGCCAGTAACTCTATCTATCAGCCATCATCCACCTAATGCTTCACAGTTGCCAAAGCAATCTGCTACTACACAGCTTGAAGTCTACATGTGAGGATGACACTGCTCATTTTCATGGATATTTAGTGGCAGTCAACCGATTAATTACTTTAGTTGATTAATAAGACATTTTACAACCTATCATCATTGGCGGACTTTAGCCCTAATCCCTGGCGAGCACGGACAATCGTATAGAAAATACTGATCTCTAGAATAGAAATTAATTAAACACCAATGTGTGGAGGTACACATAGAGGTTTACATGAAATTCAGGGCCGGACTGCCTTTGGCCCCAGTTCACACTTTGGACATGCCTGCTTTAAGCATAGAGTGGTGCCTGCCACACCGGTGCCCTTTGAATTTTGGCTCCTGTCCTTCCAAATGTCTGTGCACGCCACTGGCTTCAGTAGTGCCTGATGGCTGCTATGTCTCAGCCTGTCATGTTAAGACACACTTTACTGCTCTTCAAGCAGGTTCAACATACATGCGTCTTCTTCTACTGGGGTTTTAAGGCAGGTTGCATCCATGATGTTGTATTACTTTTATCTTTTGGAATTAAAATAAAAACCCACACTAACCAGTCCATCATATTTTTTCTCGTCTCATGCTACTAGCTAGAGGCAGAGGAGATCCTAGACTCTGGGGAGCCCCAGGCAAAGAAGCTAATTAGGGCCCTTCACCATCACTTGTACACCCAAGCATGACATTACTGAACTGAACTGAACTTTATTTATAGAGCACATTAAAAACAACCAGGGTTTGCCAACTTTACTCATAAAGGCCCAATTAAGGGTGCTTGGATGTAACAGTGGTGAGCTGCATATTCGGGGACTTTAAGGTTGTCATTTAAGATTGTCCTATTGGTGCGCCACTGGCTAGAAGGCTGCCTAATCTCAAATTATAGGTTGATGGCTACATTTGCTCATTTATTGACTGAAAATGTGTGTCCACTCATAGATGTGTCTGCTTTCTTTTAACAAATTACACCATGCTTTTTATGAGGGAGAAAAAAATCATTAACTTTTTAACCAAATCTACAAAACAGGGGGCAATCCAACACAAAGAAAACAAACAAACTCCAGCACATTAGAGCTAGTAATCGTGATGCAGGGTCCAGGGAAAGTTGAGGTTAGAGGAGATGCATTTAGTGAACCTTGTGAATTGTATTACTTCTGCAAACACAAATGTAGCCTACTAAAGGAATGCCTGTATTTCCAAGTGTGTGTTTTTTTGTTAATCAATGCAATCAATGATGGAACATGTTCAGCTTTGTATCTTTTTAATATGTACATACATAGTGTGAGTACATTCTTTCTTAGAATAGTATGATGTTGACTGACATTTTTAATTTGTGGTGTATTTTACTTTGGTAATGGGGATAAGGGGACATCAGACAATTCATTGGGTGCTTCATACTACCGTAATTCTACTGGCCTTTAAAAATCCACTACTGGTCGACCTCTAGTATTTAGGTCTGTTGTGTTGTATATAGTGTAGCTGTTGCATAATTAGACCTTTTTACATCCTGCTTCATCGTCATACATTTTAGCCACACGGGATTAATTTCTTACACCTTTTAATGTCATTGTCTGTACACTGTAAGTGGAGTAAAACCACCAGTGAGACAGCGGCAACAAAGGACGCGTACTAACGCGTAGTTAATCCCACAGTGAGGCACTGCAAGAAAACAGCAACATTTTATTTTCGATAACAATCACGTACCTGTTTTGTTGTCGCTTTTCAAATAACGATTTATCTTGGTTGTAAAAACAAAGACCAGCAAAGACTCGTGACAGGAAGAGGCCAATAAAATAATCCACCGCCAGCAGCGGTAACTTAATCCTCTCCTGTGTCCAAGCAGGCGTTCACGTCGACTGCGCAGACCTGTAACAAATCCAGCAGAGGGGAAAAAAAGGAAAGACCCATTTCAATATTTATCAAGAAATTTGCGGCTCATTTTCCATTTGTCTCGTCTGTAGTAAGTGACTGACCTGGTAGCGCATGTCCTATAGCGATTTTTATTTACGTTAAGCGGGAACACTGGCTCAGGACGATGATGATGGAGTGAGTGTAAAGAGATGCAGACGCCGTTCGCTCCGTCCTCCTTCGGCAAACGTCTGTTTCGGAGACTGAGCAGAATTCCAGACACTTCCGCTGCTGACAGGAAATGTCAGAGACACACAGGAGTCCAGAGGGTTTCTCGCACTTTTCATTTGTGTCCTTTATTTCATGTTTTTGTGTGAGGCCTCCCACTGACCGTGTCCACGACCTGTCTGTATTTGTATGAATGACTTTGATTGTACAGTGAATTTGCTGATGAAGACGAAAAGAAAAGCTACGGCTGAAAAAAGAGTCATTAGCCGTGTACATCTATGTCCGCTGGACAGGATGTGGAAACAGCGTGCTTGTAAAAAACTGTCCGGAGTGAAATATTTTGCAGATTTATCCTGCAGATTTATTATTATATTATATTTATAATAAGTAATACAAGACTGGTATATTGTTGTGTCGCTTCATGTGTGAAAGAATGGAAGAGTATTAAGGCCACATTTTAAAAAAAATTAAGGAAAGAAAATAAATAAAACAACATGACTTCTTACAAAAAAGACTCAGATTTGACTTTAATCTCAGAATTCTGACTTTTTTTTCCTCAGAATTCTGAGACTTTGTGTGAGCAGGTGACTGTCTTCTCGTTGATCTTCAGCACCATCCAGTGTTCATTATAGCTCATAACATGCATTATTTGCTCTGATCGGAATTATTTTTCTTTAATCTCAGAATTGTGACTTTAATCTCAGAATTCTAACGTTTGTCTCAGAATCCTGACTTTTTTCTCTGAATCCTGACTTTTTTTCTCAGAATTCTCACTTGTGGGTGAGCAGGTGACTGTCTTCTCGTCGGCCTTCAGCGCCATCCAGTGTTCAATATAGGGCATAACATGCATGCATAGTTTGCTCTCCGTGAGGTTGTCGTCTCATATATGAGAAATCTATTCAATCTAGTTTTGTGTTCCTTAATAGAGCACAACATAATGTCATGTTATTATATTATTATATGGTTTACGCCTCATAGAATGGCAACAAGTGGCTCCGTGGCGCAATGGATAGCGCATTGGACTTCTAGGCACTAAGCAAGTGATTCAAAGGTTGTGGGTTCGAGTCCCACCGGAGTCGCATTTTTCGCTCAAAAAAAAAGTTCACTTATTGCTTAATATTACAATTTATAATGCTAGATACTCCCCTCGACCTGCTAGTATTTCACAATAAAGCTTTGTTGAAATATAAAAAGGGTGAGTGGAGAAAGATCATTATCACTTCCTATTTTGCAGTGGAAAAAATAAACGATAGTTCCAGTTGTTGCATTACTGTCTTCTTCAATCCTTTTCATGTAGTTATTATTCTCCCTTTGATTTGCCTGTTCGTCTTTTCTCCGAAATTCACACCGGTCGAGGTAATTCTAGGTAGCGAGAAGCAATCAGCTTCCAGTCTCCTAACCCGAATCTAACAAGAATTTGAGGCTCCGGCCAATCAGCGGCCGGGAAGCTACCAAGACATCAGGGTCAGTTGTCAGCTATAATAGGCAATCTTGGGAGTCGAACCCGCCACGTCGAGCTCCGGCCGTCACATGAGAACCAATCAAATCGCTTCTAGCTACCAAGAATTGACCAATCAAATGGCGCCCCACTACCAAGAATTGCAAAAACCAATCACCTCTCGCAGTGGGCTACCAAAATATGACCAATTGCAATCGGGACACAAGAGATAATAATTTAGCCATTATCCATCATATCAAAGGGCCAAGTTTCAGGTTATTGTAATTCTGCAACAAAGGAGTGTGTGATATTGCTTTACACATCAGAATCAAGTTATATAACGTGCATAATTTAATTACTAAATGATTGTCTATTGCTTAAGCTTATACATTTTTATTTTACATTATTTACATATTATCACGTTAACAGTCAATAATTGTGATAAACTAAATACTGAAATGTATACAAACAGCAAATACTGCTTAATTAATACCATAGCCATCTATTTACATGTACTTTGCCAAATCTTAATTAAACAAGTTCGGGGAGATACGGGATTCGAATGGGGACCGCAAAGGCATATCATGGCAAAGTGTTAGGAGTTATCGTAGCGGCGTAGCCCAACGAACAAGCCATTTCCTCCGACCCAATCTAATTTACACTTACATAAAATGATAAAAGGACATCACATAGAGGCCAATCGTCGCGGGGCAGGAAAAGAGCAGACAAAAACAACATCATAACAAAAGCCCAACAATATTATTGTTGAATTAGTGCTTGTAAACGTAAAATTAACACATTTACGCCATAAACAAAAGCTGTTCATACCATTAGCAGGGTTAGGGTTAGTAGCGAATTTGTTCGTTCGTGCCACACTCTGAATTTAATTAATATTTAATAACACTGCCAACTCTTGTAATTACGTTGGTTCAGTGTGTCAAGTTATAGAACGTAGTCACATAAAATCAAAGGAGATTTCCGGTTATACAATTTAAAAGAAAACGAATGGTGGGAAAACAAATGCATAAAACAAAGTAACCGTTATATTAGTTATGTCACAAATGAGACACATTCCTTCAGACATACATGTTGTACGGTTTGTGAGGGCCTTTACTTTGAAAGGGGAATGACCGATCGAATCCGGTGATTTTGACTAACTTTATGCTATCAGACGATTTTTGCTGATTGCCTGTTTCTCCACGGAACTGAATAGTGTTGCACCGGGTGTAACCAACAAGCTAATGGTAAGCTAGTTAGATGTAGCCAGCTAGCCTTAGGTTCTTGTCGGCGTACGCAGATTAAGAAGACCTATATATGCACGACTACTGTGCGACACAAACGAAACACGTTGTTGTGTTGTTGTGTCACCGGTGCGACATTGCTGCAGCCGACAAGTTGTTTTCATCATTAAGGTCTTGCTTGTCCTGTTACCTGGTTAGCCCCTTCAGCTAATCACAGTGGCGTATGGGTGTCAAAGTTAGCTGTGACTTCACTGGGTATCTGGTTGCCTGATTTCACATTCCGGACACGTCAAGGTAAACACTTAGCCGTCGGCGAGTTTGAACGCTTAGCTAGTAAGATAGCAGTTGTTTAGCGGTGTATTTCGTCCATATCGTTGTTGTAAACATATGTACACGTAAGCTGGTAAAGTTCGAGCAAACGTATGAGCTGGCATTTCTTCTCATGTTCTCGCTATCTCCTGTTACTGTGCACACTTAGCCTTCCTGTAGCTAACGTTGGCTAGCTTCTGTTATTTAGCACTGTATTAACTTTTTCCCAGATTCGTATTTTGTAAATATGTGTTTTATTGTTGCATTAAAAAGATAACTGATATTTTTTTACGTAGAATACCACAATAACAGATTTCAGGATGTCCACATGTATGTCATAAAATGTGTTTTCATGTTTATTCAAAGGGCATAAATGCATCATTATCTTTTAATCACAGGACTGTCCCCCTTGTATTAAAATCTTCCCAAGGTCTAAGCACTGAGTCTGTCATAAGTGAATTAGTATTGATCCAATGGTTAACCTTTGACCTGTGATACCACACAGAAAAGTCGATACGAGACACTGTACTGATTGAGACAATCTTGAATAAAATGAGTTGGTTTAGGTTGAAGATAGGAATGTGACAGCTCTGTTACTTTGCATATTATTTAAACATTTGGTTTGGGCTGTAAAATGGCAATTAAACTGAATAAAAAACAGATAAATCATGAGGATGTATTACGGGGTTAACTAATGATAACAAAATGTGTTGTAAAATTTTGTATTGTCAAAAAACGTGTTACTAAAGGAATACAAAAGATATTCATTCAAAAGAGTTACCGAATGTTATGCTTTACATTAACATGCAACTTACAATAACAATTCTATAATTATCAAAATGTTGAAATTTCATAAAAACATTTCTTATATTGTAAACAGTAATTCAAATGTTTTAAATTAAAATAGCCCTCCTTCCCCCCTTAACTACTCAGGAATAAATGAAAGCACAATCCTTATTTTGCAGCTTCTTAACTTTGGTTCTTCTCTCCAAGGGTTCCTCAAACCTGTAGCAAATTTGGGGCTGCCATGTCGGAGCCAAAGACCCCCACTCCTACCCCAGCTGGTGACACTTACAAAGGATGGGTATTCAAATGGACAAATTACATCAAAGGTTATCAGCGGAGGTGGTTTGTCCTGAGCAATGGATTGTTGTCATACTACAGGTATACTATCCTGCATAATACAGATAAGGTCTTTATAAGGTCACCAGAGAAATCCCTCACCACTGATCTCTAGGAGCTAGTGTATAGTCGCCGTTGATTCTCAATTGCTTCACCTCAGTGTATGTATTTTCTGTTGATACAATCTGTTTTTGTGAGATTAAAGCTTAGGTAACATTGCAGAATGACACAATGATGACACAGCTGCCCCAAAACAAGGGGTTGGAATTGATACTTCACTATTCGATTTGCTCACCATTCAGAGGGCACCAATGTGTTTATAAAATGATTGTTAACGCATCTTGGTACATTATAATTTTTTTTTTAAATATAATTTATTACTGATTCATTCAGTATCAACTAACAGTAGTTGGGTGCACAGGTCTGCACACACATCTGTATTTCTAAGCTTTATGTATGAATAAAATAAGTAGCTCACGTACACATGACTTGTAGGAGCTGTGTCTAAAACTGAGGGGCGATCGCCTGTTTTACATCTACTGGATTTTAATGGAAAACTGCACACACTGTCACTGTCACCCTGTCAAGCCTGCAATTAATAGTCCCACAGACGGACACCATTGTGACACCAGTGCGATGGAATGCAATTACTGATTTCTTCTAAATAATTTCCTGCATGCTGTAATTAGAGATTTCTCTGTATTGATTCATAAACATTCAAGAGAGAATTTTGATACATCTAAGATTTGTCTATTCACATTTCACAAATTCCTCTGTTTTTTTCAGAACCCAGGCAGAGATGGGCCACACGTGTCGGGGCACAATCAACCTGGCCACAGCAACAATCACTGTGGACGATGCCTGCAACTTTGTTATCTCCAATGGAGGAGCACAAACATATCACCTAAAGGCTAGCTGTGAGGTGGAACGGCAGCGCTGGATCACCGCGCTTGAGCTGGCCAAAGCAAAAGCAGCACGCATGCAGGCTGAGTCAGGTAAAATATGTAGACATGCAAAAGGATGATATGAGATTACATACACTTTTGTTGATTTCCCCCGTAGAGGAAATTCAAACTGACACAGCAGTAAAAAAGGGTAGCACCAAAAAGTGCTGCCTTCTGCCCGAGCTGAAGCCAATCTGGCATGCTGCATTAAATTGTTATAAATGAGTTCAAAACAAGTTTGAATTCAATTTTATAATTGAAAGTTTAAAATGTGAGTGGAAAATTTGTGCAAAATTAGGGATTGAAAATAGGAAAGATATGCAAAATCTGAATTCACTCACATGGGCTGCCGCTAGAGTTGGGCGATATCTCGATATTTTAATATATATCGATAATACACGGGCCGCAAGTTCGCACCTATTTCTCCTCTCCCTGCATTCCTACACACACGGGGAAGTCGCACCCGTGAGGGATGTGGGTTCGATGCACCCACGCTTTTGAGATAAAAGCGTTTGAGATATCGGTGAGAGGGTTCAACGCCCTCACTTTTTTTGCAGTTTTGCACAAACGCCTCAATACAGTCGCTCCGTTTCTGCGCTCGCTGTGGCTGCCTCCTCTCCTGTTGTTGCTTCAAACATGACACCGGCTGTGAGTATGACCGGCTGATGATTGGCTCTTCTTCCTTAAATCCCGCCTCTCTTGGTGTGTTAGATTTATCATTCAGCTCGTGCTGAGGAGGCAGGAACTATCTGGTTCATAGTTCACACACTAGAGTTTTGACTTATTTTCCATTACTGTCAGTCACTTTTGGACATATGGAAGCCCAAAGACATTGTTTAATTATCATATCAACAAGCTGCGTTAAATATCTATGTGAAATAATTGAGAAAGCTGTCGCAGTAATAAAATTGGACACTGTGGTTTGAAAGAGGTTATTTCAGAGGTAGACAAGATACGGTGTAACCGCGCAGGACGTCACCTCATATTAAGACTGTCACATTGTATGAAATGTGACAAATTTGTCTACATTCTGGTAGAAAATTATGTAGGAAAGTTCCAATTTGTGAACTGAAGAGCAAGTTGAAGAGATTTTTCTTTTTTTTGAACAGTTGAACAACCGCTCTTTCTAGCGTGTGATGTCATCCACTCTAAAAGTGAACTTTGCCAACCGATATAAAATTCTGGATTTGGCTGAAATTTCATGGATTTTGAACTGGCTGTGAGAAACTGTGAAGGTCATGAGCAAGCTGAAATGAAGGATATGAGTCACACTTTTTGTTAATGTTTTGAAGTTTAAATGAAGTTTGTACATTGATATGTGTTTCAATGGAGTTTATGTTGAAGTATGTGAAACTAGTTAATGGACAAATGTTGTATACAGTAACAGTACACATTGTACAATGAATAAAGTTGACAGTATGTGCAGTTTTTCTTGTCAGTGCAGTATGTGCATTATCTGTCATTCGAGATTAGAAGATCGGGCAGAGGAAAATTGTATTAAATGTTTTTGGTCTTTTAATCTTTTTAGATAATCTTTTTCTTGTCAATAGATGACTCTGGGGATGACTTTTCCCCATCATCTGCGCCTGCGGCACCGGGACAAGGTGGGAGTTCACAGAACTCCGAGGTCCAGTCTGCTCTCAGAACACTAGGCAGCAAGGTGGAGGATCTCAGCACATGCAATGATCTGATCTCAAAGCATGGCTCTGCCCTCCAGAGGTCTGCCATCCACACACTGTTTCTATGTTCTTGCTTTAGCTCTCAGGCCAAAGGTTTCCCACATCTTTATTGTGTGAAAATAAAAGTGAAAATTCCAAGAATAAATCCTTCTAAGACATGTCAGGATTAAAGATATAAAGATAACTCATTGTTGGTTTAGGTGTGGTCTGAAAACACTTGAAGTATGTAGATAAACATACAAAAAAACGAAACAAAACATTTACAGATAAATGAGTCATACAATGTTTTGTTTTTTTTCAAAACACAGTGACGCAGGTAAGTTAATAGTTTGTCAAGGTGTGGTGTTGCACGTAAAAGAATGATGTAGATAACCAGTTGAACAAACAAGACAACGCAAGTTCTAATAATAAATCCACCTATTCACATGCTCATGATCTTTAACACTGCAATTAAACATTGATTATTTTTTGTTCTTACAGTTGATTCCTGTTAATTTTTATTTCAGGTCTTTATCAGAACTGGACAATTTGCGTCTGACTGGAGAGGCTGGGGATAAGATTCGTCAGGTCACAGAGAGGGCCACGCTGTTCCGCATCACCTCTAATGCTATGATTAATGCAAGTGTCACCTCCTGCTCTCCTAATTTATTTATATTAGATTTGTATTGTTGATGTTAAACAATGTATCAGTGAAAGTGGTCCTGCTAACAAGCTGTAATACCAGTTAATAACATTGGAGATCATTTGTTGCCAGGAAGTGTCCGAAACATGGAAACAAGGAGGTGTACTTTCACATGCTGTTATGCTGTTGTCATGTGCACACATGCATAACAGTCCCACCATCTGTTCTAATTTTATAAGCATTTTATAAGCATTGATCCTACATTGACAACATGTACAAGAGGGCATATAAAGCATTAACGACCCATAGCTGCAGGTTACTGTTTCAATTTCATGTTCAAAAAACACCATTTGTCCCCAGGGAGCGATTCAGTGCACATAAAGCAGTTGTCAGCAAACACAAAACGTCAACTAGTTAAAAAGTTAAAAACCAGAGTCAAAATAAAACATATGTGTTTGACTAACTTCTCTGGTAACCCAGGTGTTTAAGTTTTAGAGTTGTGTTTGAGCAAGGTTTATAGGTAGCAAATGAAAATTGAAATTTTGAATAATTTGTTATCAATGGAGCCACCATTTCAGTTTAGTTTCATTAAACTCTGATGACGTATGATAATTTTATGACTTAAAGGGGCTATATGTAGGATATGCCATTATAGTTTAAGACAGTTTTCTGGTAGTATATCAGTAATAAATTTTTTCATACAGCTCCTGCAATACAGTGTTTTTTACATGTAGTACATGATTTACCTTTTACATGAAGCTATACATATATGTCCCCTGGAAGGATGTTGTTTGAGCTCCAAGAATCCGAACTTGTTATAGGCCAAATCAACTGGGGTTTTAGGGCTTCTAGTTAACTGTGTTTGGTTGTTTTGCTCCTCAGGCTTGCCGAGATTTTCTGGCTCTCGCTCAGGCTCACAGTAAGCGATGGCAGAAGGCCCTGCAGGCTGAACGCGAGCAGAGAATGAGGCTGGAGGAGACTTTGGAGCAACTGGCCAAACAGCACAATCACCTTGAAAGAGCGTTCAGAGGAGCTGCACAAGCTAATGCTACAGCAGACAATAAAAGTAAGATGGGACTCTGACCCTAATGCTGATCACCTCACATATTACAGTTCCTAACTCCTATTTCTTCCCACCTTCCCATTTTACATGCTAGTATCATTCAGTTATTTATTGCTTTTATATATGTGTGTATGTATATATGTATATATATACATATATATGTATGTATGTGTGTACATATATGTATATGTATGTATGTGTATATATATATGTACATATATACAAATGATCATGCTTTTTTATACATTATTGTAAGAATGATAGAATTTCAATGTATATATTTATATATTTGCACACATATAGCAATCTCACAATAGTTAGGCTTTTTGATGCAAGAAAGTGGTAATGTAGTGATATTGATTTAAAAAAAATGTAATGGCAGCAATATAAATGTAATAATGCAAACAAGTTATGAAAAAAGAACAGACAACTTGCTAATATATTTTAACATATTTCAAAAGGTAAAAAAAAAGGAAGTATTAAATGGAAAATAATGATTGTTTCCTGGTAAGGTGCTGTCGGGCCAAGAAAAGGTGAGGCCAGCGATGAGGACGATGACAATGAATTCTTTGATGCCATGGAGGAAGCTCCTGAGTTTATCACTGTACCTGCAGACCTGCAATTCCACAAGTTAGTGTCATCTCTTTTGACAGACATGTTTGTAGAGGAAGAAATATTTAAAAATGTGATTTCCCTTCTTTTTATTTATGTCACCCAGTTCCTTGTATGACAGGAAATCATGGGGTATATTCAAAGTTAAAGTCACACGCTTTGATTCCTGTCAATAGTATGCATTGTGCAGTAAGGCTGAACATTTTGGAAAGATTATCAAAATGCAATTTTTCTCACTGCTGCTGTTTGCTATGGATTTGATTTGTGTGTGTGTGTTTTTTTAAGTCGGCGTCATTGTAGTATTCACTGCGTAATCGAAATGTGGTGTTACATTGCCACAATACCATCAAAACACTGTTAAAACTACAGGACCAGTGTGTAGCATCTAAAACATGTAATACATGTAAAACATTCATATGCAGAGTTAACAAAGGACCACTGTGTAGAATTTAGGGGCAATATATCAAAAATATATTTGAATAAAATATTTGGAGTCATGTTTTTTTTTTTTCTATTTAAATATGACCTGAAAATTAAGTACGGTTGTGTTTTTTCTTTTTTGTTTTTGTTTTTTAACCTTCCTCCCCTTGTAGTTAGTGTCCATTTAACACCACTAAGTAACTAAGCTGCATATTGCAACCCACTGAATCCTCGTATAAGGTGGCAAACTCCATGGAAGGTAACAAAAACACAACTGTTATTAATAATAAAAATTTTGTATTAAATTTCTGTCGGTTGACCCCCACCCTAAAAGAAATTCTACGCGTAGAATAATGCAAGGTTGAGAACTGAAGCATATGAACAGTTAACAACATGTATTGTTTATTATTTGCATAAAACACAGAACTATCAAAAATAGAACAATTACATTGCGTCCTGTGCGATTTGAAAGTGATTACTGTGTGGACTCTGAATTATGTATTTATATGTCCTAGTATCTTGAATATCTTTAATATTATGGTCAGTTTAACTGAATCCATCAGACACTGTCAGAATGTCTTTGTTTTTCAATCTTTTACAGAAGATCCAGCAGTAATATCAGCGGTTTCAACAGTGAAATGTGTCCTGATGATCAGTCGGTATGTGTAAAGAAGCTGTATTTTTCTTCCCATTATAATGTTAAATTGAAGGGCTAAACTTGAAGAATAGCCAGTATGTGGCTGCCTTGACAAAGAACTCCCATTTTACTTTTGCTTGTTAAGTTACTTATGTGAACAAAACACACTGTTGTTGTTTTTTGTAAATCTGCAGTCAAATTAATATCAAAGGAGTGATTGTGCTACAGCACAATACAAACATTTTCAGAATGATTCATTTAAAATAACTGTGACTGTTTGTAATTGGTTGGCTTGGCTTTGTGTCTTTTTTTTAGCTTAATGATGAGCCTCTTGCGATGAACCAAGAGTCCCCCTCTCAGGAGATGGTGCCCCTGAAGAAGAGGCGAACACGCATCCCAGACAAACCCAATTATTCTCTCAACCTGTGGAGTATCATGAAGAACTGCATCGGCAAAGAACTGTCTAAGATCCCAATGCCTGTGAGTAATACTGTGACTCTTACTTAACTTCTACTGGAACCCACTGGATTTCTGTTTGCTGACTCAGCAAGCCTCAATAAGTTTCACCTCCTCTTCTTTCTATTGGCTGCTATTTTAATGTCTTTGTTTTGCTGTTAAGTATTCAAACTAGCAATGTAAACACAAATTAAAGGTCAGACTGTTGGCACCTGTGTGGGCCTATCATGTGGGTTGATCACAAAACCATTTATCTTCAAGTCTGCAATACTGGCTCAACAACAAGCTTTGTCGTCACATGTAGTGTGAGTCACCACGTTATGTTTAGACATTTTGAGTTGACATCCGTCTATCTTAAGACCAAGAACAAATAAACCAGACATTATTGTCACTGCTTCCTTTATGCTTTTTATTACAGATCAGAAATGACAGTGCAGAAACTTGTTTGAGGTCATTTTGAAGCCATCAGAAGGCTTTGACAAGTTGAGTTATACACTCTCAAATTTCAACATTACGGTGGTTTCTGGTGGTTTTGGCCTTTATATATTATATATATATATGTATGAGAAAAAAAAATCAAATACTGATATTGATATCAGCCTCAAAAAGCCAAGTATTGGGTTGAACTTAATTTAAAAATGAATTAAATTTAAATTTTTCAGATTGTCCACCTAACAAAAAAAAAGATAATCTGCAACAATCCAGTGACTGGCTATCACCACTCTAAAAGGGTTTCTGTGGCAAAAGAGCCGTATCTATTGTCCTATGTGCTCTAAAGCGTAGGTCAGTAGTCTTTATGCATTTCTAGTAAGTTATAACAATGTGATATTCATAAAAACACCTTTTAAAGATTAAAATAGCAAATTAACTATATAAAGTTAGAAGATCTACAGTACTGTGCAAAAGTTTTAAGGCACCACCAGCTTTGCTGTAATTATGTCTGTCAAATTCTGTGAAATACTTGACACTTAGAAGTAGTTTTATTTCTTAAAAACATGTCATTTCAAAACTGTATGCATGTTTGTCGCATTTGTAATTTGCCGTATTAAACCAAACCAGTGAAAACAGATTCAAATAATCCATGCAGTTTAGGACAATACAATAATTTGAAATAATAATTGACTAATGAAAACAAGTAGATGATTAAAATCAAGTAAAAATACTGCTGCAATAAGCTTGACATTATAAAATAAATGTGTGTTGACTCTGTGGACTGACACTGTCTTTAAACAGTGTTGATATTTATAAATTGTAAGAATATTTCTAAGAGGAAACCTATTGGGACAAACTTGTGTGAAACTGCTTGAGAAACTTTGTCAAAAAACTGACGAAAGCATTCCTTGAAATAGTTTCAGCATGGTCTTCTCTATAGAGCCAGCAGGTGGCAGACTTGGCTTTAGGTGAGTGCAGTGCAGTTGGTCTGACTGACAGGGAGCTACTGTAAAAATCCGTTATCAGGTTTACAGCAGAATGAGTGTTGGTAAATCAAATAAAAAATGTAATTGTAAAAGCAGTGTTTTACTATTTGACTGATATGGCATTAAATCATTTAACGTAACATTTTTTTCTTTTGAACATTTATTTAATACTTTAAAGAAGCATGTCTGTTTTTTTAACCAAATGTCATGGCCACTTAAAAATGCGCAGACTTCAAACATTGAAATGTTTCTGATTTCTGTAGGTAAACTTCAACGAGCCCATCTCAATGCTGCAGCGGTTGTCAGAGGACCTTGAGTACCATGAGCTGCTGGACAAAGCTGCCAAATGCCACAGCTCCCTGGAGCAGATGTGCTACGTGGCAGCCTTCTCCGTGTCCTCATACTCGACCACCGTCTACCGCACGGGCAAACCATTCAATCCTCTGCTGGGAGAGACATATGAGCTTGACCGCCAGAGAGAGAGCGGCTACCGCTCCCTCTGTGAGCAGGTGGGAGGAAAAAAGAAAGTTGAAGGTCCTCCAACTGGGAGGTTAAACTTTAACAAGTAGGATGACTTCAAAAATCCCAATTACTTAGCATTATGCAAGCTTTCTCTCTCTTTTTACGACTGGTTTTACATGGGATCGTGTCAGTGAATGATACACATGTACATTTCCACTACTTGATAAACAAGAAGTTTTTCTTTGTTTATTTATCAATTTCTGAGAACAAAACTACGTACCAATTGGCCAATTAATAAATATGAATTATCATAATAATAATGCCAAATATAAAAGAAATGGCAAATATAGAATAATTGGTGTACCGCTAATCTTCATTGTGAAACTACTACACTCATACTGTCTATGCCTCACATAGTCTGTACCTTTTTCCCAGGTGAGTCACCATCCACCTGCAGCAGCACATCATGTGATTTCTGATCGAGGATGGACTCTGAGGCAGGAAATCACTGTTGCCAGCAAGTTCAGGGGAAAATATCTCTCCATAATGCCTTTAGGTAAGAGTTGTTCAGAGTCGAAGCATCTCAAGCATGCCATGCGGTTTGATGGTGACGTCCATTTAGGGTGTGATGGGGACATTGCGGGCATTTCCCGATGGAGAGACAACAGTAGTGAACAAAACAGTGTACTCATTACTCTGTGAACAGCTCAAGCTCAAGGAATTCATCTGTCACACCTCAGCTTATGAGAATGTTGCTTGTCAGGGGTTTATAATAACAAATCATGGTCTGGGTTTTTTAAATATTCGTCTTCACTTCCTCTCTCTCTTGCTCTCTCGCGCTCTCTCTCTCTCTCCCTCTCCCTCTCCCTCTCCCTCTCTATCCCTCTCTCTATGCAGGCACAATTCATGCAGAGTTCGAAAAAGGCAACCATCACTACACATGGAAGAAAGTTACCACCACAGTTCACAACATCATTGTTGGAAAATTGTGGATTGATCAGGTGAGAAAGAAAGGGCTCATACTGTCTAAGGCTTTGTATTGACAGCAGGAAATTCAGTCAACCACAAACAACCTTGTGATAGTAGGTGGATTTCCAAGGAGGTCATCAACAATGAGGAATAGGGCTGGGTGTTTCTCAGCATCCTTATGATTTGGTACATATCGTGATACCGAAGCCACGATAGGATCCGTATTATGATACAATGTCCATATTCTGTACTACAATCATGACTTAAATCATCATTCAACACATCACACAGTCATATTTTTTCCATCTCAGTTACATGGCTAATTCATGCTTTTGCAATAAATAGACAGGTTTATGGAATAATGGGCTGTTTAATTTTTAGGATATATTTCAGGAAAAACAAAGTGAAGTAGCCATTTAAGAAAGCCTTTAAATCCACTGAAAAGTGCACTTTTCTATCAGCAATGACCTACAAATATCTCACACCACATCATATTGTCCCCCATTTTTCACCCCAACCGGTCGAGGGAGTTTTTTTTTCTCTCCACTGATGCCTAGTGTTTGCTCACTGTGTGAGTTGTTGGGTTTCTCTGATCTCCATGATGTTGTCTATGTACAGTGCTTTGAGATAATGTATGTTATGATTTGGCACTTTATGAATAAAATTGAATTGAATAAATTTTACCCCAAATTTCATTTGAATTTTTTGAAACATGCTTTCTGTTTCCCTTTCAGTCAGGAGAGATTGATGTTGTGAACCACACCACTGGAGACCGCTGCCATCTGAAGTTTGCTCCTTACAGCTATTTTTCCAGAGATGTAGCCCGAAAGGTGAGAAAATTAACTTTGTTCAAGTTTTCACAGATCCTACACACAACTTTTGTTAATTCTACTCCACAAACCACTTCTTTATTGTTGCAAAGCCAAGTTTCATGCTTCATTTCATTGTTACTGTTCCTCTTTGATTAAATCTTTCAGTACTTCCTCTTCTGCAGTTATAGTTTCTGTATTTTTTTTCAAGTCTGTAATTGTTACCTTGTGTCGTTGAAGACATTTCCTTATATGACAATTAAGATATACCCTGAATTATTGTAGGGTGAGATGATATAAGATAAGGCGTTATTATCTCACTTAAGAAGATTTTGTCCGTGGTATTTGAGACAATTATCTTAAGATGATTATCTTATACAGTCTGTACCTATATGAAACCTGCATGAACCTTGTCAGTGTCAAATATTGCAGATTACCCTCACTGAGATATTGCACATTCCACAAGAAATGGCCAACCATTACCCCAACCATAACCCAAGTATCAAACTTTCTTCCCACAAGACCAGTGGGGTTGTGTTTTATCTGCACTCACTCCTTGGTCAAATGACTCTGCAATGTTTTAATCAGCTTCAGCTCTGTTCACTGAACATGCAAATTTCTTCTTCATTTGTTGTATTTAATACAGTGGCGTCATTTCTTGTACAACTCTAAGAAGCGCATTCATTTTTAGGCAGTTTGTGTGGTCACAGGTCACAAATGCTTTTTGTGAACTTTCCTTTTACTTTTTACAACTTGGGACAGCACTCAGTACTTGATGAAGTCGTCTGACTTGATTTTATCTTATTATGGAGTTCGATTGAGGGACTGAAGTAAGAGATATACAGAAAAACAGAGTATGAGGAAAACATAAATGGCGAGGGAGCCGGGGGATTTAAAACATTCGTTAACCACTTTTAGGTGACAGGAGTGGTGATGGACAAAGATGGCAAGGCCCACTACGTGCTGTCTGGGACATGGGATGAGAAGATGGAATTCTCCAGAGTGATGCAGAGCAGCCGAGGTGGAGAGAACGGAACTGAGGGAAAACAAAAGACTGTTTACCAAACACTGAAAGCCAGAGAAGTGTGGAGGAGGAACTCTCTTCCGTAAGTATGACAACGTGGCAAGGTGTAATGAACCCTGTATGTAAGTTTAACCACTAAATCAGTCTAACCTTTCATTACTCTGACATGCATTATCCTGTACATCATTGATTATCAAGAACCAGTTTTTAATCACATAATTAGCACCATCAAAAAGCTGCTTTTAATCAACTCGTTGAAGCTAGTATGTCTCTTTCAGTGAGCAATTAAATGTTATCATTACTGTTTATATATAACTCTCCCTGTTTATATTAAATTACAAAATTTATTTTAGTGTTAAAGGCATCATCTTGAGTTAAAGGTGGTGGTTTTCACAGACACTATTTTTATCACAGATAAATGATACCCAAACCTGTTGCTCACTGTGTGCTAAAGATGTGCTTTATCTACTGCTGTGGCCAATTATGACTAAATGACAGCAGAGAGTAATGTTTCAAAATTGTCATAAATAGAGTAGTTCTGATGGGGTTTGAATTGATTAAATAAACAAAATGATTTTGACTGGAAGCGGCCAAGTATTCATTCATGTATTTCAATGTAACACTTTGTTTTAGAATAGTCCTACAAACAGTCGTGCTGATTGTATAGTAGCCAAGCACTTATGTTGTTAATTCATTTTTACAAGATTGTCCCACGCATTGGGGCTCGAAAACAAAAGATGATTGACTCGATTATTGAGCAAGATCAAGCAATCAGGCGCATTCTCGTGGGGGATACGTGCGTCGTACACTGATCCCTTTTCATGGCAAGACATTGTTGACATGCTTGTCTTTCTGGCTAAGAACGCAGTCAAATTACACACATTATTAGCCAGGACTTATTGTTCTTTGTATTATTGTATTTCTGTTTCTTTTGTAAGTCCTGATTATTTAAAGATTTAAATTGAAAATGTCAGGTGAGAAGTTCATATTAATAGACGTGAACAACATACCTTCTCAGTCTTTTTTCAAGCAGAGAATGAAATAATTTGATTCATCCATAGATTGTAACTCAAACAAAGTTTTTTTTTGCAACTAGTGGAGTCGTCACCTAGTGTCTAATTGCTACTTCTGTCCTAATTGCTTGGCTTTACTTTTCAAACCAGAAGACTATCTCCATTTTTGTATTTCTGGTCTATGGCATCATTAAATCCGAAGAAGAGTATATCACAGGGTTTGTAAAATATGTTGGAACTCACACCCTAGTTAAATCCCTCTGTTGTCTTTCTTTGTACATCTCTAGTGAGAGTGCAGAGACCATGTACTACTTCACTGCTTTGGCCCTGACCCTAAATGAGCCTGATGAGAGTGTGGCCCCCACTGACAGCCGGCGAAGGCCCGACCAGCGTCTGATGGAGGATGGTCGCTGGGATGAGGCCAACACTGAGAAGCAGCGGCTGGAGGAGAAGCAGCGCAGCGTCCGACGAGAAAGGGAGAGGGAGGCTGCCAGCCAGCGCACCTCCAGCCAATCAGAAGAAGGTTAGTCAAGTGTGTGTTAATGTTTAACTTTTTTGTATTCCTCTATACCTTGTATGGGGCTTAATCTTGGAATCAAGGGGTAAAAAAAAATCTCTGTGATCCCCTTCTCTCTTCCAAAAGCTGTCGATGAGGATTCTTTTACTGATCCCTCCTTAAAAAGCAAGTATTCCTCTTTTTGTCTCTCTCACAGGCTTCTAGCTTTCATTTCTGTTCTGATCATCAAATCAACTTTTTCTGCAACAAATGTATCCTCTCTTTCAGGTGCACCTCATGACAATTATCAGGCTCTTTGGTTTGAACGCTGTGAGGACCAGATCACAGGTGAGCAAGTCCATCTCTATAAGGGAGGCTACTGGGAAACTAAGGACCGTGGGACCTGGGAGGGATGCCCAGACATATTTTGACCTCTGTGTTAAATGGAAAGTGCCCCGAAGAGACTGAGCCAACAAAGCTGCCTGGTGGCCTGCTTGTACCACCCATGTGGACAGCTGTTTTCCTCCACTGGCTCTCTGTTCTAAGAGATCTCCAGGATTGTCACTGCTGTCTCACGCAGAGGGAGCAGGGTTTCCTCTGGCTTCTCCTCGAGTCTTAGCGTCTACCCCTTTGTTGCTGTCACACATCTGAGACGGCTCGAGTGCAACTATATTTGGTGCTGCTTTGACTCGGGCCAGGCTGGACACAAAGGGGAGGATATAAAATGGGCAGTGCTTCCAAATCTGTAGTAGATCAATCTTAGTCTCTCTCTGCTGAAATCTGTTCAGTCTCTCGGCTCCGGAGTAGAAGAGGTTTCATGCTGAAAAAACTCCCTGTGAAATTAAATAATGTAGTGTACCTGTTTTCATCCTCAGCATTGTGTGCTTTGTGTATAACTCTAAAAAAAAAGTGGGTAAAACCTGGGTAATATATAGATTTATATGCAGTATAAATATGATTTAAATAATTTCATTCAAATGTCAACTGGTGGCCTTCAACATGTTAGCAAAGATTTCTTGTTTATCTCTTTGATTTAGTGTCTTAAAGTAATGAAGTAAAGGTTCTAGTGTGCTTGTGTGTATGACTGCGTATCTGTTCTTCCATCACTTTATACTTCTGCTACTTTGCAGGTAAATAAAAAGGAAAAATGGTTAGTCCAAATACCAGTTGACCCTTTATACTGTCATGTGTTCATTTTTTTTTGTTTGTTTTTTTATCAAAGGCCTCAAGGAAATTATAGTGATGCAAATTCTGATCTGGGTACAAGGCTTAAATACACTTTCTGTTCACCATAGACACAAGCAACCTGCAGTCACCCTCATTTACATCACATCTGAGGAGATGCAATGCTCACATTTATTGCAACTATGACACAACTTTGAAGAAAAACCTAGGAAATGACTACAAAGCTGTGAGGTGGCAAAAATGTTTCAAATTAGTGACGTTTTATCCAATAACAATAGTTCACAGCAGTTCACAGCACTAGCATAGTATTTAGCCATTTCGCAAATAAAATGACAACTAAGTTACATGATGACAGTAAAAAAAAATATATATATATATTTTTTAAGTGTTGAATACTTGCTGTGATATTTTTTGTGACAGTATCGAATGAATGAGCAAAGAAAACAAAATGTAAATGCAGTGGTGAAAGTAAATGTCACATGTATTTGCTGAAGAATTCATACATATATGCAAGTACATTTTGACACCAAAACATGGGATATTATGTGTGTACAATTACTGATTTTGTTTGTAAGTGTACTTAAATATGAAGAATAAAGAAACACAGAATTGAAAAGAATTGCAACTATGATTTTATAAATGTATAGAATTTCATATTATGGTATTGATAACTGTATTTTCATTATTGGAAGGTCTTTTAATTTTTTCTGGGGAAAAAGGGAGTTTCCATATTTGACACAAAGGGACACATGACAATGTTAAGCATTTTGTATTAAAAGAAAAACAATCTGTAATAAACAAATTTTTTGCTGTCAAAATTAGCTTCCTCATATTGTTCCTAATTCAACTTTTTACAATATTGATTGAAGATGAAAGCTTTGTCAAAACCTCCAGACCTCTAAAATGTATATATTATATATGTATATGTATATATACGTGCACACATACATACATATATATATATATATATACATACATATATTATTAACCGAGGTTATTAACCAATATGTCTGTTATCCTTATACTAGGTGTTTGTGCATGTTGCATGCATATCTGCTGAGAACATGTAGCATAAAGATTCAAAGATGTTTTTGAAATAGTTTCAAAACAATGCTGTAGTTTGTACCTCAAAAGCACTTACAAGTTTTATTTCATCATTGTGGTTGTATCTTAATCATTGTAGTGATTTTCCTGTATTTGGTCAGTACTCTTTGAATTGTTTTTAATGTATACTTGATGAAGATGTAAATAGATCTGCTAAACATTACTATTTTTCCTTTTTGCATTTAGCCCAAAGCACCCCTATACAGTGTATCCTCAAATGACTTTTGAAAACACTCAAGTCTCTTTAACACAATATTCGTATGTTTTAAAGAAAAAGAAAAAATGATATCCACAGATTTACAAATATAGATATGGACCTTTAAAATCTAATATCAGTGAGTCTACTGTAAAAATATGAGGGAAACGACATAATTGAAAAAAAAAAAAAAAAAATTGTAACTCAGCCATTTTCACCTTTCCTTCACTGTGTTTAAATCACACCAGCTGTTTCCAAAGATAGAAGCTGTTTGTCTCACTGTAAAAATCACAGGCGCCTCTCCTGCTGTGTCATGCCAGGAGAATCATTTTTTGCCAACTTTCTGAAAGGCATACCGGAACCTACCATCCTATACATGGGGCAGAGAGAGAGTTGAGGGAAGTTGGGGAGGGGCTTATGGTCCAGCTGACCTCACAGCTGTTGGGAGCAGAGGAAGCCACCGATGCACCACATCACACTCGGGGCACACCCTGCTGAAGATACTCCATGCA
This sequence comes from Solea senegalensis, assembly GCF_019176455.1. NCBI lineage: Eukaryota > Metazoa > Chordata > Actinopteri > Pleuronectiformes > Soleidae > Solea > Solea senegalensis. The sequence continues at coordinate 12,678,849 of NC_058023.1, read as the reverse complement.
ACGCGGAGTGGACAAGAGGTGGTAAAGTAGAGGGACGGCAAGAGTTTTCATAACGGGCAGCTACAGCCTGTACAGCGAGAGATGGAACTGCTGAATCAGTGAAACTGCATGAGAAGGTGGGAGAAGTGTAATAGCCACGGTGGGTTGGGTAAGATGTACAGTGTGATGCTATGTCACTCTTAATTTCTTGTGAATGTGGAGCTGACAGCCCCCCTTTTCTTTCTCTCTTTTTTTCCCTCCTCAGTTCAAAGACTTAAAACAGACCGTGTTGCGTTAGAGTTCACTCCTTTTGCAGGGTTTAAAGCCACAACGTCCCCTTTACCGTTCAGCAAGCCAGAAAAATGAGGTAAGGCTTCACAATTCAATGTCTCCACTTTGTGTTATAGTTTTATCCACAATGTACACAGTGAATAGTGTAACTAATGTAACTCAACCCTACTCAGCCAGATGGAGGAAGACAAGGTGGCGTGTTTACCAAGGTTGTCCCGCGTCGCTGTGTGTGGCGGTACGCATGGCAACGAGCTGTCTGGGGTGTACTTGGTGAGAGAGCTGCTGAAGGCGAAGAAGAAAGTGATGGAGGAGAAGGAGCCAGTGCTGATGGTGCTGTCAAACCCACGGGCCATGCAGCAGTGCAGCAGATACATAGACACAGACCTGAACCGTTGCTTCACCCAAGCCACCCTCAAGTAAGGAGATGATGAGAGGTGAGGATGCTGTGTGACAGCTGTGGCAGATAATCAGCCAATGTTGTGTCCCTCTGTCTCTCAGTGGTCCCACATCAGACTTGGCCCCCTATGAGATAATCAGGTCCCGACAACTGAATGTGATGTTGGGTCCAAAAGGCAGTCCTGAGGCAGTGGATCTCATTTGTGACCTCCACAACACCACTGCCAACATGGGCCTGTGCTTCATCACATACTCTGACAGTGACTGGATTTGCCTGCACATATTCAGACACCTACAGGCAAGTTAAAACCATTCATTTACACAAAGGTCCAGTCAGCTCCCCTGCTCTTTTTTTTTTTTAGAAACTTCCCAAAGTTGGTTGCATCAAAATAGTCACAATGCTAGAAATCAAAATGTATGTGACTTGTCTTTTCCAGAGGCAGATGCCCGATGTACCAATGAGGTACATCAATTTTGACATCTCGCATAAAGAATCATATTCCCTTGATTCAGTTGGAAAACATGGTTTTGGTAAGATTTAAGTTTCTATTAAAAACTGCTTTGTAGCAGGAGAAAAGTACTTGCAATGTTTTTCACTGAATAAAATCAATTTTCTGCAGCGATGGAGATTGGCCCTCAGCCCCATGGTGTGGTGAGGTCTAACATCTATAGAGTGATGAAAGATGCAGTGCTGCACATGCTCGACTGGGTCCATTTCTTCAACTCGGGTACACTGATACTTTTACTTCATTCTTACTCTGATACCCAACTCTAGAATAGTGCAAGCATTTCAGTTTTTTTCAACCAACCACAAATCCCATATTTTAGGGATTTGTTAAATGTCTTCAAACTATTTGTATTCTGAAATATGTCAGAATTTGCAAATATAAATGTGTATCTTTTGAGCCCTTGTTGGCCTGAGGCCCACTTCAGTTCTGTTTTGATCTTCAGGGACCATTTTTGAAGGAGGATTTGTGGATGTATTCACTGTGGTCCGACACATTGACTACCCAAGAGAAAGGGAGACTCGTAACATCATAGCAGCTATTCATCCTCAACTCCAGGTAAAGTCTGAAACATATTTTTAACGGTGGCATCGAATTTAGCAGATGCGCTTTGTTGAACTCAATTACAAGTGTGAGTCAGTTAGGACACGGACAACAAATACCTACCTAATAATAGAGTGTAAGACAGTTTTAATCACAGGTTGGCACGAGCACAAAGAAGCAATGCCCTATTGTCCATAGAAAAATAATCTGTTTTTGTTAAAGGATGACCTTTGGAGTGAATTGTGTCTCGTAAGTAACCTCAACTGCTCAAACACTAGGATTAGTTATCACAACAGGGTGAGGCCTGCTTCATACTGAAGTGCAATTATAATGTCAACAACATTGTTTGCATACCCTTACAACTCTGCTCTCATTAAAAACTAGGAGAGTACACATTGCATCTAAGGCATCCAGTGTGTTTCTTTACCTAGCAACTACATTAGATGGAGGATTATTCATTCATTCATATACAGAGACAACAAATTAAAGTGAAAAGGTTTTGCACTTACAATGATTGTATTCAATGAAAACACTGAACGTTGTTGCTATTGCTGTATGTTAACAGAACAGTATGAACTGATAATAATATGAATATAATGCAAGAGAGAAGGAGTGATCATTTAGGTCACAGGAGTGGTTACAGGTGGATCTATTAAACTGTATGCCATAATTGCACCCTAGTAAGAGAGATTTGGCAGCGTCGACTGGCATGACAAGCTGTCTTTCTATAAATAACCAGCATCGTGATCTCCGCAATGACGTTTCTGTACGAAACTGTCTCTCAGGTGACAATTGAGATGTTTACTTCCGTACCTTAGCAGCCTTTGGCATAATAACTTGTACATCAAATCCTACTTCATACTTCAAGCAACTTTGGTATAGTTAGCCACAAATTATTACTATAATTTTCTTTTCTTTTATTATTTTATTTGGTCAGTTTTGGATGTAAACCCAACTGGAGTTAATGTTTGGTTCAGTTCAAACTTTTCTTTGGAGTTTTGTTCTGAAGGGTACAATAACTGTATAAAGAAAATGATGTCCTATGAATAAATGAATACTAATATTAATGTCTCACTTTGCACAGTTCCATAATAATACTCTCTGTTCATACTGCCAGAAATGATAAGCAGTGTTCTAGACATACTTGAGTGGCTGATTGTCAACATGGCTTTGTAGTGGACAGGGATGGGCCACCAACGTAATCTTGTATTTGTGAAAATGGTGACTGGAATAGCAGCTTCTTGGTATTTCATCACTTACTGGTTTATTATCTCAGTATCTGAAAACAACAAGGGCCACGTTGAGATAAATATAACTTCAACCATTATCACAACACAATCAAATCTCAGAATAGCTGAGTAGGTAACCTTTGATCTCAAGCTTACAGCATTAAAAAATGTGAAAAAACAACAACCAACTATTTCTAGTTCAGCTATTCCTTGGCCGCAACCCATTACGATGTTGACCCAGAATGGAGAAATAGATCTACCACACACTTTAACTTGTTAGATAAAGAAACAAATGTCAGTGTTTTACAGCAACCCTTTATATTATCTTAGCTTGAAAATCACTTTGCTGGCTCACTGACTTGTAAGAGAGAATGGTGCCTCTTTCATTTCCTCTCTGCACCTGAACACACTGGGAATGTTGTATCTTAATGACAGTCATCAAATTAAACAGCAAAAATCTGGCCCATCAAGTCTGAACGCCAGTTTTCACAGTGGATGTGTGCGTGCAGTGCATGATGGCAGCAGTGCTGCTTTTCACCCAGCTCTGTTGTTAAAACTGGTAACCTGTCTGCATGCTTTACATAATTCGAAAATCATGAAAATGTACTTTTATCTACTCCAAATATTTCTCTGCAGAGTATGAAGCCACACATCCTTCAGTCATACAACTATTTTGTATGACTGTATGGATGAAATGCTACAGTGCTTTTACTTTGAAACAGGAACAGGATGGGTTGTGTTTTGAGTATGGACATTGAAGCTGTGGTGAAAGATCATTTTCACTGTATAGTTTGCTGTGCGATGAAAAGAGGGAAGTTGTGCAATGCAGATGTTCCTCTTTCCTACAAGTATAGTATAGGTAAGTTACTGTTATAGGTGATAGGTGCTTTGCTACTTTCAAAACCATACATACAACAGTGGAGACTGCTTTTCAGGGTAGCAGTAGCTGCCCATTTGTAGCCACTAACCCAAGGATCTGCCTTTCTCCACAGGACAGAGACTTCTGCCTGCTCCACCCAGGTGATGCGCTGTTCCAGACGTTCTCGGGTGAAACACTGAGTTACAACGGCAATGAACCTCTTTATCCTTTCTTTGTCAACGAATGTGCTTATTATGAGAAGGGCATTGCTCTCTACCTGGCGAGAAAGAGGCACGTGATGATTCCTGTGATTCGGGTGCAGACAGAGAAGGAGCAGCAAATTAACAAAGAGGGATTTGAATCAGAGGAAGAGTGAGCAAGGCCTTTTGAAACACAATGATACTGGTGTGACTTTGTGGAATAAATTGTTTTGTTTTTTAGTTGGGTTTTTTTTTTGAAAAAAGAAGCTTTTATTGATAGAACAGTCAATTGTCAACACGTGGAGAATGGACAACAGTCACAGTAGATTGGGAACAAACCCACAGCCAAACTGTTTTTACATTAACACTACTGGGTTCAGAGATAGGGTTTATTGTCTGTAAAGGCTGATTTTATCAAATACAATCTGACAGAGATCTCACATAGATGCATCGTTTCACAGACATTATTCCACAGACCTTGTTGAGTGTTGTTTCGCTTCAGTAATGGGTAATAATGATGTTATTTTTCTTAAAATGTGTTTAATTACGGGGATATTTTCAAGGTCAAAAAATATAAATTCACAACTAGGCATTACAGCAATATCCAGATATGTTCAGAATTGGCATTTAAAGTACATTCATAATGCAGAACAGAGATGGCCCAGTACCCTTACATTGCAGTGACTGTACTTAGTTGAAAATAGCAGTAGCAAAAAAGGAATGACAAAAATCAAAATACAGATATAAATCAAATAAATAACAAACACAACTCATTTATGAGCATGTGAGGTCAACAAAACCAAACACAAACTGGTGAAGAAACACTATCACGGTTGAGTACATGTAACTTTGTTCTATTCTACAAAAGTCAGTCAAAACAATAATATGCATGTGACCTCAAAGGTTTCAACAAATAAATAAATGTCAATTAAGTTCAAAGAAAAAAAAAAAAGAAGGGTGTATTTTACGTCAAGTCCTAACCACAATAATAAAAATGACAATAATGAAAACACAAGGACAGGAATAACCTTTCATTGTAATTGTCACTGATGCTGCAGTGTCCACATTCCTAGACTGGGTCTCAAATCAGCTGGAAAAAAAGGCTGATTATGCAACTTTAAAAATAAATATCTTACATTGTTTGTCCCGTTGCAGTGCTACAGAGACACACTGAGGGTGTGCCCAGTACACCTGTATGTTACTGACGAATGCTTTATATAGAGTAACAAAGGAGGAAATGTCACCACACCCAACTGTCATTCCGAGAAAGGGCAGACTGCACAGACTTGGACATTTCAACTACATGCTTGAGAGACAGTGAAACAGTCATTCATACCACATATAGTAGCCTACTACATATGACTATTTGTGCATTGCAGTGTGTTCTGGCCTTGTAGTCCAGTGATTATTCTGAATTAGAATTGTCTGCAATGAACTTGGTACAAGTTGTATTGAGTCTTATTATGACCTATTGTAACAATGGGCATATATTAAAAAGAATAAAATAAAATCAAAAAATAACAGTGGCAGTTTTGTTTTTTATTCTCTCTAGTTACAGTTAAGCAAACCTACTATACATATCTTGTTGGTTTAAAGGTCCAGTGTGTAACAATGAGGAGGGTTTATTGGCAGAAATTGAATGTACTACCGCTGAATGTATGTTTGTATAAGTGCATAACTGCTTTAATTTCTCCAAATGGACGTGTGCGTTTTGAAGTGGAAGCTATAAGTTCTTACACATTGGACCGTTGTTTGAATGCAGCACTTATATCTATCCAACCCACATCCTGTTCCTCTGAGATCATTATAAAATGCATCTTGGTGGTGTGTAAATGAGATCCGTCTATGCCACCCGGTATGCAGTCATTTGGTAGTAATTCTGATTGTGGCTGCGAGCCACCCACACAAGCAGTGCTGCAGCCATCATGTGGAGTGGTGAGGAAATCAGGGCCAAGTAGAGGGACCAGCCCAGAGAGCCATCAACCTTATCAGGGAGCATGGACACCTTGTGAAGTAGGTCCATCCCTGCCAGGTAGCAGCACACTGTGGCTAGGGTGCACAGACCTGCATTGCATGAGATAAGGAGGATATGAAGACTTAAGCTGTGAAAACACTTTCTACCTGGTCAGACATTTTAATTTGTCATTGTAGCAAATCACAGTTGCAATGAATTAGAACATTATGTCATAGTCCCAACTCTCTCTGTCATCCTCATCATCCTCGTCTTGTGTTTGGAGTTTGTTTGGACTCTGGTTCACTTATAAATTGTATTTCCCTGTTCTTTATCCCGCTTGGTTTGGTTTATTATGTGTTATTATATATATTATATTGTTCAAATAAAAAGTTTACACACAGCGTGCATGCTTTCTGTGCATGCTCAAGCAGAGTTACAGCATCATATAAAGGCCTGGCATATGTACTGCAGTGTTTAGAGTTGTTTTGACAGGTTTCTTGTGGATGAAGACATTTCTTGAAACAATGCTATTTTTACATTAAACCTTTTACTTGGAGACAATCTCATACTAATTTGGTATTAGGATTTTGCAGAGCATGATGACAAACTGACCATTTGAATCAGGTTTGTTGGGGCAGGGGAACATAGAAAATAGAAAAAATGCAGGGCAGTGCTCCCCAAAGACCAGGCTTGAGAAAAACTGTAATTGCTATTCACCACTGTCCACAGTTTCACAACATAAGGATCACAATAAACATTAACGCTAGCAGTCTCACCAGCCAGCAAGTGAAGCACTCCTATGCCAAGGGTTGGGGTGAGGCTTCGGCAGAGGCAGGCACAGAACCCAGTCAGGCCTGCCAACAACACCAGGCCCAGGGAAACCAGTGGCAGGAGGAACTGGCACCTCCACAGGTCTGAACACACACACAAGGCAGTATGAGTTAAAATGCACTCAGGTAAGCTGAGGTCTTCATTTTCCAACTTTCTGTTGCATGACAGATGTTAGAGCCCCAACTGCAATTACACACATGTTGCAACATCTAGTGCAAGATTGCAGAACACAGCTTCATGCAACTCATACAAATTTAATGTAGGCAAACCTGTTGTGATTGAACTTACAGGTGCGCAGCATGTTCTCTCCACTGTTGTGGTTTCCTGGCTCTCTGTACTTGGGTGTGAACTGCTGAGGTAGGGTGAAGCTTCGACAATCAAGCACCATTTTGACATCTGAAAGAGGCAGTTTAGTTCAAGAACCTATGTCTGAGCATGTATTAGACACTTTAATAAAGCTGCATGTTACACTACATTGATAAACTGCAGTCTTTACATACACACAAATGGTTTTGAATTGGAAGTGCAAACTATTAAGCGATCTGAAACAGAATGAGAGCAATACAAGGTCCAAAAGGCGTGTAACATTTAGAAGGGTTGAATGGCAGAAATAAAACCCAAAGTACAGCAATAAGAATAAGAATAATGTTTATAGTAGCCTTTGCATAAGCCTTTTATATGTGCTTTGTGGAGGCTGCAATCAACCTGTGAGGATATGTGTCTTGTATTTTGAAAGGGAAGCTTACAGTGCAAATGAAGAATGGCTCCAACCACAAATAAATGTACGTGTATAACAAAGAACAAGGGGCTCTCCAAACAATTGCCCAGTGTGATTATTTCTTTAAATTAATTTTTGAAAATGTTGTTAAAAAATTGAATCGAAACCTAGCTTTGCGGTGTCTGGTTTGTCTTTCTGTTGATGTGACTCAGATCAGATTTGTTTCAGGGTTGTGCAGATTGTCATTTCACATTTTCAAAACAAAATCATTTGTGTCCCTTCAGTATGTGGACCTATCTGATACATGGGATTTGAGATCAGCAAAGCCAAACAACAAAATGTAGTAGGCTACTTCATGATTCAATTGAATGACCAATTCAAATGCGAAAGACACTAAATTGTAACTATATTTAATGCAAAATGGCAGGAAAGCATAAACAGGGAGGCAAGTGAAAACAGATGGCTGAGATATGCCCCCCCTCCCCCGCAAAAACAAATGCTTCAGATAATCAATGTGAAGTAGCCGCTGATGTGACAATGAGCAACACCTGGACTCAACAGACAAGGTGGAGCTTATATAGACGGTAGCTCTGTGGCTTGACGACATTCAGCAGGTGAGGTCTGTCACATCAGCCTACCTGGCTCCTTGTACCACACAGCGTTGGCGGAAACGAGCACACATCTCCACCAGAGGCCCACAGTCCCGTTAAGGCGGAACAAGGTGTCGCTGTAAGTTTTTTCATCAAATTCCCCGTCCATGAACTCCTCATAGAGAGAGCGCAGCTCGGAGACGTTGGCCTCTCCGCGCACGGTGGGGCTACTGTACTGGTACCAGTGCTGCGTCCCAATCGCCACAGACAGATACACAGTGGCCAGTATGCTCAGCACACAGGCAATGACCAGAGCTGTGGCGTAGCGATTGTCAACCATTGTTCACTAAGTCAGACACGTCAAAGGAGATTAAAGTTAACGCCAGTGGTCGAGTGTACGCGCATCAGTGTGATAAATCCGCGATGTTTCCTGTTAACCACGCCTCACCACGGTCACCAAAGCATCAGAAACAGATACGGTTAGCAGCCGAGCACAGCCTGAGCATTATATTATATCATGTACTCGTCTCCAGTAACAGTCAGCATCAGCGACGCGGCTTGGATGCGCCATCTGTTCCCTTGTCCCACTTCCACAAATGGTGGGTAACGGCAGATATCGCGCAGCAACAGACCTCCGTAATGATTTAACAACAACCCCCGCTCCACAAGGGATTTAAATGAGTTCAGTCGCTGAGCAAACGTTATACGTCCGGGAAGGCACCAGAGTGCATTTGGTCTGCTCAGGATGGCAGAAAGATACCGGGTGCATCAAGTCCGATTGTAAATACACTAATCCATGTGTTTTCCTCTTCCGGTTTCCCAATGTCAGCAGTGTCGAAGTATTTTGGACAAGATCAGCATTAAGTGTTAAAGCCACTTTATTAGGCACACTGGACCAGAGCTATTGACCAGTGCGTGTTCTTCTGTTGCAAATGCTGATCTTTATAAATCGGCGCACAATGGCTGACTGTGCTCAATCCAAAAGTCAGAGCTTAATAACAACCATATATGACATATGGTGGATTCTGTCTGCATTTACATAGATTTTAGGATGTAAAAAATTGTTTTGGTGACTTACTTGTTTCAAATTTCTGAGCTCAAAAGGGTGTAAAATTAGCAGATCAGTCAAACATGAATTGCCCTGACCAATTTATCGGTAGTAGTTGGAGTGTGATTGGCTGATCAGACATCTGTGTTAACAAGCATTTTTGATGTAATAATAAAGTGGCTGTTGAGTATAAACCAGTAAATGGTGGTCTTTGTACTGATTCGTTGATTGAAAAATGCACTTATTGCTTTGCAAAGATTTGGCATAATCCAAGAGGTACCAAAGCAAGTGAGAAACTGCCCAGTAAAAACAAAACAAATGATCTTAACAGGGAGAGAGAAGAGGAACACCAAATAGAGTAAAAGACAATAAATCCAAAAGTGATAAATCGCAAGATGACAAAAAGTAACTTGTATACTGGAAGTTCAAACTTAGGAGCTGGGCTGTATAGCCACATTTCAGTAATACTGTGGTCCATGATCTCCTGCCACCCTGACCAGACAAGACAAGAGAACATTTATTTTGATTTTTAGATTTTAATGTATTAAAGTCATTATACATAACAAATAAAAGTAGCGTTTCCCAGCACAAGCTTATTTTAAATGTGTTCAAGCCCACCGTGAAAACCCACAATAGCCACATAATCTTTTCTAACAACAAAGCATCACAAAAGACACTATTTGATTTTTAACTGCAAGGTTTTTCTAATCTGATCACTGTAACTGTTCTGACATGAACAGTAAAAACTGCAGAACATCTCACAGAATGCAGCTTTTGCATGATACATTTTTAAAAATTAAAAATAATTACAAACATTACATATATCATGTACATCTTGACCTCTGACAGATCTCTATGGGGTTGGACTATAAAGCTACTTATGCCCATTATGACATTATATACAGTACATATTTATTTAAGGCAGCTTTCCCCTTTTACAGTATACTGTCTGTGCAGCTTGAACATTATCATTAATCTCACATCCATTTGAGTAGGAATAAACTAGCACTTTACGTCTATGCATTGAAAAATATATTATACAAAATTGTACAAGAAGGTATTTAAATTTGTGCTCAATACATAAAGATTAATTGAGCAGCAGTAAAAATATTTGTAGAAATCCCAGTCTTTCAATGGCAGTATCAGATTCATGTTATTTGTTAATGATTTGGTTCACCAAGAGCTCAAAGTCCATTCAAGTGTCTGATCAGTGCACTTTTTTTTTTTTTGATTTGACACTGAGGCATCACAGACAAAATGCTGACAATGTCAGATCATAGATACCACACACTGTCTGTTAAAGGAAGTTAGAAAAGTGATAGATAAGCAGTGCGAAGGGAATAAATAAAGGAGACAGTAATGCAGAAAAAAGAGGAGAAACATTAGTTTTGGATTTTTACTGGCACAAAATACAGCAACTAAGACTGTTCTAAAGGGAGCTGGCACAAATCCTATTGCTGGCTTGACAGTAGCCTTGACAACAGCACCAGGGAAAATGCAGTGATGAGGCTGATGTTTTGGTTTATTCCACTTGAAGTTATAGCTGAGAAGAAAAATCAAACCATTAGTAAACAAATAATTATCAGACACTGGACCTTTCTAATGAAGTAGCAAAATTTCTTACGTATGCCATCAATGGTTATGGAGCTGATTTCAATGTCAAAGCCAGTGACGTTTGGAGCTGCACTTATCAAAGTCTTTGCAAGTTGAGTGTTGTTAGGAACAGATGAGCTTAAGAACTGAAGATTTAGAATGTTGAAGACTGATCCTTCTCTGCAAAAGTAGTTTGAATTATTATGTGAAATATCAGACTTTGGCCACTTTTCTTAAAGTGTAACGTACTGACAACATACCTGAATCCTAGCACGTTCAGTTTAACGAAAGAGGGGAAACCTCGTTTGAACACAGGTGTAAGCTGCCAGAACAAACAAACAAAAAAACATAAAAAGCACTGCATTTAAACACTGTTTAATATTTATTTTTGCAAAATGTAGTTTTTTCTGAAAGGTGGCGTACTCTCTGATAAACGAATACATAAATAATACAATAAGGCATACCCATGCGTTTTCTTTTATGATAAGACTTACCTGTGTTGTTATTCTAGAAGAACGACTTTTATATGCAGGAGATGATTGATCCAACAAGTCAGATGAAAATGTAGCATTTAGTGATCTGAAAGTCAAATTCTTATTTGTGATCGCTTCAGTTACAGGCGCAGGGTTGATTACTGTAGTTGCTCCAATTGTATTTGTTTCTGTTGCTGTCACAGCATTTGTAGTTGTTACAGTTGCAGCAGTTGGTGCGGCTGTGGTGGTGGGCATAGCTGTTGTTGCAGTGTTTGTCACTGTTGGACCTGCAGTAGCAGTTGTAATTGTGGCGGTGTTTGGAGTTGCCGCCATGGTTGTGGTTGTCAAGCCTGCTGTAGTAGTTGCAGTTGCCACAGTGTTTGTTGTTGGGGCTGCACTTGTAGTTGTAGTCACCGCCATGGTTGTTGGGGCTGCTGTAGTAATTGCTGCAGTGGTGGTGGTTGTTCGAGCTGCTGTAGTAGTTGCAGTTGCTGCAGTGGTTGTTGTTTGGGCTGTGGTTGTAGTTGTAGTCGCCGTCATTGTTGGGGCTGCGGTTGTAGTTGTAGTCGCCATCATGGTTGTTGTTGCTGCAGTGGTAGTGGTTGTCGAGGATGCTGCAGTGGGTTGTCATTGTTGGGGCTGCGGTTGTAGTTGTTGTCGCCATCGTGGTTGTTGTTGCTGCAGTGGTAGTGGTTGTTTGGGCTGCTGTAGTGGTTCGCAGTGGTTGTTGTTGTTGTAGGCGCAGTGGTGTTGTTGGGGCTGCGTAGTTGCTGCAGTGGTGTTGTTGGGGCTGCAGTTGTGCGCAGTGGTCAGGGGCTGCAGTTGTAGTCACTGCATTGGTCGTGTTGTTGGGGCTGCAGTTGTAGTCAGTTGTAGTCACTGCAGTGGTGTTGGGCTGCAGTTGTAGCCACAGTGGGTGTTGTTGTTGGGGCTGCGGTTGTAGTTGCTGCTGTGGTCATCATTGGGGCTGCAGTTGTAGTTGTAATCACTGCAGTGGTCATCGTTGTAGTTGTAGTTTCGCGGTGGTGGTTGTCGGGCTGCAGTTGTAGTTGCGCGTGGTGGTTGTCAGGGCTGTAGTTGTAGTTGCTGCAGGGTTGGTGGTTGTTGGGGCTGCTGTAGTAGTTGTAGTTGCTGCAGTGGTCGTTGTCGGGCTGCAGTTGTGCCAAGTGGTTGTTGTTGGGGCTGTAGTTGTAGTGCTGCAGTGGTTGTGGTGGTTGTCGGGCTGCTGTAGTGCAGTGGTTGTTGTTTTGTTGCAGTGGTTGTCGGGGCTGCTGTAGTAGTTGCTGCTGTAGTTGTAGTTGCTGCAGTTGGGGCTGTAGTTGTAGTTGCTGCCGTGGTGGTGGTTCGGAGCTGCTGTAGTAGTTGTAGTTGCTGCAGTGGTGGTTGTTGGGGCTGCAGTTAGTTGGTTGTTGGGGCTGCAGTAGTTGCTGCAGTGGTTGGCTGTTGGGGCTGCAGTTGTAGTTGTAGCTGCAGTGGTTGTGGTTGTCGGGGCTGCTGTAGTAGTTGTAGTTGCTGCAGTGGTTGTTGGGGCTGCAGGTGTGGTTGTCGCAGTGGTAGTGGTTGTCGGGCTGCTGTAGTAGTTGCTGCGCAGTGGTTGTAGTTGTAGTTGCTGCCGTGGTGGTGGTTGTTGGGGGCTGCTGTAGTTGTAGTTGCTGCAGTGGTCGGTTGTTGGGGCTGCAGTTGTAGTTGTTGCAGTGGTGGTTGTTGGGGCTGCAGTAGTTGTTGCAGTGGTGGTTGTTGGGGCTGCTGTAGTAGTTGTAGTTGCTGCAGTGGTGTTGTTGCTGCTGCAGTTGTAGTTGTAGTTGCTGCAGTGGTTGGTTATCGGGCTGCTGTAGTAGTTGTAGTTGCTGCAGTGGTTGTTGTTGGGGCTGGTTGTAGTTGCAGTGGTAGGTTGTTGGGGCTGTAGTTGTGAAGTTGCTGCAGTGGTAGTGGTTGCCGGGCTGCTGTAGTAGTTGCTGCTGTAGTTGTAGTTGCTGCAGTGGTTGTGGTTGTTGGGGCTGCTGTAGTAGTTGTGGTTGTTGTTGGGGCTGCAGTTGTAGTTGTCGCAGTGGTAGTGGTTGGGGTTGCTGTGTTGCTGCTGTAGTTGTAGTTGCTGCAGTGGTTGCTGTAGTTGCAGTGGTTGTGGTTGTTGGGGCTGCTGTAGTAGTTGTAGTTGCTGCAGTGGTGGTTGTCTGCAGTTGGGGCTGCAGTTGTAGTTGTTGCAGTGGCGAGGTTGTTGGGGCTGCTGTAGCTGCAGTGGGTTGTCGGGGCTGTAGTAGTTGTAGTTGCTGCAGTGGTCGTTGTTGGGGCTGCAGTTGTAGTTGTAGTTGCTGCAGTGGTTGTTGTTGGGGCTGCAGTTGTAGTTGTTGCAGTGGTCGGTTGTTGGGGCTGCTGCAGTTGCAGTGGTAGTGGTTGTCGGGCTGCTGTTGTAGTTGCTGCAGTGGTCGTTGTTGGGGCTGTAGTTGTAGTTGCAGTGGTTGTTGTTGGTGCCAGTTGTAGTTGCTGCCGCGGTGGTGGTTGTCGGGGCTGCAGTTGTAGTTGCTGCAGTGGTCGTGGTTGTCGGGGCTGCAGTGGTTGTCGTTATTGTTGTTGGGGCTGTGGTTGTAATTGCTGTAGTAGTTGTGGTCGTAGTTGTATATACCACTGTGATTTTCGACAGATCATTTTTAATTACTTGTATGTAAACTTAAACCACAAAATTTCACATTACTACAAACCTTTTTAAACCAGGTTTATTAAAAGCAACACAATGTAGCATTATGACCTTAAAATAATGTCTCCAAGATCATTCTGATAGTACACCAACTTACAACAGGGTGCTCCACAATGTGCGACTTGAGTAGCTTACCAGTGTGAAAAGTGAGGAAACTGAGCAAAAAGCCAGAGTGTGTACTGTTTCTTATCTCAAGGACTTTCTCCGGCCGTTTTTACCCTTGTAAAAAGAAAGCTGGTGAGCCTGATGAATCCTGGCATTGTCATCTTGGAATATGCCCATGTCATCAGGGAAGGAAAAAAATGCATTGATGGAATAATCTGGTCATTAAATATATTCAGGTAGTCAGCTGACCTCATTCTTTGGGCACATAATGTTGCTGAACCTAGACATGACCAGCAGCAACCCCTTACCTATTTGCTTAGTTAAATCCAGGTGGTGACTTTTTTTTTTAGCCAGGCATATTTTGTGACAGTTGTAATACAGACAATACCATTTCCCAACTGTAGGGGGTCTTCAACAGCAAATCCTACATTGTGTTACTTTAATTGCAACCCAAATAAAAAATTCAGTACCAATTTATGATATACACAAAATACTATATTTGTAAGTCATACTTTTTTCGGAAGGAAATATTGGATGATCTTGAGCAAAGTTTTATTACTCCACATATTTTGTTTTTTGTTAATTTCTAACTATTCAACTGGATATATCACTTAACCTACCTGTCAAAATAAGGAAAACCAACAGGAGCAGTTTGACACCCATCCTTTAAATGTGTCTAAAATAAAAAGAGAAGTGAAACGCATTAAGATTTTGTTATGTTTGTACAAGTTACCAGAAACATTTCTTTTTTCAAAAATCCTTTCAATGTGTATTTAGTACACAAATGATGTGATTCTTTTTCAACATAAAATTAGCATATGTATCTCAAAATACGTTCATTGTTTTTATTATTTTGATTACACTACAGCAAAAACTACTGAACTGAGATTAAAACAGCATTCAGCATTCCGGCCCTGACTACTATTTTCAAGTGGGAACAAGCCTGAAATGTCCTAAAGGAAATAATTTGAAACTTTTAAATTACAGTGATTCTACAAGCTGATTCAAAGGCAAATTGCTACAACAACCTTTACCAAACAAAGACACACAGATTAAAAATGTATGTATAAAAAAAACCCGGACGTAAATACATTTAGATATACTCACCCAAAATGAACCAATACCAGTTGAAAAGATAATCTTCTCCCGTTGTTCTGGTGTAAACTTTTTTAATATTGTTTTTAAATTCACTTCAGTAACACTGAAAAATGATCATGCCCTGTAACATCCCATATCTGCTCAGGCTTTTATATCCTAGAACCGAATAAAGAATAATGACGTGCCTCTTCAGAAATGCTGTAGCACCTGATATAGAAAGCCGCGTTTTGGCTTGCTGTCTTCTTTTACAGCCAGTTTCTTGGCAAGGGGAAGTCATAGGTATGGTGTGGCGGTACGTTACAACAAGCGATAATTCTAGTAATTGTAGCTAACTCAGTGAATTATAGTCAGTAATTATTCTGAAAATATGCCTTTTTGACAACTTTTAAGCTTATCGCTTTTTTTTTGCCTCCTGCTTATCCAGTATTCACTTCACACAACTGCACACACAGATGCATTTATATTTTCTCCAACTGAAAGTTTAAAAATTTGCAGCACATTTGAATGGAAACCTTATTTGTTTGCCGATTTGCATTTTCTAGTTTTTTCTACCTTTTCACAGGCTCTTTCACATTCTCCTCAAAAAGAAAATCAAGCACTCAAAATCTATTTAAATACGACTCTTTCCTGTAATTTACATGTGAGCCCAGCCACTCCCCTACCTGCCTGTGTACATGCTGTGCAGCTCCACCCCAAGGGCACACAATGCTTTTGTGTGTTTTATAATTACTTTAGGCTTACTTAACATCCGACTTCACTGAAGAAGAGAAATTTAACAATAAAATCAACATGTACAAGTTCAAACTCAGGAGCAAGACAATATAGTCAGGTTTTTGCTCTCCCAGTCCAATCAATCCAAATTCTAAAATGTCCAAAAACTATATTTTCAAGCAAAGTATTTTTTTTTCCCAAAATGTGTACAAATTGAAATCAGTGTTTACACATTATATTTTATAAAGAGCATTTCCCAAGACAACATTTGCTGTATTACTAAAACACTGTACAAATTCTTAATAATTCCAAGTATTTTGGAAAGTATTAGAATTGCTATGGTGGTTTGCCTGCCACAACAGCTTTATGTCTGCCCTAGATTGAATTGGCTGAAGGATTCTGCTGTATAGCAGACCATTTAATGTCACTTTCATGATTCCTTTTTTATGATATACTTTCTCTTTACCAAACCAAATGTCAAAACATCACACAAGAGACTCAGTTTTCACTTCAAGTTGTTGTATTCTGATCATTGTACATTTTCTGACAGAAACTGTAAAAACCACAAGAAGTCTCACAGAATACAGCAATGTATAAATAATTAAAATTACACATAATTAATTCATACATATATAAAACAACATTTAGATGCCTTTTCCCTTTAAAACAATATGCTGACTCTGCAGCTGATAGTGAAGTAAAACCTCGCCATATATTTTTCATGTCTTTGAATATTATGAAAACTGTCCTTAAAGTAAGAACAGTTTTCATTTTAATATTCAGTAAATACATTTGTGTACATTTTCCAACATCCCAGTGTTTTAAATATCATTGCGTATATTATTTACTCACAGTGTTATTGCAGTAATGATTTGGTGCAACAAAACCTTCAAGTTGGCTTTGTAATTCTGCCCATGATCATTGACATTTCCACACATAGTCACAAGGCGTTTTAACCATAAAACGGGCACTACTTTTGGATTCCTTTTCATTCCAACAATGGCAGTCATATACTCATAGCAAGTTAAAAGGGAATCAGCATAAATGCTATTGCTGATTTGACAGTAGCATTGATAAAAGCACCAGGAAGCATGCAGTGATGAGGCTGATGTTTTGGGTTACTCCACTTGAAGCTATAAATAAGAAGACATACAAAAACATTAGTTAACAAAAATGTTTAGACTTTGTAGTTTTATAAGTAAGGGGCGACATTTCTTACGTATGCCATCAATGATGATGGAGCTGGTTTCAATGTCAAAACCAGTGACGTTTGGAGCTGCATTTATCAAAACACTTGCAATCTGAGAGTTGTTCGGAGCAGATGAGCTTAAGAACTGAAGACGTAGAAAGTTGACGACTGACCCATTTCTGCAGAAGTAGATAGAAATATTGTGTGAAAAATTTGACTTTAAACTATTTTTTCTTTGTTGAAAGTTGAACATACTATCAACTTACGCGAATGCCAGTACTTCCAAGCCCGTAAAAGACCTAAATTCCTTGAAGACGGGTACAAGCTGCCAAAACAGAAAACACATAGCATTTCAACAATTTTACTTATTTTGCCAAATGTTGTTTTAGTTCAAATGTAGGTTCCTCTCTGATTAATAAATGCATAAATTATACAAAAAGACTTTAATGGTGATTTACCTGTTCAGTTATTGTAGATTCACGTTGTTTAAATGCAGAAGATGTTGAATCCAACAAGTCAGTTGTAAATGTGTCCTGAATAGATCTGAATACTAGTTGCTTAGTTATTGTAGCTGCAGCAGTTGTTGTAGTAGTAGTAGTTGTAATTGCAGGTGTTACTGCTGTCGGTGCAAGGGTTGTCGCAGGTGGAGCATTTGTGGTTGTAGGAACTGGACCCGCTGTAACACATAAAAAATAAATAACGTAGCGAAGCGTTCAAATTGTATTCTTCATTTAGCCAAAACCCGACAAATACTGTTTTTCAGATGGTTGCTACTTTGTGTTGGATGTAAATTAGGTACCACTGTAATATGTTGACTAACCTGTTATTGAAACTGAGTTTGGCTCTATTAACGTGCTCAATGTAGAATTGGTATTGTTGGCAGCATCTACAAAAGTCTGAGTAATGGCAGAGTTTTCTGGAAGCTCTGAAGTAGAGACATTTGAGCTGAATAAAATCCCCATTTCTGCCCGAACTCCAGTTTCTCGAACAGTAATAGGTCTGTGTCACAAAAAGAAATGAGACATTCATCAAACAATTTTAACAGATGATTGTAACTTAATCCAAACATGTAATAAACCCACGACACTATTAACAATGCCAGTGAGCATTTGTGTAACAAAAGCAACATTTGTGAAAAACTGAAGAATATTTTTACCTTAAACTTTTCACCTTGCATTCCTGAAACAGTGAACCAAATCTTTCTCTGTATACATCATTACACTGTAAAAAAAGAAAGTGCAACAATACATTTAAAAATCATTTCCAGATTATTACTTCTCCTTCTCCAAAGGTGCCAAACTATGTACTTAATATGACGTTTTACTTACTGGCCCTATAAGCTTTTGTTCAAGTTCTTGGAATTCAGCGCTACTTGTGTCGTTGTAAGCATCTGTATATGGCACGTCTTTGAGGTCTGCTGAAATAACATATTCAGGGGCTGCGGTTATTGCCTCACTAGTAAGGGCTGAAGTTGGGGCTGTTGTCCCAGCAGTGGTTGACAGTGTGGGGGTGGCAGTCGTAGTTGCACTTGCTGCAGTGGTCTCCGTTATTGGCACTACAGCTGTGGTCACAATAGTAGTTGGTGTGGTTTGGGCTTGGGTTGAAGTTGTTGCTGTAAGGGTTGTTGAGGCTGTTGCCGGTGCTGTTGGGGCTGGTGTTGTTGTTGCTGCAGCCGTGGTTCTAGTTGTTGTTACTGGTGTTGGAGTAGTTGTGCCTGGTGTTGTAGTTGTTGTGCCTGGTGATGGAGTTGTCATCGTAGATGGCATAGTAGTCGTGGTGCCAGGTATTGTAGTTGTTGTTGTTGCTGGGGTAGTGGTTGTTATTGTAGCTGGTGTTGTAGTTGTTGTGCCTAGTGTTGTTACTGGGGTTGTAGATATGACTGGTGTCGTAGTTGTGATGGCTGTTGTGGTAATAGTTATTGCTGGTGTTGTAGTTGATGTGCCTGGTGTTGTAGCTGTTATTGCTGGTGTGGTAGTTGTTGTGGCTGCTGTAGTAGTTGTTTGGACTGGTGTCGTAGATGTGGTGGCCAATGTAGTTGTTGTGGCTGCTGTTGTAGTTGTTGCTGGAGTTGTAGTTGTTGCTGGTGTGGTAGTTGTGGTGGCAACCTGTTGTTGTTGTTGCTGGGATTGTAGCTGTTATTGTTGCTGGTGTTGTAGTTGTTGCTGCTGTTGTAGTTGTTATGACCGCTGTCGTAGTTGTGGTGGCTGGTGTTGTAGTTGTTGCTGCAGGGGTTGTAGTTGTTGCTGGTGTTGTAGTTGTTGTGACTGGTGTCGTAGTTGTGGTGGCTGCTGTTGTAGTTGTTGTGGCTGGTATTGTCGTTGTTGTGACTGGTGTCGTAGTTGTGGTGGCTGCTGTTGTAGTTGTTGTTGCTGCAGGAATTGTAGTTGTTGCTGGTGTGGTAGTTGTGGTGGCAACTGTTGTAGTTGTTGCTGGGATTGTAGTTGTGGCTGCTGTTGTAGTAGTTGTAACTGGTGTGGTAGTTGTTGTTGCTGGTGTTGTTGTTGCTGGTGTTGTAGTTGTTGTGACCGTTGTAGTTGTGTTGCTGGTGTAGTTGTGGTGGCTGCTGTTGTAGTTGTTGCTGGAGTTAGTTGTTGCTGGACTGGTGTCGTAGTTGTGGTGGCTGCTGTTGTAGTTGTTGTTGCTGGTGTTGTAGTTGTTGTTGCTGCAGGGGTTGCAGTTGTTGATGGAATTGTCGTGGCTGGTGTTGTAGTTGTTGTTGCTGGTGTTGTAGTTGTTGTTGCTGGTGTTGTAGTTGTTGTGGCTGGTGTGTTGCTGGTGTTGTAGTTGTTGTGAGCTGTGTTGTGGTTGGCTGGTGCTGTAGTTGCTGTGGCTGGTGTTGTAGTTGTTGTTGCTGCTGCTGTAGTTGTTGTGACCGGTGTCATAGCTGTGGTGGCCACTGTGTTGTATGGTGTCGTGAGTTGTTGTGGCTGGTGTCGTGAGTCGTAGTTGGGACTGGTGTCGAGTAGTGTGTGTGGCTGGTGTCGAAGTTGTTGTGGCTGGTGTTGTATAGTGTGGTGTGGTGGCTGCTGTTGGTAGTTGTTGTTGCTGGTGTTGTAGTAGTTGTTGTGGCTGCTGTTGTAGTTGTTGTGGCTGGTGTAGTAGTTGTTGTAGCTGGTAGTAGCTGTTATGCTGGTGCTGTAGTTGTTGCTGTTGAAGTTGTTAGCTGTTGTGATGTAGTTGTGGTGCTGCTGTAGTTGTTGTTGCTGCTGCTGTAGGCTGTGGCTGGTGTTGTAGTTGTGGTGACTGCTGTCGTAGTTGTTGTGGCTGGTGTAGTAGTTGTTGTAGCTGGTGTTGTTGTTGTGGCTGATGTTGTAGTTGTTGTGGCTGTTGCTGAGTTGTAGTTGTTGTGCTGGTTGTAGTTGTTGTGGCTGGTGTTGTAGTTGTTGTGGCTGGTGTCGTTGTTGTTGTGGCTGGTGTTGTAGTTGTTGTGGCTGGTGTAGTTGTTGTGGCTGGTGTTGTAGGTTGTGGCTGGTGTAGTAGTTGTTGCTGGAGGTAGCTGTTGTTGCTGGAGGTAGTTGTGGTGGCTAAGTAGTTGTTGTGGCTGGTGTCGTAGTTGTGTGACTGCTGTTGTTGTTTGTTGGTTGTAGTAGTTGTATAGTAAGAGTTGCTGTGGCTGTGTGTGTTGCTAGTTGTTGTGGTGTGTGCTTGGTTGGTGTTGTAGTGTTGTGGCTGGTGTCAGTGTTGTGGCTGTTGTAGTTGTTGGCTGGTGTTGTAGTTGTTGTGGCTGGTGTAGTAGTTGTTGTGGCTGGAGTTGTAGTTGCTGGTGTAGTAGTTAACTTGCTGGTGTTGTAGTTGTTGTGGCTGGTGTGCTGGTGTGTGTAGTTGTGGCTGGTGTTGCCTGCTGGTGTATTGTGGCTGGTGTTGTAGTGTTTGTTGCTGTCTGGTGTTGTATTAGTTGCGCTGGGAGTTGTAGTGGTTGTTGCTGTAGTTGTGGTGGCTGGTGTAGTAGTAGTTGTGGCTGGTGTTGTAGTTGTGGTGGCTGGTGTCGTAGTTGTGGTGGCTGGTGTCGTAGTTGTTGCTGGGTGTTGTTGTGTTTAGTTGTTGTGGCTGGTGTAGTAGTTGTTTGTGGCTGGTGTCGTGAGTTGTTGTGGTGGCTGTGGTGTGAGTAGTTTAGTCGTAGTTGTGGTGGCTGCTGTAATGTAGTTGTGGTGGCTATAGTATGGTGGCTAGTGTGTGAGTGGCTTGTGGTGGCTGGTGTAGTTGTGGTGGCTGTGAAGTAGTTGTTGCGTGTGTGAGTTGTTGTGGTTGGGTGGTTTGGCTGGTGGCAGTTGTTGCTATGGTTGTTGGCTAGTTGTTGTGGCTGGTGTAGTAGTTGTTGTGGCTGGTGTGGTAGTTGTGGTGGCTGGTGTCGGTAGTGTGGCTGGTGGTAGTTGTTGTGGCTGGTGTCGTAGTTGTTGTGGCTGGTGTTGTAGTTGTTGTGGCTGGTGTTGTAGTTGTTGTTGCTGGTGTAGTAGTTGTTGTTGCTGGTGTTGTAGTTGTTGTGGCTGGTGTTGTGTTGTTGTTGCTGGTGTTGTAGTTGTTGTGGCTGGTGTTGTAGTTGTTGTTGCTGGTGTTGTAGTTGTGGTGGCTGCTGTTGTAGTTGTGGTGGCTGCTGTTGTGTGTGTTGTAGTTGTAGGTGGTGGCTGTTGTTGTAGTTGCTGTGGCTAGTGTGCGTAAGTGGTTGTGGCTGGTGTCGAGTTGTTGTGGCTGCGTCGAAGTTGTGGTGGCTGCGTCGTATGTTGTTGCTGGTGTCGTAGTTGTTGTTGCTGGTGTGTAGTTGTTGTGACCGTTTGGTGGTGGTGTTGTTGTAGTTGTGTTGTGGCTGGTGTTGTAGTTGTTGTGGCTGGTGTTGTAGTTGTTGTGTTGTTGCTAGTGTTGTTGTTGTGGTGGTGGCTGGTGTCGAGTTGTGGTGGCTGGTGTCGAGTTGTTGTGGCTGGCGTCGTAGGTTGTTGCTGGTGTCGTAGTTGTTGTGGCTGCTGTCGAAGTTAGCTGGTATAGTTGCTGTTGCTGGTGTCGTGAGTTTGTTGCTGGGTGTTGTTGTGGTTGTGTGTTAAGTAGTTGTTGTGGCTGGTGTCGAATTGCTGGTGTGAGTTGTGTGGCTGCTGTTGTGGTTGTTGTGGCTGGTGTTGTAGTTGTTGCGGCTGGTGTTGTAGTTGTTGTTGCTGGTGTGGTTGTTGTGGCTGGTGTGTAGTAGTTGTGTGTGGCTGGTGTCGTAGTTGTTGTGCCTGTGGTGCTGGTGTAGTTGTGGTGGCTGGTGTAGTAGTTGTTGTGGCTGGTGTTGTGAGTTGTTGTGGCTGGTGTCAAGTTGTTGTTGCTGGTGTAGTAGTTGTTGTATGCGTGGTTGTTGCAGTTGCTGCGGCTGGTGTTGTAGTTGTTGTTGCTGGTGTTGTAGTTGTTGTGGCTGGCGTTGTAGCTTGGCCGGGCTGTAGTTGTTGTGGCTGGTGTCGTAGTGCCGTCGTTGTTAGTTGTTGTGGCTGGTGTCGTAGTTGTTGTGGCTGGTGTCGTAGTTGTTGTTGTAGTTGTTGTTGCTGGTGTCATGGTGTACTGGCGTGTGTTGTGGCGTATGGCGTAGGTGGTGGTTGGTGTCTGGTGGTGACTGGTGTCGTAGTTGTTGTGGCTGGTGTTGTAGTTGTTGTTGCTGGTGTAGTAGTTGTTTTGTTTGCTGGTGTGCTGTTGCTGTGTTGTAGTTGTTGTGGCTGGTGGTGGTGTTGCTGGTGTTGTAGTTGTTGTGGCTGGTGTCGTAGTTGTGGTGGTGTGTCTGGCTGGTGTCAAAGTTATGTGGCTGGTGTGTTGTGCTGTGGTGAGTCGTAGTTGTGGCTGGTGCGTAGTTGTTGTGGGTGTCAGTTGTTGTGGCTACCGAGTTGTGGTGGCTGGCTAGTTGTGTGGCTGGTGTTAGTTGTTGTTGCTGGTGTTGTAGTTGTTGTTGCTGGTGTTGTAAATGCTGTGTTGCCTGGCTGGTGTTGTAGTTGTTGTGGCTGTGGCTTGGTGCTGGTGGCTGTTGCTGTGTTGTAGTTGCTGTGAGCGTGCTGCTGTTGTAGTTGTGGTGGCTGCTGTTGTAGTTGTGGTGGCTGCTGTTGTAGTTGTGACTGCTGCTGTTGTTGTTGCTGGTGCTGTAGTTGTTTCACATCATTTTAGGTTTTCAGAAATGTCAAATTATATTTTTGAAAGCACATTGATAATCCTATCTGCATTTTTTATTTGTAATTTGAGATATACAATGTTTTATCTGAATTTGACTTTAATAAAAGCAGTATTGAATGTAATCAGGTTCTTTACTCTCCTCAGTGTTTGCTTCCATTTCTTTCAAGACAGAATAAATGCATGAAATGTCACCTCATCGAACTTACCACTTGCAATGAGAAAAAGAATGAGGAGTATGGCACCCATCTTTTCAACAAATCTATAAAATGAAACAAAAAGACATATGTTCAGTGCAATCAATTTTTTTTCATTGCATAAATATCCTTTTTTTTTACCATATTTCCTTTCAGGAGTTGTAAAATTAACATTATAATAGCAAATAGTTTCTCTTATTTATAGTAAATCTCACAGTATCATGTTGCTGTTATACATGGCAGAGATGTTATAAAATCTAATTTTCCCTTGTCATTCTTTGTCATAAACTTTGATGCCAGTTCTATGCCAGTTAGGAAGTTTGAGACGTGTCCTGCATCAGCATTATAAGTGCATATCTTATAAACTCTAATGGACTATATGTTTAGAAGGGACATACCAATACATACCCCTAATGGGTCCTTACCACATTTTTGAGTCTGGTCCTGTCAAAACATGTTGTTATAATTGATTGAGGTTGATTGGATTGTAAAGCTATTTGAAACATTTTTCAGGAAAGTGCCATATACATGAAAGTTGTTATTTTTATTATTATTATTGTTGTTGTTGTTGTTGTTATTACTTATATGTTTTTGGCAATACAGTAGGAGTAGACCATCAACATATTTTGTCACACACCATTGACTGCTCCTCTGGAATAGCAGTCAAGGGCGATTTATTTCAAAGTTGGGGAACAAACCCCTGGCTTGCTGATTTTGATGACCTCTATTATCTCCTAAACCACAGCTAATAAAATAAAGCTTTTATAACATGCTCTACATCTGTTTTTTGTTTTGTTTTTTTTAAATACTAATCTACATGATATCTATCATACCTACTACAATACAGGTACCAGGTATAAAAATCAAATAGAAATCAAGTATTTATGGTAAGTTAATAACCACAAGAATCTTTTAATTGTATCTAATAGTATTTGTACTAAATTCCCACAACTTTTGTTACTTTCAAATCCATTCCAGATGAGTCAAATTTGTTATGTACTTATGGTAGACTGCTCATAACGTCTCAAATTTATCTATGCAAATAGAGATTTTAGCTGGAAAAAAAACACATGGAAAAGAGTGAGAATTTGTATCATGTTCCAATTAATGATTTCAGAATCCATTATAATCACTTTAAATACAACACAACAATAACAATGACATGCTATTTATAATAAAATAAAAGCTATAGATCACATTTTGGTGACGCTAATCAAATGTATTAGCACAATTAAATATCACAGAAAAATAGATTTAAATGAGAACTTACCCCAAATGAATTGATATAAAAAAAGATATTAATTCCCCTTTTTTCCTTGTGTAGATGTTTTTCAATCGTTCTAAAGGTATTGATTTTAGTGCAGTTCACTTGTTCAAGGCTGCAAACCTTTGAATGTCTGATCATATATGTGTGCAGGCCTTTATGTATTCGAATGTCTTTAAGGCAAGTGACGTCGTTCACTGTCAGATTTTTTTGCAAAGAAATGTTGCAACACTTCTGTCTATCTACCTGTCTATTTGTCTTGGCATAATCACATTCCATACTCCCTTCTTTTGTTCGTGTAGCACAGATCAAAATGCTGCCAAAATTCCACTTATGTGAAAGAAGTTATACCGGCTTGACAGTAGGAGATACTGAGAGCCCTGGTAAGATATGCAAAAGCGATGAAATAAGTAATTTATAATCTGTACAAATGTTCACAAGAATCAGGCTAAAATGTCCTCAACAAAGTGGACCCATTTTAATATTGTATTAAACCTTTGACATTTTACATCTATTGAGTTCTTAAAATACTGTATCCAGATAGAAGCTAGTTACATGACTCATTCACGGGCATTATGAAACATACCAGCCCTGTTGTACCAACCATTACAACACCAGTTACAGCTGCTTTTTCTGCTGCAACAATGGCACCTATAATTAGAGTACAACTATTGCACAACTCACAAACTGATAAAACAGGTTGACCTTTAGATGCGCATTATTAAATGTCCTCAGCTTTTATAATTAACCTACAACAATGACATGTAAGCATTTCTTTTCAAATTGAAACATGTAAAGACAACTATCCTTGTGCAAGTTTTTGTGCATTCATATTAACCCATTTTAACTGCAAGTTCTGATCTTTTATGCCATATTAATCAGTGGTTCTGTATAAACACCGTCAGGTAGAAGAAGACTTGATGTCTGCTGTCGTAACAACGTCTGCATGTAGTGGTGGCTTGGCCCTCCTTAAGAGGTGACGAGGAAATACAGATGTACATTTAAAGGTAAAGTGTAAGGTAAATTGTAAGGAAATGTCTTTTTCACTGTCTCTGTCTCAACCCATAAAATCTTTAAGCAAACATTCCAATAAACAATACAAAAATGTTTTTTTTGACACAATTTCTGAGATATATATCTACAATATTCAGCCCTCATGTACAATTGCATACTTTTTAATTGGAAGGATTCAAATCCTCCAACAAATAACCAATGGATTAGATACATGATGCTGAATATAAACCTGGAAAAGATTAGATATACTCTGAATGGCTCTGTTAGTACATTTTACAAAATGTGGGGCCCTTTCATACAATATGTGAATCTGTTACCTGGCCTGGAACTGTGAGCATATAGCCTCTGTCTGGACTGTTGCCTATCTATTCTACTAATGTTTGACTTACACAGGGATGCAGACTTTTTTTCATAATTATTATTTATTCATTTTTTTGTTGCTGTCGTTAATTTATTTGTTTTTCTTTTTGTACGCCAGTTGTTGTGAAAAAGCAATACAAAAATAAATGTTTACATGCCATGAAAGAATTATTATGTAGCAGCATATTTTAAAAACAAGGCATTTGTAAAACAGTCAGAGTATATTCCTCCTGCAGTTGGTAGTGTACAGTAGATTGTATCTAATAACTGTGGTAATGGTGAGTCTGTAATTTTAGGTGTAGTTTCTTACTATCCTCATCATCAGCTGATTGCCATATACCTTGATATTGTCAAATCATAAAGTTTGTATCAGTTAAGTTAACTGATGAGAGTCTTGGTGGGCATATACTGTATATTTCCTCAAACAAACAAACAGACAGACAGACGACTTTATTTTTATTCACCTCTGTGATATTAAAAGCTCCAACATCCACACACAGCATTGTTAAAATTAGAGTCACACTTTAAAGGAGACCGAAAAGAGAAACACCCCAGGTAACAACACCATAAAATATAGAATAAAAAAGTAAAATAAATAAAAATATAAGATAAAAATGAACTATGCTATATGTATGTATGTGTATGTGTGTGTGTGTGTGTGTGTGTGTGTGTGTGTATATTGTGTATGTATATATATATATATATATATATATGTGTGTATATATATATATATATGTATATGTATGTGTGTATATATGTATATGTATGTGTGTATAAGTGAGGAAAACACTGATACCAGTTTCACAGGGTAAACAAGGGTGCTGTGCCAATAAACTAGCATTGAAAGGTGACAGTACAATCTAATCTTGTTTCCTTTATCACTTAGAAGACATTAGATTGCCTTAACTAAAGATTGCAGTAACTATTGGCGGGACAGGTCTGCTCAACAACCCCAACTGGACTTTCACTCTTTACCCACTGCCACACTTCTCTTCACAGTTGTTTGAATTTCATGCTATAACTGTAACTCATCCAGTAAAACTAACCATTGTTGTCATCTACCGTCTGCCAGGCCCATTGGGAGACTTCTTGGATGAACTAGATGTCCTCCTTTCAAACATCATAGAAAATGACATTTCTTCATAACCTACTCTCTCCCACTCTCCCAATCTGAGGACCTCATCTCATCAGATACAGCTCTTGTCTGTTGTAACATTCGCTCTCTCTGTCCTCAACTGTTCTATCAGCACTTCCTTCAGCTGACTCCTTCTCCCTCATGCATCCCAACTCTGCCACAGACACCTTCCTGTCTACTCTGTCCTCGTTTCTTGACTCCCCCTGTCCTCTTACTTCACGGCGGGTTCGTAATTCCTCCCCAGCCCCATGGTTGTCTGACTCAGTGCGTGCTGAGAGAGCCATGATACGGGCAGCAGAAAGGAAATAGAGGAAATCAAAACACCCTGATGACCTGCTTTGCTATCATTCTCTTCTCTCCACCTTCACTCGCCTCTATCTCTGCAGCCAAACAATCTGTCTATCAGACTAAAATTCAATCCTCTTTCTCTAACCCCAAAATGTTTTTCTCGATCTTCTCTAACCTCCTTGACCCCCCACTCCCCCTCCTCCCATCTACCAATTCAATTTGTTAAATACTTCACAAAAAAGTAGATGACATTCGCTCTTCTTTCTTAACCCCACTTCCTGATCTCACCATTCTACCAACCACAAATTCATCTCCTTCTCTATTCTCCTTCACCCCTCTATCTCATGATCAAGTTCTTTCCCTAATAACCCCACCTCCTGCCCCCTTGACCCTATTTCTTCTCACATTCTTCAGTCCATTGCTTCTGATCTTCTTCCTTTCCTCACCCATCTCATTAACAAATCTCTATCATCTGGTTGCTTTCCTGACCAGAGGCCAGAGTGACCCCCCTCCTTAAAAAAAACACCCTCGACCTGTCTACAGACCAGTCTCTCTTCCTTTTCTTTCCAAAACTCTGGAGCATGCTATCTTTAATCAACTCTATTCCTACCTTCAGCGGAACAACCTTCTTGAGCCTCATCAGTCTGGTTTTAAGGCAGGCCACTTGACCGAAACTGCACTTCCTGCTATCACTGAGCAACTCCAAACTGCAAGGGCTGCCTCTCTCTCCTCTGTGCTAATCCTCTTGGACCTTTCTGCAGCGTTTGACACAGTTAACCACCGGATCCTTCCTTCCTTCCTTCAGGATCTAGGTGTCTCGGGCTCTGCACTTACCCTACTCTCATCCTGTCTTCAAAACCGAACATACAGAGTAACCTGGAGAGGATCTGTGTCGGAACCCTGTCCTCTAACTCCTGGGGTCCCTCAGGGTTCTGTCCTAGGTCCTCACCTCTTCTCTCTGTACACCAACTCCGCTCTGCATCGGCAAACCGGCTTGCTGTCCCCTCACAGAGGCATTCACCAAATTCAAGACTGTTCGCTGTCCTAGCTCCCAGATGGTGGAACGAGCTCCCCATCGACATTTCTTTTGACTCTACCTCGACTAAGACAAAGACAAACCCCAAAAGAAAACTTGTACATCGCCCTTATGACTAGCGCGTTATAGTTTGGCTTACTTGAAGCACTTAATTACTTCTAGCTCTTATTTGTACTCAGATGTTTAAATGCACTTATTGTAAGTCGCTTTGGATAAAAGCGCCTGCCAAATGACATGACATGACATGACATGTAATGTAATGTAATATTGGACTGATCAAAAGCTGAAAAAAATGTAAATATGCAGTATTCAAAGTTAAAAGTCTGGCCTGGGAGTTGTAGTTATCAGAGCTGGTGTAGTCTGTGTTTGAGTTCCTGGTGTGGTGGTTGGTTAGGCTGGTGTTGGAATTGTGGTGGCTGCTGTTGTAGTTGGTGTGCTTGGTGTTGTTGTTGCTACTGATCTAGGTACACTTGTGCTATGAAACCACTACAGATGGTCCAGAATGTGGTGGCACGCCTGGTCTTCAATCAGCCTAAAAGGGGACATGTCACCCCTCTGTTCACTGAGGTCCACTGGCTACCCTTAGCTGCCCACACCCAGAGCTGGATTAAATAAACGGACTATACTAGGCAGACTGTATTTTTTGGGCCCCCCTCCATCGATATTATTTAAGAATTGAAATCTGAAACTTACCAAAGTTACTAATAAAAGTTAATTCACATTTTACATAGCATAGTCTTTGGTTACGAGTTGGTTCTTTGTATGCCAAAATAAGTCATGTATCGTATATATTAAACAGTTTATCAGACTATTTTTTTATTTTTATTACCGTATTTATACGTTACTTCAAGGCTCTATTAAATGCTATTAAATGATCCTTATCTTGAATGTCTTTGTTAAGGCAGTAGTACCAGTAAATCACCAATAGGTGTCAGCATTGCTATGTAAACAGAGCAAATAAGATAAATGTTGTAAGCTTTTGCATTTTGCAGAAAATCTTAATTAAATGTGTTGATTAAATGGAATAGTTTAATAGTCAAATACACAAAGACCAATCAAATGTGCAGTAAGAGAAACTGTGCTGTCGTGGTAGAGGTTTATTTTCATGGACAAGCATCACCGCTCTTCCATTTTCTGGTATTCAGCTCCTGGTCCGGACTGGTCTGGATGTTTCTCTGGATGGTGTACTGTGCAGTGTTGTTTTTGGAAGCCATTCTAGATTTAGTCTTAGTTTTAGTCTTTGGACTAAAACTAAACTTTATTAGTTTAGTTTTAGTCTAAACGAAACTTATTAGTTTTAGTCACGTTTCAGTCATTTCTATAGTGCAGTGTCACACATAAGTTTGACATGAAATTTTCTCTGCCAGTGGTGCGCCGCGACCGTCGGCTTGGAAGGGCTCGAGGCGAAGGTGGTTTACAGCGAACCCCCGCCCGGACCTCGCCGCAGACATGTGCACTCGCTGCGGCTTCTCCCGCCCGCCTGCCCCCAGTGTGACTGTCGATCAGAGCAGACTGTCCTCAGAACGCCCTGACAGTGTCACGTCATCAGGACGAGGAGCGTAAATCGTCTTGAAACACGGACCAAGTCATTTTTAGGTTTTGATTGTCCCTCTGTCTGGGCCCCCCTTGCCAATCGGGCCCTATGCACGTGCCCAGTTTGCCTTTGCGTTAATCCGGCTCTGATTGTTGGGGCTGGTGTAGCAGTGGTAGTTGCTTCAGTGGTGGTGGTTGTCATGGCTGCTGTAATAGTTGTAGTTGCCGCAGTGGTTGTTGTTGGGGCTGCAGTTGTAGTTGTAATCTCTGCAGTGGTCGTCGTTGTTGTGGCTGCTGTAGTAGTGGTAGTTGCTGTAGTAGTGGTTGTAGTGGCTGCTATAGTAGTTGTAGTAGTTGCGGTGGTGGTGGTTGTTGTTGGGGAAGATGTAGTAGTTACTGTATAACTGGAGCAGTGGTTATTGGGGCTGCAGTTGTAGGCACCATTGTGGTTGTTGTTGTTAAGGCTGCTGTAGTGTAGTAGTGGTAGAGTTGTCACAATACCAAAATGAGTAACCACGATACTATACCAAAGTATCACAGCTCTGTGTATCATCACGATACTGCAGCAAAAAGCAAAAAACATATAATATATATATATATATATATATATATATATATATGTATATATATATATATATATATATATATATATATGTATATATATATATATATATATGTATATATGTATGTGTATATATGTATATATATATATATATATATATATATATATATATATATATATATATATGTATATGTATATATATATTTATATACATATATGTATATATATGTATATATATATGTATATATGTATATATATATATATATATACATATATATATATATATATATATGTATATATATATATATATATATATATATATATATATATATATATATATATATATATGTAGGTTGAATCGAGCACCGGTCTTGTTAATTTTTGTGACATCTTAGGCTGCCAACATGGCGGTTCATAGTGACCGGATTTTGTTGTATAACTTAATTTTTGTTAAGTTACCAGAAACATTTATTTTTACATGAACCCTATAAATGTAGATTTAATACACAAATGATGTGATTCCTCTCAATATAAAATCAGCATATGTAACTCAAAACACTTATTTCATTGTCACATCCTATTTTGATTACACTACAGCAAAAACTACTTAACAGAATTAGATTAAAACAGTATTCAGTTAGATAACATAGCAACGTCCATATAATTAGTTATTTTAAAGTCTTTAAAGTATTCTAAGTCTTCACCTTAGTCCCAATTCAGTACCTCAACAAATGTGATGAGTATCAATATCAAGTGGTCAGGACTTTTGGCTACAAGTAAAATCCAGCCAAAAAACAAAAAACTCTTCACACGTAACCCGTAACACTATTTTCAAGCAGGAACAAGCCTGAAATGTCCCCAAGAAAATAACCTTTAAATTGCAGTGATTCTACAAGCTGATTCAAAAGCACATTGCTACAACCTTTACCTTATACGAACATCAAAGACACACAAATTGTAAAGTTTCGGAAAAACAGACCTAAATACATTTAGATATACCCACCCAAAATGAATCAATATCAATTGAAAAGATAATTTCCCCTTTTATTTCAGGTGTAAACTTTTTTATTATTGTTATTCACTTCAGTAACGCTGCAAATGTTTATGCATGTCTGTTCAGGCTGTTATATCCTAGAACTGAATAAAGGATAATGATGTGCCTCTTCATAAACAATGATGATAATAATAATAATAATACTATAAATAATAATACTATAGTAAATATTTTATTTGTTGGCTCCTTTCTGACACTCAGGGTCACCTTACATACAAATGCAAACATAAAAATACAATAAAATATATTAATAAAAGACAATAAAGTTTAATAGTGCTGTGTGGTCATTGAGAGTATGATATTCTGAACAGGTGAGTTTTTAATTTTGATTTGAAGTGTGGGAGGGAGGGAATGCCAGAGCTGGGGAGCAGAGCGGCTGAATGCTCTGCTCCCCATGGTGACAGGCAGGAGGGACAGCGAGGTGGATGGAGGAGAAGGATCTAAGCAGGAGTGGAAATGTGGAGGAAATCTGAAAGGTACAGAGGTGCAAGGTTTTGGATAGCTTTCAAAGTGAGGAGCAGTATTTTGTAACTGATTTGTTGTGTGATAGGGAGCCATTGGACCTGCTGTAGGACAGGTGTGATGTGATGGATGATATGATACTAGCAGTTAATGGGTTTTTTTTTAAGGGAGACCAGAAAGAAGTGAGTTACAATAATCCAATAGTGCCAATTAGAAGTAATTCTGTTTTATTGCTGTTTAATTTAAGAACTTTTGAGATGATCCAGGACTTTATGGAAATGCTGTAGTACCTGATGTAGAAAAACCAAATCAGTCAGTTTCTTGGCATGGGGAAGGCATATGTATGTTTCTACCAGTGTGACAGTACGTTACAATATGCAATAATTATAATAAGTGAAGCTAAGTGAATTATACTTGAATTATACTAAAGCACTAGGTTAATGAAATATTGTATAAACCTTTTGTACATTTAAGGGGGAAGTAAAAGTGGGCTTATCGATAAAATATAAAGACAAATAAATGTTTAGGAAACAGATTTAAAAGATGATGATGTACAGAATTCACCTGGCTGATCATGTTACCTCAACTTCTGCATTTCATTGCACTAGAAAAATGATGAGACATTCACTGATTTATGACTTGCAAAATGTGAATATTACTATAAACAAGGTCATGCATCAATACCTATTGGTGCCTGCTTATCCATCTGTGATACCCAGACTTTTTTTTTACATTTTCTCCAACCTTTTTTTTTCTCCAATGTTTGAAATCTTTGTTTAGAAAATTGCAGCACATTTGAATGGAAACCCTATTTGTTTGCTATTTCCTAGTTTGCACTACTTTTTCATGGGCTCTTTCACATTCTCCTCAAAAATAAAAGCAAGCACTCAAAATCTATTTAAATCTTTTTTCTTGTAATTTACATGTGAGCCAAGCCACTCCCCTACCTGCCTGTGTACATGCTGTGCAGCTCAGCCCCAAGGACACACAATGCTTTTATGTGTTTTATGATTACTGTAGGCTTACTTAACATCAACAACAGCAAGACAATATAGTCAGATTTTAGAAATATTATGGTCCTTGCTCTCCCAGTCCAATCATTCCAAATTCTGAATAGTCCAAAACTATATCTTCAAACAAAGTATTTTATATTTTTCAAATGTGTATTTATTAAAATCGGTGTTTACACATATTTTATAAAAAAAACATTTCCCAACAAAACTTTTGCTGTATTAGTACAAACACCACACAAATTCTTAATAATTCCAAGTATTTTGAAAAGTATTAGAATTGCTATGGTGGCTATGCCTGCCACATCAGCCTTATATCTGCCCTAGATTGAATTGGCTGGCAGATTCTGCTGTATAACAGAACATATGATGTTACTGTCATAATTCCTTTTCTATGATTCACTTTCTCTTTACCAAACCACATGTCAAAACATCACACAATGCCACTGCAGCAGCCGCAGCAGCACAAGCACAGTTCAAGAGTTTTAAATTGTTTTATATCAAAAAAAATTTTTTGGACTCTATATTTTACAAGAAATTCTATGAAAAGTAGAGGATGATCTTCAGAGATTTTTGGTGGATACTATCTAGGATACTCCTCAGCACACCATGCCACCCAAGAAGGAACAAAGCAGCAACCAAAGTAATGGAGAGGAGTCTGTGTCGCTCTCACAGGTACGAGATCTAATGCGTCAACAAAGGGATCTGTTTATACAACTCCTGCAAGAAAGCAACTTCAAGACTGTTGTGGATTTACTTGTGAACAATGTGAACACTCAGATTGACAAATTGACCAGGGAGACGCAGGAGCTGAGAAGCAGCCTGCAATTCTCCCAGAAGGACATTGATGAAGAGGAGAAATTGGCAGAGATGACTAAGAAAGCAGTCTACTTAGAGGGTCAAACAAGAAGGAATAACCTTGTTATGGATGGAATTCCTGAGGCCCAGAATGAAAGCTGGAGGGAGACTGAGGATAAAGTCAGGTGTGTGATCAAGGAGAAACCTCACCTGGAAAGAGACCGAGGCATATCATGATACAATTCCTCAGATACATTAATATAATGGCTGTACTGGGAAAAGTACTGAAAGGCACCAACATCTATGTGAATGAGGACTACACTGAAGCTGTCAGGCAAAAGCGTAAGGAACTCATTCCAGCCATGAAAGCTGCCAGAGAACGAGGCGACATAGCCTATATCCGATATGACAAGCTTATTGTCCATACCCCTACCCAAAAGCATAAGGATCAGAAAGGCACCAACGGCCAGGAGCTGGAGACAGGGGCTGGAGCTGGAACTGGAGCTAGGGACTAGTTCTCTGGTCTAATTAACTTGAGCTCAAAAATGCTGAACCAAACTGGTTTTTTTTTTAAATAGATAATAGACCCATTAATGATAAGCATCTCATTCCTGTTTCAAAGGGTCTTGTTATAGCCCATTTGAATGTCTGCAGAATTAGAAATAAGATACATTAACTTAATTATCTGATAAAAAAAAGCTGTATCGGAGACCCATTTAGATGCTACAGTTCTTGACACAGAGATCTCCATCGATGGCTATAATATTTTTAGAAGGGACAGGAATAAACATGGAGGTGGCATAGCATTATATATCAGAAATAACTTTCCGGCAAGACTGTGCTCTGAGTTTATCTGAGATAGTGTAGAATCCCTATGGGTCAAAGTGCATCTTCCTCACCAGTGCTGATTGGTTGTTGCTATAGACCTCCTGGGACTGACATGCAATACTTGAATGATTTGTGTGTTAATTGACAGAGTTACAGATGTAAATGGTGAAATATTTTTTACTTGGGGATATGAACGTAGACTGGTTTGCAAATCAGTGTCCAATGAAGAAAAAGATAGTATCATTAATCAATGCTTGTAATCTGTCTCAGATGATTTCTCAACCAACCAGAGTCTTTACTAACAGTGCTGGCAATACTTCTGCCACTTGCAGAGACCATATTTACACAAATGTTCCTGAATGCTTCACTAAACCAGATTGTCGATCTGTGGGTTTTAGTGACCATAACATTATAGCAATTACCAGGAAAACTAAAATTCCTAAATGTAAGGTCAATATAGTACATAAAAGAATGTTCAAGAAATGTATTCTGGAAAGTTTTTTGGCAGATGTTGGTGATATTGACTGGACTGATGTGTATGCTGCTCAGGAACCTGATGCCTCCTTAAATATCTTTATGGAAAGCTTTATGAATATTATTGCTAAGCATACCCCTCTGAGAAAGTGTAATGCAAAAGCAAGACCAGCTCCATGGCTGAATGAGACTCTAAAGAGCCTCATGAAGGAAAGAGATGAGGCCAAATCTACATCAGTAAAGTCTGGATTAGTGGAGGATAGATTCAAGTACTGCCAACTGAGAAATCAGGTTACAAAGCTGAATAGATTGATGAAAAAATAATTTTACATGCAAAGAATAAATGCTGTAAAGCAAAATGGTAAAGAGCTCTGGAAAACCCTTAATGAAATAATGGGGAGACGGACAACTGGTGGGCTCTCCTTTGTGGAATCAGAAGGCATGTTCCTGACCAAACCATCTGATATAGCAAATTATTTTAATGATTTCTTCATAAATAAGGTCTATGCACTAACACAGAATATGGATAATACTGATTCTAATTAAAAAGCCCATAAAAAATGAAGTGATGTTGGATAAGAGTTGCACTTTAATAGTGTAGAGGAGTGGGAAGTAAGGAAGTTGTTGAAGTCCT
The DNA here is from genome assembly GCF_019176455.1 of Solea senegalensis. Classification (NCBI taxonomy): domain Eukaryota; kingdom Metazoa; phylum Chordata; class Actinopteri; order Pleuronectiformes; family Soleidae; genus Solea; species Solea senegalensis. The sequence goes on along the minus strand of NC_058023.1, from coordinate 12,643,078 downwards.
TGCCCGAACACAGCTCAGTGGGTACTGACATGCTGGATAGTAAAGTACTTGGCCTGGCAGCTGATTATGTTTACGGTCCAATATGTCATATATTAAATGCATGCTTAATGTAAGGTAGTTTTTATCTGGAAATAAGGTAAAATTATTCCCTTACCTAAAGATGGCAGACTAGCACTCACTGGGAAGAACAGTAGACCTATCATTATTCTCCCAGTTCTTAGTAAACTGATGGAGAGAATAGTTCATTCACAAATACAGGAATACTTTGACAGTAATAGCTTGAACAGAGATTTCCAACATGCTTACAGACGTAACCATACAACTTGTTCCGCCCTTACAGTAATGACAGATGACTGGCTCAAGGAAATGGATAATTCAAACATGACTGGTGTATTACTTGATTTTAGTGTGGCATTCAATGTCATAGATCACAATCTACTGATTGGTAAATCATGAAGAGTTATCTCACAGGTAGGAAGCAAAGGGTTTATTACACTGGCAGCTGGTCTCACTCTAAGGTCTTGGACTGTGGGGACCCGCAAGGGAGCTGCCTGGGACCACTCTTGTATGCCATCTTCACAAACGATTTACTATCAGTTTTGTGTAAAGCAACTGTACAAATGTATGCTGACGATTCCACATTGTATTATGCTGCAGAAGCTGTTAGGGAACGGGACAATGTTTTATCAGCTGAGTTGAATAGGGTTTTTGATTGGATAAAACAAAATAAGTTAGTACTGAACATCTTGAAAACCAAATCAATTATCTTGGGATTAAGTCATAAACTGTCATCTGCACCACGGATGAGTCTGAACTTGGTTGGGGAACCTATAGAGCAAGTAGATAAAGTAAAATTATTGGGCACAATAATAGATGGTCAGCTCTCATGGGCAGAACATATTGATGCCATAGTGAAGAAAATGGGTTGCGGTATCTCCATGGTGAGGAAATGTCTTTCTTATGTCCCTGCATACATCGTGGGGCACGTGGCTAAATCTTTAATTTTATGTCATCTGGATTATTGTGCACCTGTATGGTCATCTGCATGTAAAGGTCAACTAAAGAAATTACAAACTGCCCAGAACAGAGCTGCCAGGTTAGTATTACACTGCTCCATAAGAACAAACACTGTCAGTATGCATCGTCGACTCTCATTAACAGTAGATAACAGGTTGGTTTTCAACACAACAACATTTTTCAGAAATACTGTTTTTTCTTCTCAACCCATTGTCTTATATAACCACATTTTCAGATGTGATCAGGTTCATTCCCATTTGACAAGGGCAGCTGCTAACGACCAGTTGATGCTACCATGCCCAAAATCAAATGCTTTAAAGAGAACTATTATTTATCGTGGCATCAATCATTAAAATAGTACCATCTGAGAATGTACTATTTAAGTTTGTGATTGGGTATGGACATACAGTATTTGCTGTATGAATGTAATAATGAATGTAATGCTGTAAGAACTAGCTTGTCTAACTTTGGGGACAGCTAATGAGGATCATTTTAAATAAACAATAAACAACAAACACAAGAGACTGATTTTCACTTAAAATATGTTGTATTCTGATCATTGTACATTTTCTGACAGAAACTGTTAACATCACAGGAGGTCTCACAGTATACAGCTATTTTTGTATAAATAATTAATATTACACATACTTGAATAAACAACATTTAGATGCATTTTTCCCTTTACAACAATATACTGACTCTGCAGCTGCTAGTAAAGTAAAACCTGACCATATATTTTGCATGCCTTTGAAAACAATAAATACATTTGTGTATGAATTTGTATTCAATAAAGCAAGTTTAAATGTCTAACCATACAGATATTTTCCAACACCCCAGTGTTTTAAATACCATTGTAGTAGTATATATTATTTTAATTACTTATTACAGTAATAATTTGGTGCAACAAAAGCTTGAAGTTGGCTTTGTAATTCTGTTCATGATCCTTGACGTTTCCACTCAGAAATATAGTCACTTTGAATGATATCTCCAATCCGCTGTCATTAAAGTGTCTGACCAGTGCAAAGTTGAACATGGTGGTGAGATTACAAGATGTGTCAGCCACAAAACGGGCACTACTTTTGGATTCCTTTTCATTCCAACAATGGCAGTCATATACTCATAACAAGTCAAAAGCGAATCAGCATAAATGCTATTGCTGATTTGACAGTAGCCTTGATAAAAGCACCAGGAAGAATGCAGTGATGAGGCTGATGTTTTGGCTTACCCCACTTGAAGCTGTAAATAAGAAGACATAAAAAAACATTAATTAACAAAAATGTTTAGACTTTGTAGTTTTATAATTAAGGGGCGACATTTCTTACATATGCCATCAATGATGATGGAGCTGGTTTCAATGTCAAAACCAGTGACGTTTTGAGCTGCATTTATCAAAACACTTGCAATCTGAGAGTTGTTCGGAGCAGATGAGCTTAAGAACTGAGCATTTAGAAAGTTGACGACTGATCCATTTCTGCAGAGGTAGATAGAAGTATTGTGTGAAACATTAGACTTTGGTCATTTTTCTTAAAGTTGAACATAATGTCAACTTACGCGAATGCCAGTACTTCCAAGCCACGAAAAGACCGAAATTCCCTGAAGAAAGGTGTAAGCTGCCAAAACAGAAAACACATTGCATTTCAAAAATTTTACTTATTTTGCCAGATGTTTTATTTCAAATGTGGTTTACTCTCTGATAAATAAATTATACAAAAAGACTTTAATGGTGACTCACCTGTTCAGTAATCATAGATTTACGTTGTTTGAATGCAGAAGATGTTGAATCCAACAAGTCAGTTGTAAATGTGTTCGTAATAGATCTGAATACTAGTCGCTTAGTTATTGTAGCTGCAGCAGTTGTAGTAGTAGTAGTTGTAATTGCAGGTGTTACTGCTGTCGGTGCAAGGGTTGTCGCAGATGGAGCATTTGTGGTTGTAGGAACTGGACCCGCTGTAACACATAAAAAATAAATAACATAATGAAGCGTTCAAATTGTATTCTTCATTTAGCTGAAACACGACAAATACTGTTGTTCAGATGCTTGCTACTTTGTGTTGGATGTAAATTAGGTACCACTGTAATGTGTTGACTAACCTGTTATTGAAACTGAGTTTGGCTCTATTAACGTGCTCAATGTAGAATTGGTATTGTTGGCAGCATCTGCAAAAGTCTGAGCAATGGCAGAGTTCTTTGGAAGCTCTGAAGTAGAGACATTTGAGTTGAATACAATCCCCATTTCTGCCTGAACTCCAGTTTCTCGAACAGTAATAGGTCTGTGTCACAAAAAGAAATGAGACATTGATCAAACAATTTTAACAGATGATTGTAACTTAATCCAAACATGTAATAAACCCACAACACTATTAACAATGCAAGTGAGCATTTGTGTTACAAAAGCAAACTTTGTGAAAAACTGAAGAATATCTTTACCTGAAGCTTTTCACACGGCATTTGCTAAACTTTGAAGGATATTTTTTCCTGTATTCAGCATTACACTGTAAAAAAAGAGAGCAACATTTAAACAATTAATTTTAAATAACAATTGCAGCTTATTACTTCTCCTTCTCCAAAGGTGCCAAACTATGTACACAATATGAAGTTTTACTTACTGGCCCTATAAGCTTTTGTGCAAGTTCTTGGAATTCAGTGCTACTTGTGTCATTGTAAGCATCTGTATATGGCACGTCTTTGAGGTCTGCTGAAATAACATATTCAGGGGCTGGGGTTATTGCCTCACTAGTAAGGGCTGAAGTTGGGGCTGTTGTCCCAGCAGTGGTTGACAGTGTGGGGGTGGCAGTCGTAGTTGCACTTGCTGCAGTGGTCTCTGTTATTGGCACTACGGCTGTGGTCACAATAGTAGTTGGTGTGGTTTGGGCTTGGGTTGTAGTTGTTGCTGTAAGAGTTGTTGAGGCTGTTGCCTGTGCTGTTGGGGCTGGTGTTGTTGTTGCTGCAGCCGTGGTTCTAGTTGTTGTTACTGGTGTTGGAGTAGTTGTGCCTGGTGTTGTAGTTGTTGTGCCTGGTGATGTAGTTGTCATCGTAGATTGCATAGTAGTCGTGGTGCCAGGTATTGTAGTTGTTGTTGTTGCTGGGGTAGTGGTTGTTATTGTAGCTGGTGTTTTTGTAGATATGACTGGTGCCGTAGTTGTGATGGCTGTTGTGGTAATAGTTATTGCTGGTGTTGTAATTGATGTGCCTGGTGTTGTAGCTGTTATTGCTGGTGTGGTAGTTGTTGTGGCTGCTGTGGTAGTTGTTTGGACTGGTGTCGTAGATGTGGCCAATGTAGTTGTTGTTTCTGGTGTTGTAGTTGTTGTTGGAGTTGTAGTTGTTTGGATTGGTGTCGTAGTTGTGGTGGCTGGGGATGTAGTTGTGGCTGCTGTTGTAGTTGTTGCAGGAATTGTAGTTGTTGCTGGTGTGGTAGTTGTGGTGGCAACTGTTGTTAAATGTCATAGTTTAGTATGTCTTCAAAAACGCGACAAAAATGTCATAGTTTAGTATGTCGTCCAAAAAGTCACAGAAATGTCATCGCTTACTATGTCGTCCAAATACATATGTATATAGATATATATATACGCATATATATATATATATATATCCTCCCAATACAGGAGGACTTTGTTTATCATTGGTTATTATTTAACTGTTACTAATTCTCTATCTGATAAAATGTAAGTGTATTAAAAAAAGTGACAAAAGATCGTTATTCGCCACAGAAAAAACGATATTGGTTGACCTCTAGTGTATGTATATGTAAAGGTCACATTAACACATAATATACTGCATGTTTTATGTATTGACACCTACATAACATTTATTCTTTGAGCAGCAAAGAACTGAAAATTCAAAAACTATTTTTTTGTGCAAATTAAACAAACGGTAGCTGTGTTTGCTTTAGTCTTCCCTCTTTGTTTCAGTTTTTATGTCGAGTTAAATCAATGGCTCTAGTTTTACCTCCCAGGCATCAGAGTGGCATCGATGTTCGAACAAGCAAGTTTCCCAAAGTGTTCAACTGTTCCTTTTCAAAACCCCAGGTGTGTAGGTTTGATTTAATTCACTAAAGTGTGGGTTGATTTAGCAAAGGAAACATGTTTTAAATCTCAGAGCTGGGAACAAGGATTTTGGGGTTCAACACAGTTTTCTGCTACAAAACATCACTCCACACATGTTATACCAAACTGCAGCTGTTATGTTTGTATTTTTGGGAAGTTTTTTTTCCTGATTATTTATAAGCAGCATCATGTTCATGTTGACACAAATCAAGAGATCAAGCTGAGAGAGTTCAAAAAACCGAATGAGCTCCGAGAACAGCTCAGAGGAGAGAGAGCGAGAGAGACAAACGGACAAAGACCATGGAAAAGTTTGGTTCCGCTTCATTCAACTATACATCTTAACTTTCACTCACTCACACACAAACCTACAACATACAGTCTTCCAAATATGCCAGAAACTAACAAAACAGTTTAAAAAAATAGTGAAAAGTCCTTTGTACACGTACACATAACAGATAACATGTTCTAAAACCCGCATGTACAACATTCACGCCCCAAACACAAGGTCGTCAGCATCTAGCTACAGAGAGTGCTTTTATAAAAAACGCAGGATTCACAGTAGTTCAAATAAAATGGCTCCTTCTTTTGTGGTTTAAATAAATAAAAACAGGTGTGAGAAAAACGACCTTCATTACAAAACAACACGCTTCAACATCTTCAGACTCGTCGGGAGCCGTCTCCGCTCTCAAATGAATTAAAAAAAAGGGATCTGCAAACACTTGTGGGTGAAAAACTTCTCCTGATCCCACACGCGCGCGCGCACACACACATACATACATACACACAGCTCATTGCCTCACCTGCTGCACCACATTAACGGTGAAGTCAACAAAAACCCTCGTTATAAAAAAATCACTGGAAAAGAAGCTTAAAGGACGCTGTTGTTCTCAAACAGTAACTCACACCGCTGCTGCCCTTAGATCTCCTACATCCATCCACCTTCATCTGTCTCCATATATTCCAACATGTCAGACCGACTCTAATCAGCTGACTGTTTGCATTCTTCAGGGGTGAAAAATAGTGGGGGGGGTTTTTCTTTATGAATGATTCAACAAGAGCCGCAAGAGTGGTGAAACCCGAGAGGCAGAGAGCGCAACAGCAAAACTATGAAAGGAGCATTCAACGTTCTTTTCTCTTTTTTTCCTTCCTCTGAAGAAGGAGGAGGGACATAGAGGTACCAAGAAGAGAGACGGATAAGGACAAAAAAAAGGGATAGTTCTCCCAAAAATTAATTGTGGCTGGTTGTGGGAGGTTGGAAACAAGGTGGTTTTACAGAGAAAGAGACGGGAGATCACTACGGAGGGAGGGAGGAAGGAAGGAAGGGAGGAAAGGAAGGCGAGCAGCAATTTCATTAGAGATTTGTCTCTCATCATCTACTTTACATAAGTTTTTGTTTTCCTCCGGATGAGCAGCTTCAGAACTTCTTGGGGCCCCAGGCTGACGCTTGTTTCGGGGCCACGCTGGTTCCGAATGTGGGGAAATCCTCCGCGCTGCTCATGTCAGGAGCCTGAAGAAAAAAATAAATAAAATGAGTGCACACATCTACAGACATATTACATTAATGTCATTTAGCAAACGCTTTTATCCAAAGCGACTTACAATGGAATTGAGTACAATCAGCCAGGGGTGGAGTCGAACTTGTGACCATGAGGTCTTTCGCACACAGGGTACCGGTCTTAACCACTGAGCCACTCCACCCACATATGCACATGGGTATTTGTGTACTAACAAGACATAGTTTATAAAACACTACAAAATCTCAGGTGTTTTTATTATCTTTTATTTGTGAAGTCTTCTTATTTTTATAGTTCTGTTTCCTTATTTATTTTGACATCTGGTGTGATTTTGTGTTGCATCTTATTTCCGAGTGTCAAGTATTTATTTTTTTTTGCTTCGACTGACTGGCATCACGTAAACTTGTTATCATCAAAGCCCTAACTATTTCAAATTATAATAAGCTACGAGCTAAGTGCATTAGAAATGCAAAATGCGCAACATTTGCACAGGAAACACTTGTGTTGTGTTGTATCAAAGTGTTATACGTTGGTTTAAAATAGTTCATCTAGAAAATTGGATCATGTTAAGCTGATCAAACAACATCAAGTGAGGGAGTTGTTTTTTTTAAGTGAGTAAGAAGCGGCCACTTATGCCGTGTTTCCATTACATGGTGTATTTGTTGTCCCCACCTTGGTCCCTGCTGCGTTCCAGGGGGCGTCCCGCACCACAAAGCCCTTAGCTGGACCTCCACTGCTGTCGTCCGCTCCGCCCGCTCCTCCTCCGTAGCGAGACGGGGGCTTCATGTAAGCGGCCAACGTCTCCGTCTCCGTCACACTGAGCATCTGAGACAAGAAGAGTCCTGTGATGGCTTTACATTTGAATCTGCCAACCTGTGTTTTAAATAGACTTTATGGTGCATTCCATTCACACCACTATTTATAAACAAATAAAACTGCTGCTATGTATTCAGCGGATGAAACCAAACAGTTGGAGCTCGGACCTTTTTACTTCCAACTACAACTGGCTTGCACATTATTCTTCTACACCGTTTTGGGTCATCTTCCATTCTATATATTCTATTATTGAGTTATCTCTATTGACTCTGCTGGTCCACTGATGACTCTTTTGCACAACAAAGAGAGAGAGAACACTCTCCTCAACTCACTGCATTTGTTCCTGTGCATGTGAAAAACACAAATCCTTGAATCCTCAAACATGACATCACAATATATGAGCGTATAAAGAGTGTAAATACGTTGATAATCCTCTCACCTAACACCAAAGAGATTTGTTTTTTGTTTTGTACCAGAAACCAACACTCTCAGGGTTTTACTGATTCAGTGAGTCGTCATCATACTTACATATTCTTCCTCCAGGTTGAGCAGGTGGTCGATGGCGTTGTCGACAGTCTCGGGAAGACCCGTCACGGTCACTTTGTCGGGTTCATCTGAACCAGGCTGAGGAAACCGGATATCCACCTGGAAATATGAGGAAAAGAACATGGTGACATGGAAGGTCACAGCAGGTTCAAACTGTTTTCTGAGTGCAGGATGGAGAACGCAACACAACAAATCTCACCTTGAACTCCTCCATCAGTTTGCGGATGGCTTTGCCGCGGGCTCCGATGATGCGAGCGTGGGTCCTCGGGTCCAGGTGAACGTCTTGGCTCACCATCTCCTGTAACTCAGCCACCAGCTGCTGGATGGACTGACGCGCCTCGTCCACGTTTCGCTCGTACCCCGAGATCACGATCACATCCTGAGAGAAAGTATCAACTTTATTTATATGTAAATACCCGTTTCCATACAAAAATCAATCAAGGGGAAAAAGAGGAGGAAACAATGTGTTCGAGGATGCGTTCAGCTACCGGACACACCTGCTGCTCGTCTCCTTTGTCGGGGAACTGGATGCTGACGTCGTGGTCTTTTCTGATTTGGGAGATCACGGCTCCTTTACGACCGATGATCTTGGGATGAAACTTGGGATCTACAGACATGGTCACCTTGAAGCTGCGCAGAGCCTGAGAGCAAAACAAAGCAGAGGGCTATTTGAACACAAACAATATGCACAGTTTACAGTATGACAGCCGCATATATCATTGCGATATCATAAATGTGTGGCACATTCAGGATTAGAAAGTCGATCATCAACTGAGGCACAAATATCAACCTGTAGCTGCATTTCAACTTAAGTTGACTTGCACCTTTATTATACTCTTCATATAACCTTTAAATAAACCAGACTTGGCCAAAACAACTAACCATTTTCTGTTCAGTTTAAATAAACACATACTCAAAACTGTCAAACATAAAAGGAGACTGCTGCAATTTTCTATTACAACATAAATAAAATTAACTAATACAGAGAACAAAGAGGAGTATGAAAGGCAGAGCTACTTATAAGATATGGAGTACTGTGTTATTGAAATCTAGAAAGTGTACAAGAGGCCTAAAAATGCATCTATAAAATGAGTTTACACTATTTGTTTACACTCAGTTTCCCACATAAGGTTAACTAACAAACATAAGGTTAACAAACAATGCTGGATTCAGATTTGTATCTACTAAAAGCTCATCATTTCTTCCTTGGATACAAACCTCAGGACATTTTAGATTATAGAGATACAGATTATAATCCTACATTTAAAATTTTGAGTTAAGAAAACATAACCTCCACTGCTGAGGTCGTAAAAGTGAGTACTAAGAAACAGAACGACTGGACTTCAATAAGAGCTGTTTACTCTGTCCTCCTGCTCAGCCTGGAGTTCTTTCACCCGCTCCAGCAGACCGTGTTTGGCTCGCTCCACGTTTGCCGCCAGCCCCGTCACCTTGATCACGTCCAGCTGCTTCTCAGGCTGCGGCACCCAGATGTTCACCTGCACCACAACACACACAAACACGCAACCACACATCACTTACATCGTCTCCTGAAAGGTAAAAAAAGGAGAAAATCCTTGACTTTATGTATCCTACACGTGTCCCTTGGCCAGAAGATGGCGCCAGAGTGTTAGCTAACCTCATACTCCTCCATCATCTTCCTGATTCCACTCCCCTTCTGACCAATGATGTAGCGATGCAGCTCATAAGACACCTCCACGTCCTCGGTTATGGGCACCAGCGCCTGGAGGAGGAGATGGTGACAAGATTGTTATTTAGAAAAAGGTGAAGACGGACGACATCAGATCTTTAACAGAAGACAAACGGTGTCTTACCAGCAAGGCAGTTTTGGCCATCTCACACTTCTCTACCCTCCCAGAGATGATGATGATGTCACACTTGCGGGGAACAAACTCTGCCTCTGGACTCACTTCACCATTTTCTTGTGGTGGAGGCTCCTGACCTGAAAAATGACCATGACAACTTGTATGTGTGTATTTGTACGTGTGTAGAATGAGGCTGCAGCGAACCATAATTTTCATAATCGATTAATTTGTCCATTATTTTCTCGATTAATGGAGTGATTGGTCCAGAAAATGTTGAAAAATGTTGATCTGTGTTTCTCAAACCTGGAAATGATGATGTTCTCAAATGTCTCGTTTTGTCCACAAACCAAAATGATTCAGTTTTAATGATTTCTTTGTTTTATGGAGCAAAGAAACCAGAAAATATTCATATTTAAGACGCTGAAAAAACAGAAAACTTGTTTTAATTGTTGGAAAAAAAAACACACTCAGAGTGGTTCATCGATTATCAAAATTGTTCATTAATTTAGTCATCGATTTGAGTAATTCAGCCCTAGTGTTGATGCTGGTGGACACAGAGATGTTATGTTTTAATTTTTAAAACTTCTCTCTGTTGCTTGTGTGTTTGTTTAGTCATTTTAAACTGTTGGAAATCAAGATAGTGATGTTCAACAACAAAATAATAAAGAAAGAGTATATATGGCCTTATTGAGCATATGTGTTTCCCATACCTTTCTATTAGCAGGTGCTTTTGCCAAATCTACATTTATGGTATTCCTACACCTACATTCTTAGATTTTCAACACATGCAGAGAGCCTTTGTGCTGCTACTGCAGCAGTTACACTTCTGTGTGTTATATTTCTGACCTGCAGCGCTGTCGTCTCTCTCTGGGAACTTGATTTGAACCTCGTGCTCCCTGGTGAGGTGCTGTATGCGGCAGCCTTTGGGCCCCATCACAGCGCGGTGGTAGCGCTGAGGGATGGCAACCTCCACGCTCACCTGAGACTCCTGCTCAAGAGAGAGGAGGAAGGACAAGAGCAAGACAGCTGTGTAACAACAGAACTGACACAGAAACACAAATCATGTTCACACGGGGGAAACCGTTTCCATCACAAACCACTGAGCAAAATATGCTTTGAGGCTTGTTAGTTATTCCCCAAAAAAATATCTGGATGTAGAGTCCTTGAAAACATTAAATGTCCTTATTGACTTCTCGATCCTGCGTATAAAATAAAATACCACCGCTGTTAGCAGTGTATTCTTACAGAACTTATTTAGCTTCAATCTGTACACAGATATCGCCAGGAGTCTTTCCAAAGTCAGTCGCAGATTATAAAATACAGCAAGAACACACTTTTAATCACAACAATTGGTTTTTAATTTGTGTCTAACCAGGTCCTCGATGATCTCTTGGATGCGTTTCTTTGCAGCCTCCACACAGTCTTTGGCTCCCTTCAGCGTGACCCGCTGACTGTTGGCTCCAGTACGAGGGAAGCTCACAGCCACGCCGCCGTACTCCTCGGCCAGCTCCCGCAGCACCTGGCCTCTCCGACATACAAAGTGGCGGTGGTGGCGGACGTCCACCACCATGCTGTCCTCCACCACATCATCCTGGAGGAGGAGAGAATGGGGAAAATAGTGAGTGGAGGGATATTTTAGGGAAACCACTAAATTCCCGCTTTTGCCATTAAATTTGCAACGGTTTTCAGAGACATATAATATTCTGTGTTTGCCAAGCACATTTAAGCACAGAGTATAATTACCAGGTTTTTGACCAGATTTTCCAGCTCCTTCTGAGCCTGACGAACAGCCTCCTCCTTCCCCACAATGGTGATGAGCTCCTGCTCCGTGTCATCTGGTGACGGAAAGATAATCCTGGCTCCCGTCCTGTCCCGCACACGGCGGATATTTGCCCCACCGCGGCCAATTAAGAATTTATGGTACTCCGGTTTTGCCTGCAGCTCGGCTGTGAAGTTGTTGATTTGCTGAATAGGGCGAGAGAGGCGACAGTAACTCACTTTACAGTCATTCACTCTTTTGATCCACTCACACACATTTTTCCTCTCCCACCAAACCTTTTCTTCTGCCAGCTGGAGCAGCTGTTTCTTGGCCTTCTCCACTTCTCCAGCTGGCCCTCTGATTGTGACCTTGTCTGAGCCAGAGCCTTCAGCGGGGAAATGGATGTGGACGCCACCGCAGTCCTCCATGATGGAGCGCACAAGGCAGCCCTTGGAGCCAATCAGAGAGTTGTGCAGTTTGGCTGGGATAGCGACCTCCGCCTCTTTGATGTTTGCCTGGTGGAATGAAGACGGAAAGAAGACATTTGTGGGTTTAAGGGACTACAGTTGTAAAATACTCAAACCTCGAGTTTTAATTAATTTGAACTCTTGTTTTGGTGAGATGTCATTTTAAATATTAGTCATTAGACGACCGGGTACCCGACTCTGCAGAGAGATATTGCATTGTGTGCACACACAGAGAGGGACAAAAACATGCGGCTCCTCACACGACTTGTCCACTGACATCGACAAATCACCTTTTCTCTTAATGGCCTATTAGTCATAATGTTTTGACTTCAGCATCCTTGGAATCCTATAACTAAAAAAAACAATAATTTGGCAGTTTATCGTCTATCTTTTTTGTTTTTTTGTTGTTTTTTTTAGAAAAAGTGGGGAAGGAAAAAAAAAGAGAGACTCAGAAAGATTTTTTTTTTTTAGCTCATTTGCTATAACGTGAATAAAAAGGTTTTACTGATGCCAACTAATGACAACTTCCATCTCTTGAATCTTGAATCCATAAACTCATCTCATGCCAACAGGATATTTTGGGGACCGTTAACAAAAATAAACCCTCACAGGCTATATAATCAGGACAAACCAGTTCTCACCAGTTCTCTCTGGATGGCGAGGATTCGCTCTCTGGCCGCCTCACAGTTGCTCTTTTTGCCTGTGATGACGATCATCTCTGAGTTACTGTTCTCTGTCGGGAGGTCGATCTTAGTGTTGGTCTCTTCACGGATCTGGCGGCGCAAACAACACTTAAATTAGACGTGAATAACATATCTATGGGTCATACATAACATTTCCTTAACATATGATGTGTGTCAATGTAAAATCACAATGTTGCCTTTTAAGTATATATATGTGGTCTCACCTTTTTGATGTTGGCGCCACCCTTACCAATGATGTTTTTGTGAAACTGCTTGAAGATGGGAACAGAGAGTGAGAAGCTGTTCTCAATCTACAAGAGAAAAAAGAAAAACTTAAAAATAGAGAAACGGAAACAAACAAAGACAAGACGACAGAGAGTGCTGCGTCGTACCAGGTCAGCGATGATTTTCTGGAGGAATTTGGCACATTTCTCCACCTCGTTCTTCGGCCCTCTCAGCTGGACAATGTCACTCTTCTGCGACGGGTCAGGGAAATTGATAATGACCTGGGAGTAGATGAGATAATATTCATAAAGATCAAATTAAATCTGAGAGAAAATAAGTTATTTCACAAGACTGACAGCAGGAATGGCCAGAGCGGACACTCACCTCAGGAAATTTATCTCTGACTTCTTTGATCTTTTCTCCCTTCTGGCCGATTATTGTACGATGGAACTTCTGCTCCACTATCATGTCTTTGGTGCGTTCGTTTTCCTGGGAATGGGGGACACTCATAATAAGGATAAGGCTGTCTTTGCTTTATGTACCAAGCACTGAAGTAGTGAATAAACCAGTCTATTTTAACACTGTTCTCACCATCCTCTGGACCATCTCAATGAGTTCTCTGCGTGCTAGCTGCACTCCTTTTGGGTCCCCTTCGATTCGGACCAGACCACTTCGTTCGGAGTCCTGGGGGATTCGTACTGACACTTTGTACTGCTCCTTGATCCGATTTACTGCAGGGAAGAAGAGGGAGAAATGATTGCGTTTGCTTTTACATACATTAAATCTTGGTGGGTGGTTTCTCCAAAATCCTTAACATCAACTTAAATCATTTAAAGAAATGGCAAACCCTGAATGCTAGCAGTGTAAGTGCAATTGCCAGTTATTTCTTTTGAGATCATTACAACGCAAGACTTCTTACTGTTGGCTCCGTTCTTTCCAATGAGGTGTCTGTGGAATCGCTGGTCTATGATGACTTCAGTATAGTCCATCCTCACCAGCTACACAAAGAGGAGGAGTTAAGAAGTGACTTTGAGCATCATGGGTCAAAGTGGTGCAGTACTGAATCCTGTCAAATCCATCTCTGTGCTTCTATGGTCTTTGATCCTATGAGTAAATGCACTGAAAAAAAACCTATATAAACCTAACTGATGTGGGTGTGTGCGTTATATCCAAGTCATCATTACAGCAAACTAGGTATGCGCCGAAAAAGACTTTTAACACCGAAACAGGACCTTGTGATGACGCATGCATGCAAAAACTGCAGCCAGAACACGCCCGTCTATTCCCGCTTCGAGTCTGTCCAAGAACAGTTTGGAACATCAACTAAAACGGTTCCAACAAGATGTGAGAACAGCACCTATTAAATGCTGGAAAGTCTTTTTGCTGCATACAGTGCAGATTAAGAACTCCCAGCCACATTCACTGGATCCCCCTGCATAATAAGGATCATTACTAGGAAGTGGGGAGTAGAAATGGTCCAGGCTACGTTGGATAGCTCGTGCGCTTCTACATCAATCCATTAAAATGTTTCTTGATTGATTTATTCTTTGAAGCATGAATATTAATCTATACAATTGCAATGCCTTGACTTTAGTGAGGTAAGTACACACAGTTCCAGCCATGACAACAAAATTAGATTTTATAATTGACATCACAGTTTCTTTCGGTAGTTCGGTTTTGGTTGCGTTCCTGATTTTCGGTTTCGGCCAACAATTTTCATTTTCGGTGCGTCCCTACAGCAAACAGTAATTATTCTGTAAAGGTTACCTACTAACATCCATAAACTTATTGCCTACAGGATTATATTTTTGAAAATAAGTTATTATAGAAACCAACAACAACAATCCATTGTTTTGAAAAGTTGGATTTTGAAGACGTTTAAGAATCAATGAGTGACTACTGACCAGGTCCTTGATGATCTCCTGTATCTGAGCCTGAGCCAGCTCCACCTCCTCTGTCGGGCCCTCCAGACTGATGCGCTCCTCACCATCCGTAAATTCAATGTGAACCTACACATGCAAATCAAAATGAGCCCATTAAATATACGCTGCTCCTTCTCAAATATTAGTCTTATGCCCCTGTTCCTGTTTTTCATATTATCTGTCATGCTGCTGCCCCCTCTCCATCTCTCATGTGACTCTTCATGTGCACACAAGAACGAAAATCACACACACTGGCTCTCACCACTTACCCGCGGTAGCTGCTGTGTGATTCGCCCGATGTTCTGTCCTTTTTTGCCAATGATGAAACGATGTAGCCATGCTGGAGCGGTAACCTCCACCACCATCACACTCTTCGCCTGCACAGAGACAAAAGAAAATTTCAAACTTGGAAGAGCAAATTTCTTAGCTTAGCATCCTCTGTCTACACACTTCTCTCTCTTCTCACCTTGGCGTAGACCTGTGTTAGTGCTGGTCCCAGCTTGTCGGGCTCCCCTCTGAGGATGATTGTCTCTGAGCCAGAGTCCAGAGGAGGCATCTCCACTGACACGCCCGTGGTCTCAAGGATCTCCTGCAGGGTGTTGCCCTTTGGACCAATGATGTACTTATGCTGTGACTTCTTCACCTCTACAGAAATGGTGGTGGTCTTCCTCTTCTGCAGGGTGGGCAGGTACAAGAGTGATAAGTTATGAGTGGCGTGAAAAAGACATCCACTGTAAAAGAAGACGGGCAGTGGGAGGATGTGGTATAACACAGGAGTCAAGTGTGGTAAAGATGGGAACAGGAAATAAAGGGAACAAGCAGGAAGAATGTGGCGGGTAGCGATTCGAGTGAAGAGAGAGAAAAGGTGAGCAGAGTAGGAGGGAAAATGATTGAAAGCAAGAAAGCACAAAAAAAATGCATTTGTTTTCACCTCATACATACATAACATTAGCATTCTCATCCTGTTGTTCTCTGCTAAAATCCAATTTTCTCTTCACATTATCTCCGGGCTTGCTCCTTCCCAGAGCTTATCTGGTGCACACTTACAAACACACGCACTTCCTCTCATCCATCCATCGTTTATAGTTTCTTGCAACATTGTCTGAACCTCCTAATTCCAAAAACACACACACTTGTCAAACATTTTTATCATAGATGAGGTTTAAGATCTAGGTGGAGATGGAGGTAACTTTGAGACTGTGGGAAGAAGCACACATTAAACATCACCACTCATGCATGTGAAGCTACACAGCCTGAAACTGAGCCACAACCTGCTGCTGCTGCTGCTGTAGCATTTGGCTTTGTTCTTTTTTTTTTTCCCTTTCTATGCTTCCATTTTTGATGTTTAGTTAGTGTTGATGGAAAAAGATGAACGCAAATGAAAAGATAATAGACAAGTAAAAGACAAAATAAAACAAATATATGGTGGAAAATAGAAGTGAATAAAACAGCAGCATAAAATGGACGTAAAATAAGAGAAAACTACTCAATATTTTTGACTCCGGGTAGTACAAAACAAGGTGTTTTTAAGGTTAAGATAATAGTATGACTTTTTGACAGTAAAGACAGAAACACATGCCATGAAATAAAGGTCTTTGTTTGGCACTGAAGTGTGAATGCTGCAGTTACAGAATATATTATGCTGCAGATTTTGCTTCTACCATTAGTCCACCTGAATACTCAAACACACTGCAGTGGGATGAAATGGACAGTATGTCATTTCTGCTGCTCAGGGTCTGACAGTCAAAACACTAACAACTTAAATTGATGACTTCAGGAAGAAGCACAGGCTCATGGGAATTGCTGTCTTGTGTGATTTCCTTGTGCATTTAAGCCAAACACACAGAATGACTAGTGTAGGAGCCAGTATTGAGTTCATTTAGTTTAGAGTTACTTTAAATTATTAATGCAGGATTACTTGTTACAGTGAAACATGTGAACAGTTAAATTAAACTATTATTTAGGTGAGTAAATATTCCTCCTTTATTAGATAAATCAGTTCTGCCAAGTTAGAGCAAGCAGAGTGACATGATCTCCATGATCACGGGGAACAATATGTACCTTGTCATCATAGATGGCTCGAATGCGGTTGACCGCTAGGGCGACAGCCTCCTTTTCACCGGTGATAACAATCTCGTCCTTGGGCAGACTGGGAGGAGGGATGCTGATGCGGGCGCCTGTCTCCTGGCTCAGCTCCTGCACAAGCCGGTTGTGGGCGCCAGCGATGAAGGGGTGAAAGGCCTTCTCCAGGGACAGACGCTCCACCGCACGCTTGTCCTGGTGAGTGGGTGAGCGAGGAGGCAAACACTTTCATTACCGCACAGCAGAATATGAAACGTGGTGAACTCTGTGGTTAGGGATCAAGGGATCAAGAAGTAATTCAATATCATAGAATGTATATAAAAAGTGAACACAGTCTTCTGGTGGCAAAAAAAAGTCTTCCTGTTTTACAACCAGGCTCCTGTTAAACAATACAAGCTGACAAGACACAGTGGTGTCCACTCATATGTTTAAAAGGGAACATAGTTCACAATATTGACATCATGTTTTGAAGAAAAAAAACCTGAAACTAGATCTAAAGATCATGAACTGATCAGGAAAATAAGCTCATCTTCCCATATGCTTACAATTAAAAGTGTTACTTTCTTGTTAAACACCCTGCAAAGTAGGAAACGTCAAATTTTTATGTTCAGTTTATTCAATATTTACCAGTAATTGTGTAGAAAGAGACAATTATAGACTAACGACACTAAATGGTACAGTCGGAACAAAAGGTAATACAATTGTTTTTAATTCACACATCAGTCCCCCTTGCAACCCCTCTACATATTTTAAAAATTGCACAAAATATCAAGCCCACATTCTGACCTGTTCGGCAGAGATGAGAAGAATCTCATGTCGAGCTTTTTCGATGCCCTCCTTTGTGCCAGTGATGCGGATGTTGCCGCTCGGGTCGTCAGGACGTGGAATAGCGATCTTCGTGGCCGTCTTCAGCTCCAGCTCCTGCAGCTTCTCACCGTTCTTACCGATAACAAAGCGATGGTGCTCCTTGGGGATGGCAACTGTAGCTGAGGCCTGGGGAAGGCAAATGAGATTAAGTTATACAACAGTGACAGGGCAAAAATAATAACAGGATGAGAGAACATTATCTTGCCTGAAATAATTGTATTAGTATTAGATAAATATCATCTCCATCAGATAACGTTGACATACTGTATGTCCATTAAAAACCAACTTTGTTGATGCAGCACTTTCAGATTAAAGGATAAAGACGTTATTTTCTCCATTTGAGCAAATATGTGGTAAAGGTAAACAAAAAGTATTTGACTTTGCGAAGAGTACAGATTGTTTTCCATACTATTGCGCTGAAAACTGCAGCTCAGCTAAACAGGTGGAGCTCACTGCAGCAACTGAAGTATAAATCAGCAAGTTTGCCGAGAAGAGGCCGCTCTAGGGAGATGACGGCCATTTTTCACCTCAACTATTTGTCCATAAGTAGCCGACCTGTGCAGCAAGTAGTTTTCTATCTGCTGCAAAAACCACTCATACTTGTTTTTCTTCGGATCGTGTTAAAATTATCTAACAAAATATTAACCCCTAATTGTCCGGATGTCAGGAGAGGAAATGAGGGCCAAAAATAAAGAATTTAACATCCATGCAAATCCAAACTATTGAAAACAAACGTGCAAGAATTGTGAAATAATACCACAACTTAATCTAAAAGTAGACTAGCAGAAAAACATATTATAAACTTTCTTTATTTGAAAATGTGTTATTGAGGTTTTCTGAGCTAATTCTTGCTAATAGATATAGGCAAGAAAACATGGCTGACATGCACAGTTCACTCCACAGTGTTGAGATTGAATATAACATATGCACATATGCACATAATAAAATAACCTGCGTCTGCAGTCGAGCCACAATTTCCTTGCGAGCCTTCATGACAGAGTCCAGTTTGCCGGTGACCATGATGGACAGGCCCTGGTCTTTAGCCAGGGATAGCTCAATATGGGCCCCCGTCCTCTGCATGATTTCCAAGCACACTTTGGCCTCTTCACCCTCCCCGAACTGGCTGTTGTCCTTGTAGCGACGCTCCTCCAGGGGCACGTGAAACACCTGGGGACAGAGCAGGTTAGAGGGGAGGAGGGGAGGTGTTCACTTTTCAAACAACCCGTCTTCATTGTTTGTTTTTCATGTAACAGTTGGATTTTACTGAGCAGTTAAAAATTCAAAGCAGCTAAAATTGCCTGGTGTCAAAAAAAAACCAAAGAGCAGACAATGTAAGACAGAAACAGTTTTAGGATTCATTCATTTTAATAGCAACAATGTGTCTATATTTTGTTATTTTGTCCTTTTTAAAGTAAAAAGAAAATTAGAAAGTGAGCATAAGCAATGGTAACTTCTTTCTTTCATTCATTATGCAAGTGTACATGTACAGTAGGTGTTTCTGTTTATATATGCAGTCAGTGGCTGTTTAACCTGGGTGATGATAGAAGCTTTAATGGGCCTGATCTTGCTGCCCCATGCTGAAGCCGGTTCCCCAGCCTTCTCTCCTGGCGCTCCCTTCTCCGGCAGCGGAGGGAAGGCTTCCAGGTAAGTGGGGATGTAGGCTTCATCCTCTGGGACGCAGCCTGGCCCAGAGAGAGAACGATAAAAAAAGGGTCAGGACGAGGTAAGTAAACAGTCTGCATGCAAGGATGAATACAAGAGATAACAACAATACCTGCCCTATAGAGAAAGCTTTAGAAGGTATGACAGGTAAATAGTAGAAAATACTTGTTCTCTTGGACTGGTGTGGCTAACTAGTGTGGGCTACATCGATAAAAGCATGTTAGCTGATGACAGGACTCTACCTGTAATCTCATGGTCCTTGAGGCCACTGCGATGTTCCGCAAAGCTCTCCGGGGTCAACACAGCCACTGAGCTCATGGTTCAAGACTTATTCCGCTATTCCACTGAGAAGAAGAGGGCAAAAAAAGGGGACAATTAGATGCTTTATCTGCTTGAGATTTCATATTCACAAAGCAAACTACACCATCTTTAGGTCTGCTATACACAGGCCCCAGAAGCTCAAAGATGTGTCTGAACTGACGCAGTGCCCCAACACCTGAGGTGCTCCAATTAACACTTTACATGCCTCAGGCAAACAACAAAACCAAAGCAAATCAAAGCCTCAGGGATGGGGTGATCACAAGTCATACATTAAGTGGCTAAAAACAACTGCTGCTCACATTCTTTACGAACATGATCTTGTCAAGTTACTTTGCTCCAGTGGCTCAACCAAGACAGAAAAAACTGAAAAAAGATATTTGCAAATCTCCAACTTTGACCGACAGAAGAGACCGACTTAGTGAACACAGAAGGTTGCAGGACTTAGGGAGACTATTGTGGTTATCATGGATGAAATTAAATTGACTTGAATACTTAAAAGCCCAAATTTACAACATCCTCGTAAAAAAATGTGGTAGTGAAGGAGATCTAATTCTGTCCCTTAAATCCCCCTTTTCTTAAATAAATTAATAGATAAATTTATGGCTGGTAGGTAGGTAGGTAGGTAGAGTAATATTTTTGTTTTCAACCAAGAAATCTTTGCTGACAGCCAAAGTGATCTTTCTTACTCCTAAACAGATATGCACATTAATCTGTGGATCTGCTATGTTGTACTTGATGATGATGAATTAATGATGAATTTGAGTTACTATTTAAAAACTTTTTTTTCCTGTGCTTCCAGCGTGTATTCAGATGAGAAAAGTCACGCAAAAATCTGATCCTGCTGGTTCAGTCACTGCTTAACCACTTTTAAAAGCCAAAAGAAGCAACTGCAGTCAAAAAAGTGCAAGATAGATATTCTCTGTGAGAAATATACAGCAACACTGCTTAGTCTATCTATGCTGACCATAGCGAGTCCAGCCTTACCTGCAAAAGGTCAATTGCCAGAGAGTCCGTCCAGTTAGCGGCTACCGTAGGCGCTTCAGTGTGAGTGTTTGTTTCAGCTCCTGAATGCACATGGGGGAAAAAATAAGACTAAAAGTCCACATTGTAAATCAAAAAGCTCCAAAGCACAGAGACCGAGTTAATACTATAAACACCCACACTGCACTGCACCTTATACAGTTTGGGTCCAATTCACTCTCCTCCTTCTCAGTCCCCTCCCATTGCTCTGTTGCTCTTCCAATTGTCCCTCCTTAAACTTTTACAAATTCAATGGCCCAGAAAAAGTTGTAATAAATGTGAAGACAGAATGTAAGTTTACTGTACAAGGTAAACAAAAAAACTCTGTCTTTCCCTCTGTGATTTGAAAATTCAGCCCTTCATCCTCTGGACTCACAGGTGGATATTAGCTTAACACGGCACAGCTGCTTAATCAGACACCACAAACTCATGCTCAGCATTGATTTGCATTCCAGTGAGGTCTACACAACGGATACTGAACATGCAAAAATAGTAATAGTATGCACAACATGCAGAATAAACTGGCTGATGCAACAGTGCACGAAATATGAAGATTACACTCATTTAGTTTTAGTGAAAGTTGAAATGTGGAGTCTATTTTAATACTCTTAAAGATACATAAATGAAAAAATCTCACATAAATCAATGTGTGTTGTGTGCAAAGGTGGAATATAATTGTACTATTTAAGTACTGAAGCAATTTTTTACTCTGACATTACTTTTTTTTTACAATTATAAGGTTACATTACTACATGAATACTTGTGGCACTTGAAGCACAGTTAACAAAAGTTATTCTTTAAAAAGCATGAAGGGCTTTTTAATAACTGCTTTTACCTCAAGCAAGAAGTTATGTTTATAGCTGCATGTGTCTGTCTGTGAATAGAGTAACTTTAACAGTAAAGGACAATATTTGGTTGTGATGTAGATTATGGGGGTAGATAAAGGAAAAAATTATATTTTAGTGGTGATCTGGATACAAATCCAGATTCAGAATTTTAACAAACAAAAAAAAGTTCACCTTGCAAGATAGGGAAGATTTGCACTTGATTTTTGTTTTTGCTATTTTTACTTTAGTAGTGGATCTCAATGCATCATCTTTATTCATGTTAGATAAAAAAAATTTAATTGCAGAAAATTAAATAAATTTGACCAAATTCAAAATTAAACAATTTAACTCTCCTGTAATGGACACGATCTGTCACCAGATCCCTTATTATCTCAAGAGTGAGTATAGCTGCTAGTCTCCTGTTGTGAATAATCACATTCTAACACAATGGTAAATTGCTAATAATCCCACAAAGAGATTAAATTCAAAAAAGCAGGACAGAAACAAAGGAGCTAATAACCGACTACAACGTCTGGTAGCTATTGTTACCATCAATATCACAGTGTCACCAGTTTGCAGCCGATAAATAAGAAGTATTTACGGTGATGTTATCCCACCCATGCCCGATGCTCAGTACCACGATACACTATCATCTTTCTGGCCGACTAACATCTTTGACTACTAGGCTTCACGATGCACTCGTGCATGGCTGTTCTTATTAGCTGGAAGGCTACGTTACCCTGTGCTAACCCAAGCAGGTGCAAGCGTTCTGTTAGCCGTGTTCGCTAAGCTAACACACATCACTATGCTCCGACCTCAGCCGGGGATGATTAGTGCGCAAGGACTTTCTGATAATCGGCTAAAAAACACAAGCCGGGCATCCTGCAAGGCAGGCAGATAACCAGCTCCAGCGCGCTAGCACCAGGGGCACTAACCTGGCTAACCCAGACTGCTTCTAGTTCCAGTCGAGCCGACTTTCCCTCCATTTGCCTTCTTGCACTGTGTTCAAATTTATATAAAACGCGTAAATAAAATAGATAGAGGAGTCCTACCTTACAGAGAGAAAATAAAGCAGAGGGTGTGTGTGTTTGACAGGTGATGGTGTAAACACAGATGTGATTGGTCTACGAGCATTTCCTCTGCCGGCGGAGTGATACCAGCATACGCTGACTGCGACTCACCGAGTTTAAAGCAATTGCCGCAGTATCTTTGCGCATCGGAGCGTCCGAGTTAAATAGATCCCCATATGTGGTATCTCGTTGTTGCGTTCCGTTGTTATATTCAGCTGGTTGGTAAACACATCGTGTCCTTGCTGATAATCAACTAATGACAGGATAACTAAAGTAATTCGGCTTTAAAGGCCTACGACAAAACATCAAATTGACCGGGTCTACTTCTCATTCATAATGGTCTGCTCTGCAGAAGTCACAGCAGCGGACTATAATAAAGTTATTATTTGTAGTTTCAGGGCCGGCACAAGTCCAATTTATTTAAATTATTGAACGGTTTCGGAACAGAAAAGCAATTTATTTATAGAAATACAGTAAGTTGTTTAGCAAAGTAAAAATAAATCGTCAATAAAGAATAAAACTTGTTAGAAAGAAACTAATGATTACACTTGTGAGAGAATATGCCCAAATTGTAAGATTTAAGTTTTTTAAATTGGCTTTAAAAATTAGCTTGATATAAAGTTTATTGTTCGTTATTATTTATTTACTGCAAATTATATCAATAATCTGGAGAACGATCAATTTAAACTTTTTCCTACATAATTACATATATAATACAAATATTTTGGTGCAGTATAATTCTTGAGAAATACTGTTTTCCTCAATTTAACGCTTCATATTAAATTGTTCCAAACTGAGACACTAGGTGGAGGTAAAATACAAAAGTTTAGTACACACGAGAGGATTGAGGGAGGGACTGCACCTGCCAGACACCTGTTTTTAATTGTGCACCTTTTAAACCATGAAACCATGCTTACAGCGTCTGTGTCACGTGATTCTATTTATAGTGGTAGTAATGAGCGTATTATGATGTATAAAACATTGCAGTTCATTGTTTAGAACTGAAACAATTAAACTTCACTTCATATAAAACATAGTAGTAACTCACTGCTATTCTCACATAGCACATTCCATAAATTGATAGGTTTAATTGGACTCTGTGAGTTGTTCTTATTGCAAAAGCAAAGATGTGCAGACCCGGAAAATGTCGAAGTTCTAAAAGTCGTTCCTTCAAAATAAGAGTCTTCAACACAAAACAAGAAGAATTACGCGTTAGTGTTTCAGTCATTGCTCGTGATGTTGGCAAACTATTATCCATCCATGGCTGTACACCTTTGTGTAAACTGTTCAATCACTTTTTTGTTACCAGCACTCCAGTGTATTACAAACCCTATGTTTTTGTTTTGTTTTTATCTAATTTTGTTTAACATTTAAAGTTATCAAATGTTTTTGAAGTAGTTGTTGCTGGTGTCTGGAGTCTCATTGTGGAGTCACAATGATACACATTAATATACTTATGTTATAATATATGTATTATTGTTTACAGGCAGTGCCCTTTATATTTTCTGATTGGCAAGTGGCAACATTTTGCCGTTTCCATTATTTCAGCCCAAACTCAACTATATTGTCCCTCAAGGAATATGCCTTGAATAAATGCAAAACACACATATGAACCATACAAAAAGCCATACAAATACATAAAACACATCAATATCACACCTTTTCTGTTTTTCAAAATCCGTTACACAAAACCATATTAAACAATGCACAATGGATTTATTAACTACGTTAAATTGCACTGTAAAACATTTGCTGGGTCTTGTACAGGTATTTCACAGCGTTTGATATTGAGCTTTTATTTTGAAATACCAAACCGGATTCTGCAAACATTAAAGCATGTGACTTGTCGGTCAGCCGCCTGGTGCCTCCCTTTAGTCCCCTCTCGCTCTGTCATACATTCAACGGCTAACAAAGACGGGACAACAAGGGGGGAGATGGGAGCTCACACAACAACCATGTCAGAGACTATATCCAGAATAAACTGACCGCATCTCTTTTATTTATTGTGTTATAACAGTAAAGTTTAGCTATATCCCGGGTCGATTTTAACCTCACCCTTTCTCTCTCTTGGAGAAGCCAACTACAACATGTTAGACTGTCAACATTAAAGCCGCCGAATGACTGAGGAGACACAACCAGAAATGTCTGAATACAATTGGTGAGTTTTATTTCAAGAAAAATAAATGTTTAAACCAAATTATTATCATGAATTATTGGTTCAGCTAGTGACGTTGGTATACTCTCGAGATCTGAGCTTGTAAGCACTTGTTTTCTAATGTAAGCCCGCTGAAATAGTTGACTTTTTGAATAAGATTATAGTAACTGCGTTATACTGTAGAGTAATTGTGTGTACCTTTGTTACTGCTGCAGGGTTTTTCCTCTGCATCATATTTTAACCTTATATTTAACAGATGTTTCATTCTAAAATGAGATTTAGCAGTGGAATATTTAAATAGCCTGTCCATGACACTTGTTTATGTATTTCGGTTACTGATATTCAGATCACAACTAGATTTGGAATTACGTCTGTGGTAATTTACCACTAGCACTATCTACAATGGTGTCCTAAAATATGAGGTCTATAGGAGAAAGTGGTGCTGGATTGCCTTTTTCTGTGTGTTTTCTTTTTCGACACACCTCTTTCTGTCACTGCTTCCTGGCCAGCGTGGAGCTTCCAGTCACATCACTTGTATCATAGTTGATTTTCAATCAGGCAAGAGCCCCCCTACCCATTTTACACAGAGAGAGAGGGAGAGAGAGAGAGAGAGAGAGAGCCAGTAGTGTCCAGAGCAGATGGCAAACTGCACACAGACAGACACACAAAACATTGTGTTAATGGAAACTCTCTTTAAGCACTTAAGGAGTGTTTTCAAGCTGGTCTGATTTAAGGGATCGCACTATATCTGATATGAATTGGATTCACCGGGACAAATACACTTACTGGAATGAATGACTGGCCCAC
This sequence comes from Solea senegalensis, assembly GCF_019176455.1. NCBI lineage: Eukaryota > Metazoa > Chordata > Actinopteri > Pleuronectiformes > Soleidae > Solea > Solea senegalensis. The sequence goes on along the minus strand of NC_058023.1, from coordinate 12,617,452 downwards.
TGACCCAGTCAGAGTGTGTCAAGTCCAGTCGACTGGATTGGGTGCAGCTATTGAATGAAGCAGGTCGGAAGAACAAAGACAAACAAAAGACCCAAATTCTGAAAGAAAGTCAGACAGGGGAGATGTGACCTAATGTATACTCTAGTATAGTATATGCTAGTGAGGATTCACACCCACCTATTAGAGGTTTATATGCCACTCTTCTCTGTGGACAATGATAATAACCAGAGGGCTAAAACTGAAACCTTTAAAAACCTACATTACACCCAGACACACCTACACTGATGTAGTATGTCTTGTTCTCAACTGTTTGAGAGGCCATACAGATATTATTAGTGTATATAATATATATAGTATAATATATCTCTTAGGTTATTAAGAGAAGAGGTTACAGGTTAATTGTGTGTGGTCATACAAGGCTTGAGGTATTAAAATGAACCTCATGAAAATGTTATTCAGTGCTCTGCTACTTTATTATTTCGCTTATTTTGAAAATGGCTGCTTGTCCACGGCACACAAATGCATTCTCTCCAGACTGAAAGGTAAAACCCTGTCTGTCTTTTTATTGTAAGATCACTATCTGACTGTGCTGCGTGCACAGCTCCTTCAAACTGGTCTGACGAGCTGGTGTGCTTTCTCGGTAACAAATAGCTACTGGTGGTGTGGTGAGGTGTTGACTCAGATTACAAACAGTGACGTTTTTGTTGTTTGTCTGCTGGTATTTAGCAGTGTTGTCGATTGTTTAGAAGATAATGTAACTACATAGGAAAAAACAAACGAAATCAACAGCCAGTAATATTCCATAAACCACTCTGTAAATGTTCCATGAGGGATTTCCTTGGGAAAAAAATTAAAGACAATGTCGTCTTTAAAAAAAAACAAACAAGAAATAAAAACCTACATTTCCCACAATGCATTTTAATAGCACCTTTCTATAGGACCTTCTCTTTGAAGCAAATGTCTTTCAAATTCGTTCAAAGTCTACATACCTCTAGTCTGAAGCACAGATTTTTTTTTTTATCCATAACCCAAGCAACCTGAGACAACAGTAATGGCATCTGAAATTGCTGGAGTGGCCCTTTAAGAGTCACACAGTGCATTATCATATCTCTGCTCCTTGTTCTGCATGAGTCAGAAGAAGAGTAACTCTCCTCTGGTTTGATATTGCATCAGCTGTTGCACATGCATAATCAAAAAAAAACACATATGGTTTATGGAATCTGCAGCGTGGACGTTTGGCCGCCCAGAATGGAAACTGAATTTCATCATGTGTCTTTTCATAGACATTCAGAGGAGAAAAAAGGTGGCTCAGAGGGGTTAGTTTGTCTGCCTCATTTCAATGTTTGTTTGAATATGGAAATTTGTAAGAGTGTCTCTGTAGTGTGCGTTTTCAGATTTGTCCTGATTGTGAATTGTTTTGGTTCCTTATAATAACTTAAAGGTTTTAAAGGACTGTTGATTTAAACAGATAAATGATGATGCTGAGCAGGAGACGTGAGCGGAATATTTTGTCACTGATGCTGAAGAAAAAAAAACAGGCACCTGCACAACAAATTTTTTGGGGTTGGGGGTTTCAGTGAAAGCGGTGTGCAAACTTGCACAACCACATGTTCATGGGCTGAAAGCTAAAACAGTGCCAACATGCTCAGGGCTATTCAGACTGTTGTGGCAACAGTTGAAGGGGGAAGTGATTATTCACAACAACTGTATCGTGGTTAACTTTTATTGGAATACAACCACTGCATCATGAATAACAATACGATAATAACGTCCGTAGGTGTGTTTATGGGTAACATAAATTCACCTGTCACTTTATTAGGTACACTAGATTAGACTAGGTACACTGGATGGACAACAGCAGCAGACCTTACAGTGTGTCTCTCCTGCCAATTTAGAAGACTACATGTGTACCTAATAATATCCCATATCCACCTCTGCCCCTCCTCTAGGTTCTGTTAAAACATTGGGGAAATCTGACCAAAGATGGATGGCGTTGACCAATCACAGAGCAGCTCACATACAGAGAGAGCACTCTTATTGGCTGTTCTACTAAGCAGCTGCACGTACACCTTCCCTTTGGGGGAAATTGTTATTCCAGCATTGGCAGCAACACCTGAAGAAACAGTTGGACAACAACATAATAAAGATCTGCGTCACTTCTGTCAGAGATGGAGAGATTGCTTTGGGTCTGCTGTTGCATATAAAGCATTTGCTTCTTTTCATGTTAATCTGGTGGGAGGGACCCAAAATATTAGTAATCAACTTTTCAAGTATAGAAGCAACAATTTGGATAGACAGATATTGCCATTGCAATAAGATTAGCCATACAACCTTTGAGGTCAAGATCAGTTCAATTCATTTTTGTGTTGCAGAGATTTAAAACAAGAACATTATCTCGTGAGATGTCATCAAAATGTTAACTACTGTACACTAATGCAAGGATGAGAACTTAGAACTAACTAACATTTGTGTACTGCTTTTTAAAAAAAATGGCATACAACATAAAACAATCAAAAATAGAATAATTGAATTGCCTACTTTGCCCTACTTTCTAATGATCCTGCCTACTGCAGCTTCAATCAGCAGATAACAAAAGCAGAAACCATGTTCGCACACTGACATTTGCTTTTTATATCATGTCGACGTCAATAGAAGTTCAAGCTGAAATTATTCAAGATGTGTACCAAGAGCGTCCCTGTTCTGATCATGTGGACATGTCCTCCGTCTTTAAAGCAGAACATTAAATCAGAATGTTGTGCTTTTGGGTTCTGAGTCATGAAATTAGAGGGTCAGAAATTGTACAGGGAATATCACAGTGGAAAACTGTGGTGTGGAGCCACAGCTGGATTTGCCCTCGCATGCGTTCCCTTGTGGTACAATAAACAGACTCTACTTTTAAGTACCTTTGGTCATATTTGTGGGAGTGTATTCTGACAGAGAGGGAGTGAGCTCTTTAATGTGCAAAGTCCATTTTCCTGTGAGGCCATACAGTGGAACATTTGTTGCACTGAGCTCTCAGTGTCTGACCTCAGGATTATACTGAACTTGAAACACTTTTGTTATGGGGTCACAAAACAAAAACGTTGAAAGGTTTTCTGATTAACTGAATGGAACCTTTGGCAGTCAAGCAAGCTGTATTGTAGGTAATGTAGGTGGTACATTTTTACATGGATGAAAAATATGAATCTCAGATTATGCTTCATATTAGTACATATTATTCTAAATGTACAAAAAACAAATCATTTTTATTTTATACACTCATGGTGGTTATATTCAATTTCTGTCAATAACCCCGACTATGTAATGCACACTGGACCTTTCAAAAGTCAAAAATAATTTATATACAGTCATTTTGTGTACAGTATTTCATATTGAACTAAATCTGCCTTTCTCTGTCTTCATCAGGTGGTGATGACGCGCTATCACTGACCTTTGTCCTCACAGCCTGACCCCTGATAGGTCAGGGCTTACAGAATAAAACACACAGTAAGAGAAGTCCATCTCCAGCTGCCATGTCTGTCCAGGACGCATCCCAAACGTCAACGCTGCCTTCATCCCTCAAATCTGAGGCCAAACCAAAACCAGAGCTCCTGCCAAAACCTGCGACACAGGCCAGCTCCCCTCCTCTGGGAGACAGAGGCAGCTGCACGGGTGTGTCTGGTGGGAAAGTCAAAAGGATTGTACATAAGTTCAGCAAACATGAGCCTGTTTCAGAACAACAGCCCACCAATGGGACCTCAGAACCTAAACCAATTAGGACGGTCAGAAGACCTCCGTCAACAAAGCCCAAGCCAGGCCGCCCAAGTCTGCAACATCAAGTTAAGGAAGAGCAGGCTCCTCCGCTGCCTATGAAGAGGAGTCGCTTCCTGAAGAAACAAATAGAGAGCGAGGAAGGAGACGAGGGGGACGGCGTCACCATGGAAGGCAGCCGATCAGGTACAGTGTGTTTGATTCATTTATTTATATTTCTGGTTTTGTTATTTTGAGGGAAAAATTACATGGTTGAACAGTTACATGGTTCAATCAGCTGTGCCTTGTATAGTCCCATTTCTAGCCTGCCCCTCCCTACATGCAGCACACAGTGACACAGTCTAAGCAGAACTACATACAATTTAGAACAATTGATCAGATGGAAAACAATCATGAAATAAAACTGATATTTAAATTCACAGATTCATACATAGATACTCATCTGGTTGAAGAAGACAAAAGTGCACAGTGTCTGATTATTTGGCTAAAAAGAAGGTTGTGCGCTCAACTGATGGACGGTCTAGTATTAAACCTTTTTATATATTTCCACATGTTTGTATTCTTTAGAATAAACTCTTGTATCCCTCACGATTAGAACGATTAGGTGCCAAATGACTTGTATTTACAGCTGTCTACTGGAGTTTTTTGATCTGTGGGTCAAAGATCAGATGATACTCCAAACACAGCGTGATCCATGAACGTGAATGGTCAGTCAGTGGCAGTTTCACAGATGATAGAACAAAAGCAGTGGTTGGATCAATCCCACTGATAACGATGATAGAAAATGATTATACATCAATGGGACATTGTCATTTGCCTTTAAACTGGAAACTGAAATGTTAAAGAAACACTCACTGTCCCACATCGGACCTTGGAGCCAGAGCGAGTGTCTGGGTCCAAGGCTAGTTCATGAAAACGGTGCCGTGCTTGATGAAGTCAGTGTTGATAACTTTAAAAAGAAAAGGTATTCCGGCCCCCAGCATAGTCAAGGTGTTTGTCACAGACAGGTGTGGTGCTAATCTGTCCCAACTGACATTAACAGGTTCTGTCAGTCAGCTGATCACCTGCTTTGCACACACCACACTTATGTTTATATGTGTTTGAGAGTTGTGTAAATCTATCTTTATGAGGACAAGTTTGACGAAAAAAGGGGGGACTTGTTATTCAGTCTTCATACAGCTGTATTGGCTTTCTGGTTGAGAAATGGGTTTATGTTCGGTTTGTAGTTGTTACGGTTGGTTATTAAGGCCATTTTCATTTTAAATAAGTAAAGGTCATTCACAAGTATGGTGATTATACACTCATAAACTGGATTACACTTTTTTTATTTTCACTTTCAGTCTGTAGAGCATGTGTCTGTGTCATGATTAAACAGCCCCCTCTTCAAGCTAACACATGCTACCACTTCCTTATTTTGGTTCCCAGAAAAACAGAAAGCTTTTATGCTGTTATTGATTTTTGAAAAGGGAGTATTGTCTAGAGTATTATTTGTGATTTGGGCTGCAACAAACAGTTGTGTTCAACAATGAATTTATAAAATAAAGCAAAATTGTGAAACATAGATTTAATGTTTGAGCAACTGAGTTAGAATTAATGCCATTGTTAAATGAGTAAAACAATAACATACTATTAATATTATTGGCCTTGTGTTGATGTAGTTCACAACAGTATGCATTGTTATCTAACAATTAAAAAAATACACAATGAAAAAGGCATAGTTGACACATTTTGACACAAAAAGTGAATCAAAAGAAAACCTTTTGAACTGTATTATTTTCTCTCTACTCTCTATTCTCTACTAACTGGTGTGGAAAGTGTTACACTGTGCAAGCTTTACTAATTTACTCTGACTTTTTTTTCTTTTGTCTTTTATGTTTGTACTCTTTGTCCCATTTAACTGTCATACTTTCTCCACATCCTCCATTTCCTCTCGCCAATATTGGATCTTTCCTTTGCAATGATCCAAAGTTTCCATAAATATTTGAAGACACTACGTACACTCTGTGCAGCGATGAACTGCTGACGAGACAAAAAAATAAAAGCTCTTAATCAAAGTGAGCCGCCCTGTCGAAGAACACATGTGAGATAGACACAAACAGGAAGCTGCTCTTTCACAATAATAGACACAAGGAAGAAATTGCAATCATTCATTTCAAAGTAGCTAATATGTGTTTGGGTTTTTTTTAATCCAGAGCCTGATGGAAAGGAAGGGGAGGTCCAACTGATTGGAGGAGGTGAAGAGGAGACAGAGCACAGTTCAGACGAGTCGCTAAGTCCCTGCTGTGAGCCAAACTGCAGCTGTGTGTGCCACCTCCAGCGGCCTGGCATGAGACTGATGTGGGTACCAGTGGATGTGGAAGATATCGGGCAGGAGGTTATCGAGGAGGATGAGCCTGATGTGGGTGGTGAAAAGGGGGAGGTCGAGAAGGACAGGGAGGATGGAGAGGACGGGGAGGACGGGGAGTACGAGGAGGACGGGGAAGTCGGGGAGGATGGGGAGGACATGGAGGACGGGGAATTGTATGAGGAGGTGGAGCTAGGAGGGGAAGAATACAGTCAAGTAGGAGATGAGGATAGGTTATCTGAGGTTGATGAGAGGGAGGTGTTGACCCAAGACAAGCAAAAGTTCAACCACACTTTGGATGTTTTGATTGCTGAGGGTTTCAGGAGGCGGTCGGACCCTGGGCCTCACAATGTCCTCAGCTCACTCACTGTCACTCGCTCTCAGTCTCCCCCTGTTCCCCCCAAACGAACTAAGTCACCCCCAGTTTCTCAAACCCAAGACGAAGAAGAAAATATTTACGAAACCACACTTCTGGTCCCGCCTACTACTAAAAACGCCTCAGCTCAATGTAAGGAACTGGATATTCCTCTTATCAAGGTGCGCAAACCAGCTCGTCGCTCTAAGCTGACGTACAGCACCTCGGACCCTACATCTGACTTCCAGATGGATAGTGAACCCACCCCACCCACCATCCCGCCAAGGGTGCCCATGATTCCAGACAAAAACAGCCTTGGGCCAATGCACAGAGGTGCCATCCCTCTTCCTCAGCCCACCCTGGAGGAGTGGCGGGCCCTGCGGCCATCGTCACCCAACAGGCTGAGCCCCCAACGAGCCATTACTCCACCACTTGTACCACAGAGAGCCCCACCTCCACCACCAAAGACTGACCCCAGGCGGCTCAGCAGTGCCTCACTGCAAACATTCCCCCAGAAAAAAGGTGTGGACAGAACAAATACTTTCATCGTTGCCTAAAATTGAGATTATGAATGACTTTAGAATCATTAATTAAATTGAAACTGAAATCGTTTTGAAATGAAAACATTTACTTGCCTTTTTAGAAGAAGAAGAAAATGGAGATGAAGAAGATAAAGATGACATAGTGGAAGAACTGTGAGTTTTACATTCCTTAAAAGGATAATATTGACAATATTCTGTTTTGCCTATTTGTCAACAAATCACATGAAAAGACTAATGTCAGCTCTGTGTTGTCAAAAGCGGAAATAAGCCTGGTGGAGTCATTTTCCATTATTATGATAAACATGTTGGTGTTAAATAATCAACAACTGAAAATAGTACTACTGTTCGAGTAACAATTACATAAAATTACATTGTCTTGATGTTTTTGGAAATGGTCACAGACTGAGAGACACATTGTTGGTTTTGATGTTTTCATGTAATTACTAGAACATAAGAAAGGTTTTAATTTTCAGCTGACCTTTAATTTAGCATAATGTGATGTGCTTGGAGTTATAAATAACTTTTGTTGATATATCACACTGGGTGTTCTTCATTTTCTGTGCTTCCTGTTTCAGAAATAGCTCACTCAGGAGGGACTCTTTGTTCTGCTATGAGTCTCATCTACAGGACGGTAAGAGTAACACCACCAGTCGCAAACAGAATATTAAAAGAAAAACATCACTTTGTAATTGTTGCAAATGCAGTGTTGGCCAAAATCACAGTGTCGGATGCGGGTAAGAGTAAAATGTCAAATCCGTGAATTTCGCATAAATAGCTCATTAAAGGCTGTAAAGAAAGACGCACATCACCAATGTCATGTGACCAGAATGAGGGATGCGGCGATCATACGTGATCAAGAAAAAAAGACAAGTGTAATTTTGTAAAAAGATGACTAATAATGGTCTTGGTGGTTACTTGGTAGTGGTAGTATCAATCCATCCCTTTACCATACAGATGCTCATAAGCTGCATACCAAACATATACTCTATACGATGGACCATGTAGTTCTAATGATGGTGAACAATTATTATTACTATTTCAATATTTATATTATTATATTACTGCTATTGTCGATGAAGTGTTTGTATCATGTGTTGTGTTTACATGCTCAATTTTCTGTCTGTTGTTTTCCCTCAAAGAGCCTCTCTACCAAACGTACCGCGCCACCGTCATCAACAAGGAGATCCGCCGGCAAACAGTTTGCCGCAACATCAGTAAGACCAGCGTGGACTATGCTATGGATCTGAACATCCGTCGCTCTAGGGCTGATACTGGACCTCCCAGGAGCAGCCCAGCAGCCACACCAGCCCAGAGCACGCTGTGGCAGGACCTCCCGACTGTACGGGACAGTGGAGTGCTTGAGCAGCTCACCGCCGAACAGTGCAAGTACCAGGAGGTGAGAGGCTTAAAGAGAGGAGAGGCTAATGTATGGAGGAGTGCTCCCATAAAGAAAAATCAATCAGGCAAGGTGGAGAGAAATTGTAGAGGCGGTATTTATCCCAAAGTAATAATGCAATGTTTTTATACAGATCAAGCTCCATACTCCCTACTCACTCACTGCTGGAACATAATATTGATTTACCACATATGTTGTTTTTTAAACCCAAAACAAAACTTTAAGCTTTGCGAACAAGGTAACCAATGAAGTACTGAAAATAATGAATAAATCTAAAAAGGGAGAACAAAAAGTCTTTTTAAATTAATAAATTAATAAAACGGTATTTGTAGCAGTTATTAGTGTAGACATTGATTTGGTATCGCACACAAGAACAATACATTGATTTAAATCTAATTGACTGTTTTGATTGTCAATTATCATTCAAATATTTTTTGTAAATTTTCCGTTTCTGTGTGTGTGTTTTGTTGATTCCTCCTGGCAGAGTATGTTTGAGGTTTTGACATCAGAGGCCTCTTACCTTCGATCCCTGCGTGTCCTGACTGAACATTTCGTGGACAGCCGGGAGCTGGAGGACACACTGATCATCAGGGACAAGAAAACTCTCTTCTCCAACATCCTGAGGGTGCGAGAGGTCAGCGAGAGGTGAGAGATGGCAGAAGCGAGGATAACGTGAGAGAAAAGGGAAAGAGGACAGAGATATATGACTTGAAATGTACATTTGGTCATGTATGAGGTTAAGAACTGTCTGATTCCACAGATTCTTAAAAGACTTGGACGACCGCATTTTCAAGGACGTAATCTTCTCTGATATCTGCGATATTATTCATTACCACGCCCAGCACAAGTTCCCCGTCTACATCGACTACGTTCGCAACCAGATCTACCAAGAAAAGACCTTCACTGCACTTATGTAAGGAAGAGCTGTCTGTCTATCTTATGTTGTTGCAGATGTGAAGCAAAGATGACGTGAAGTGTAGTAGTAGTAGTATCAGTATTTCCTGCTGGTCTGGTTTGAAGAAAAATGTCACTCTTTTCTTGAGTTTAAGCTTTAAAAGATTAGTATTTTTTTTAGCTTGAGAGTTGGCAAAAGTACATACCTTCTTTACTTAAGCAAAAGTACAGATACTTGTGTAAAATAAAGATTCGTAAAAGTAGAAGTTCTTTACTCAGGTAAAAGTAAGAAAGTACAGGCTTATACACAACAGTTCTTAGCACAATATAAGATTTCAGAGGCTCAACAGCATTTAGAGCCATTAATATGTGAAAATGTGCATATTTTACCATGTGGACTTCATGTGCGCCCACAGGAAGAACAACATGCAGTTTGCTACGGTCATTAATCGTCTCCAGGAGTTGCCCCAGTGCCAGCGGCTACCCTTCATGTCCTTCTTGCTGCTGCCTTTCCAGCGAATAACGCGCATCAAAATGCTAACTGAGGTGGGACAGCTTTTATCAAACACAGCCAGAAGGCTTAGTTTAGCCTAGCTTAGCTTAAAGACACCAATTAAAACTCCCAGTCCAACCATAAGCTGTTACATTGTTGGTTTGCTGTTTGTTTAAAAAACAAAAACAAGATACATTAAGTTCATTTTCAGATTTTTCTTACCTTTATCGAACATTTTTCAGTGTTCTTTGTTTTTGCTAAACTAGGTTTATAATCTTCTTGCTCTAGCTTGTTGGTAGCCATTTTGAATTGAATAGCCCAGGTGTAATATATCAAATTCATTATGGCAGAGTTTGATTTACCTCTTGCACTGTTCTGACAAACTAACTGACTGTTGTCAGCAGCTGTTAGGGTAATATAGGGGGCCCCTACATACACATTATATAAAATGTTGACACTACACTGAATTCAGTTTACAAATGTATATAAAGACAATGTTTTAAGCACTTTTTGGAAAAACTTTTTATCATTTTTACCTTAAAAAAATCGCTCTAGTTACTAGCTAGTGTCGTGGAAATGTCACTGGTGCGTTTCACAGTGTGTTTAAATAGAACGCCACATATTTTTGTAGACGTGACTCTGAGTAATTGAAAGGCAGTAGTCCGAGTTCATCATGGAGTGTTGTTGCGTGGAATGTCCTCATTCCAGCATTCTGGAATTCTTCCCCCACATACAATCACCACTTCTGCTTGACCCACAAGCAAACATAGTTTAACACACCTTGTCTCAACCTTATGACCTTTTTTTAGATTCGGATGGAAAAATACTTGCAGTTGATGCTGTTTGTCTGTTGCGGAGATGGAAAGTTGTTGTTTGTCATTGCAGAACATCCTGAAAAGGACAAAGGAGGGGACGACAGAGGAGGAGACTGCCTCCAAGGCTTTGGCTTCTATGTCGAAGGTAAATGTCCCTCACTCCTCACCGTCTCTGCAGACAAGTCAATATATTTTAAAATGCCTCACATGCCTCTGGAAATTTGACGTCAGCTATTGTCTCCATGAAGGATTTCCTATTGAATGAGCTCTGCGGTGACAGTGAGTCATTCGTGTCAGTGAGGACAATGGCACTGCAAGTGATAGGTTTTTCTCTAGTTAAAAGAAAGAACATGATACTCCCAATGAGAGACAGACGGTTTTATATAATTGCAGCTGTATGGAAAATGAGGTGTGGAAACTAGTGAAGTGAATTAAACTCTTGACGTTGTTATACTCAAAGATCATTGATGAGTGCAACACTCAAGTGGGAAAGATGAGGCAGATGGAGGAGCTGATCCTTATCTCTCAGACGCTGGAGTTTGACAAGCTCAAGGTAAATACAGGCCACAAATATATCAGGGTTTTTGCACCCAAGCTCCTTATTTTGAAAGAGTGTTAAGTGTTTCTGCCCTCCTGCCATCACTAGGCCATTCCCATCATCTCTCAGAATCGATTCCTGGAGAAGAAGGGAGAGCTGCAGGAAATGTCCAAAGGAGGAACTCTCTTCAACATGAGGGCCAAGTTCACTCCTGTCTACCTCTTCCTCTTCAATGATCTGCTCGTCATTGCTGCCAAGAAGGGGTGAGGCAGTGTTTGAACACTGATGCTCAACAATGAACACTAAACGTAACCTATTTTTTAGATCTTTGGTGGATTTTAACAGACATTTTTGATTTACTTTAAGCTAACATGAGTCCAATGTTCAACATAAATGTCACTGCAAAACACCAGTTAAATAAATAATAATAAATGTTACAGTTCCATAAGCAGATATTATTTACTTTACTTTATTTACTAGCATCATATTCTTATGGTTTATAATTAACCTAGTTAATAAAGACAGTGTAGTTGGAGTGGATTATACACTTATCTCAATATTCACTTGTCTGGTATGTGATATACATTTGTTTGAGTAAGATAGCAGTTAATCTTCCTTGGAAGTTTTTTGACCATCTCTGTTGAGAAGGCACTTTGAGGACATTGCTCCCCACTTCCTCAAAAGCAACAGGAAGTGGTGTTTGAGGAGAAGTGAGAGAGGATTCCATTCATGACATTGAAGTAATACAAAATGAATGCAACATGCCTGTTTTATTTTCAATAAATAGTTTCCATTATTAAAGCTTTATAATTCATCAAGTGAAAACATTCACATGAAAACAACAATTTGCCTTTCCTTCTCTCAAACAGTGCGGAGCGTTTTGTTGTTGTCGATCACGCCCATCGCTCTCTGGTGCAAGTTCAGCCACTAGAGGAAGGTGGGAGCAGCAGCGGCAGCCCCTACGAGCACTGCTTCAACCTCACGCTGCTGGAAAACCACCAGGGACGCATGATGGAGCGGCTGTTCAAAGCCCCCTCCCAGTGAGTCGTCCTTTTGCATGTCAACCGAATGCAAGACTAATTTTGCAACAAAAGAGATGCAGCATGCCAAAAAAAAATCTGTTTCTGTGGACAGGTCAGACATGCACAGATGGATGGCGGCTTTTCCCAACCCCACCAACCCAGCCGCAGATGAAGATGAAGTGATTTATGAAGACTGGGGTGAGAACATGCACACACAAAAACGTCATGCATCTGTTTTCGAGAGGTGCGGTTTTACAGTTGTGTGGGTTGCGTGTGTCAGACTGTCCACAGGTGCAGTGTGTGGAGCAGTACATTGCCCAGCAGGCAGACGAACTCACGCTGGAGCCCACTGAGATCGTCAACGTCATCCGCAAAACTAACGAGGGTAAGAACGTGCCGGGACAGAGTCGTTTGTTTACCTAATTTGCAGTGTTAGTACGGGCGCTTCACATCCTTGATACTGCTCATATTTTAATGTTGTGTTTTCAAGGCTTGAAAATAGCAACTGTATGTCTTTCATAACAAACAGCTGTTTGTTGACGTATTAGTTTGCTTAGTAGATGGATGAATAAAATAAGTGGAATCTGAATGATAATTGATTTTTTTTTTTTTTTATGTAAAAAGGTGAATGAACCATGTATTGATCATATAAAGTTGAGAAATGATTAGTTTAGACATGCAAAGTTAGCAGTTTCAGTGGCACTAGGCGAACTAAATATGAAAATGAATCCTATGATAAAAGTCAATCATTAACATGCCTCCTCCCTTCACTCTGCTCGTTTATACACCCTGATCCTGATAACTGCGTCAACCCTCAACCGTAGCAGTTTATTGATTTGGTTTTCATTTCTTGCATGAGCAATACAGAAGCCTCCAATCTTCCCCTATTTGTTCTCCTCCCTCCCTCCGACCCCTCCCCATCCTTCTCTTTTTTTCCACAGGCTGGTATGAAGGGAGCCGTCTGTCCGATGGTCAGAAGGGCTGGTTCCCCGTAGGAAATGTCATAGAGATCACAAACGAACACGTGAGGAGGCGAAACCTCAGAGAGCGCTACAGGGTCATTCAGGCGGCGTCTTTGGTTTCCAATAGCAAACTACGCACCATTAATTAGTTGACAATGATTCTTTTTTTTACTTAAAAGGACAATACATGGAAACTCTGTTCGAAGACTATTCAGGGGATTTATCGGTTCAAGTGGCAGTTTCTAGCACGAAGGAAATGAAAGATAAAAAGGAGAAGGGTAAGACTCACGAGACGTCACAACAGACCTGCAATCATCACCTTATTTATACTACTGGAGTGTGTGTGCGTTTACTGATGCTCAGAGAAACTGTGACGTATGAGCGTGTTCACATTCGACAGCATCTTCCAGCATCACAGCTGGAGAGTTCACCTCTTCCCCTGAACATGTACAGTGCTCCTGTGTTTCCGTCTCCTCATGCACAGCTGGGAAACTGCCAACTTCACATGCTCATCATTCTTGCAATACCTCGACCAGACTGTATGGAGGTCAAACCTGCTGAAAAGAAAGAAAGAAAAAAAAAAAGGGAGTTGCTATAAACGCCTCTTATGTCAAAGCCATCACATATGCAACGTCAAAGTGGAGTCCTTTCATTCTTCTTGCTGTGCGTAACAACCTGGGGAAGTGTCAAAGTGACCAGAAGCAACACATTTAATGATCAAATTCTAAAAAACATTGACTGCCTAAAAGATTCAGCAGTGTTCATGTTTTAAAAAAGGAATCCATCTCACTGGAGTGACACTTCTGTCATGACCAGATTAAGGAGCTTGTGTGTGGCGGCTCCTCATGTTTCAGTGGTGGATGACAAGTTTGTGTCCCTTCCTACCCATTGTAGAACAATACTTTAGCACCACCTGCAGCTTGTTCTCCATTTGTTTTATTTATGCGTAAATGTACAATATGTTGTAAATAATGAGAGGGGGGATTGTTTCCTTCAAAACACTAGCAGTGCTTTTAATAAAAAACCTTTTGTCTTTTTAGCAACAGTAGGTGCTCATTTCTAACAAATTGAAGTATGGATGTTTTTATTGAACGCTGGCTGAAAATAATGAGGCATAATGTGCAATATTCAACGGTAAACATGGAAATGTTCTCATTTGTACTCAAGTGGGAAACGACCACTGCAAAAACAAATAGAAAATAGCAAAAAAAAAAAAGGGGGCAATGAGGTGTCCATAATGAAGGTGAACAACGAACACAAAAAGAACACACACTTCTAGGTACAAGGAGATTATCACTGCAGGATATTCAAAGTCGCCACATCTCCAAGGCTAAGGAGCACACACAAAGCATCACCCTCAGAGTCTGACAGCATCTGCTTCACCTTAGAGACACTTATGTCCTCGACAGATCTGAAGTTCCTCCAGATTGGTTCTCTGTTCTCATTTATACAAGTGTCATTTTGAGTAAAGTTACTGGCTTCGAACGTGGTTAAAGTCTCAGATCCTGGCTGGATTTCAGTGCTTTTTACCAAATCTTCATTATGCTGGGATGGTAGAGGGAGAGGAAGCATTACTCCTCGTTCCTGGTCTTCCTCCTCAACACAACAGCAGCTCAAAAGGGTGTCGGCTGCTTCAAGCTCTGCGTCTGACCAACGCCTTCCCTGCTGCAACTTACTTTGTAACCCTAGATCCTTGTGTCGATGTTCTTCATCACTAAGCGAAGTTAAAATCACAGGTTGACAGTGACTGTGGGAAAAGGAGGCGGTAATGTTCACTGGTGACTCTTCAGCACCATCAAACTCCATCTGTGTCTCATCAATTTGTCCAAGCTCTTTGTGGTGCAGCTTCAGCAGGTTGGTAATGACCTGGTCCTCTTCCTGGGTGAGCTGGACAACGTAACAGCTTGGTTGCACTGGTGTAGAAATTGGGTTCTCCACCCACTCAGAGCCACCCAGGTCTCTGGTGGGATGCGAGCCAGATCTGAATGGGTCAGGCCGGTTTGGTGGGGCCAAGCAGGCGGACATAACTGGAGGAGGAGTGTTGAGCTGTAAACTATCAGTAACCTGGCAGGAAGAAATGAAAGGCCGTGAAATTGTGTACATCACTGTTCCTTAAGAATTTATCATTTTGAAGCCTCAACATTTGTGATTAGAAATTCACAGATGTCTCTTATTGAACAATCACACTGGTGACCACTGACATGCTGTGCTCTGTTGTTTATTTTCCTCTAAATGGAAACATAATTTACAAATTTGACATCATGTTCGATTGATGCAGACCTGAAACTATTAATTGAGACCATTAACTTCTCAAGAAAGTGTTTACCGATAATATCGGTAAAATGAATTATCATGATTTTTTATTCTTATTCTTGGAGATGCCACCAAAAAGAAATACCACTGGTTATTGGTAAAAAGAAAATATAGATAGCTGTACAGCTGATGCTGTGTCTCCATCATGAAAACAAACTGCCCCATGTTTTGCCCCTGGTCTCAATTTCCTCCCAGCTTTTTGGTTTATGGAGTTTTAGCCCTGTCTGAGCTGCTCTTATTAAAACATGCCTGTCTGTAAGCTCTACTCACCCCCACCTCACCCCACAGAGGAACTACAATGTGGGAACATTTCTCATCATCTCAGCCGGCACTGAACACTGTGCATAAAATACTCCCACTTTAAGAAATGTTCTCATCAGTGAAGTATCAAGCACAATAGGCTTTCCTTCAAACTATTATAAAAGCAGAGTCACCGTCTTAATCACTTTAAATTTAAATTAAATTGCAGAACAATTTACACTTTACAAATTTGCAATACCCGTCAAAAAAATCTAAATAGATACAGCTCTTAAATTCTCCAGTCCTCCATTTTATAAAACTTCTCAAATTACATAACATTCGAGGGTCAAAATCAATGATATTTGAGCTGAAACAATTAATCGATTACTAAATTAATCAACAACTATTTTGATCATCGATTAATCGGTGCAAAGCTTTTTTAAAAACAAGATTTCTGATTATTTAAGCTTCTTAAATGTGAGTATTTTCTTAATTTCTTTGCTCTGGATAACAAAGCAATCATTAAAAGTAAATCATTTTGATTTGTGGACAAAACAAGACATTTGATAACGTCGTCATTTCCAGGTTTGATGAACAGCGATCAACATTTTTAAGGCTTTCTGATATTTTATGGACCGACAGTGATTAATCGATTATGAAAATAAACGTTAGTTGCAGCTCTAAATGATATCACTAATTATATTAAGACCAAATATGTTGTTTATAAGTATGTTTGCAAACTTTGCATAGTGTATTAAGTTTATTTAGCTTCCCGTGGACTAAATAGTTGATTCTTATGGTATGATGACCCATTTGCAACCAGATGTGTATATGCGTGTGGCAACAACACACTTACCCTTAATTCAGTGACAAAGTTGGGGATCCTATAGCTCATGGTGGGGTCAGTGTAGAAGAACTCTGCTGGGCTGATTGGAGCAACTAAAGGAGAAGACAGCTCATTTGAGTGAGGTTTCACAGCGGGACGTGGTGAAGCTTTGACCCAGATGTGGTGAAGCTCTTCTCTTCTCACCCGTTTGGTCGTTACAGCCTCGGTGATGCCGAGCAAAGGCAGCAGCCATGTAGAGAGACTGGAAGGAAGGATGGTGCAGAGTTCTGGTGGAGACCGGTATAACCACAGGCCTCCTGGGCCTAGTCTGTACAAGGAATATAATACCACATCACCATATTTAGCGGTTTGACCAGTAGAAATTTAATTTTCCACAGAAAACAAACAAAAGTGATGAAAAACTTACTGTTAAATCTCCTTCGTTGTAGTCCATGGTTGAGTAGCTGTCCGAAGAGTCGTCTGCCTTATTTGTTGGTGTCAAAAACTGAAAACAAAAACTCACTTATGGCGACAACCAGCGCCCCCTGTTGGTGCACCTGTCATTTGACCGAAGTTAAAATTACAGTCAGTCAATATTACCTTTATAAAAACACATGTAAATATGTCCTGTATCCCATCACAATGGAGATATCACCAGGTGCCACCAATGAAGGCTAATTAACATTGGGACAGATAGGAAAATTCGCCTATCTGTCTTTCAAATTAGCCAAATATTTAACCTCAGTTCCTGTATACATGTTAGTTTTAATAACAGTCTGGATTTCCATTAAAGGATTTAAAGGTGTGTAGGATTTCAGGGGATCCATTGGCAGAAAAGTTAGCTTGTATAATTTACATTGCACACATTTCTCATTAGTCTTGAATGACAATAAATTAAAACTGTTGAATTTATATCACCTTAGAATTGGTCCTACAATGGAAGCAGGTCCTCTTCCAAGTCCCTCCCAAGTATAGCAGAACAGAATAGATAACATGAAATCTAGGTTAGGCTTTACAGTATTTGTGCGTGTGTGGGGGGAGGGGTATGCCATGTAACATTCCTTATGGGCTTCTTTACAAGAGTATTTAGGGCCAAAAGTATACAAAGTCAAGATAAAAGTCAAAAAAGAAATTCTTTGAGATTAAAGTCAGAATTCAGTTCAAAGGTTTGTTTTTACATGGGGCCTTAATACTATTCTGTACTTCCTGCAAGAAGTTCTCTCTGGGTTGGTCTGGTACACCCCTAGATGCCACTGTGTCATACACACTGGGCAACAATGAGCCAAGAAAGACTACATTTAAGGATAAATCACAGCAAAATCATTTATCAAAGCAAGGTAATTGCTTGTTTTGATGAGAATGCTTCTATGACATTGTTAAATTCCCATGATGTTTCAAAATTACTTGTCATAGCAGTAACTCCACAAGTAAGGTAACATTGTGGACTTCACTTTAAATGCTTTTGCCATTTCATGCCTCAAAGTCTAATGGGCAGCACCTTGACACCCAAGGCCAGGATTAAAAATTTAACCGCTAACATTGAAAATTGATAACATGACACAACTTAATTACAAAACAGCTTTATTTTATTACAAATTTAAATATTAAAAAAAAATTCCTTTAATTAGCCAAGTTCACTTTGGTTTGAGGGATTCTTCCAGGTCCTGTGGAAAGATGTCAAAATATAATGGATTCTTTGGAATAAGAACAAAAAAAAAAAGTAGTCTTGTTTACCTCTTCTCATGGTATCAAGGTTTCTCACTCGTGAAACCTTGATGTAGCGAACGGGAGGGTGGAAAGCAGGTTGAAATGCTGAAGCACCACCAGGTTCTCTGGTACTTGTTGTTGCAGGTGTAGTAGGTGTGGTGTGAAGAGCAGTTGTTGGCTTGAGGGTGGTGATCTGTGGCTCTAAAGTGCAGAAACCAAAAGAAAAGTGAAAAAAAAACTCATCTAATGAAAGACTGACGAGGTTAAGACCATTATATGTTATGTCTGTTAACGGAGACAACTACTGCACCTGTCATGGACAGCCAATTGTGGACAATGCGGCCAAAACCAGCCATTTCAGACTCAAACTTGTACATCGAGAAAAGGCGATGGAGCCCCGCCAGAGGATACGCACACTCGACTATCACTCTGTCAGACAAGGTCTGATTTACTGCCATGGGTCTGAGGAGAAACATTTTTAGTCCTCGAACAGTTGTTACAAGAAATTGGGGTGTTGACTCACCTTTCAGTAGAATTGTTAGGAACTGCTTTGCTCACACCAAGGTCCTTCTTGCTGTGGAAGATCTCATTTTGATAGATCACATTCCCCTGGTCAAGCTAAAAAGTTTGAATAGAAGACCAATGACACAGCCAATTCTTAAGGAAAAATTCAAACTTTGTTGTGAGAAAAACTACCATGACTCTGGATCCACAGCCATTAAGAGGAAAAGTGAAAAGAGCACTGGTGTTGTCTGCTTCTTTGGGTCCACAGTATATGTCAATGAGGTTGCTTCTGGCTGGGATCCCTCCGTGTTGGAGATAAGATAAGTCAGCCACAACAGTCATCCTGCCATCAGTTGAACACACTGCAAAGAAGCAAGAAAAACCAAGTCAAGCACATGTCGAGTCACTGTAGAGAAGTCCACCAACTACACGCCCTTACTGATGAACTCTGTAGGAGTGAAAGGACAAGTCTTGACTGTTGATCTCCGGACCTCTGATGTTTCACGATCCCTCACAAGGATCTCAAAAGTGCCAAGAAATCTCTTCAAAGAAATGTTCTGCAAAATAAAGCTTGGTTACCCACAGCACAACTGCTGCAATGCAGCGCAAAAGTTAACACTTAGAATTTTCTTTCATTCTACCTTGTATTCGTATCCATGAGTGAAGAGCGGCACCTCGAGCAGCAGACTCTGGCTGTCGTTGATCATGGTGTAGTTGTGCCGAGCTGCCAGCTCAGGTGTCAGCCGGTCTGAACCGATACTGATGTACCACAGGTAGTCAAATGGCCGGTGAGTTAGTCTGAAGCCGACGCCAGACTCTGAACAGGAAGCTTCAAACGCTGGAGGAGCTGTTGATACAGTACAATTAATGCCCAGGAGAAGGGATTATAATTTCTCAATCAAGAACCAACTTTATGTTTATGTGTGAAAGTATGTACAGACAGCTGAAGTCTCATTTCCAAAACAAGTAACATGCAATTGGCTTGTGATGTGCAACTGCTTTACTTTATAACAAAACAGCAGCAGAAGAATTACACACCATGGACTGTGTTATTGCATAGATAGAATTTGTGACTTACAGGCATCAGTTAGTGCCATGACTGACATCTGGTGGTAGTAAGGCCCATTATCAGGCAGAACCATCAGTGTGTAGTTGACGTCCAACATGTGCTTCATGGCTGCATCTTCTTTGGAGAACTAGGAAACCAGAGATGTAATTACTGACCTCATGTGGTCTACAGGATCTCAACACTACAGTCATGGACCAACACCTATATTTTACCTGCTGTACGACAACAGGGTCATCAAAGAGCACTGTCAGAGTGTAGCCATGGGTGTTGTTGTGGTGAACAACTTCAGTGACGTTGTAGCCGCTTGCATTTGTAAACGGAGCCGTGAATGTGTGTCCATTCAACTCCACAGCAGTCAGCTCAACATCCTCGGGGACATCTCCCAGGTAGACGGTGAAGAGGCCTTCTTCAAGTGCCGTTTGGTTGTTGGTAAAAAGCGGCCGTGGCAGCAGAGGAGTGGTCATTGTCCTGTGAACTCTGACTTTGGTCTCTGCATCGTCTTCATCCACCAAGGTTTGTTCCAAGCAGAGATTAAAGGTGTGCAGCTCATAGAGGTCACCATCCACAAAACTCTGTAGGGCACATTTGCAAGGCTATAATTTCACACAAAAAACATTTCCATTACAGAGTAGATCAGGTGAACAGGGACTACGCCTTAAGCTCCACACCTTCAAAGCTAAACTTGTTGCCTAATTCGGAGAGTTTGGCACTACAGTCAACAGAAAGTAAACAATAAAAAAAGTGAGCATTTCGCCGTGTTCAGCCAGTCAAATAAGGACTTTCAGCTGTCCCAGAGTCTGTGGGGGTGGACACTGGGACAAGGCTTTTGAATAACTAGCAACTTCAGATTACTTGATGATTTTCCTTTAACCAGGAGATAATCTGGACACATTTTCATTTAGATTCTGGCCAGGTCTAGTGTACATCCCCTCTCAAAAGACATTTATGTGACATCAGTACTCTGACCTTCCTGTGTCCTCCTTCAGCATTAAAGGTGATGCTGATCTCAACTGTAGCGTTGTGCGTCTCCACAAGGTAGCCTCGCTCCTCTGCTATGGTCTGCTCCACAAGTTCACCGTCAACCCCAATGTTGACCTGTGAGCCGTGAACACCAGACACCAGAGGGTGCAGCACCTCAGGAGTTTTCCATACCATGTATCCATCATCATATGAAACTTCATCTGTGGAGGACACAAATATGACGGATATACTTGTGGGTCGATGAAAGGAACAAAGACTGGTAACACATTAACAGTGTTATTTCGTGACATAATTAACACTTTCATTTGAAGGTATTACGCCAATGGTAACCATAATATTACCTTCCTATAAACCATAATTACAGTGCACAAACTGGTTAGTGGTAAAGTATCAAACATTGTAATACTGACACACGGAGCAGGCAGTCACAAGGTCGATCGTGAGGACAACCCAGCGTTGTCTAGAGAACAACAGAGTAGCATGAACCACTTCCACTGGAACATCGTTGACCTAGAGAGAAACAGTTCAAATTTAAGTGCCTTGAACTAAACGCCTCGACATTTTAAACCGTGATTTACCTCCGTGCGGAATGAGTGAGGTTGTCCATACGGCATACGCAACACAAGCCTTCTACCCAGCAGTTTAAATGAATAGCCCTGCTTGTGAGCTTCAGAGAGGTTCATGGGCATCGACTGCTCCTCTGTTCCGTGAAACACCACCTGCCAGTCTGAGGTGGCCAAGGCCTAAAAATGACACAAGGACGTGGCAGCTAGAGATGACAGAAGTCAACACTGGTGATAGTCCAACTGTGAGTTTACATACAGCTTTATCAGCAGCACTCCCATCTTCCTTTAGTGTCCCAAGTTGACATGCGATGTCACTCCACACAGACACCTGAAGAGAAGTTATAGTCAACTCTTTGAAATGCATGTGATTCAGCAAGGTAAACCAGGAAGCAGATTGTTAAATTGGCCAGTCAGAGAACACTCATAATTAAACCATTTACTGCAACAAATGAAAATGCAGTCAGAGTTTGGGGTGGTAGTCTTTAGATGTGCTCTGGACCTGTCAAGCAGCATGCTAGGACAAAGGGGGAGCACAGTCGGGAGCCCCGCCCGCATATACGGGGTGGAGTGGCTCAGTGGTTAAGACCGGTACCCTGTGTGCGAAAGACCTCATGGTCGCAAGTTCGACTCCACCCCTGGCTGATTGTACTCAATTCCATTGTAAGTCGCTTTGGATAAAAGCGTCTGCTAAATGACATGTCATGTAATACATGAGTGAGACCAAGTTAAAAAAACAGCTAAAATCTTGCCTCTACATGTGCAATGTCCCTAATGCAATAAATAAATATCCAAGATATCAAACTTACTTCCATGTAGTCATTATCACAAGAAATCATTCTGGGAGACTGGACTGAACAGGTCTTGTTGAAGGTATAGAGGACCTCCTCTCCAGAGGAGTTTGCAATCAGGTTGAAGTTGAAGGAGAAAGCGTTCTCATCCTGACATGGGAAAGAAGAGGACACATCAAAGCAGGGTTCTTTATGGGTCACAGACAGTTTGGAAGCATTTGTACAAACTTTGTGGTCAGTGTGACAGCTGGCGTAAGAAGCTTGCAGCTTCACACGGGCCTGCAGAGGGAGAACACTGACAGCGTAGCCACACTCCGTCGAATACTGCGCAGTGATGGGGTACGCACCTGTTCCATCTGAAAAAAAAAAGGCAATCAGATGGCAGACTTCACCCCATTCACACAAGCCTCTGTCAGCCTGTATGTGTAATAGACTCTGTGGTGCAATAGTATCTGACTCCAAACCTGAAGGTTGCGTTCAAATCCACGTCAGTGTCAAAATCTAGTCTATCACAAATTCTAACAAGCCTCTGCTGTCTTATGCAAGTGCGGGAGCACAGAGACACCAAAAACAATACTTCACTCACACTCTGTGGGGTGAAGTAACAAAAGTTGGTCCATATAAATGCTTCAAAATATTAAAAAAAAAAAAATCTGCCCAAGCAATGCAAGTGTAGAATAAGTTATTAAGACCATACCATTCTACAGTTATATTATTTTATAAAGTGTGCCTTGAGATGCAGCTCTGCAGCAGACGACAGTCTGTTGAATACTCAGTGATTTTATTGGGGACACAGTAGGACTTCACAGCAATCACTTTCAAAATCAAAAGGGTAAAAGCAACTAGAAAAATCACAGAGGCTCTAGTTCTTTGTCAATGCCATGTGATGTTTGCAATCAATACTTTGAATGGTGTCAGGTAACTTCACATCTATTGCAGTATTAAACTCCAAATTAAATGATGACAAATGAAAAACAAAAATCACAATTTGCCTAACAGCTTTTGAAATACAGACAAGCTGGCACCAATAACCATGATCAAAGTCACTTAAATTCTTTGTTCCACACAACTTCAGCAGGTCATCTTGACTACATCTACAAACCTAAATGCCTAGTGTTGCTGCAATGTACCTGGTTATGGTTTGCATTTACGAGCAGTTTAACAGGTGTACCTAATAGAGTGGGCAGTGCAAGACTCACCAACAGCCTCAAAGCGAGGTTCCTCTCCAGTGAAGTTTAGATCAACAGCTACCATGAAAAAGCCATCACGGCACTCCATATGACGAACTCCTGTTTGAACAAACAAACTGAGCTCTTGATGGGAACATACCAGTTCTTGTAAATCTATAAAAAATAACAATTACCTTCAGGAATATGAGCAGTATCTACAGGCAGCCACGCAGACAGGAGAAGAGCTATGCTGGAAGAGACAAGGCAATCAATTACAAGCAGAATAAACACAAGCATCTGTTCATTAAGCAAACATACCCAAAACAAAACCCAAGGGCCATTGTCACTTTAATTTGTTAACGGTGTCTAAAGCTAACTAGCTAGCTAACTGAGCTGCTAACAAACTACACCTGCCTCGGCCTAAAGTGAACAAATTGCTGGTTGTCTGCTTTACCAGCTTTTATGAGACCATTTCTTCCCACAGAGTTGACCTCTCACCCCGTCAGCTGAAGATGATTAGTGTGATTGCTAACGAGCTGCACATGTGACTGCATCTCCTGGGAACCCCTGATTGGTAGCTGCATGAATTTACCTATAAAAACCGGTGAGGAAGACACCAAGATCATGGTGTCAGTGTGACTACAATCTATCAACTTCTGTTTGTGCTGGTCAGCAGGTGTAGTTTGTTAGCAACAGCGCTAGCTTTAGACACTGCAAACCCATCAGAGATTATGGCTTTTGGGTTTAACCTTGGGTAAGGTGCTATACTTGCATTTTATACATTAAATAGGAGGCAATTCTTTGTGACTTAAACATGGTGTTTTTCTTACAGGTTAGCTCTGCTCCTGTCTGTGTGTCTGTGTACAAAATGTGGTCAGATTCCCAATGGTAAGAACTAAAGTCTGACATAAATACTTTATATTCCCCCAAAAAAGACACCTTGTTTGGATACTGATAATGGTCATGGATTTTTTTATTTTTTTATTTTTTTTTTTGACTGGAGTACTTGAATAATAAAATATAATATACTTTTTTTCTTTTCCATTAACTATAATAACCTTGTTGGATACAGAACTTCATCACATGGAGTGCCATGACCGTTTCTTCGTGATAGATGTTGATCTCTCCCTCACTGGGGATGTACCTCATTTTGAGGCTGTTGGTGAGTCGTGCAATCCTTCCTTTTTATGGATGAAATACTTATGCACTTTGAATTAATGAGAATTAGTTGCAGCCCAATAACAAATGCTTAATTTTGCCTGTTTCCTTCCAGTTGGAACAGGCGTGTACCCCATCACAGAGCAGTATGCAGCCGTGTGTGGTTACAGTGTCAGTGTTTTCCCTCTGCAAGGCCATGTGGAGCTCAGGGCCTCTTACTTTAGCTGTCACACTGACAACATAGTAAGCCCACATGACAAATTTTGTACGTGTTTCCATATATAAAGTGTGACTTGTATTTTCCCACCATTTTTCTACTGCCTTCTAGGATGACGAAGTGTTCAAATTCCACTTCAACTTAGTGGCGAACCATGATGGAAAGGAGGTCACTTATGCTTTGAACAAGACCTGTTCTCCCACTCTGCCCTGGTCACCAAAAGAAGTGACCTGTGAGATGAACTACATGGAAGTAAGCCTGGTCTAATATTGTACATTCATATGGAAACCATTTCAGCTGCTTCTTAAACCCTGAGTCTTCACTAGGTGTCTGTGAGGAGTGATGTGACGTGTCCAACAGGGACGAAGCAAGATGACTGGAATGCCGCTGTCCAAACTGTATGTTGACCTCACCTGGTACATGTGGGCCTTGGCTGTTTTTATAGTGGGTTTTAAAACATTGTGGCACTTTAATTGTTCCGTCTAGGCTTATACTTTAGCCACCTCAGACTGGCAGGTGATCTTTCAGAGAGGGGAGGAGCAGTTAATGCCCATGAACCTCTCAGATGCTCGCAAACAGGGTTATGCGTTTGACCTGACAGAGAGAAGACTTGTTTTTCGTACACCATATGGGCAACCTGACTCATTTAGCATAGAGGTAAATCAATTTTTTTTTAAATCTTTTTTTTGTTTGAATTGAATAGAACTGCGATGCCTGTAATTTTAGATGGTTCTGCTTCTTAATCTCCCTCCAGGTGAATGATGTTCCTGTAGAGGTGGTCCATGCAACTTTGTTCTCCAGACAAAGTTGGGTTGTCCTCTTAGTTGACCTTGTAGCTGCCTGCTCTATGTGTGAGTAATGTAATTTACTATAGTTAGTCTTAGATTTACAAATGGGTTTATAAGTAATACTGTTCTCTTGTAAAATCAGATGAAGGATCATATGATGGTGGATACATGGTATGGAAAACCCCAGAGTTGCTGAACCCCCTGGTGTCAGAAGTGCATGACAACACACAGGTCAACATTGGTGTCAATGGTGAACTTGTGGAGCAGCCAGTGGAGGAGCGAGGCTATGTTATTGAGAAGCACAATGCTACAGTTGAGATCCACATCCCTTATAATGCTGAAGGAGGACACAAGAAGGTATGGCAGTAAGCAAAATCGTTTATGCTTTTTATTCAGACTGGATGTTAATGCTAGTATCTTGCAGAGCCTTGTGATTGGCGACCTGTACGAGTACTACATCTTTGAACTTTATCTGGAGCAAATCTCCGTGGATGAGGATCACGTTGACACCAGGCTACGCTTTCACAGGACACTTGCCACTCCTCTGCTTCCACATCCTGTTTTTACTGAGAACCGTGAGTTTCCTGTAAACCCCTGCTTGTGTTGATGCAAACATAATCTGATTGGCTCTTGATTTCAGGAACAATTCATGATGAACATGTGTTCACCGTCTACCTGGGAGATGTCCCCGAGGATGTTGCGCTGACTGCTGTGGCGTTGAATGGACACACATTCACAGCTCCGTTTACAAATGCAAGCGGCTACAACATCGCTAAAGTTGTTCACCCCAACAACACCCATGGCTACACTCTGACAGTGCCCTTCGATGACCCTGTTGTCGTACAGCAGGTAACAGATGTGCATTTGTCCTTGACTGTAGTGTTGAGACGCTGTAGACCACATGAGGTCAGTAATTACATTTCTGGTTTCCTAGTTCTCCAAAGAAAATGCAGCTATGAAGCACATGCTGGTCATCAACTACACACTGACGGTTCTGCCCGATGATGGGTCTTACTACCACCAGACGTCAGTCATGGCACTAACTGATGCCTGTAAGTCACAACTCATATTTCACCGTCTGCAACATTGAGCAGAGATTCATTCTACTGTATCAACAGCTCCTCCAGAGTTTGAGGCCGTCTGCTCAGAGTTTGGCATCAGCTTCAAACTGGACCATCGGCCTTATGACTACCTGTGGTACATTGGTATCGGTTCAGACCGGCTGACACCACAGCTGGCAGCTCAGCACAACTACAGCATGAGCAATGACAGCCAGAGTTTATTGCTCAGTGTACCACTCTACACTCATGGATATGAATACAAGGTAGAATGATTACAATGTGTAACTCCTGTACTGCACTGTGCCAGTTGTGCTGAACATGACCAAGCTTGTTTTGCAGGACATTTCTTTGAAGGGATTCCTTGGCACGTTTGAGATCCTTGTAAGGGATCATGAAACATCAGAGGTCCAGAGATCAACCATCAAGACTTGTCCTTTCACTCCTACAGAGTTCATCAGTAAGTAGAATCCAGTTCTTCTTGGAGTGGGAGGGGTCTCTGTTGGTTGAATGATGCGTTTTAAAATGCAACTCTCTGCAGTGTGTTCGACTGACGGTAGGATGACTGTCATGGCTGATTTATCTTCGTCCATACCACGTGGTGAGATCCCTGCCAGAAGCAACCTGGTCAACAAATACTGTGGCCCCAAAGAAGTAGATGACACCAGGGCTCTCTTCACATTCCCACTCAACAGCTGTGGATCCACAGTCAAAGTCAGTTTGATCATTAGACCAACCAAAATTGCATTTAAATGTTCTGCACTAACCTTTAGCCTTTAATTCTTTCAGCTTGGCAAGGACTCTGTGACCTATGAAAATGAGATCTTCTTCAGCAAGAAGTTTCAATCGGATTCCAGCAATGTTGTAGCAGGGTATAAATCTTCAACTGCGGTTCTCAGTCTCCTGACTGAGCTATGAGTGATGGCATAACTGTCTGTTCTACAGGGTCAAACTGCAGTGTACATATCTTCTGTCTGGGCTCCATCGGCTCTTCTCGGTGTACAAGTTTGAGTCTGACACAGTTGGCCTTGGACACGTTGTACATTCTGCACACTCGACTGAAGGTAGGTGGCTCTCTTGTTGCACTGCATTAATCCAATGACTGAACATGTAGTTTACTGATCTGTTCATTTTTGCTGTACAGTAGAGCTACAGGAACCCATGGCGTTCACTGCAGTGCTTCAAACACCACTGCCTCCTACCAGACGTTCAAGACCAGCTTACCGTCTTCCTGGTCAGCAGATCAAAGTCTTCAATTACATAAATAACTCTTTAAAGAAAGGTCAGTATATTTAAAAACTATATTATATATTTAAAAAAATATTGACCGCAAGACCCCTGTAAAATGCCCCTTCTCTTTTACAGGAGCTGTACGATCTTCAAAAAGCAAAGCGAACATATTTTAAAGATGTGGTTTGAGTTTTAAATGTGAATAAACTGGTATATAAAACAATCACGATCATGTTTGTAGTGTTGAGCTTGTGCTGCCTAACATAACAATCAACTGATAATGATGGCCGAAGCAAAATGGGATGAGAATTGAAGAGTTCCTTGGGTTAAAGTGACTAAATGTGCTTATATAAGCACTTTGCAGACCCTTGCATTGGGTGAGGAAGTGCCACAGGAGGGATCCCTCAAGACAGACGATACTTTTTCCAAATGTGCTTTATCCAGTGAACGAAACAACCAAGTTCTGATTCACTGAATGGCCAATTGGGGGGCTAATGTTTTGTAATACTGAAACTTATAAGCAAGTGCCTTCTCAGATGGCCTGATACTGTAGACAGCTGAAAATGCTGAACCACCTCCATGTTACTCAAAGACTACAACTGTTAAATGCCATCATGTGCACTGCACAACTTTTTATGTTCTCAGAACCAAGACCCACTGTTTAATTTGGATAAGACATTCACTCTCTCCAGTCTAAAGGCAAACAGTTTGGCTTGCAGTGACCAAGGTCACTGCACAGCAAGGATGGACACGTTCCCATGGTTCTGGCAATTGAGGCATTTGAGACGGCCTTCTCATTCATAAAAATGTGTTTTACAATGTGGGACAAGGGCTATGCAAGTTAAACATAACATGTATCTAGTTAAGTTGGTTCATTTAGGTGAGTCAAACTTCTAGTCTATTCTGCTCCATGTTTCCTTAGATTAGTCTCACCAGCAATGTGATGTGTTTTAGGGGGTGCATTGCTTCCTGTAACATTGCATATGTTCATGTGTCAGTCTGTAGGCTGTGATTTTTACCTGGTACACTAACATATTTAACCTCAGCAGTGTTACACATTGTATTAATTTCTTGACTTAGATTTGGCTCAGGGATGGTTATTGCATTTTTATTATGACTGAATACTTGATGTTTTTGAATCTTGCACCAACTATTAAAACTAATTTTAATGTCAACTAAATGAAAAATCTAAACTATAACCTAGAAGGCCTTGACCACTGAAGGCCACTCACTGGGTCTGTAGGAAGCACATTCAGTTTTTGTTCTTCTGTTATTTTGCTGTGTACCTATAGCTGGTAGAGCTAGAGACATTAAAGTTTGAATCAATGGACTGTATTCACGCTTAGGCTATGGTTTAGGGCAGGGGTGTCCATCTCAAATGACCTGGGGGCCAATGAGCATATAGTCTGGTCAAGCGGACCTAAAAATTATTTAGTAGCCAGTGGGCAATATAAGATATTCATTTTATTAGACAGAATTGCAAAGCAAAAGTGCTTGTTTTGATATAAAAACATTTGATGCACAAAAACAGAATTGAATAGAAAATTTAGCAAATGACAAGGATAATTATGATTAAAACAGCATAAATGTGTAATTTCATGTTGAGTACTACATTTAATAAAGCAATGATTACAACCAAATGTCATATTACTATTATAAAAATATTGCCGGCAAATACATTTAGTCTTATATTCTGTCTATATTCCATCACCTTGCACAGTGGTGGGCGAGCCGCATGTAATCGATTGGAGGGCCACATGTGGCCCCCGGGCCACCACTTTGACACATGTAGTTTAAGGTTTTGAGGAGGTTACAAATGGAGAAACAGGCTAGAGTCTTGAACTGGGTAGCATATGATCCAGAATTTGAACCTGCTAGATTGGATGGGGGCTTTAAACAGTGGCGTCAGGAGGGGTCACAAGTCTTTTTGCTCTCATCTCAAACGGTAATTTTCAGAGTTACGAGTTAATTTCAGACACATTTGGACTGGAAAAGCAGGACTTCCATAGATAGCTGCAAGCCAGAGACTATTATTATAAAACATTAAATAAAGAAGGAATACAATTTGATTTCTATATTTCATGATGCATACAAAAAAAGAGACCATGAAAATTTGGTCTCAAGAATATATAAAAGTATATAAGCCTCAAAAATCACTCTACGATGTACATTAAACAAAAACGGGAGAGGGAGTCAGAAACCCAAATATCAGAAGAGATCTGGTTTGAAATATGTGAGACACAAGCGAATTCAAGATCGTTAAGACAGTTCGGCTGGAAGAATGTAGTGAGATTTTTCATAACTCCTAAAATAACAGCACTGCAAACAGGTACAGAGCCGAGGCTTCTGTTTGAGGCAATGTGGAACCTCTACGGCTAACTACTTTCATGGTTTTTGGGCTTGTCTGAAAATCCAGTCATTCTGGAGGAAGGTGTCAACCGAGGTTAATAAAATAATAGGGGTGAATTTAGATTTCTCTTTTGTTACTTTATATCTTGGTAAAATTCTGGAAACAGTCCTACACAATGACAAATACTTATTGGAGATTATTTTAGCAAGTAGTAGGAAAGCTATAACCAGGAAATGGTTGCAACTAGATCCGACAACATTGGCTCAGGATCATTCAAGAAATTTACTGTATGGAGAGACTTACATTTGTTTTAAGACTTCAGTTTGAGAAATGTACCAAACACTGGAAAAAATGGATTGTGTATGCACCTTGAATAGTGTGACATTATACCATGATGTATGTGTACTATTTTATATGTAAAAGAAGATTTTGATGATGATCCCATGTCTTTGTACATGTAAAATACATTTTAAAGTTAAAAAAGTTTGATACAGTTGCCAACGCAGCTGCATGAGGTTGAGCGTACAACTTTGTAGTATTTTTTGTGTAGTAAGGTGTTTTGTATATCTTCCAGTTTGATGCGTCTTTTCGGTCTGGGGATCCTTCATTTAATGTATAAACCTCAGCCCGTTTGTGTATTCTCCATGCAAGTAGTTTTTTTAGACTTGGGGCCATTCTCATAAAAGTGGTTTGATTTAGCTTTCTTCCTCTCCATTTGACTTTAATAGTTTGTTTAGTTTCTAGGATAAATCTAGGATCTGAATGTCATACTATACATCAGGTTTATTCTAATAATTAAAATGTTTCCATAGTTTTGGAAAAAAACAGAACATTTACTCCATTTGATATTAAATAGCCACCCCCCCAGCACTTGCTTTTTCAAAAGATGAATCAGTATTTGAAAGATGGGTTTTTACCAAAGTGTCTTGTTTCTCTCTTCATTTTGGCAATTGCCTTGCTTTCTTTAAAAAAAAAAAAAAAAAAAAAAAGGATTTAAACCAACCATGCACATTGACTAAAAACTTTATACTCTAAAAGTAAAAACCCCATACTTGCTGTTATATTGGAGCTTTGACGAGTCTCATATTGTAGAATAACTGCATCTTTAATCTCAATTTGAATGGGCGTGTACACAAACCTTGTCATGTGGATCCCCACATTAAATATAAAGTTTCATTCCACATACAGCATTTAAGGATATATTTTATTCATAAAAGAAATCATTCAACCAAAACGCACTAGGTTTGTGTTGGTCCTCTGGCTCCTGAGAAGAGAATTAAACATTAAACTCTTACAAGTCACATTTGGGGGAAAAAAAACAAAAACGCAACTAACCTTTTGCCAACTTCAAAAATTTGAAGACTTTGTACAGATTAGGACGGTAAGCAGGTTTTCCTAAGGCAAGTCTTGTCTGTCGTCTGGTAGGAGGCAGCGTTGTTTGAAGCACTGCAGTGAACGCCATGGGTTCCTGTAGCTCTACTGTACAGCAAAAATGAACAGATCAGTAAACTACATGTTCAGTCATTGGATTAATGCAGTGCAACAAGAGAGCCACCTACCTTCAGTTGAGTGTGCAGAATGTACAACGTGTCCAAGGCCAACTGTGTCAGACTCAAACTTGTACACCGAGAAGAGCCGATGGAGCCCAGACAGAAGATATGTACACTGCAGTTTGACCCTGTAGAACAGACAGTTATGCCATCACTCATAGCACAGTCAGGAGACTGAGAACTGCAGTTGAAGATTCATACCCTGCTACAACATTGCTGGAATCCGATTGAAACTTCTTGCTGAAGAAGATCTCATTTTCATAGGTCACAGAGTCCTTGCCAAGCTGAAAGAAATAAAGGCTAAAGGTTAGTGCAGAACATTTAAATGCAATTTTGAGTGGTCTAATGATCAAACTGACTTTGACTGTGGATCCACAGCTGTTGAGTGGGAATGTGAAGAGAGCCCTGGTGTCATCTACTTCTTTGGGGCCACAGTATTTGTTGACCAGGTTGCTTCTGGCAGGGATCTCACCACGTGGTATGGACGAAGATAAATCAGCCATGACAGTCATCCTACCGTCAGTCGAACACACTGCAGAGAGTTGCATTTTAAAACGCATCATTCAACCAACAGAGACCCCTCCCACTCCAAGAAGAACTGGATTCTACTTACTGATGAACTCTGTAGGAGTGAAAGGACAAGTCTTGATGGTTGATCTCTGGACCTCTGATGTTTCATGATCCCTTACAAGGATCTCAAACGTGCCAAGGAATCCCTTCAAAGAAATGTCCTGCAGAACAAGCTTGGTCATGTTCAGCACAACTGGCACAGTGCAGTACAGGAGTTACACATTGTAATCATTCTACCTTGTATTCATATCCATGAGTGTAGAGTGGTACACTGAGCAATAAACTCTGGCTGTCATTGCTCATGCTGTAGTTGTGCTGAGCTGCCAGCTGTGGTGTCAGCCGGTCTGAACCGATACCAATGTACCACAGGTAGTCATAAGGCCGATGGTCCAGTTTGAAGCTGATGCCAAACTCTGAGCAGACGGCCTCAAACTCTGGAGGAGCTGTTGATACAGTAGAATGAATCTCTGCTCAATGTTGCAGACGGTGAAATATGAGTTGTGACTTACAGGCATTAGTTAGTGCCACGACCGACGTCTGGTGGTAGTAAGGCCCATTATCAGGCAGAACCGTCAGTGTGTAGTTGACGACCAGCACGTGCTTCATAGCTGCATTTTCTTTGGAGAACTAGGAAACCAGAGATGTAATTACTGACCTCATGTGGTCTACATCATCTCAACACTACAGTCAAGGACAAATGCATATCTCTTACCTGCTGTACGACAACAGGGTTATCGAAGGGCACTGTCAGAGTGTAGCCATGGGTGTTGTTGGGGTGAACAACTTTAGCGATGTTGTAGCCGCTTGCATTTGTAAACGGAGCTGTGAATGTGTGTCCATTCAACGCCACAGCAGTCAGCGCAACATCCTCGGGGACATCTCCCAGGTAGATGGTGAACACATGTTCATCATGAATTGTTCCTGAAATCAAGAGCCAATCAGATTATGTTTGCATCAATACAAGCAGGGGTTTACAGGAAACTCACGGTTCTCAGTAAAAACAGGATGTGGAAGCAGAGGAGTGGCAAGTGTCCTGTGAAAGCGTAGCCTGGTGTCAACGTGATCCTCATCCACTGAGATTTGCTCCAGATAAAGTTCAAAGATGTAGTACTCGTACAGGTCGCCAATCACAAGGCTCTGCAAGATACTAGCGTTAACATCCAGTCTGAATGAAAAGCATAAACAATTTTGCTTACTTCCATACATTCTTGTGTCCTCCTTCAGCATTATAAGGGATGTGGATCTCAACTGTAGCATTGTGCTTCTCAATAACGTAGCCTCGCTCCTCTGCCACTGGCTGCTCAACAAGTTCACCATTGACACCAATGTTGACCTGTGTGTCACGTATATCTGACACCAATGGGTGCAACAGCTCAGGGGTTTTCCATACTATGTATCCACCGTCATATGCTTCTTCATCTGTTTTTAAAATGGAAGTGTGACTTGTTAAACTTATTTGTAAATATTGGCTAGAGAAGATTACAATACTCACACATGGAGCAGGCAGCTACAAGGTCAACCACGAGGACAACCCAGCTTTGTCTGGAGAACACAGCTGCATGGACCACCTCTACAGGAACACCATTCACCTGCAGAGAGATTCAACTCAAATTCTGATTTGAACTAAATGCTTGCACCATACAACTGCATTGAGTTACCTCCTTGCTAAATGAGTCCGGTTGTCCGTACGGTGTACGAAATACAAGCCTTCCTTCTGTCAGGGAAAACACGTAGCCCTGCTTACGAGCTTCCGAAAGGTTCATGGGAATCAACTGCTCCTCTCTCTGAAACCTTACCTGCCAGTCTGAGGCAGATGCAGCATATGCCTGGGGAAGGAGAACGCTTGTATAAAAAGAATAAGGCACTTTGACTGCCTGTTCAAGCTCAGTGGTACTAATGTTAAAACATACAGGTTTTAGAGAAGCTTTCGAGTCTTTCGTTGTTGCAGATGGACATGTGACTTCACTCCTCACAGATACCTGAGCAGAAACCACAGTTAAGCATCACCTGAAACTGATCTCAGAGTTTTATCATGGAGGTGAAACTGAGCTTACTTCCATGTAGTTGACTTCACATGTCATCTCTCTGGGAGACCAGGGCAGAGAGAGTGAACAGGTCTTGCTGACGGTATAGGTGACCACCTCTCCATCACGTACTAAAAGCAGGTTGAAGTTGAAAGTGAAGAATTCATCCTAAGAGACAGAGAGAAAGGCCAAGAAGAGCAGTCACCAACAGCTGTGTCCCACTGCTTTGTATTTCCACAATATGTAGATATGAAACTAGTAGGCACTTTGTTGTCAGTGTGACAGCTGAAGTAAGAGGCTCGGAGTTCCACACGGCCTTGTAGAGGGAGAACACGGGCAGTGTAGCCACACTCGGCTGCATACTGCTCTGTGATGGGATACACGCCTGTTCCATCTGAAGAGAACCAGATTAACATGACATGGCGGAGCGTCCCAGCACTAGTCAAATAATGAACTCCCATTTTCATGCAACACTGATGGATTTGATGCTCAAATTCTTGGGACTCACCAACAGCCTCAAAGCTAGGTTCCTCTCCAGTGAAGGAGAGATCAACAGCTATCATGAAATGGCGATCATGACACTCCATACGATAAACTCCTGTATGATCAAACAAATGCTCAACCTAGGCTAAATTTTTTATTATGGGTCTTAAAAGCAAATATTTAAAATCTTACCTTCGGGAATCTGATCACATTTCACACATGACCACACAACGAGGAGCAAAGCCAATCTGTAAAACAGAAACAAGTATAAGACACAGACAATATGATGACAAATTCCTTTTGAAAAATCAAACTAAAACACCTTACCCAAAGCAAAAGCCAAGAGCCATAATCCCTCGTGTGTTGGCAGTGTCTAAAGTTAGCACAACTGCTAACAAACTACACTTGCTGACCAAGACAACAAACTAACCCTGGTCACACCAGCACCATCTGTTCACACTAGTGTCTCCTTAACCAGATTTTATAGGTCAGTTCATGCAGCCACCAATCAGAGGTGCTCAGGAGATACAGCCACATGTGCAGCTCATTATCAATCAATTATCTTCGGATGATATGGTTGGAGCTCTTTTCACTTCCAGCCTCACTGATAAAGTTTACAAGGACACATTTGTTATAAAGAACAGAACCTGTCCAACTGAATATGATAGTAAATCATTTTGTTGAACAGCTCGGGTACTGGAGCATCAGAATTAATAAGGTAGATATTCATTTAGGGTCACACAGTTGGTGTAGTGGTTAGCACTCATGCCTTTGCAGCAAAAAGACCTGGGTTCGCACCCCGGTTGGAACAAGGGCCTTTCTGCCTTTCTGCATGCTTTGTGTGTGTGTGGGTTTTCTCCAGCTTCCTCCCACAGTCCAAAAAACATGCAACATGGGTATTAGGTAAATTGGACACCATAAAAATTGAGAGTGAATGGCTGTTTGTCTCTACGTATATGTGGACTAGTGAACGGTCACAGGGCGTGACCCCCACGTGAGATTGGCACAGCACCCCCTGTGACCCACCTGTGGAGGATAAAGTGGTAGAAAATGGATGGATATTTACTTTAAAGCCTTTAATGTCGCCATTTTGATATGTTTTTGCAGGAAAAACACAGGTGTTACTGATCACAACACAATTACAGTTCAAACTGAGGAAACTAAATGGAACTCATCCATCCACTGTCTACCACTTTATCCTCCACATGGTACTAAATCATTATTAATTTGACTATGTACATCTGTAATGCTTTTTCCTGCTTTGACCTGTCAAAGGGTCACAGCAGTGACCGTTTCACTTTCATTGACACTAGATCACCGACACTATTTGTGCAAGCAAAGCATCAGTAGACAAGTGTCGAGTGTATCAGGAAACTCTTTAATGTGTATTTAAACAAAATTAAAATACAAAATGACTGTCAATAAAAAATAATAAATTAGAACAAATACCTAATAGGGTATAAAACAAAATAAAACTGTTTTCATTTATTTAATTTACAGGCCCAGTATATAGAAACAACCGTGCAGAGCATGAGCAGCAGCAGGATAAAGGCATGAATCCATGTAATCCGCACTGAAACTCCAGATAAGAAACAAAATTAAACATCACTGTGTTGACATAGCTGATATGTTATACCAGTTAGAAAGTAGATTGAAGCATTTGTGGAAAAACATTCAGCATTTGAATGATTTTAAATTGTGTTGTCAAACATTTGTTGTTCTACATATTACAGTATATATATTTAATCTCCATTTTCTCTGACCAGGATGGGGAGGAGTTTTGATAAGTATTTTCATAGATGACATAGATCGGAAGTAAGAAACAGATCCAAATTATCTTAATAAAGAATAATAAATCAGCTTAACGCCAAAGATACATACCTGTGTTTGTAGGGTCCCTGTATATGTGTTTCACTGGCATCAGGGGGGAAAGGTCCAGTGATGATTACACAGGATACTGGATTGTAAGAGTACTGCTATCGTTTGCAGGGTAGAGACACTGGATTGTTAATCTAAAACAGAAAGGACATTCATAAAACATAGTTTGGGTTTCAGAAAGACACACTGAGTTC
Organism: Solea senegalensis; assembly: GCF_019176455.1. Classification (NCBI taxonomy): domain Eukaryota; kingdom Metazoa; phylum Chordata; class Actinopteri; order Pleuronectiformes; family Soleidae; genus Solea; species Solea senegalensis. The sequence continues at coordinate 12,580,678 of NC_058023.1, read as the reverse complement.
TGTGTTGTTTTCTCACTTGTACGGAGAATCCCTATGTATAAGTGGATCATCCAAGGGCAGAAAATCTTGGTTGTAACTGATTTGGTTTTCATACACCAAGACATTTCCCTCTGTCTAAAAAAAGAAAACATGATCAGATCACAGAGGATGCAGGAAAGTACATTTTCTGTTTTTATTTTTTGAAAAAATTAAAATCAAACTCACAGTGACAATTGTCCCACAGGAGTCCACGCTGAAGTTGAATAGAGCTCTGGCACTGTCCGTCTCCATGGGAACACAGTTGGGGTCCAAAAGAGTGGTTCGGTTGGGGTGAGTGGGCGGAATGGTGTGGGTGGTGTCGACCACTGCCACTATTCTCCCTTCTGGCAAACATACTTTGAGAGGCACAGTGTGAGTGTGAAGGCAACGATCAACTACAATATAAACCTGATGGTTAAATATAATAACAAGCACAGATGTTGATGTTTAATGATGTCACCTTGTACCTAATAGTTCTCTGACAGGAAAAGTGCAGTTATGGACAAGACTGTCCTGCACTTTCAGAGACTCGGCATCCACAACGAACACTTTCACTCCAGCCACAAAACCCGACAATGTCAACTCCTACAGTGGAAGAAAATGTTCTCAACTGTAGCCGCAAAGCAGAGACGGTACAAGCCTCTCAAAGGAAAGTTCACAGTAAACACTGTAGACATTTTGTAAGCATTGATGATTTAAGGAACAAATGCATCACATTTTTGCTACATATGAGAGGTCATTTACATAATTGCAAATACAGGTGGCATATTTTTTGATGGCTATTAAAATTAAAAGAGAAAAAAATGATTAAAAGGTCCAGTGTGCAAGAAATAGGGACATCTAATGATGAGACGGCAGAGTGCAACAAATGGAGGACTCCCCTCTGTCCTATGCACATCAAGGAACTACAGTGGCTTTCACATACAAGAAAAGATGTTCTTCTTCATTTGCATAGTAAGCTTCTGACTCAAATGTCAAGTAAAGAAGGCTGTTTTGTCTGTTCATGCTGTAGTAGAAACCTCCAGCTAGTACATGAAAAAGGCTTTTTACAAAAACCTAATGCATTTTATTTTTAAGCAATTAAACCCTTATACAAACATACTTTTGGGGTATCCTTCAGTATCTCCTATTTCTGCCAATACACACTGCTAATTGCTACACACTGGACCTTTAAAATATTGCCTTTTAATAAATCAGAAACTCAAAATGGTCCTGGAGATGAAAACGATGCTAAAGGGTAAGACATTTTTGAATTACAAAGGCAGAAAAAAGGGAACAGAAGACAGATTCACCTCATAATTTAACCCAGGGCTGTACATCGGAATCTCCACAGTTAAGTAGTCCTCTTCTGCCTCAACCATGAACCCACCCATCTCCACCAGGTACCAGTCTAGCTTGCGAGCTCCGAGAAAGAGCTCCCACTGCAGCTCATCCTGGGCCCTGTGGTGCAGCAGCACCAGCAGGCTGTTGGCTGTGCATTTCCCCTCCAGTCTGGGGGAACCTGAACCTGGAGCAGCAGCGAAATAGGAAGGTAAATCAGACATTACTATTGGGGAAACTCTGCTAGCAAATTTGGACCACATACTTGTTTGGCTCCACCAACCAGTAAAGTCACAATCTCATCCTTTTCTCCTGAGTTGTGGCAAATTAAGTAATTTCTTCTAGTTGACAGTGACAATTGAATCTGCTAAAGTTAAAGAAACTCTCTAAAGGTGATCTGGGATACTTTATTCATTATTAGGACAGACAAGGTGAAAACCTATTAAAAAAATAATCAATGAACTAATCACATGCTTTAACGGCAGCGAGTACACCTACAGTCAAATGAAATACACCCATATTATTAGTGTGGTGATGATTAATCAAATTGAACATACAACTTACCTGTGTACTCAACACTATGCTCTATGGTGGTGTGATGGTAAAACACTTCTCTATTAGGTAAGATGTTAAGAGTAAAGATGAAAGTGAAGCTGTACGTCCTATAGCCACCACCTATATACTGGGATTAGACAGCAGATTGTTTCAAATATGTTTGAATGTGACATTTAAAAAAACAAATGAAGATGTTTAATGTTTGTGACTCTCACCTCAGGGATTATTTTTGGGTGTGACAAGAGGAAACTGACATGGAAGTAGCTCCCATTAATGTGGTAGAGCACGGACACCGCTAGATCTACGTCTCTCTGTGTTTGTTGACTTTGGCTCCAAGTTAAAAGGTCACCACCACTGTCTACTGTCACCGTCTGGAGGACAACATCGGGGGCAAAAGGGCCAAAAGTCACAGAAAATGTTCCCTCTGTTGCAACTCTGTCTGGAAAGAAAGAAAGAAAGAAAGAAAGATAAATAGATGGATGGATGGATGGATAGATGGATAGATAGATAGATAGATAGATAGATAGATAGATAGATAGTTTATTGATCCCAAAGGAAATTCAAGAGGGAGACAGGTCCATATTGGTGGTGTCTTCAACATGTTTGTGTGGGTAATTTTCTATGACATGCACGATCTGTCATTTTTTGTGTTTTACAAATGACCTTACCTCTGGTCAAGACAGGCGTTTGAGGGATGAGAGGAGTCCTAAGGAGCCTGAGGGAGCGATGCTGTGACAGAGGCCAGTGCTCATCCTCCCACTGACTCATGAAGAATAGATCCACAGAGATGGACTGACTGTACTGTCCTTTCACAACACCACTCTAAAAATAAAACACCATAGCAGTCATACTACATAGGAAACTACAGATCTGCAGATATGGACTCTGCATCGTATTAAATATTTCAGGTATATATATGTATATGTATATACATATACACATATATATATATATATATATATACACAGTTTAAATATATATATATATATATATATATACATATACATATATGTATATATATATATATGTGTATATATATGTATATACACATACATATTTAAACTCTATCTCCGAATTATATACCTTAATGTGTCCATCAGGGGCTCCTACAGGAATCCTGACTTCCACTTGCCTCTGCTGCAGGTTGATCTTGTATTGTTTCTCTTTCATGTCAGATTCACTCAGCGCTTCACCGCTAATTCCGACCCTTACACCTCTGCTCCTGAACTGCCCACGAACGAGAGGAGACGGAATAAAAGGGACAGTCCACAGCAATTCAGACCCATCTGCTGTCGCCTCATCTGTGGGTGAGAAAGGGAGAGAGAGGAAAAGAAGTTTATAATATTCACTCATTTCATGATAAACTAGAGGAGCACCAACAATACGGGGTGATCCACCTCCTTTACTTTAGGTATGAGCCTTCCTGAAGAAGACACAGATATTAACCTTAAACTTGTATTTATGGATTGTGATGTACAGCCCTAGAGCTCAAAAGTAATTTCCCCATATCATATCTTATAAGAACATTTTTATTAATAAGCCTAAATAAAAGTGTACTAACCCAGGGTACAAGCAACAGTGGCGTCAACAGCAAAGAAGTTGCTTTGGTGTTGGTGCAGGGTAATTGCACTGACAATCTCCAAATCCACTCCACTGTCCTGAAAAAAACAGAAAGACCGCGAGAAAACAAAAACACAATAGGCAAAACTATAAATAAATAAAGGATGCCCATCTAATCCAGAGTAAACATTGCTGTTCCTGTGTACCTTCATGATGTACGAGAGAGCAGAGGAATAGGGACAGCGGAGGATTAAATGTGAGCCACGTATTGAGATGTGGTAGCTAAGAGCAGCCGCCTCTGTCAGAGACATCACCATGGCTCCTTCTGGTGGCTGTTTCTCCCTATGAAACATCACAGCTATTTCTGCCTAAGAAAAGAGGCACTGTTGTCAACTTAACTGACATTATCTAAAATGTCAAGCAGTGAGACACCAGTTAAAAACATCCCACAGTCATTCACTTGATACAGGCATGCAAGATATTGTCTCATCTTACAAATTCAGTACCACAATTAAGATGTTGAGTAAATAATGAAGCCAATGTCTCTACATTTGCCAGTACTTACCGTTTTATTATTTTTGGATTTTATAGTCAAGGTAGGTAGCTTGATGGACACCTAAAGAGACAAAACACAGTCTTTGTGTATCTTGACAACTTCACACATAGTGAAGTTTAAAAACATATCACACAACTCTTCTAATAAATACAGATAAATAACAATGAAAGACTCCATTTCCATTTTTAAACCCCAGAAAAAACAGTACTTTTTAGTTTGTAAATACAGGTAACTCTGATTCATTCCAACTCTGTATGTTTTGGGATAAAATCCATTTTGTAAATTAGACATGCAAAAGGGAAGGAAGGGAGGGAAGACTGGAGGAGTTCTCTGTTTGTTGCTTACTGTAGTCTCACCATTACAAATTCCTAATTCTTAGACACTGACTTTTACTTCACCTCCATATAGTTTTCTTCACAGATGAATTCTCTGGTACTCCACTGGCCTTGGAGAGAGCAGTGGAGCTGGAAGGGAAACAGTTCCACCTTCCCTTCTGCCTGGAGGTTCACAAACCAGACACGCAGGTGATAGTCGGAGCCCATCTGCAGAATTATACATCTGAGTTTCAGGAGAAGAGAACAATTATGCAAGAGACAAAATGTCGGCTAACTGTACTTGAGTGTGGACATGGCAGGCCTGGAAAGAGGCACGAAACACGAGGTCTCCAACATCATTGATTAGGACGGTGTAACCACAGAGTGTTGCCTGCTCATCAGAGAGGATGTGGTATCCATGCTGGTCTATTGAAAACAGAAAATTAACAATCAGCTGGAAGTATGAATCATTATCAACAACAACACAACAAACATGTGCAGGATGACAACGAGGACGCATACCTTCAAAGTCAAAACGGATCATTGAGGAGAAGAAGCTGGATTTGACAGAGATCCAAAAGTGACGCTCCAGGCATTTGGTCTTAAAAGTTCCTGAAAATATTAATAAAGGCATTTCTAATCGCATTAATGAAAGTAAACTCTGATATATAAACCAAAAAAAATTGAAAACAATTTCCATCACCATTATAAGGATTTTATGTTGTTAATATTTAACAAAAGGGAAAGAAAGGAGATTTAATCACCTATGCACCCATACACCTTCAAAACCCCACCTATTTAGACTTGCTTTTAATGTGTTTGTTTGCATTTGTTAAAATACAAATAAAATATTTTATATGTGTAGGGTTTTTATTAATATAGTACTATTATTATTATTATTGTTGTTTTAAATATTATAAAAAGTGGTTTCATTATAATATCACTCACCTGTGGGCACTGGAAGGGTCCTGACAAACAGATTTAAGACTAGGAGAAAAAATACTCTGAAGCAAATACATATACATATATTCATGAGTCTTGCATACTACACTTTAGACACACTTTTACGTTTGAATTTAAAACTTACCCGCACAAAGCATGAAGAACCATTACTTTAATTGACAAGTTTATCGAGAAAATGTATTTAACGTGGAAGCTGTAAGTCTTACTTTACTTTAGAAATAACGCCATTTTTGACTCACCTGTTAAGCTAATTAGCGCGAACATCCGGTTTCTCTTACTCCTGCTTAGAATCAGAAGAAAGAAAAAAAGGCAAGCCCCACACCACTGACGTTATAAGTAACCAGAAAGACAATGAGCAAAAATAAGAACTGATTTATTTCTTAAGGATACCTTTAAGGATAAAATGCTGCGTTTAGCTTCCAATAAATAAATGACATCAGGTACTTCGGTTCTACAGTGACACCTAGTGGTCCGGATGTATTTTGTCTCGACATAAATAAATGAACAAAAAACAGAGTAAAAAAACCTGTACTACAACATTTCCCATTCACTGTACAAATTGTGGCAAGAGCAAATTTGTGCATGCTACAGGCTTTTATTAATCTAAGCACATGGTGTTATTGAATGCTTTCCTATTATTTTCCTCATTGTTCTACAAATATAAATTATTCTCTTTTTTGTATTGTGTGTGTGGGCTAAATGTGTTTACCATGGCTGCCTGTCAACTTGATTACTCTGAGACTTTCTTTTTTTGGGAAGATTGTCAGTAAATGTGAAATAGCAGAGAAATGTGCCTGTTTACCAAAGTTAAATATAGAATGAAGTACAGAAATGAACCATAGCTCAGAGGATCACATGGAGTGATGTGTAGAGAAAATGAGGAATCACTGCCTATAATTAACCATAGATTTATACATTTAATGACACCTGACAAGCAGTTGACAGTGTTTTATATCATGCAGCTACATATACAGTATGTAGGCGTTATGGTCATCACAGCTGGAGGCCTCTGCTCCTGCTGGACACCTGCAGTCACAACATACTCCACTACGTCATTCCATGATTAAAGGAAGAGTAATTGGAGTGAGCGTCCTGTGGAGAGGAAATAAGAAAACTCATCGTCAGAAAAGGTCAATATCTATTTAAAGGAGGAGGACGTGAAAGTGATATTAGTGAAGAGGAACAGCCTCCTGAGCGGGAGAAACACCATGTTTCCATTATTTAATAAAACATCGAGAGTTGTGGAGGAAGTGAAAAACAGGTAAAGCAGATCAGATCCTGTCAATAGTGTATACATTTTTACCCCGTTGTCAAAAATCTCAGGCACCTACCTTTTTTTTAAATTGGGTTTTAGAAAGTTAAAACATGAAATTTGAATTAATTACACTTTGTTGAAGTTTTTTGTGTGCAGTTTGATATTTTGATGTCAATTTTTCTCATTTATTGTTTTCACTGGCTCATAGTGACAGCACGGTGGAGGGCTGGGCTGGTTAACACTGTCCAGGGTGCCTCATTAACATTTGAGTCACATTGTGTCACAAATAACACAACAGAGAACGCAGGAAGTCGTGCTGTGCAAGACGACAACTAAGATAATCACGGCTGACAGAAGTAGGGGATAAAGGTTCACTTTTACTATCACTTCACCCTCAAAGTTGCACTGAAGACAGGAGGTTGGGTTGGATACGTAGGCTGTTTATTCCAGTGATGACCTTTTCGTGTCCAATCACAGCTAAATTAATCACCGTCCTCCAAAAACCTCTACATCCCCTCCACAGCACTTCTTCTCCTCCACCAATCACATCCTTCTTAGACTTGAGAAAGAGGATTTGAAGGATGAAGAGACCTATTTATCAGCTCCACACTTTGCCACTCCATCATTGACAACATTCAGCTCTTGCACCACCTTCCCTCTGACTGGGCAGGATCAGGGAATATTACAGAGCAAGGTTCTGCTTTTGTCTGGAGTTGGAGATGCTTCATTCTCAGGCGCAGGTACTTGTGGCAGCTTTGTTTTCCTCTGTGCTGCTGGTGCAGGTCAGCAGTGCTCCACACAGGGACATGAAGACAGAAATGGCAAACTACGCAGATGTAAAGGTAAATCACTGATATAAGCTTAGGTGAAGGGAATGATTCTCTTTAAGGATGAGAACTTTTTATTTATCATTCTTTCACTTTTTCACATCCTCCTTTAGGATCTCACCCACTTGCTGCTGAAATTTTTGCCTGAGTTGATGTCAGGAAGAGCAGAACAGATGTTTCCTGAGCTGGAGGAGGATGAGATGGGAGTCAGGGAGAAAGTGATGCGGCGACACCTTCCCCTCTCTCAAAGGGAGCGCAAAGCAGGCTGCCGCAACTTCTTCTGGAAGACGTTCACCTCCTGTTAATACAAGACAAGAGCTGGCAAAGCGAGAGTCATCTTTTAGACGAGGCTGATTGAATCCAAGCGTGGTGACAGCTGTTGTGTCTACTGCTCTAAAACTAATAGGGATGTGTTTTTGAAGATTGGCAGGGATGTACACTATGTTAATAAATAATGTCGGATTTAATAGAGAAAGGCTTCTTCATTTTCTTTCCTGAAAAAGAATTTCAAAGATTTTATATTGGACTTTTAGAGTTTTGACACAAACAAGCACAACTCTGTTAATATCTTTTCGGGGATTAAGTTTGGAATTTATCTCTTATATTTAAACAATTAAGCACATGATGCCGTTTATGAAAAGAGACAAAGACAGCAGTGGTTAACTTTCTGACATTTTAATATTAATAATCAATATGTTGCTACAAATTGCATTAGGAGAAAACTCACCATTGGGTTCACACAAGGATGTAACTTTTCAACTAGGAAGTCCTGTTAAATCAGCACAGCATGGCCTTCTCCTCCTTCTTCTCAGTGTGAATTCATCAGCAAACTGAAGTCTGGTGCAGTACCGAAGGTTTTTGATTTACAAGCTCCAGTTCACAGCATTTTTAAGACAGAGCACACAACCAGGATTTTACACAAGTGAGATGGCACGATGCAGGATTTTCAAAATGCAGTATTTACATGTGGAGATAAATTATGAAGAGATGACATACCGTTGTAGCAAGATCATGTTCTGTCACAACAATTCACAGAAAAAGGATCGATCGTTATGAAAGTGAATGACATTCTTGAGATTCAAATCGTTAGGCCTTTAAGTTACGCATGTACAAAACGGGGACGGAGAAAAGCAATTCGACAATTATCATCACAAATACTGGAGCTCTGAAGTCTCACAATGTGAAAACTTGGCTCACACGAGTGCAGTGATGAACAAAAATGAACTTCAAATGTCAAAACTTGTAACCAAAAGTTAATAGTATCCTTCTTTGGAGGCATTATTACTTTGAAGACCACCTTCATTTTGTCATATGTAAAATAAAAATATCAAAACCTACTTTTGAAGCAAAATAATCTATGCAAAGTTGTTTTATACTGACTACGATTTCAGTTTCATATCTTCCCCACAGTAACTTCACACCCCGTTTTCCTGACGACAGAAGAGAGTGTTTGACTTCATTCACCATCATCTTCAATGTAACAGTCAAGTATAAATGAATCAACATCTAGTAAACAAAACCAAAGTGAGACTGTGTAACTTCGACATTCAAAAAAACATGTTACAAACAAGTTTATCATCTAAACATGGTTTGATTGTTGAGAAATGTTCAAGCATGTTGTGCTAGCTTTCAGTTAAAGTCATAGAGAATAAAGAAAACCCTGTTTTGTTTTGGGATGTAACACATTCCTTTTGTCTACATTTCTGTTATGTACAGTCACAGTTGTTTTGTGGATTTTAAATATTTGTTTTGAGGCAGGTTTGCACTTTGAAGTGTTTTAAAAAAAAGTTAAGAGTTTAACTCAACTTATAGCCTTGATATCCGTCCGTACTTAAACTATCCATCAGTGATAATCTGAGTGATCATCATGTGCAAACTATCAGGTGAGTAGTACCGGTTTGAATAAATGATATTAGGTGGAGCCCAAGCTGCCTGCAGGTCAGGCCTCAGTTACACTAACACTGAACTGAATGGGAGAAGCAGGGAGATTGTGTACCATCCAAATAAAAACAGTAAAATGTGATGTGACATCTGATAGAAAAGGGAATCAGCGAGTCTCTCTAACTCCGACAGTAACAGTAAAACAGAAAATGTTTCACTGTAAATAAAATTACAACAGGAGACCAGCAGAGGGAGCTAAAGAAGTGTTTGTTGACTCAGAGCAACCACAGCAAAAAAAAAAAAGAAAAAGTAATGTACTTAATGGAACAAAGCCAGGGGTGTGTTCCGTCTGTGTGAGAAGTGTGAGTGGATGAAGGAGAGTTTGTTAGCAGTCGGTGGAGATTTTGGCCGACAGGTCCTGGATGCGCCGAGCACTGCAGCTCTTACACAAGATGTGGCCGTCCAGCGGGTAACAGCCCCGACCCTCGCCTTCAGACGACAGCAGGAGGCCACATTCCTGATGAACACAGACACTCCAGTCACTTCATCTGAACACTCTCACATTGACTCCTACTGTAAATATTTGTGTTTCGGTAGCTAATAAATCCAGCAAAGAGTGCATTTGGAACAGTAAAGCTTCTTCGCTGTAGAGAATATGGTAATATATGGTGATTTAATCCCACATTTTCCAAGCAGCTTCACAACTTTGCAGAAATTATTAAATGTCCTTCATGTGCTTAAAATGAGTAACAGAGTGTGTTGTTGACTGTGACAGACTGTGTGTTGTAATTGTGATTTGAATGTGGTCTGAATATTTCAGAAACCATCTTTCTGGTGATTAATATTCACAAGGTATGACCAAGACCATCCCAGATTAAGTTTTACTCCAGAAAGAATGTTAAAAAAAACTAGATAACAGTACTTTTAAACTCCGTAATGAACAGAAAACACTGTGTTAAACAGAGACTAATTTTACTATTGCTGTGAGAGGCTAAAATCGAATGTCCTACCCACTGTCCATGTTTACTTTTTGCCAAAACTTCTAAAACCTTTCTTTGGTGCTTCTTGGTGTTTTCAGCCAAACCTCTTTGGCAGTGGTTTAAATTTAAAAGTTTTATATTTGAAAGTTACAAACTTCAGCTGCAAGTGGAAGGTGAGTGTAAAACTGCAACTATAACTCATGTATTTCTCACAACTTTCAATTTCCTTAAATTAAATCAACAGGTCCTAATGTTTAGAGGTAGTTCGTGTTCTTGCATTTGACTTAAACTCACCTCACAGACGTAACAGTTGACATGGAAACTGCGGTCTAACGCCACTATCCTGACAGTCTCTTCCTGGCCCAGTTCAGGCATGATGGGCTCGCCACACACCGAGCAGCGTGGCGCGTACTTTCTGTCAGGGACAACAAAAGCCAAACTGTTCAGTGATATTTTTGTGTTTGGTTTATTTCTAGAAAAAAATAATATGTTAAGATGTTAAGCATGGTTTGTTTGTACCTATGAAAATCATCTATGCAGTGTATCTGAGAAGTGGCGTCCACGGTGAAGGGCACGCCGTCCAAACAGCAGTTACAAACCACACATGTGAAACAGCGAGGATGGTAAGCCTTTCCCATGGCCCTCAGGATTCTGTCCAGGATTGGCTTGGAGCACTTTGAACAGCGCTCTAATGTGCTCTAAACACAAATGTGTGAAAAAACACTGTGTGAATCAAAGCAAAACTGACAGAGAAAGAAAACTGAAAGTTTCTTCACGTACAATGTAACAGCTCTCGCAGTAACTCCTCTTGTCCAGAGCATAGAATGGTTGCCCCCGGAGACGGGCGTGGCAGGTGATGCATGTGAAACACTCAACGTGAAACACCTGCTCCATAGCGATACAGCCGCTGCCATCTCCAACCACATTGTCACCACAGCGGGCACAGCGGCCTTGGGACAGTTGACACAGTAAATACAAGTCAAAATGTTGCATGTTTTTTTTCCTCTCTAAATTTTAAAAAGTACTCAATGTAAAAAGGTGGGGCTGTACCAAAATAGTCCTCCGCAGGGGGGTGATTCATGTCATACACCAACTTCTTGGTGAGTCGCTCCAACTCCTCCTCCGGTCTGCTTGTTGCAATCCCCTGCTGGAAAAGAGATGATGCCAGATGAACTGATGAAGGTCTAACCCTAAAACGTTCTAAATACATTTATCATTGCAATTCAGAAAGTGTGGGATTGTTTTGTTTTTTTGCTGTTTGAATCCTATCTGACATCCTGTCAGACACCAGTCTCTCTAGTATTTAATAAATTTTTTGTTTATAAGTACGTATCTAGAAAAACAACATTAACAATCATGCACCTGATGACAAATCATAAAAGCAGCTTTTAACAGAATTATTAAAATCATTATAAAACATATTATGAATTTCTGACTACTGTAATTATTATCTGGTATGACAGCTTGTTTCTGGACAATAACACTTTGAATACCAATAACACAAAACAGAAAGAAACACCAACATTATATAGTGTGGCATTGGTATTAGGGTTAAGCAGTTCATAAAAATGTTTTTACTGTTTTGGTGGTGGATGCTCCATCCCATTTTAATTATCTTACACATTGAATATTGAACTGAAAACGCAAACTACAATATTACAATACTACAATAAACTACAACAATTTTCCAAAAATCAACAAGCCCTGATTAGTACCAAAATGTATGTGCTTTCAAAAGTAATGCATTTAAAACAAGGCTTACTCCTTATGATACTATTTTGTTTACACTTTTACTCAATATGTGCAATAAATTCCATAAGTACAAAGAATATCCACTTAATTTATGAATTAATAATTTTTTTCTTTATATATCTATATAACAAAGACATTATTTAAACAATACATTTGGTTTGTGGACCAACAAATAATCACTTAATTGAGAAAGTAAGATTATCAGTTGTAAAAATAATTGTTAGTTGCTGCCCTAGTCATTTTAAATCTCACTTGGAGATGCAGACGTGTGCCCCTACCTTGCTGGACTGATAAGCAGAACTCTGTACGGCTCCTGCCACAGGCTGATTATTTTCCATTCCTCTCTTATTCACCGGAACATGGCTGACTCTTCCCGCAGACCCTGAGCTGCTGCTTTTGTAGCCCGCCTCGGGGTGCAGATCCTGACCTTGTGAAGCAGGGTGTTGGGGGTACCAGCCCTGAGGACTTGCCTGAGTCTGGGGTTGGGGGCGTGACACGTGTTGGCGAGGAGGAGGCGGCGTGTAGGCCTGTTCAGCCTGCCTCCCCGTCTGCGAGTAGGTGACGGGCTGTGCCGTCTTGACCTGGACGCTGAACCTGGGACCAGTAGGAGTTGAGGCAGTGGTGTAGGAGGCTGGAACGGGCTGAGGATAGGGTTTGGGGGTTGAGGAGTAGTAATCCTGCTGGTGGGAGTTGGAGTACTGAGATGTCTGGTGCTCGCTGGGGTACGGCGGCACAGGGTGGTATTGGCTCTGGGAGTGAGGAGGGTAACCCATGGAGGGCCGACCCTGAGGAGGAGCTGCACTCTGGTGTGCAGGATTGTAATGATCACCTGAGAGGTACTTGTTGTAAGGCACGTTGTCGTACAGCTGCAGGGAGAAGGAGTAATCAGAGAATTTTATCATTACAGTGATGACTCTTTCCCCCCCACAGTAATTGTGTGATTTCCAGAGTTCTGTCCTACTTGTGTGCTGGAGTCCTGCGGGTGGCTGTCGAGATCAGCGAGCATACTGGTGAGGGAGTCGATGTCTGCATCAATTTTAGAGTGATAGCTCACTGGCTTTTCGGGCCCTCGGTGCTAACATCAGAAGAAGCATTGGAGAAATATTAGGACATAGAAAATGCACTTCTACTCTATACCTCCAAATTGAAGAATGTGCCAACCATTCGCTCGTAGCTGTCCATGTGAGGGCTCCAGTGCCGATCTTCCTTAGGACCATGGGGAGGCGAGTAATAGTGATCACTTGATGGATGATGAGTGGGTCCACCTGTTGATTTAAGAGCAAACATTACAAATATGAGTTACAGTACCATCTTAGACAGTGACTCCATGATTCCTGATTCCTAAACAGGAAACAACAGAGGAAAGACATGATGAGAATGAGACTTTTAAATTCATCCCAAACTCATGTCACGTCTTGGGTTAGGGTCACTGAAATTGTTCCTGCGGTCTATAAAGGCCATGAAGAGCTTTGTGTTATACATGCGTCCAGTGCATGGTAGATATTTTGATAGGTGGGAAAAGCATAGGTGTATGTAATCAAATCAAAGACGGCCGTTTAGTTCAGAGTGCATGCTCGCTCACTCTCACACACAGTGCGTTGCCATGCACAGTGACTATGGCAATCATCTACTCTACTGGTCCCAGGATACAAGCACTAGTGAAGAATTAATTTATTGAATGGAGTGTGTTGAACTCTGCTCCGCTAGGAGGCAACACATCCCTTTCCTATTTCTTAGTATTAGACAGTTTCTGGTTTAACATGCAGCTAGTTGTTACAATGTCAAGTGCCATTCACTTCTTCAAGCTAATAGAGCATAAAACCAGTCTCCTCATCTGTCCAACATATGAATTTCACCATGTTTTTGCCACTGCTGCCTTATTCTTCTGTGAACAGGCTTCTTCTATTATCTCTGGGTTGTGGAACTCTGGTCAGAAATAGAGCTGCAACTAACGATTATTTTCATAATCAATTAATCTGTCGATTACTCGTTTGGTGTTACCTTAAAAAATGTGGATCGGTGTTCGTCAAACCTGGAAATTATGTCTTTTTGTGTCCACAAACCAAAATGATTCACTTTTGATGATTTCTTTGTTATCCAGAGCAAAGAAATTGAGAAAATATTCACATTTAAGAAGCTTAAACAACGGGGGTGGAGTGGCTCAGTGGTTAAGACCCTACCTTGTGTACCAAAGACATCATGGTCGCAAGTTCGATTCCACCCCTGGCTAATTGTACTTGATTCCATTGTAAGTCGCTTTGGATAAAAGCGTCTGCTAAATGACATGTAATGTAATCAGAAATCTTGTTTTAATCATGAAAAAAGCTTCAAACTGATTTTTCGATTATCAAAACAGTTGTCGATTAATTTAGCAATCGATTAATAATCGATTCATTGATTAATCGTTTCAGCTCTAGTCAGAACTGAAGGTATACATACAGAAGCAGCTTGACTCCTAATCGTATTATCTGGGTTAGTCTGACTTTGAGAAATACATTAACAACACCTTAACATGCATTTTAAGAGTTTGGTTTTGGTCCGACTAACACAACACCTTTTTTTTCCAAATGTCATAATGTGAGTGAACTAAAGCTAAAGCTAGAGCTATCATTAATGCGATCAGTGAAGCCTGTGATTTTCTGGCAAAAACATGTCAAAATGACAGCTGTGCAAAATGTTGTGATGGTGGTGTAAATGAATAAAGGTGCTCATGTGTACAAACTGATAGTGGCTGTCTGAATTGAACCAGCTGAGTATCTTTGAAAGTTACAGTGTTTTAGTATCAAATTTGCTCTCCGAGTCAAAATCTGTCCACAGCAGCTCAGCAACATGATGAGAACAGAAAAAGGTAACTTAAGACTAAAAAAGGAATGCATAATCTGTATCTTAACTTGGGAAGCACTTTTAACACACAAGATATTGTTCTCAATCACTTGATTTTGAATTTGCTTAATGTAGTATAATAAGGAGACATTTACTACTGATAATATACTAATGTCTCTTCAACTTTTAATAGGATCATATAAATGAGGTTTTGGACATAAAAGGGGTGCAACGTCTACATTTACAGAACACATTTATTTCAATTTTCCCATGGAATTATAATAATACGATCTGTCCAAGGTGTACCTTGCCTTTCGGCCTATGTCAGCTGAGATTGGTACAGAACCTCCTGTGAACCTCATGTTGAGGAAGAAGCAGTAGAAGATGGATGGATAATAATAATAACGTCTGCTTAATGGATGACTGTGTTCAAATTGGTTCCTACTTTAGTGTAGCTAAGAGAATCATCAGTGGGTACTAGTTACTGCCAAGAGGAAAGAGGTTTTACAGTGCGGTTCTGATGATCTCTTCCATCAATGAGGGTAAATGTAACCACATGATGAGGAAGTACATGCGCATGAAGTACATGTTCGTTTGTGCAGCTTTTATAACACAGATCCAGACCAAAAGATGAGCAGGTTATTCTCTATAGATATTGTGATTTGGGGAAGTCTGTGTCAAACGTCAAAGAACGTTGAGCATTTTAACTTTATTAGCAGTGTTGTACTTCATTTTTCTTGTACATTGGTTCATGATTCCAGTATGCGTCTTGTGGCACTGTCTCACCTGTGGGTCCAGTAGCCATGTACCTGTTGGCCACTTCCCCTCCCCCTCCTCCATTCTGGTCATAAGCACCATATTTCGGGCGAAAGTCTGACACGCCTTTCTTGTTAGGGGCTCGGTAGATTGCTGACCCGGTAGAGTGGGACATCTGGGGCACTGCTCGCTCTGGGCTGTCCAGAGTCCTCGGTGGAAGCCAGGTGGGACCGGACATGACAGACTCCTGAGGTCGGAAAGAGGAAGGAAAACACTTCTGTCCTGTTGTTCTGATAGTAACATTTATTACGTGAAACATTGCATGCATTTAAAGGGCATATTGTCTCACAAATCTCAACTTTTCCAATCATTTGTACAAATAGTGCTGTAGCTGTTGTGTGTATTTATGTCATAGGTAACCAATGGAAACTACAGGATGCTTCAGAATTTGTTTCCTATGGCAACAGGGACACAGATTGGACAATAGGTTTCTAGTTGTGGAGCAGGAAGAGAGCAGCCACTATGAACGACAAGGGGATTTCCAACAGACCTACACACTGTCCCCTAAAAAAATAAGTGCATTTGTGTACTTGGAGACACAATTAGTCCAGCACAGACTAACACTAACACACACCACGGACTGACACAAATACACAAACAGGTGCTAAAGTGTGGCTATCCTTTGCCTGTTATCCTCCACAATGGTTATTGTGTCCGGGTGTTTACACACCAGTATCAATGATTTCCAAATAGAGCGGAGACAAAAACAGGGCAGGAAATGTTGTGCAATGATATGTGTTTGTGTACACGTGAACACCTGGCTCATAACAATATATTACGTATTCTCAGTGGGATAAATAACAACCGTGGAGCACACAGCTGACACTGGAGATATAAGTACTGAGTTGTGTTTGAGGGACCTCAGGTGACCAGTGTTGCTTCTGGAAACATCTAATTTCACGCAGGTGGTCAATTTTCAGCACCGAGAGAATAAATCTAATGCTTATAGATGGATCCTTTTACATTATATATGTTAGAACACACATACACTGGTCTCAGGCTGACTTTAAGAGATGCATTTGTGCAGAAACAAATCCCAAGCCACAGTGAATCTGTAGTGTCAGTCTAGAAACAAATAACCCCCTCTGAATTATTGTATGTGGGTTGCGGGGCTGTGTTTTTAAGAGGATTACAATGATGGATGAGAGGATAATGCAGGCAGCCACACAACAATGCTCTAACACAGGATTTAAGCTTTTTGCTTTGTTGTTGATTATTATTATTGTCATTTCTATTCATTGGGTTGTTGGGAGTTACCACTGAACGATGCCCTGCCAGCATGGACACATTGACATTACACAATGGCCTTGTGGAGAAAAACTACCACCTCCATTATAATCGACCTGATTTAAACCAAACCCTAGTCCACATGAGCAGAAACACTCAAATCTAAGGATGAGTGGTCCAGGAAATTAATCTCAGCAAATTTAATCACACTTGTTTTATCGTGCAGACCAAGTTTGAGGTTTTTAGTGTCACTAAAAACCAGCATCATTTGTCATTTTGTTAGCTCACTATAGTTCTTTTTATTTGGGTAAAGTAAGACATCTTTGAAATTTTATTACTCATGTAATCACAGATGATGATGCTATTTACAGACAGTGTTACAAGCTGTATGGTCAAGCAAATATCCTTGCACACTGGTTTAGTAAGTGTTCTAATGCTGTGAAGATATTTCTGTTTAAACTGTATTGTACACCGCCATTTGCTGCAAACTGGGCGAAAAAATACAAGAAATCTAGCATGCAGGTAGAGTATAATGTTGTTCTGATAATTCTACTTAACAGGCCTACGTGGTGTAGTGGCATTGAAGTGTTTGTGTCTGCATGAGTCAATACTCTTCTTTTTCTGATTCAGCAAATGAAGGCTAACATTCCGCATTTCACTGCACTGGAAAAATAGCAGAAGCAGTGGAAGGAGAGGTGGTTAGTGTGGACTGAAGAGGAAACCACAACGTTCCTCAACTATGTGCAGAAAGCATCAGTAATGAAACTCTTCCATTATGCACTTTTTGATCTTGCTTGGCACTCGTCATGTTCTTATCCTTCTTCTATGGTGACCTGCTTTGCGCCACATACTTATTTTTCCACAGTGAACTAACTATTAATATTTGCTTAACAGCAAACACAGAGTGTAGTTATTTGACTGTCTGTAATTGACAAAATTCCATCAAACGGGTTTTAAAAAGATAACTTCCGGTGTTTATTAATTTCAAAATAAAGGCTCTTTACTTCAAGCACTTCATGACAACACACACCTCCACTATAATCAACCAGATTTAAACCAATCTTAGTCCAGATGACTCTCGCCTTTGCAGCAGGAAGACCCCGATTCGCAACCCAGTTGAAACAAGGACCTTTGCATGTTCTCCCTGTGTGTGCGTGGGTTTTCTCCAGGTTCTCTGGTTTCCTCACACAGGCCAAAAACATGTAATATGGGGATCAATTGGACACTCTAAATTGACCATAGATGTGAGTGTGTTTGGCACAGCAGCCCCTGCAAACCTTATGTGGAGGACAAAGCAGTAGAAGATGATGGGTGGATGGCTGACTCCAGATGAGCACAAACACACAAATCTAAGGATTACTGGGGCCAGGAAAGAGACCATATGTGAGTTTTTTTTAGTGTGACTAAAAAGCAGCATTTGTCATTTTATTAGCTCACTATAGTTCTTTTTAGTTGGGTAATGATCTCGATGCCTGTAACAAAGTGAAACTTCTTTTGAATTTTATTATTCATGCAATCTTTTGATGATGACATGCTGCAAGCTGTATGCTCAAGCAAATATCCATGCAGACTGGTTTAGTAAGACCTCCAATGCTGTGAAGATATTTCATAGTGTATTGTACACTTCCATATGCTGCAAACTTTGCGGAAAAAAGTACAAGAAATCTAGCAAGCAAGTTGAGTATAATGATGCTCTGATAATTACACTTAAGAGACCTACATGGTGTAGTAGCATTGAACAGTTTGTGCATGAGTCCATACTCTTTCAGCTTTATCAATAATTATGTATTATTACGTGCAGTACAGCTACAGTGAGTGGATTAAACCCACTAGCAAACGCAAAATATGTTGTCTAATCAATCACCCATATGAATAGTCACATTCCCATGCTAGCCGTTTTTGTACTTTTATTTTGAAAGCGACTTGGAATAGCTAGCTGTATTGTTTTTAGCTTGGTGGATACATATGAAGTGGCTAAAATATATGAAATGACCAGAAGAAATCGTGACATACAGACAATTACAATTGGAATTACAATATCATGTAAAAAAAACAAACATCATCGTTAATAAATATTAGCAAACCGTTAGCATCTCTTACCTTTTACAGTAGCTTTGCAGCGGTTTATTCACCTCGGTCTCATCTGCAAATCAAGAACAAAATAAAAACAAATGAAATGCGACACAGACGATACTTCTTTAGACACATTATTGAATGATGTCTAGTTTTTAACGTTAGTTGAGCGTAGCTATACTGACGTCTCCAACGAATGAACAGCGAGAGTAAAGACAATCCAGCAAATCTGCTCTTTATGCGTCACGTAACGAGTATGAAAAGCACGCCGTTTACGCGACTAAGAAAACCACGATGGAGTTTAATTCGCAGTCATTAACGTTAATAACGGGCTTGTTGACTTGTTTGTTCGCCTGTTGTGAACTCGAGCAGAGCTCGTGCCTCGTCGCCTCCGGGGCTAACTTCACACGGCACCGAAGAACGGGAGGAAACGCTGAAATGACCGACGACAACCGACCGCCTGTTGTGACCCAGACAAACACAGTCTGCACACTCTCCGTTTAAATGTGTCTAGAGGCCAGTGAAAGTTGTCCCGAAATAACTTTCCTTTAGCCTGAACGCCATGAACCTACTTTGTCACGGATCCCGAGGCCTTCAGCTTCAGCAGCAGCAGCTCCTCACTGCATTCCCTGTGTGTGACGTAGCTGCTACTCCGTGTGTGTGTGTGTTTGTGTGTACTTGTATTTGGAGCCTCTTTAGGACCTGTTCTGACATAAACGCTGTATTGGACCAGAACAAAACTTGGTCCTAATGTAACAGAACCTAATTTCTAAGTTTAAGGTTTAGGGCTGAGATTTTAGTTGTGGTTAGGTTTGGGAGAGAGAGCGAGCGAGAGGGAGGGTGTACTTTATTTATTTATTCTTTGTGAGGTCCAAAACCGTACAAATGTATCTTTGCAAGGTCATTTTGACATTGTGGGGACATTTTTTCTGGTCCCTACAGCTTTAAAGTTTCCAGGGTTAAGACCTGGTTTTAATGTTAGTGTTAGGCACTTAGTTGTGATTGTTAAGGTTAGGGTAAGTTGGCTAGGGAATACATTATGTCTATGATGTGTCCTCATTAAAATATATAAAAACACGTTTATTTGTGTGTGTGAAGAAAGAGGCAGCTGGTCTGTCAGTTGTGAAAATAGAAATTCAAAACTCAGCAACACTGTAAATACAAAATATCCTTTTACATTTCAAAAAGGCACAAAAAAATCTCTCATCCTTATTTTATATTCTTTGACGAACTTTAAAGTGAATTTCGCAGCCATAGCCAATCAGAAACAGTAACAAATAAAAGGTGAAGGGAGCAGGGTGATTTTGTTAAAAAAAAAAAACGTAAAATATGTCAAGTTTGTGGCTGCATTAAAAGTTGTTTATTCAGCAGCAATTGTAAATGAAAGTCAAGTGCTTTATTGTTTTGTGGTTCATGAGATTCGGGTCAACTGTCCTCCCATTATCTCCACCCAGTTTCTTCTTCTTCTCCATCTTCTTCTTCCTCCCACTCTACTCAGCACCGTGTTAAAGGTCCACTGTTACTGCAGAGGAAGTGTTTCATAACTGTCTATTATGTTTTCATTGCGGGTTTATTTGTGCCAATAAGTGGACAAACAACCTGGGATATCCCTGCTTCCTCCTCCTGCCCCTCCTTCCAGTAGCTCTGTGCGGTTTGCCCATATATGTCCAGACTGGTGCGTTGCACTCGCAGGAAGAGGCAGTTTAAGCAGATCTGTTATTGTTGCAGGAGCCATCAACACTCTGGCACCAACGGGAGGATTTGAAGCCAAAGCATGGCTTCAGTCCACACATTATCACAGAAACAATAAAGTTCTGTCCAGGCAACCAGGAAGCCACAAAAGCAGGGGAATCCCAGTCTTTGTTCTCTTTCACAGGGAGTGACAGTATCATGATCGTTTAATTTCTTCATGAAATTTCACTAAATTGACTATTCTCATGACTGCATGTTAACTGGAGCATTCAGAGTTGTTGTTGTCTTTGTTTTTTTAAATCACAAACAGTGCTAGTGGATCATTGATGGTCACCGACCGATGAGTTGAGATGCAGGAAGTCACCACGAGCATTGCCCAGCTTTGCCAACGGAATATACTCAATGGTTTCCGTCCATTTGTGAACCTGTTTGCTAATGTTCTCACTTTTCCTCAACCCACCCCCCACCCACCACCACCACCACCACCATCCGTCCGTACCTCTCACAATGCCTGGAAGTAGCCGAGACCTACATCTCCCTCTCTGTTTTCTTAATTGTTGTTTTCCTTTATGATTTTTTTTTCTTTCAACAAAGCACACAATTGATCTGAGCTCCATCCAAACAAATAAAGGCAGAAAGACACGTATGCAACTCCACACCTCATGCAAACAGTTCCAATTCACATTTACGAAGGATTTATGCAGAAATACAGTTGATTTTTATGTTTGTTTCATGCTGGACTCGTCCTTCTTACAATTCCCCTTCAGGCAAGTGTAACTGGTTCATACTTGACACAAACCAGTGTTTGGTTTAAATTTAAACACCTCATGCATGAGTGTCTTTCACTTTACTGTTTTCTACCAAACATGTTACACCTACATACAAATGATTATTTTCGGTTATTTTTTCAAGTTTACTAAATTGTTTTACATTGTAGGAAGAAAATGATTCATACTAAAATACAGTCATTTACTATGACCTTTATGTAATGTTTCACTAATTTGATTTAAAAAAAAAAAAAGTGCATCTATGAAGCCTATTTTTTACTAAACCACACCTGCAGGCAGGTATAACATGTTCGTACAGTACCTGCCGACAAACCAATATTTGCTTTAACGTTTAACACCCAAAGCATGAATAGTGAAGAGCTTCCTAGCCTACTTTACTCCTAATACTTGGACGAATAATGTATTTTTTTAAAGTAATTTTTCAGGTTTACTAAAAAGTGTTTACTAAGAAATTATTAAAAAAAAGTCAATCCAATGATTCATGATTCATGATTCATGATGATCATTGGATTGACTTTTTTTAACAATTAAAAGAAGATCTGTGAGTTTTCAGTTTCTAAAATGGAAACATTTTTGGTTACACCATATAACAAAAAATACATTAAAACTGGTTAATTCGGGTTTCACAAAATGAGATATTTGAGAACATCAGCTGCAGCCCTAGTTGAAGCTCAAACTCAAATAAACACCATACACTGCCCATTTGCCTTTCACTCGTCAGTAACTGCATACCCACAGTATTCATTGACAAAACTCCTCTCTGCATTAATCAAAGTTTCACTTTTTGACCAGCTTATTGTCCATGTATTTGCTTAATCTACTGTAAAATATCCGCCCCTTCTTCCTCAAGGTCTCCCTCTGTGTAACACTTTGATGTGAGGGAAACACAGAGTTCACAGTTCACTTCTGCGGTGCCTCAGTCAACTCTCCTGCTTCTTTGTGAACCCAAGGCTGCTCTCGGGATGAGGTAAGTTTCCACTTGTTGTTTTTTGTGTTATTTGTGACCTCTAAACCTTCGTACCCTCGCTTCCCCCATCTCCATTTCTCCTCCCTTGTCTTCTGCTGGCTTTATTGTTGACGGATGTCCTGCGCAGGCGTTTTCATTCATGTCTCTGAGCAGCTTTGCAGGATGCTTTACTGAAGTGTGTGCATGTGTGCGTGGTCAGTGCTGGTGGAAGGGCAGTTCCTGTAGTTATCGGTCGGCTGCAGCTCTCTCAGTTCGGGTGGGGCAAAAGGTTGTTTTTCAGCACCAAAAGAAGGTGTCTCCCATTGAAAATGATCAATTCTGTTCCGCTTCCTTCCTCTTCATCCTCATAACACAACGCCTCTGCTCTCAGGCAGCAAGCCAGAAGCTTCCGGACACTGTTGTGGAGCCCTTATTAGTCCCCATATACCTGAACTATTCAACTCAGCAATGACACAGTAATGATATCCTTGCATATGGAACAAATTCTTGAGAGCACATGCACCAACAGTATCTGTGAAACTTGTTATTATAATCGATAAAAGACCTCGATTAGAACACATCTAAATGATGAAAACAAAGCTTGTTTATCTGACAATTAACTGGTCTTTCAGTTTCCTCTTAGACAGTTTCCTCTGTCCTGGAGAGGGGTGAAGGGTCGGAAAGCGTTGGTGGGGGAAGCCTGAAGTTCCAACCCCTGGATGGCGAGGCACGTAGCGCATCTCCCCAAGGGTCCTCATATATATTTTTTCACCGTGGCACACAAACACACAATGCTTTCCTGCCATTACTTTGCTCAACGCTATGGGGGTTTAGAAAAACTAATAGCCCACTAAAAATACTTGAAGCCCGGGGCCTGGGCCGGGGCTTTTCCTGCGCTGCTTCCAGTGTTCGCGTGGGCTATTGAGGAAGGAGGAAACGAGCAGCTCTGGCTGTGTGGGGGCTTCCTGCACGACCTTATAAAGAGTTCCCTCCCTTCAGCCTCCCCGCACATTGTTGACCAGAGCCGGTGGAGATTGTGGGTGAGCCCCTGCTCCACATCTTTGATCGGAGACTGAACGCTAAGCTGAGAGGTTTGACGTCGCGGTGGTGGACGTCAATTCTCGTCCCTGCTGGTCGGGGTGAGTTTGAGAAATCTTTGCAGTTACATTTTTTACAATTTGTCTGTGTAATAACTACATGTCTTACTTGATTTGGTTTTAAGATACTAGTTTGAAAAAGTCACACATCTTAGTATGTTTGAATTCAAAACTGTAGTGCGCAACTTTTTAAACCGTTCCATTCAAACAATTGAGTTTGAGTCGAATGAGTTTGCGTAATGATAATTAAGCTCGCCAAGACTCTTTCTGTGTTTCTCAAATTTGAGCTAGTAAAGCGAGATGACTGCAAACATGTTACTAAACTTCATGTCCCCACCTGCCCCTGTGCTGCCACTTTGCACACGCAAACACTCAGTCAGGTCTAATAGTATTGCTTGGCACAGCATACAAATAATGTTATGTTGTCTCCGTTCATAAAGACCAAACAGAGGTAGAATCAACAACAAACCTTATGCACTGCAGCTTTAAATTTATTTGCATTTTCTTTTGTTTTTTTCACATGTAATGTCTTGATGAACTCTCTGCAGCGACTGATTTTTTTGCACTTTGCTTTGATGTGTAAAAGTGTTTCTACTTGTATTAAGAAGAAACTGTGTCATTTTTCCTCATGCAGGTACGAGTAGGGAGCTGGTCTCACCTAACAGATGTGTCTGGAACACTCCAGTCTATTTATTTAAATCATTTACACACACAGGTAGGTTATTAATGTGGACCTTTTCATGCATCCGGATTAATTCTGATCATGCAACTTTGTAATCCCTGTTGTTTTATTCTGTAACACAGACAAGCACGATGGAAGCACTTGGAGGTTACAGGATGGAAAGAGAGCAGGAGCTGAGAGCTGAGGGATATGTGAAGGAGTTCACACGCCACTCCAACGATGTGCTGCTCAACCTGAATGAACTCCGGCACCGCAACATCCTGACTGACACCACCCTGGTCGTTGGGAAGGTGCACTTACGGGCTCACTGTGCTGTGCTCGTGGCCTGCAGGTCAGTGCCATGGCATCACAAAAAAATCTTCTCCTTTCGTTGCTTTTTTCTGACTTGTAGTGTGCGTCTTCTCCTCATTCACCCAGATTAACATGTCGCTAAATCCAAATTTTGCTTTTCTTTCCCCGTCTCTCCCAGTGGGTTCTTCTACTCGCTGTATTCCCGCCATGTGACACTTCAGGGGCCTGGTGGCAGTGGGGAGCAGCTCATGATTGTGACTCTTCCCAACACCTTGGACCCATCCAGCGTCTCCCTGCTCCTCGACTTCATGTACACCTCCCGTCTCCCTCTGACAACAAGCATTGTCCCGGGTGTGCTCGCTGCTGCAGCCTACCTGCAGATGGACCACGTGGCTGAAACCTGCAAGGATTTCATGCGCCTGCACTGGTGAGAAAGCCAGAAATTGATTTATTTTATTGTTTTAGCTGATATTAATGTTTTTCATTTGAGTAATTGAAGGGTTTTCTCATTTTCAGCAGGGAGAATATAAGTGCAAGACACCTACGATTGGAGCTGGACTCCAGAGTGTCTGTAGCCTCTGTAGCCCCGAAGTTAGGGGACCTGCCTCATTCAGGACCAGTGGCAGGGGCAACAAGGTGAGAGAAAACACTTCATTGAGATGGATGTCTACTGATCAATAGATAAGTTGGCAACTAGAATATAGGGGTGTATTTTGACTGCCATGAGTGTGTTTGGGCTTATGTGCCTTTGTCTGTTGACACTTTTGGCTCATTACAGCACTTCCTTTGTTTCTCCTGCAGGTTCCCTGAGGAGGGTGGGGGCTCTCTCAAGCGAGGGGCTTTCCCGTCCTGCCAGCCCAGGACAAAGGAACCAAGAGGAGAGTCAGAATCACTCCGCATATCCACCCCCATCCCATCTCCTGACAGCCCAGCCCGCTCCAGCTGCCAACCCAGCTCTCCAGCCGAGTCCAACACCTGTAACAAAAACCTTGTGGTCAGTCTGGAGAAAACATGCTCAACTGTAACACCTAAGAATGTAAATGTCTCCTGAAAGTTTTGTTTCACTGAGAAAAATAAGTAATGTTTGATCCTCCAGAGTGACACCAAAGCCACACCAGACCCAAAGGTCTGCAACTGGAAGAAATACAAGTACATTGTCCTCAACCCTCTGTGTGCTGCAAACACAGTGAAGGAGGAGGACATGGACGAAGCCCAAAGTCAAGCATCACCCATCACGGATATGGCCGGCTTGACACCCAAAGCCCCAGCAGAGGCGTGGTCTGGAGAAGTGCCTGGTCAGATTGATAGGTAGGAATCATGGAATTATGAGAATTATGAGAGGAGACATAAAAAACACGATATGTGTAACATATGAATCTCTCTCCATCAGACAGGGGCAGGCCTCCTGCTACGAGGGTTCTGGCCGAGCCCCTCCCCTCGGGCCACCCCCCTCTCTGGACCCCCCAAAAGTGGCACCCACTCACAAGGACGGAAATGGTAAATGCCAAAAGACTTTTACAGAAAGTATAGAAATTAGAAGTTGAACAATGTTAGCCCAAAATATTTCAAATACAAACCTTCCAGCTGCAGAGTAACGCTCTACTGATATATTAAATACTGTATACTTATGCCTGTGTTTTGTTTGCCTCGACAGTTTCACCCTGCTCCATCTTCCCACAACTGGACCCAACTGATCCAGAAGCTGTCCACCACAATCAACATGCAATCAAGCGAGAGAACTACTATGTGCCCTACTGTTATTCCGGCAACATACAAGGAACCAAGACTGCTACCTGCTCAGGTGAGGAGACATGACAAACTCTCCTATTCTACGGTGCCATCTTTTCCATTTTGTTGTAGAAATTTGAAATCAGTATGTGACAGTGACAGAGGTTTGCTCTTATAGGTGACAAACCGTACCGCTGCAATGTGTGTGGTGCCCAGTTCAACCGCCCCGCCAACCTGAAGACTCACTCCCGCATTCACTCAGGAGAGAAACCGTACCGCTGTGACACATGTGGAGCGCGATTTGTTCAGGTGAGGTCGACCTCCGTGTGCAAACACACTTGCAGGTTGTTTCTAGAGAATTGATTCCCAGTGTCTGGGTTGTAGCCCCCTGCGGACCATGCTGATGCTGCATTAGCTTTGTAATGACGCTTCCAATAACATATGTATACTGAATTTAAGCTAAACTTGCAAAATCACACTAATAAGTACATCCAACTAAATCCAACAGTCTTACCCTTTTTAAGGCAATCAGTTTTTAGTAAAATGGACTTATGATTACTACACTTCAAATACATATGCAGAGGCCTGATTCAAAGTTAAAATGGTATTTTCTGTCCTTTGACAATAACAAAATAAACAATATATAATTTTTCAGAATTGAAAATGGACCAGTGGCACGGCTGTTCTAGAGCATATCTCTGAACCAGAATGTATCCGGTCATTATTTTAACTAAAAATCTGTAGCCGAATGAAAGACTGTTCTGCAAACCAAATTAAAAAAGAGACCGGTGAAATTAACGATTTTAGTCAGTTTGGTTGTTGGTTAAAGGTCCAGGTTCAGAGGTTCTATCAGTAGAAGTCGAATACACTACCGAAAAGTATCTTTGTATGTGAATAATCCATTTCAAAATAAATATTGTTTCATTTTTGTAACCTTCTTCAAACACACAAACCATGTTTTGTGTTTTGAAAGCGGAAGTTTAATGAGTAAATGAAGAAGTACAGCATCCATTCTGGTATGTGAGGGCCACTTTAGTTCCTTGATGAGCTTGGTAAAGGGAGGAGTGAGGTTTAGAGGTTTAAAATTCACTCTAATGTCCAATTAATGTCTATGAATGGGAAATGAAACCCTTATCTCATCTGAGGATGAAGCTTAACATATCTCATGTTTTCCTGTGTGTTACAGGTAGCCCACCTCAGGGCCCATGTCCTGATCCACACAGGTGAGAAGCCTTACCCCTGCCACACCTGTGGCACCCGCTTCCGCCATCTGCAGACTCTGAAGAGCCATCTACGCATCCACACTGGGGAGAAGCCTTACACTGTGAGTCGGAGCGCCCGCCTCCTCCACCAAACGTGGTTCGTCCCGTGTCCCTTTCCTGCCTCATCTCACCTTGTTGACTCTTTTTTTTTCTTTTTTCTTTTTCAGTGCGAGAAGTGTGACCTTCACTTCCGCCACAAGAGCCAGCTGCGTCTCCACCTGCGGCAGAAACACGGAGCTGTCACCAACACCAAGATCCGCTACAAGGTCCTGACTGAACCGTACCAGCCTTTACTGCAGGCCTGCTGAAGAGGACGGCCCGTCACTCATTAATCACGATGAGCAGAATAATATTTGAATTAGAGAATGTGAAACTTGGTTCAAGTTTCTTCTGCTTCAGTGAGGTTTGTCTATTCAAAAAATATATATTACAGGTTAACTTAGTGTCCTGGGTGGTTTTACTGAGATGGAAATGATGTTAAGAAAGGTGTTTTTGAGGGTTTGTGAAGGGAAAGAAAGAAGGAAATAAGACGTGAAAAGAAGGGATTAAACTGTCATGTGAAGAATTGTGTGTGAATTGTGTCTGAAAGAAAGCTGAAGCAGGTTTTATGGAGGAAGATATGAAGGTGGTGTGTTTTAAAGATAATTAAACCTGAACATGGGTTTTAAGTGCGGAGAAACACTGAAGTTGTGTTAAGAGGAAACTTTGACATGTATTTATCTTTACCTTGAGGCCTGGGGCCCGTGTGTATGCAGTGATATGTTTCACTTTTTATGGTCCAAGCAGGCAAAGGACGTAGCTGTCTTGTAGTGAATAGAGCGTAATTAGATGATGATGTGTTGTTTTCTGAAATGAGGAAACGGAAAGGGACAAGTGTAAGCAACTGGATAATTAATAATAATGTTGATTTTGTATTTGTATGGGGTAATTTGCTGGACAAAGTTGGTTTTTGTACAAGATAAATTAAATCATTTTTATACCAATTGGACATGTTGGTGTCTGGTGTTTCCTTCATTTATCATAGTATGACGTAACGTGAGGTTGTATGGAAGAAACAAAAAAAAAGTGAATGAAAAGAAAGAAAGAAAGAAAATAGATAGGGAATATTTTCAAGCTCTCGCTCCAAATGAACTTCTCTCTGCTACACTTCCCTCTCCTCCCTGAACTTCCTTCCTCTCATTAACTCACTCTTTCTACTCATGAATCACGCTGAGTACCCCGCCAATTTCTCCATTTTTTATTTTTTTTTTTGTTGCTGCTTGTGTGGAAACAATGAGGCAGAAGGCACCTGTTTCCTCTGGCGTCCACATACTTGGTACACACACTACCAGCCGGCGACACGTGTTGTGTTGTGGTGCGGGTGCTTCCTGGAGGTGATGGGGGTGATGGTGGAGGGAGAGAGGCGGCAGACTCCTGCTGAACTCTCCCACCCTCTGTCATCCCAACTTCCCACTCCCCGATGAGTTGTGGCTCATTGTCCACACTCGGCAGACAAACTGGCCGTTTGACGGGACTTTCCAACTTTCGTCGCCCATCCTTCGCTAAAAAACAGAGAGAAAGGAAGCTGTAGTAAATTGAGGCCAACCATGCTTGTACCCATAAGGGGTCGTCCCTAAAATCACTTCACACCCAAATAAATCCATTCAAAATTAAGTTAGTCTTCATATGACGCTGTCTTCATATGAATTATTAAGTTTAGTTGAAATGAACCAAATTAATTTACAGTTTAACTTCAGTTACCAATTGAAGTAATCATTTTAAGTTTCTCATCCTTTTTCTATTTGTGTGCAGAAAAATCAGAGAAATGAAACCCAACAGTTCAAAAATGAAGAAGCGCTAGGCATCAGTGGAGAGAGAAAAAAGCAAAAACTCCCCTTTATCAGGACAAAATCTCTGACAGAACCAGACTCAGAGATGTGCAGCATCTGCCTCGACCAGTTGGGGTGAAGGAAAATGGGGGACAGAGGAGAAGTGGTGAACAGAAAGGGAGGTGAGGTAGAGACAGAAGAGACAGTATCAAGTTACAGGGACAGTTCTGAATCAGTTATGACATGTTTATAGCACAACAATGTCATTTATACATGCAGTGGCATAGATTGTTGAAAAGATATGATACTGATCATACTAATAATAATGATAATAATAACTGGATCTGGATCCTGCAGCCTGCAAGATGAGGACAGAGAGGAAAGGCACACACTTGGGAGTGAAAGAATAAGGTTAATGCCATGTAATGCTGCCATATCCATACCCTGAGTGTGAGAAAGTGAGTGTGAGGAAGTGAGTGTGAGATGGTCCAGGTTTCCCTGAGTCAGCCCTAATGATACACTTCCTTAAAAAGAGAGGTTTTAAGTCTAACTTTAAATACAGAGAGGGTGTCGGCCTCCCAAACCAGCACTAGGAGCTGGTTCCACAGGAGAGGAGCCTGGTAACTGAAGGCTCTGCCTCCCATTCTGCTCTTACAGACTCTGGGAACCACAAGTAAGTCTGCATTTTGGGACTGAGAAACAGGTTCTGGTATGATGTGGCCTGAAACACAGCAGTGGATGTCAACATGTCATCTATGTTTGTCATAGCCCTGTAGTGGTGATGTGTCTGTACTCTTTACTTTACGAAACGGTTCCTGGCACAAATGTTGTGAGGAACCTATTGTTATGCATCAGATCATTATTATTATGATTAGAATTATAATATTTGTTCCTGTTGTTCTTGTTTTTCATGTTATGACGCAAGCGTGTGACAGGGTGTAACAACAACAACTCACAGACTACCTTAACATTGCAGATGAAAAATGCTCAAGATGTTTTCACCATTACTTCTTTAATGGACTTAAGGGAGGGGGGTAAATGCAGTGTTCTTAAATTATGGTACACTGAGGTAAGATAAGATAAGATAAGATAAGACAAGATAGAAAAGATATAAGACAAGATAAGACTAAATAAGACTACGTAAAACGAGATAAGACAACATTTTTGTTGTTCTTATTGAATGCAAAAGGGAGAATGTGCAAAATAATCACTGCAGGGAAGCTATATTGACTTAGTAATATAGTGAGAATATCTAAAATTGTCATTATAATTATTTGATATTAGAATCAGGTATATTGTCAGGTATTGTAGGTTTTGGTAATCAATTGATTAACTTTTTGAGTGAAGCATACTATCATAGTAAAAACAAAAATAAGGCAAAACTGAAAGCAAAGTGAGGTCAAATCTATACAATAAAATTGAAAAAGATCAGACGAGTGCACTGTATAAAGACTAATAATTGATGGTTTAAGAGTCAAGAGATTCAAGATTCGGGTCTCACTTTATATTAAGGTGCTTACTAACATGCATAAGGTGCTTAATAATTACTAATAAAGGGCTAGTATGCTACTTATATGCATGTTAGTAAGCACCTAGTTAATGGTGAATATGTGTTCCTTAATATAAAGTGAAATTGCTTGTGCTTAAATAAAAGAGAGTGTGTACAAAATAGAACAAGATATATAATGATATATATAAACATAGGATAGTCAATTATAAGTAATATGAAACTAGCTGGTGCAGCTGTGTCCAGGGGAGCTTGTGACGTCACTGGCTGAGACGTTTTCTCCACAGTGAATTTAGTGCGCGTGCGTGTGTGTGTGCGTCACTTCGGACAGATAATACTGACACACCGAGTCGAGGCAGAGGGGTGAGTGAGTGAGTGAGTGGGTGGGTGACTGAGTGACTGAGTGAGTACTCCACGCACCGTGCTTAGTCACAGACGCGCGTTATTTTCTTTCCTTTTTTCCCCCGTAAATGTAGGTCACAGTCTCAGAGTGAAGTGTTTTGCTTCAGTCACGCGGGTGAAGCAGCTGTTAATATTTCATCATTCACGACCAAACTCACACCGCTACGGCAGCGTTCGCAATGATAAGTCTTTGTCATGTTGACTAGTATGAAATACACGAGCATACATGCTATATCTATTTTAGAAAAATATATATTATGTTCACATTTTGCGAAAATTGTGTTTTTGTTTCTACAGTGACGTCGTTTACTGTTCCCAGTGCGCGTTCTCGACCGTCCTTACCTGCTCATGACGACGTCCACTGTGAGTGAAGCCGAGTGAGC
Organism: Solea senegalensis; assembly: GCF_019176455.1. Lineage (NCBI taxonomy): Eukaryota > Metazoa > Chordata > Actinopteri > Pleuronectiformes > Soleidae > Solea > Solea senegalensis. The sequence goes on along the minus strand of NC_058023.1, from coordinate 12,549,172 downwards.
GCGCCCTGCACGAGCGTGTGTTCAAGTTTTAAAGGTATATATATATATATATATATGTACAATATATCAAGAAATCTTGGCTCAAATTTTTTTTTTGTTTTGATTCAGGCAAACTCTAAACATTACTCACTATATGAATCCAATTTATTTATTTATTTAACTCACTATATCATAAAATCCAGGCTGCAACCGATAAGGCATGGCAATATAGCAATACTTATTGCAATATTATATTCTTTAATCACATTTAAACCATATATATATGTTGTTTACAATGATTAATGCTATTTTGTTACTACATAATTCTGGAGATGCCACTTCATTATTTTTGATATGAATCTATGAATCTACAACACAGATTATTTTAACCTTCTGTGCTTTGACATTTAGTCAGTGTGTGCACACCAAACACTTGGAACCAGATGTATAGATTTGCAAAAACCTTGTAAATCATCAATACACTTAACTGGGTCATTTTAAACAGTTAGTGTATAAGTTGTACATCTGGGACAAAAGTCGTTTTAACTTATGATCCATTACTTGCAATAAATCGATTGTAGTGAATATCTATCTATCTATCCAGTTTATGTTTTTCACTTTACCATGTTCAGACAAAAACATTTATATTCCATCTGTATAAACAGTGTCTTTCCATGATTACAGGTAAAGTGATTTTAGTTTGAGCAATTTTAATGGGGTTTTGAGCAGATTTTTACATTTATTACAATACTATCTTGATACATAAACACATTATCCCATTGCTATTGTAAAAAATAATAATGAAACTTGAGTTTTTCACATTTCAATTGTGCAAATACAAAGACATCCTGCCAGGATATCCTGGCTGATGCATGGACACTGGTCAGAGTTCGCCTCTCACCTGCAGTATATACTATTTTACTGTTTAATTATGTCACTACTTTTATGTTTTTATTGATTTTATGTTTAATACCTTTTATGTTGCAGAGCCTCTAACTGTAAAGCTTGGTTGTTTTTAAATGTGGTCTAGAAACAAAGTTGACTTGTCTTGCTCTGAAATTACTCTTACTCACTCTTACAGGTCACAACCAGGGGGGATTTATTGTTTATTGGCCTGTGGGAAGTTAATGTTTATGGACATTGACAGCAGCAAACAGGATCTAAGATTAGCACTGCTGCTGACAACGTGCAAAGAGAGCTTTTACTTCCACTGGAACTTTCTTTTTCATTTGGTCTTCCCTTCTCACTCTGCTGTTACAGTTTAGTTTCACCTTCATTTTTGTTTTGTATGCTCTCTGTGTTAGACATGAACAACCATGGACCCAAAGCAAAGAGTCATAGCGGTGAAGCCGAGGGGCCGAATGGGGACTGGAGCTGGGTGCTGGTCGGTGCCCTGTTCATCAGCACGGGCCTTGTGTTCGGACTGATGCGAATCATGGGCATTTTCTTTGTGGAGTTTGTAAATTACTTTGAGGAGAGCTCTCAGTCCATTTCTTGGATCACTTCCATCAGCTTGGCAACACAGCAGTTTTTCAGTAAGTCCTCTGCATTGTGCCTCAGATGGTTATTTTAAGTATTGGATATATGACATAGTGAGTTCTCTCTATAATGAGTCACCATGCCGAGTCAAGCCGTGTTGTGGAAAAGCGGCATTAGGTTTGAGTGTGTGCTTCATTAAAGCTTCATCAAAGTGCTCAAACAGGCTCATGAAGAATATATAAGATGGAAAATGGGGTGAAATCAGTGGGAAACTTGCCTTATTATTTCATTGACAGTATCCATTTTCATCACTTTTAGTGAAGGCACATTTTTGTAATGCAAACACATGCTACAGCTAAAGATAACAAAAAACACAAAAGACTCATTGCAGCTGCATTTGTTTTGCAGGTCCTGTGGCTACAGCGCTGTGTAATGCTTATGAAACACGGGCGGTGGTGATGACAGGGGGCTTCCTCTCTGGACTCGGACTCATTGCTGCATCGCAGGCCACCTGCCTTGTTCACCTGTACCTCAGTATGGGTGTCATTACTGGTGATGCGACTCACAGTCTTACACAAATTACTCAGGGGGTGCTATATGTAAGAAACGTATTGTAGTAAGTCATTAAAATGACCATGATATGTCATCAGAGATTAAGGAAACATGTTTATTTCATAAACTGGCTTTCCTCTACACAATGAGCTGCAGCTATGGGTCGGAAAAGCCCCACTACCTCTCTCAAGATTGCCTCAACCCGAGATGAAATACTAGGGTCTGCAGTGGAGATGTGTTAAAATATAAACGTCTGAAAGTGGAGAGAGAGTTGAAGCCTCAGCCAAGTTTAGATAATGCTCTCTCATACACTGAATCAGTGGATATTTAAAGTATGTAGTGTGTGTTTACAGGCCGCTGTCGCCTTGTGGTCTCATCTCATCATGTGATATTTCTGAAAATTAACCTAAATGTTTCAGCTCACATTCTCTAATGTTTTGAAATGGGATTGTAGTAACAGTTTAAAACACCAAAGGTCACTGTTCCCTCTTCTTGTGGATTAGAAAATGACTCTTGTTTACTTTTAGATGCAAGTCAAGTTACTAGCAGATGAACAAACTGACCTCTCACAGCAAACCCTTCGTCCCCTCTCCTCCAGGCCTGGGCTGGGCGCTGGTCTTCACTCCGATGATGGCCACCGTTGTGGCTAACATCTCACAGCGTCGTGCTTTGGCGTTGGGACTGGGATTATCCAGCATTGGCATTTTCTCCTTCACTCTGTCCCCGCTCTTCCAGCTTCTGGTGGAGATGTACACATGGCGAGGGGCCCTGCTGATTATGGGGGGCCTCAGTCTCAACATAATGGTCTGCGGGGCGCTCATCCGTCCACAGTGGTGCTCCAAGGCTCTAAAAAAGGTGGGACGAAACAAATACACCGGATTCAGGTCATGATTCAGAAATGATTATACTTTGTGTAGTATGACGTGACAGCCAAACGATGCCATGTCCTCTCTCAGGGACGTGCACATGATTATAAAGGGGCAGGGGCTCAAAGTCAGAAAAGGGCAGAATGTGAAAGAAAAAACGTTCAGTTCTTAATAACACAAAGTGAACTACTTAGTTGTGTATCCTGTGTAGCTGTGAGTGTTATGTAACAAATTATTGACAACAGTTTATTCACATTATCATAATACTGAGGTTTTGAAGACATGCAATTCAGCGGCAATTCTAAAAAGCAATCTAACACTAGTTTTTTATAATTATTGTTATTAGATTTGGTTGAAGTGCTCATTTCCTTTTCCCATCCTTCCTCAGGTGGATTCAAAGCCCAGGTCTTCGTGTGCTACAGTGCTGAGACGGGTCTCCTCCTACCTGGAGTTGCCAGTGCTCTTAGAGAGGCCTTATCTCACCTACACAGCCACCATTACTATATTTAATGCCGGCTACTTTGTGCCATATGTCCACCTGGTGGCTCTCAGCCGAATGACCGGCTTCTCCGAGTACCAAGCTGCTTTTATCATGTCAGCCACGGGAGTGACGGACATTTTAGGTCGTGTGACGACAGGCTGGTTCTCCGACCTGGGATACTTTCGGACGATCCATTTGCTGAGCTTGTGGGTAGTGCTGGCAGGGTTGTTCATCATACTGCTGCCTGTGAGCTCCCTGACGGGTTCTTATGCTGCACTGATGGCCATCAGCCTCCTCTATGGGTTCTGCTCCGGGGCTTTGAGCTCTCTGGTCTTTGCTGTGATGCCTATGATTGTGGGCGTGGAGCGGGTGATGGGGGCCCTGGGGCTGCTGCAGCTCATCGAGAGCGGCGCGGGACTGCTGGGAGCACCTTTGTCAGGTAGGAGAGCAACGGAGGGACTGTGGAGTCACGTGATACCTTAGAAGAGATGAAGAGACATGGAGTTTTGAAAAAAGAAAAATGCACCCACGTGCATGTTATCTGAAGTGACCTGAACACAAGTTCATTTACTAAAGCTGAAAGTATTTAAACATGAATTGCAGTGATCGGGGTCAAGCTCAAAAACCATTGCACACAATTTCTCCAGAGGAATGTACAGTGTGTGTATGTGTGTGTGGGCATCTGGTTTTCTCCAGGAACTCCAGCATCCTCTCACAGTCTAAAATCATAAAGATCAGCATCAGGATAATGTGGCTCCCAGTATTGTATCTGAAAGTTTGTTTTTTTTTATCTCTGAATGTTTGCCCTGTGGCTCTGCCTGCCATTGTCACATTTGCTCCTCTAAGACAGTGTTTCTCAGTCCTGGTCCTCGGAAGTCACTGCCCTGCATATTTTAGATTCAACACACCTGATTTAAATGAATGCTTCGTCATCAGGTGTGTTGGAGCAGGGACGCGTCTAAAACATGCAGGGTGGTGGATTCCGAGGACCAGGATTGAGAAACACTGCTTTAAGACAAGTGGTAGAGGCTATTTTTGTTTAATGTGGCTTGTGTTTCAATCTGATGATGTGTTTTCTTTTCTCTTTTTTGCTCCTGTCTCCATGTTTAAAGGGTTGCTTAAGGACATGACGGGAAACTACACTGTCTCTTTCATTGTAGCAGGAAGTTTCCTCATTGTTGGAACTCTGATCATGACCACTCTTCCGCACTACTTCTCCCGCACAGATCCTCCACCGCCACACAGAGTTCCCCACGATGTCAAAGACAGGGGAGTGCATTTGGAGTTGGAGCACATCAATAATTCGCCGTCTGACACAAGTCCAAAAGGAGCACAATGATAAGACTGTCTAAGATTCAGGTTCAAAGGTTTACTTCACGCCACCTTCAGTTAGTCTACTGTTGCACAAATGGCCAAGTGGCTACATTTTTGCACACCTCCTCACAGATTCAAACCCAAAGAGAATATCACTGTGGAAACTGAAGAGTGGAAAGGAGCCAATGAGTTGCTCACTCTGTTACACATCCTAACCTCAGTTTAATGATCAGGCCAGGACCTCTGATCTAATGTGAGATGTCTTAGTTACAAAGCACTGATGTATAGCTGCTGCGCCCGCACAGGCTGTTTTCTTTTTGTAATTCTAATTTCGTTTACATGGACAGCAATATTCCTATATTAACCGCCTCAGAAAACACAGTGTCTTATGTTAAAGCCAAGAGGTAATCGATTTAGACATAAATAATCTTAATTATGAAGTTCAGGGGGACAAAGAGAACATGACGAATGCTACAAACTACAGACAATTATGAAAAAAACCAAACTCTAATGAAAGGAAAGCACAGCAGCCATTTTTACATGTTTTAGCACAGGTGTTACTGATGACGTTAACGATGACTCTGTTCACTTCACACAAGTCAGTGAAGCAGCATGCACACCCTGAAGACGAGGAAGCGAAATGGCACTCGGCCGTTATTAATTTGATTATTTACACCTGTGATTTTCCTCAAGGTGTGACTGCGACCTGTCAAAATGGCTGCTGAACAAAGGAGGTGAACTGTGTAGCCTGTTAGGAAGTCACCATTTTGACAGTTTGAGCCACGTAAGATTTTAAAGGTTTTACTTTCTCACCAAGTGAAGGCATTTATTTGACCAAATGATCACTGTTGTTTAACAAAGTTGTTTTGTTTTGTAAAAGGCCTGTTTTTCATTTAGTTTGGCTTTTTTTTTCCTGTTTAAATTTAATTTCACCTATGCTCAATCAATCACACTCATAAGCACACAGTTCAAGCCAGCATTGGATTTTATGGGCAACAGTTAGTTTTATATTTGCCAGGTTTCATTTCATTTCCAAGCTGTGGACCAAACAGTCCACACAACCACATCCTCACTCCTCCACACAACATTACAAACCAAATTAAATGACACAGAACACCAATACAGATAGCAATCACAGTCTTAGTCATCAAATTGCTGGTGTCCATGCGTTTAAAGAGTAAATAATGGGTCAATAATGAGGGCTTTACACTTCTTCGTGGGTTTAGAGACCGTAAATGTCTCTGTAATTGGCTGCACCACTTTGTGCTGCTGACCATTAACACTGATTTACTGTGAGCACGATAGCTCTGTTAGAGCTGCAGACCAACACACCAGCACTGTTTCTCTTCAGCAATTCTTTGTTTTTCTATGGGAAAAGAAAAAGACTGTGATTTCTTAAGTACATTTTGTGGGGGGGGGACAACAACCCATGAGGGTGCACGACTACTTTGAACTGTTGCATAACATAAACCAAGCCTGCCTTAATGAACCACAGATGACTGGCCACCAGAGCAAGACATGACCAGGTCACTGTGACCTGGTGGTTTTCTATAATCCTGATTTCAGTGTGCAAGAACTGTTTCACCCAACCATGAAATACACTTGGCCTTATGACTGCTACTCAACAGCGGAGCTTTCATTGAATAAGGGGGAAATGCTAATTGTACTCTGAAACATTTTCCTACTTATTCAGAAACAAGTTAAAGTGGGATATTTTGTAGTAAATTGTGATTAAAAAATTATGTATTGTTTCCATTTCACTTCACTCTTTACGTTTTTTTGTATACTGTGCATGTAAATATATATATATATATATATATATATATATATATATATATATATATATATATATATATATATATATATATACACTGTATGTAGCAAGCTCCATCACAAAGATGGCTCCCTCTGCTGGAGATTTGACATCAAAACATACAACCACATTTGTAAATATTTAGTTATTCTAAATATACAGCAGTTTGAAGCACAATTAAAGGTATGGTTTATTTGAGCATGAGACAAATATTAAGTACCTTAAACAAAATACAGTCATGAACCATGTCTAAACATGTTTCCAATGTAAAATATTTAATGGAGGACAGAGTTTCACTTTGGTTTCATGTAGAACGTAAACAGAAATGGCAGAGGAATAGAAAAACCTTTTTTTTTTTTTTTTTGGTTTGTTGGTTTACAAAATAGATTTGCTGGATTTAATTAGGAAAATCTTGGCAGAGTGATGGCGTTTCCCTCTGCTGGACATAAAAAGTACCTCATGCTGCTCTCATAAAGCTGCTCCAGTGTTTCCACTTGAACACAGTTGTTTTCTGCTGTGACATGTTTGGACAAAGAGTTCAGTGTCTGGAGCGTAAATCTCTCTGAAGTCAACACCAGCTGAGCCATGACTGAACATGTGGCAGGTAGCCAGGGAAAGTGTGTCTGTGTGTGTCTGTGTGTGTGTGTGCGAGAGAGAGAGAGAGAGAGAGCGAGCTGAACGCTGGCACGGATTCTGGATGTGTTTTGTAAGAATGTCTAGCTGAGAAATGTGAGATGTGGGCCGAGGAGACGGCAGAGCCAGCAGCTGCTTAAGATTTAGGGTCTGCACTGCGGCGTTTGAGCTTCTCGGGGTTGTTTGAGGCCATGTGTGAAAAGTCTCTGAAGATGTCCTGGTATGTTTCATCACCTGGGGGAGACCACAAAGAAAGAAATGAGAATGAAATCCTGACATTAAAAGTTTACAATCTGCTCAGTTTAAAAAAAACAAAACAATCACACTGACTAATAAATTAAATCTTTCTGGTTCAAGTTCCCTTTCGTTCTGGGGACATCCTCCATATTAAAAGCCCAGTGTGTGCCATTCGGGAAAGTATATTGTCAGAAATTGAATACAGTACCCATTAGTACATTTGTGCAACTGTATGACCGCTTTAAAATCAAAAGTGCTGTGGTTTCGTAGCCTTAATTTTACAAAAACAAAGCTTTATATATAAACTGTAGGCAAAGATAATTTCTCGTCTGCAAAGGCCACTGCAGTTCCCTGAGAGGGGTGAGCAGAGGAGCGCTCCATTTTCAACATTAGATGTTACCAAAACTTACATACTGAACGTTTAAAGGACCCACGCTCTGACCAGTTTGTTCATTTTGGCTGCGAGAAACATAGATTAACATATTAATCTAAGGCTACAAAAAAACAAATTATTTTTATCTTACAGTAATTGTACACGTATGCATACATATTTATGACACATATAGTCAATTTCTGTTACACACCGGCTCCTAAAAGCTGCTTAACACCGTGATTCAAACACTACATCATTTTTTTAAGGGGACATGTTCAATTTCAAGGATTTCAGCCCCCTCCCTCAACTATTTCCTGAACACATTCACATTGATGAGTCATAGCCCTAAAGCAAGAGGCATGCAACTGAACAAATACGGACCAATTAATGGGGCATGCACATGCTCTTTACCTCTCAGTGTTCAGTAGGTGGCACACTGCACAAGCAGTTGAGAGCAGCTGGACGTCTCAGCGGGCAGAAGACAAAGGCACACAAGTGCAGACCACAAAGGAACACACACACACACACACAGTGATAAAGCACAGCACGTCAAATACTGACCAGCAGTTTTTTTTTTTCAAGCAGACAAAAAGACACACGTGTTTCCATTCCCTCATGAGCGAAACCTGAATACGCTTTAATAATGATGTCGACTCATCATGAAAGAATGGACTTTGCAGCTTGAGAAAAGGAGCCAAATGACGAGAAAAAAAAAAAAATGCAAACAAACCCCAGATGTTAAGCACAGAGCTATTTGACCTGACTCCTCGATGTTCTGATAAATACAAACATGTAATGTAAAACAGAATAAAAGCTCAAACTGCATCACTATTCACGGAATAGCTGCAGGAAACCGTCCTCGAGAACAAAACCTACTTTAGCTTCACTGGACTAAAACAGTACATGATAAAAAAAACAACAACATCTGATCAAAATAAAAATATCCCACATCTACAACATCATAAAAACAGACCTGATCTAGGTCTTATATGTACATGTATACACTTATATTCTGAAACAGTCACACAACAATATATATATATATATATATATATATATATATATATATATATATATATATATATATATATATATATATATATATAAAAAAGGATGTGTGGAGTTTGTGGTTTTCAAAGTGCAGGATAGTGTGCGTTTGTAATTCAAAGTGCATGTGGAAATATTTCACACAATGTTCACTCTTTGCTTCACATGACATTTTCCCGTGTTTACTGATCAATAGATCTGTTTTCATTCAGACTCTGTCGTACCCCTGGTTCTTTTTTTTTTGAAGTGTGGTTGTACAATGTGAGGCCTTCGAGAACCAATCTTAAGACTATGTTTGCTGTTCGCTCTTGTGGTAAGAAAACCCTTTTTTGCACCTGGAAACTGAAATCTGGAAACCGCTGCACTCGTCTGCACCAAAGGCCATGGAGAAAATCACCGACTACCATGTGCCTTGATTTAAATTTGCTGATGTTTTCCAAAGGACTTTGGTGTGGAGATTACCTCACTGTACAACCACACTCCAAAAACAAGTGAACCACTTATGTGATACAGTCTCAGTAAAGGTTTTTTTTTTGTTTTTTTTAATCTTAATCTTAATTAATAATTCAATTGACATTTACTCCCACTAATCATTTTGCCCCCCAAGAGCCCAGCCACTTATATGATTCTTTATGGCCTGAAGGCTCTTCCTGGTGTGTGCCAGCCCCCCACCTCCCGTAATGCCCCCGGACCCCTGACCCCCTATTTGACCTGGCTGGCCGAATGCTCCGTCCATCTCCCGCATCTCCTTGTTCATTTTGGCAATCCGCAGCCTGAAGAGAGCGAGAGAGAGCATCGGTCAGAGGAGCTGCTGTGGTCAACTGTTTACATCGTCACGTCTCTCTCATCACACAACACTCACAGAGTAACGATGTCAGCGTTGGCGTTGTCCACAGCGATGGTTATGGGGTCTTTCTGGTTCTTGTCTCTGGCATTGTAGTCTGCACCTCGCTTCAAGAACAGACACACCAAACTACAAAAGAAAAGACGGTGAGAAAACACGAAGAAGTGTTTTCAAAATAAAAGCCTGTGTAGTTGATAGCCAGGTAATCCCTACTTTCGGAAACCCTATTCAAACAAAGCAACGCACTCAGCTTGTGTTTTGCATTTTGAAGAGGAATCCAAATGAGGAAGAACAGCATCCGTTCAGGTGTGCAAAGGCTACAGTAGTTCCCTGACACTCTTGGGAAAAGGGAGGAGTGAAAGGAGGATTCACCATTTGATGCCACTAATTCTTACACATTGAAACTTTCAGTTAACATTTAGTTGCTCCGTCTGCATGGCTCCTCAAACACGTAAAGGAATGTACTACAGTCCCTGTGGCTCATTTCTTGCAGGACTTATTTGGTCAAAAGCAGAGACTGAGTGAGTAGAGACAACTCAAATAACCCACACAAATCTCTTTTTCCTCTTATTCTTACATCATTATGACAAATCACATTCCAAACGTGTGCAACACAACGGCGCTGCTCTGCAATCTCACCCAGGTCAGAGAGAGGTAAAGAGATTAGATCCAGACTCCAGCTTTACTTTGTGATAAGCATGGAAATACTGGGCTCCACTGATAATGCGATACTTACATTTCCTCCATTTAGAAAGCAAACAATGGAGTCGTTTTCATTGCTGTGAAGTGACCGTGAACGCCGCGTTGAAATTAAATATCTGACATCAATACCTGAACTAAATCCCGTCCTGTGAATACAGTGTAACTAAACAAACATTCCACAACAACAGCAGATTCTGAATCTGGCACTTTTCCTTTCCTCCCTGTAACAAGTCATCGAAAAGATAAATGTGTTGTAAGGCAAAAAAGAAAAATGTTCCACAGCTTTAAAATAAAAAAAACCCAAACCCATTGAAGGGGAAAATATTAAAGTGGTGACACCAGCCAGCGTGTGTGCTCCACAGGAGCCTGGAGTCATTTTAATTTGAATTCATCCTTGCCTTGATGCTGAGGTTCTCCCACTTGACACAGCACAGAAAAGCCACTTTGGCAAACAGGGAGAATAGGTTTCGCTCTGTTAATGGTGCCGGGCACCGTGCCCACAGGATTAAATAGATTTAGTGTCCAAGTAATCAACTCACCCATGCTCATATATGAGTTCACAAGCTTAAGAAATGACTCACAGTGGTTGGGATTTCTGCAGGTTATTATTTCTGTTGTGCGTCTTTTGTTATTTTTTATTCTTACTTAAATGTTGATGATTGGTCGATTTTTTTTGATAACCACCAAAGTATTAATCCAGCCTCAGTGGTCTGTGTTTGACAGTATCACTGTGTGTGTGTGTGTGTGTGTGTGTGCATATGTCCTACCCAGTGTGACCCAGGATGGTGGCGTGGTGCAGCGGGCCTCTCCCGTTGCTGTCCGCCTGGTTGACGTTGGCGCCGTTCTGCAGCAGGAACTCACAGGCAGCCAGGGCGTTCTGGTCCAAACACAAAAAGACATTAGTCCTGGTTTGGTTTCTTATACTCAGATAACACACACACACACACACACACACACACGACTTACTGCAAGTCTAGAATTAAAACACCCTGTTAGTCATGCCTGAAGATCGAAGGTGTCGGTCCCCATGGTTTCATAGGAAGTGGATTTAAATTTTTTTTGTGTGGCAAGCAACCAACATTGACAGGGTTTATCCTCTGGGGCCCCAAAACAAAAACAGAGTGTTAAGAATTATTAATATGGCCCAGTAAAACCATTAGGAGAGAGCAGAAGCAGCTGTGACGTTTATATAAGACACAAAAAAATCCACACACATTGTATGTGATTTTAATTTGTTTTAAAAAAAAGGCCCTCAGGGAGGCGCTGTAGAGCTGCTACATTAACCCTGAGACAGTCTCCATTATCTGAATTGTGTGTGTTGTTGGTTTGTTTTTATATTGTGATTTATGTGATGCATTGTTTGTGAAGTGGCCTGTGAATCCCCCCCAAAAACGTCCACATCTGTGGATGATAAAGATGATGTCATAACAAATGAAATCCAGTTATTTGGTTTTAAGCTATAGTACAAAGTGGCCTCCAGGTGGTGCTAGAAGTAAAGTTAAGGTGGATCACCAAAATCTGTATGTACTGTATATGAGGTTTTTCTTCCCTCTCTCCGTCCGGGTCAGTGGATGACCGTCATGACCCAACCATCCTATTTATAAAGCCTTGGGACCAGCACAAGGAGTACACTGGGTGTGGACAGGGGTTCCCCCCTCCCAGCCATAGACCTGGCAGGGACTCAAACCTGCAACCCTTTGGTCACAAGCCAAGTTCCCTTTCCACTTGGCCTCACCTCTGAGACGGCCTGTATCAATGGCGTGCTGGACTCTTCCGCCACGTTGACCCAATTAACATCGGCGCCGTGAGCCAACGCGTCCGCCATGACGGGGAAGTTCTGCAGGGCCGCAGATCGGTACAGCAGCGCCCCGGAGTGAAGCCTGCTCAGATCCTCCTCCTCGTCCGTGTCTAAGGGCAGCAGAGTTTGTTTTTTTAAACGCTTTTCCTCCGTATGACAACTGCTGTCATACATTTAATGCGGAACAAGAGCGTGTGTGTTTTAATCAGCGCTGTGCAAGGTTGTTTTTGTCAGGTCATGTTGTACAAACGGGGAAATGTGCTCTTGTGTGTGTTATCTCACTTTTGTGAGGACTTGTATTGTTCTTTTGGACAAGGTCAGTGGAGCTCAATCCTGAGGAAAGACACACACACACACACATACATCACCATGAATCACCATTTTGGGAATTGTGTGTGTTTCTCTTTTGTTAATAATTACAACTTTTAACCAATTTCCATTCATCCGCCCGTCAGTACCTGTGGCCCGGGGCAGAGTGGCTCGGTTCGGTTTGGGTTTGAGCGGCGGCCGCTGTGCACTGCGGTCCTGCGTGGTCGCCCGGTTCCTCGTGACGCTGGACTGTCCAAGCGGGGGGTTCTGTCCGGTCTCTGGCAGCTTGTGTATGAACTTCTTTTCAACGTACTTTGATCGTATCCACGACTCCTTGTCTCCCCTGAAGGACAGAAAATGACAGAAAGAGTGACGTGGGGACGTGTCCATGTTTCTCCGATAAACTGTCTCCCGGTATGAGACAGAAGACAACACACACTTGTTGAACCTGCTCTCACGTTGACTCCACTACTTGCTTGTGCAGCTATGCAACAAGAATGCTCTGCAGGATGATTTATCAGCTATATAATCAATATGAATTACACCAAAACATCCCAATAATGTAAAACAGGAATGGAAGCTCATGCCGCAGAAAGCTCAAAGCCAGTTTAGAGAAACTTTAGTCACAGTGTCATGTACCTGCACTTCCTGTCTTGCTGCGGCACAAGAGAGGAGAGAAGAGGAAGTCAGAAAATAAATCTCGAGAGAGTTGTAGGCGAGAGTGTGACAGTACATTTTACGGTTATTGTGAAAACATGTCGAACACACGCACACACACGCACACAGAGGCAGAAGTTAAGCACAGTAGGAAGAGATGAAGTGTGACTTTTGTGGTGATGAACATGTGCACCTTTAAAACATTGTCATTTAATAGAACAACACATGTGTAAAGTTTAGTGACAAAACACGGTAAAAGAACCACCGCTCTGCATTTTTATAATAACGTCAATAGCGTATAATAATGTAAACTGAACTGCATGTGTAATTGCTCTTGTCAACGATTGCATCGATCATTCGTACCTGGGACTGGAAGAGTGTGGCTTTTTGATGGTGATCTCATCAATGCGGGCCTCATAGATCCTGTTGATTACTGTGTTTCCCAGTTCACACATCAACTAAAGAAATAATAATAAAAAAAAGAGCATCGCTAGTTGGTTAGGAGTTCAGTTAAACAATCATTGCATGATCATTATTCTCAAAGGAGCGTATTTGTCAACACAGAAAAGGCAGTAATGAGGTTGTGTGGCCGTTAAATTACCTTAATGAGCTCCGGTTCCCAGGAGTCCAGAATGAGGGAGCGCACCTTGGAGAAATGGACTCCCAGGCTCCTGTTAGACAGAAAACCTATTAAAACTAACACCGTGTGTGTGTGTGTGTGTGTGTGTGACGACTGTACCTGTGTATTCCAGAGCAGGTGATACACAGCGTGATGCCAAGGTTGATGGAGGCCCAGTCAGGACCGGGCTCTCCGCAGTCGCAGCACTGCCGGTTTCCTGAGATGGCCTGAACCTCCTCCAGCGCCTTGCAGCCCTGGTTCTCCTGATCCGCTCCGACTCCTCCTCCCCCACTGCCCAAACTGCCCGTCGACATTGAGCTGCAGCGCCGCCTCTGATGACCACACAGCAATAAACGTATGAGAAGATGGACAAAAATTTGCACGGCCTCCTCTGGAATCTCCTTGGATTAAAGTCACACTCAAAAATTGCTATATAAATATATGATGTGTGTGTGTGTGTGTTCTCACTGGGCTGTTTGGGTCCTCTCTTCTCTCTTGAAAAGCTGATGCGATGCTGTTTTGGACGGCAGTAATCCAGGCTTTCTGCTGCCTTTCTGAGTCCGCCTGTAACAAACAACACCTGCAAGTGCACACACACACGCACACACACACACACACACACACACACACACACACACACACACACACACACACACACACACACACACACACACACACACACACACACACACACACACACACACACACACACACACACCACACACACACACACACACCACACACACACACACCACACACACACACACACACACACAGCCCCTTTTTCTTAGTACGTGAGAACCGCACATTTAATCTACGCAGACACCCGTGTGCATGGACATGTTTTGCCCGCGCAGACTCACTTTGACGGGGAGACCACTTCAAAGCAGAACCGCCGCTCATTTTCTGTGCTGGGCTTGACCGTGCAGAGACGCAAGTCCTCCACCACAACTGTGGGCTGGTCCTGACAGAGGCGCACATGAATGTGGACATCACACATCTCATCGTCTGTTTTTGAATTCAATCTTTGTTCTATGTTTGGCTACTTGTGCTCCTTAAAAGGTCCAGTATGTAAGAAATGGTGCCAGTGGCAAAGAACGGAGGATTCTTTCTGCTGACACCTCCCATTCCCAAGAGTGTCAGAGAACTATGGCGGCCTTCCCATACCTTGGATAGAATTTTAGATTTCTGCTAAATGTTACATACTGGACCTTTATGGAGATCACTAAAAAAGGCATTGTGGAAAAAAACATTACCTTGACTTTCTTCTGATACACCAGCTGATTTTTTTGAATTGAAAACCAGCGCCTGGAGAGAAGACAAAATAAAGCCCTTTGCAGTCATTGTTGCAGAACAGATACACTCACACACACATGGAGCACAGTTCAGGGACTACTTTAAAATAAGACAAGTGAAGACCAGAGATAGCACTCAAACCTCTGCCAAGGCCGCTTAGATTCCCGTAGTGTCAGTACACTCCCCTATGTTGCAGTGGAGTGATGATTGTGAAAAAAAGAAATTTTGAAAAGTGATAGTCAGGATGTAGGGCAGAAGTAGCATTGGCCACCAGGGGGCGACTCCACTAGAAGCAAAATGAAGTCTGTTTAAATGCAAGTCTATGAGAAAATGAGATTCCACTTCTCACATGACTTATAATTTCAGTTACCTTCAGGTAAATGGCCTCTCTATCAGCAGAAAATGATGTCGCTCCAATTTAGATGGAAATAGATAAGTATGAGTGGACACCAGTGTGATTGACAGCTGGTGAGAGTTTGTTTTGTTTTGTGATGTCCATTTTTAAATAAAGACTATGCATGTGTGAGACATGTCATGGGTAAACGTATACCTGCTCCAGGTCTTGAAGGCGTTGCTGGCTCTCTTGTAGAGGTATCCTTCCATGGCAATCCCATTAGCTGCATCAGCATTGAAATCCATGATGGAGTCATCATAGGAGACATCCTACAAATATTTCACAGGAAACAAATGAGGTGATTTCCTTGTCATTGCATTTCTATGTTGTTGTTTTTTTTTTTACACGTTTATGCTACCTTTTTCTTGATTGCGGCGTGTCTTTGCTCCATGTCCCTCTTGTCTCTGGCTGAGTTTAGGACAAACTGAGTGTGCTGATGAGCGCAAGACACAGAGAGAAAGTCATTCTCCAGACACGGCTATTGATTTTCACATCATTTATATCACTCATCGCTCATAATCACTCCCCGTGATGGATTTCTTCCGGGCTCCAACATAAACAGCTTTAAAGAGCGACCGGAGCGATTCTACGAAATGAATACATCCCTAAATAATACTACAATACATTTAGTGATACTTCAAAACACTTGAAAATGGGGAATTAGGTGAAAAATAAAATAAAGAAGTGAAGACAAATTCAGATTCTGGTATAATCTGACTCATGGCACATCATGGTATTTCACTTTTTTATGCCTATTTATTATGTCTTTTCTTTCCTCTCACAGTTAAAAACAGTTTGCGTGTGTGACCGTGACAGAACAGGGGAGAGGTTATCAGTCCTGCTGACTCTTCACGAAAAGGGAATTCGGAAGTGTTGAACATCCTGTGCCAAACTGAGAAACAACACTGTGTTAATTCTATCACTCCTCCTCCTCCTCGTCCTCCTCCTCCGCTCTGTCTCATCTGCTTATTCTCATTCCTGTTGTTTCCTGCTCAAACAGGAAGAGCGTCAAAGTGCAAGGTTTGATTCGGCCAGTGAACGCTGACACGTTCATTTCCTGTGTCAAAATGTGTGAAGCCAAAAAAAATAAATAATTGACCCGACAATAAAACTGCTGCTGGAGTCTTTAAGGTTGATAGTGAGAGTGTTTGATAGATAATTTTAAGAAGCATGCAAACACACACGCATGCACGCATCTACACAGGCATGTGAAATACTTCCTGTTGTTGCTCACTATTTCCTGTCATGGTGACAGCGTGATCAACTCCGAAAGCACCAGGCCCGCAAAAAGAAAACGACCATATGATTCCAGATAATTGAGCACAAACATGATCTTGTCCCTACGTCATTTCACCAACAGTTACTTTTGAATCCACTTCCTGCTTCATGAACCATGTTAAAATGTATATTTAGTTTTATTTGAATAATTGATTGGAATTACAATGTAGTATTCCTCTGAATACAGCAGTGTGGGGACCTGACAGGATATGCCTTTGTATTCTATGCACGGCAGATGTACATGTGTGATTTATAAAAAGAATCCACTTACAATATCAAATTAAATGTTACACAAAGACACATTTTTACACAGAAAAGTCCAAAAAAATAAGTCCAAATATGATAGTGTATTTTTCATCTCTGAGATGGTCGAATTTTCTTGTTTTTATCCGATTATTCTACACTTTAATCACGTGCTGGACATAAAGTTTGCTTCTATCAGGTTAAATCCAGGGCAGGCAACAGTATCTGCAGAGCATTTCAGGCATGAAGAGTTTGCTTTGGGTCATCTGTTGTTGGCACCTCACACTGGTTTTCCAGAGAACCACAGTGGTAAGAAAGGGAATGAAATGAGTCCAACAAACAGTTACCTCTTCATTCAGCTTTCTCCGATAGTCGTCCAGCTCTGACAGGGACTCGTGGCCTTGTTGGAAGAACTGGGCCTGGGCCTCCATCAGTGACAACATCTGACACCAAACGGGAGGATAATCATGAACAAGGACTCTTACATGGGACGTTTCTCACGATGAGACGCCCTCAAGAAATCCAGCACAGCAATGTAATGAGCTTGAAATAGGTCGCCGTGTGAACTCACTGCCATCAGGATGTCGGTCTTCTTCTTGGCCTCGATGACGTTGATCTGAAACAAAGGGAAACAGTGGGTTCACAGACTTCATGTTTCCATAACCAGAAACTCTGGGGCCAGTTCAACTGCACAGCGACACGACCACAAGCATGGAGAGAAACCCGGAGGTGTTTTTGATACTTGACTCCACAAGTCATAACTCATTTTAAGCTTCATCTGTCCCTGAAAAGGCTGTAGTAGGTTTTTATGGTTCTGTTTAGCCTCTCGGAAGTCTTTGATTTCGGCTTTCTCCCATATATAGTCCCAGTTTAATGAGATCCTGCTTTTGAGATTACATGGTCTTCATTCGGTGTGCTTCCTCACCTCCAGGACGTAGTCCAGGGCCTCAGACCTGAAGGTCTTACGCGCGTTAAGCAGCGCGTTACTCGCCTCCTCCACCTCATGTTGCTTTCCCCGCGGGGCCTGAGCGTTCCTCACCAGCGCCCCCTCCAGGGTTTCGCTGCTGCGCTCAAACTCCTTCCGCACATCTTTGAACCGACGGACGTCCCTGCGAGAGGAGAAGAGTTAGGGTTAGTTCACCGTGACATGTTCATTGTAAGCAGCACAACACGCTTTAAATCTGGCGTCTCAAATTCATCTCCCTCCCCAGGTATAATTACCGAGACATGATGAAGTGAGGAACAAATAACCCATTAACCCAGCTGGAGAATATGTGGGGGGTGATGGGAACTCTCATCGTTTAAGGAGACTGCCAGTCAGGAAGTAAGTAAGGTAGTGCAACATCCGGTATTTTCTATGAGAGTGAATTAAAATTCTGCGGCGAGTGTAATTCAGTCATCCTTAAAATGTTTATTGTAGCAGCAGAACGTGGTTTGAATTTGGTGTCTCAGGCTCTGAACTCAGATCTCATGTCTCCCTCCCATAATATATACAATCTACTTGGTGGATGCTGGAGCGCCGCCGCAGCTGATTCAACACGTGCAACAGTAACGACGCACAGCAGAGGCAGTGATGGGAAAGCTCACAGCCATTTCCCAGGAAGTAAGTAAAGGTTTATTTTTGAAAAGCACGGCTACACGGAGGACTGTGGAATGTGAGGCACGTCACACGCGTAAATCGGTGCAGCTGGAGTCGGCCGCCTGAATAGCTTGCAGGCGTCGCTTCATTAAAAAAAAAGGGAAATTGAGGTTTTCCATTCACCCCACATTATACGAAAAAAACACAAAGCAAGTTTGTGAGATGAGGTCTATGAGCAAGAGGCGTGTGCTCTCTTTTAAAACCAATGCAGAGCAAGAGTAAGAGTAAGTAATTGTGTGTGAATACTTCTGATGATGAATTATAGAGTGTATACTTTATCAGGGGTCAGGTCGCAAAATGATTTTGCAGAATTCTTTTCCGGCCTTTTAATTCATTTATTAAACAAATACCTATTAAAAATGCTAGTTTACCGATTCAAAATCATGTTGTCACACATTTGCTCTTGTAACTGTGAATTATTTTCATTTTTCATCATTCAGTTTTTTTTTTTTTTATTAACATCATATATATTTTTTTTCTATTACTGTGAATTCAAGTTTTCATACTGGATTAACACTGTGTCCATGCATATATTATTCACGTGCTCTCCGCGGAGCATTGTTTAAATTCAACACAGCTTATCTGAAGAGAAAGTGCTTATGATTATGAGTAACATTCAGATCTACGAGCTGAAAGAATGAGAGCGATTCATAATCCGTCGCTGGCTAATGACTATTGTCAGATTCTATCGCACATCCTCTCCCTCTCTCTTATCTAATCCACCCTATTATTCCAACGAATGAGCGTGGAGTCCAAATGTGAAAGAAGGAAAAATGGAGGATAATGGTTGGTGAGTAAGTCAGTGGCTGACACATACAGTATTACACTGTTGCCAGTGTGACAGAAACAACAAAAAGAAATGGATTACATGGAAAAAGGCTCACTCACTCTTTCACAAAGCTCTGCAGCTTCGTCTTAACGGACTTCTGTGTGGTCTCGATCACCTCCTAGCAGGGAGACACAAAGATAACTGCCAAATTCCAAATGTAATGCACTCAGAACAGCGTGCTGCAACCTTGCTTGACCACATACAGCTGATAAGAGTCATGGCTGGAATGGAGACAGAGAGCCTCAGCACACATACTCACCCCCTGTCTCTCCAAGATATCTGACAGCTTCTGGGAAAATGTGTCTAAACACTCCTGCGGAACAGAGATCTTAGATTAGACTCGCTCCAAATTCAGAAACAAAACACTCGAAGGTGTGTCGCAACAGGTTCGGCAACAGCGTCCAACTGCCCGAGTAAGAGAGAGACCCGACATAACAACGGAAAAACAAACAAACAAACGTAACTTTTACAGTCGGCAATGTACTGGAATGTACTGCAATGACGCCATCATTTGACAAACTAGGCTAAATGTCAAGTGTGAAAAGGCCCCTGGTCCACTGGCCCCCAAAGTCTCAATAAAAACACATACGATATTAATTTTGTAAGAACAGATATGTGCTGAAGTGTAATCCTAATCATAATAGGGAAATAATGTTTTCAAGGGAATTCACCATGAAAACAGACCGCTTGACTGATGTCCAATATGTAAAGAATGTTTTTGCTACTTTTCCTCACCATTAGACAGCATTTACCAACAGAAAAATTGTGCTTTTTGTTGCTTTTTAAACCACTACCACCCTGCACCAGCGTCCATAGAGAAAATCACTGATTTTGCATCACGACACAGAGGACAATTTGAGCCACTACTGCCTACATCATTAAGTTATAATGAGTTATGACTTCTGTGCCTGAAATTCTTTGTTTTGATTTTCCCCAAGTGACACAAACGTACCAATCGATGGAGTGGTAAGACCAGCAACTCCTGTGTCACAGTGAGCTAAAAAAAAAAAATGCAGATTTTATCTACTATTTGGTGCGGGAGAGTAAGGAGTTTACAAACGTCTATTTCCAGTTGAAAAAAATCTATCTCACGTCTTCTTAAGATATGGTGGACTTAAGCTGGTAGTAGATCTTATATGGTGAGTCTTTTCTTAAGACCCAGGCCGCGTCTCAGAGACGTCAGCGCTGACACACACATTTAATGAACCCTGAACTATCCCCGTAACGTGACATAACTCCCGGAGGACTGGTGTGTCAGTGCGCTCCTCTCACCTCCATCATCGTGTCTCTGGAGCACTGGTGTCCCAGCTCCCTGAGGCCGTTGACAAAGCTCTTGCTGGTCTGGCAGTAAACTCTGCCTGCTTCCAGCATGGCCTGGCATTGTTTCACAAGCTGCAGGATACACAAAACACCTTCAGTACTTCAACAAAAGCGCCATAAAGAGCATGAAAAATGACACATAATGAAGAGTTATGCCGGGAGACTATACGCAGAAGCAATAAAAGAGTGAGACGTTACTGGATTTACTGACCAGAGTTCTTTAAACTACAGTGGTGGATTTTACAGGCGGAGTGCTTTCATAGATATACTGAAAAAAGAATTAGAACTGCATTTATTGATCTTTTGCCCATCTGGAGGAGGCAGAACAAGCTATAAACAAACACTGTTCAAGATATAATTCATAGTTCATAAACATTTTTGCATTAGAATGATGACACGAAGGTTCTAAGTAGCAAACGTACATGAGCTGAAACGTTTCCCACACTTTAAATCAACAGAAACACATTTTTCATTCTGGCGGCCTTTTATTGACGTCATCTGCTTCAACAACATTGCTATAACTTTCAGGGCAAACCCTCTATGCCAGCGTATTGTCTTTTCTTTGTCATTTATTATGGGCATTTGTTATTTATAATGGATCGTGTCCACACGTTGCCACTTGCTGCTGAAGCTGCTCAAGTGCAAATTCACAGGGGAGAAAAACAGACGAGACGACAGTTCTCTTGATTTCCTGCTGCTTCCTGCCCAATTAGGGGTAGGAATCACAGGGTACCTCACGATACGATATGTGATACATGGTCCATGATACCAATAATAATCACGATACAACGATTCTGTGCTAATCAATATCATATAGCGGTACCTCATGATATCTGTCTAACTGAAGAAAACAAAACGTCGTTAAAAGTGCAGGATTTCACTGTTTATTCACAGCATAGAGAACAAAGTGCATAAAGTCTATGTATTGAATGTGGATGGAGCAACTCTTAAAGGAATACTTCACTGATTTACATTTAGCTTTGTATTACTAGAATAGGAGTAGTATTTTTGAAAAATCGTGCTTCCCAACAGCTGAGAAATATCTTCATTCTTTTCTTTGTTACGTGTCCACCAGTGACACTTGGTCCTGTTAGCGTAACTGTTAGCAAAGATGGCAGACACTGTTTACATTCTGGGAATGAGGTCCCGTCCCCCTACGAGGGATCTAAAAAGTGCAGAATTAGCTGGTGGGCACGTAATGTTTTTTTGTTACGTGCCCACCAGCTAATTCTGCACTTTTGAGACCCCCTCACACTCATTCTCAGAATGTAAACAGTGTCCGCCATCTTTGCTAACAGTTACGCTAGCAGGAACAAGTGTCACAGGTGGGCACGTAACAAAGAAAAGAATGAAGATATTTCTCAGCTCTGGGGAAACTGAGGTTGGGAAACACGATATTTCACAAATACTACCCCTATTCTAGTAATACAAAGCTAAAGTATTACTTTAACGTAGCTTTCTCCTCCATTACCCTGCTGTAAACTCCTTCTTCTTCTGCCAGGTAACTTATAAGAGGAACTATATTTAATGGTCAGACAATGTGTGAGAATCTATGGTGGCTTTTGCATACCAGAACTGACATTGTTGTTCATTTGTTTAGTAAGCTTCTGCTTCTTCTTCTGTGAAACACACACACACACACACACACACACACACAGACACAGACACACACACACACACGCGCTGTGTGTCTGTACAGGCCTCTGTGAAGCAAGGCCCTTCCTTAAAATGCTTAAAATTGTGAAATGATTAAAAGCTTTTATGGCCACAAAAACAAACACATTATATGTTTGCTTTATTCTTTAACAAACATGCTTTGGGGTATTTTGGTCGATAAAGCCCTCGTAGACATTTAGACACTGGACCTTTAAAAATCATTTCTTAAAGAGGGAGGTCAGAGTTCATCTGCAGAGCAGAAACAATGGAGAATCACAGTTTTGCTCAAAGGCACCTGCACGGATCTGCCTGAGGAGTTTAAACCTGGTTGGTCCAGTTTTCCAAATGACTTCCTGCCACCACACGTTACACATGCACAACACTCTGCGGGGAAAGTTAAATAAACCAAATTGTTTGTTCAGTATCGACAACGTGTTCTCTGTGGAGCAGTGTGGCATTTTCGTGCTCATGAACAGAACAGAAACACAGTGTGTGACTTGTAAATTGAATAGAAATGAAACTGTGACGTGTGAACATGTGAGGGGTGAATATAATTTATCCCATCAAAGCAGAAGATACTGAAGTTCTCTCTGTGGCAGGACAATACAATGGGGAAGCGGCGCCCGCATCTACTTCTTGTTGACTTCAGGTGAAATACACCTCAGCCACCGCCACCTGCCTCTCACTTCACTCTGTCGTGTCCAACTAATGCCAGGTGGCTGTTTCACAAAAACACAATTTTAACCGCAATGCAATCCATTTCCTTGCAAATCTTGGTTCAATAGAATAACTAAGTAAGTAAAATACATAAAATACTGACAGGGTAAAAACAGGTAAAACACAATAAAAAGTATAAAACAATCGGAACCATAGTCTAACAAGAAGCCTGATTAAAAAGATACGTTTTTAACTGCGTTCAACTGTCTCGGGGCTACTGCTTCCAAGGAGCGGTCGCCTCTTGAAATAAGTCATGAAATGGGTCTTTGGGACCACAAGACTGTGGGGGTTTCAATTTAGAGATTACGGAGATGGAAGAAACTGTTTTTTATTAACTGTTTAGAATGTTGCTCAAAGGACATGGCTGCATGGAAAGGGCTTACAAGCCGGAGGGTTACAAGCCCTTTCCACTAATTCTAGGAAGGTTTCTAGTATGGGTTAAATGCAGAAAAGGAATTTCACCTGCGGGGCTGATAAAGGGCTCATTTAATTCAATTTAACTAAAGCTGTACTGTATGACTTTTAAATAGAAACAAATGTCCGTTACATTCAAACTGCTGCCAAAATGTGTTCATACAAAGCAGTGTTTAGATTTGGTGTCACCCGGCAATACCACAGGAAGTGATTCTTCTCATGTCAAGACAGACGGACACGTCATTAACAAAAGATACGCACTGCAGCTTTAAAGGTTAACCGGAAAATCCAAGCTAAATCCACTGTCTAGGTTTTGTAGAATAGCTCTCTCTGGTTTGTGTGTGTAAAAGTGTGTGTGTGTGTGTGTGTGTGTGTTTGAACATTTCCACAGAGCAATGACTCATGCGGGTGTTATAGACGTATGGGTGTAGGTGTGAGGAGGAGTGTTGTAGCTCACCTTGTCTAATCGCGTCTCAAGTTCACTGACGTCATTTTGGACCACTTCGATATCGGCTCTGAAACAGACAATCACACACACAGTCATACGCGGCACTCTAATGTCAAAGGTCACTGTTGCATCGAAGCCAAGGGAGCTTAAAATCCTGCTAGATTTTATGAAGAGAGACATCAGAGCCAAACATGTCGTCAGTTGAAGTGAAATGATGAGTGCATTAATCTTAGTAAAGGAGGGGGGAAATTAAATCTGTTGAAGTCATTCATCAAGCACATGTGGCTCCACCCGCTCCACTGTTCTCTCAATGACAGGGCAATTAAGTGTTGACTAAATAAGTAATTTAACCACTTAAATAATTATTATGGAAAACATTCAACAAATGATCAAAAGACTGAATGAACATATGGTGAAACAATATGTCTATGTTGTCTCACACTGTTCATGTCTGAATTCTATTGCTTTTCATTTCTGTATGGTGCATGTTTTAATTCCAAGTTACAGGAGGATCAAGGTGTCGGTCAGTATCTCTATCGGTCCCATATTGGTCAAAATCACTGGATTGGATGGTGGACAGATAAAAATGTAAAATCCGATACAATGCAAAAATCATATACAGTATGTCACATGCTTCACTATTCACAGACTGTAAAAACATTTTGAATAAAAATCAGCAAAAGCATATTTGTTACAGGGTTGTAGAATGATGTCTTTGAAATTTGAAATGACTCAGCACAAATGTTGTCATTCACAGCTTCATACGTTCATAAATGGTCTAAAATGACTGTATCGGAATAGTATCAGTATCAGTAGATACTCGAGTTTGTGATATAGGTATTGGACAGAAAAAAGTGGTATCGGCCCATCCCTACAGAAAACATTAATCTTCTTCTTCTTTCATCTACCTCTATCAGATAAATGGATGGTGTCATTAAAATACCAAAAAGCTAACCTTTTGGCTCATGAAATTTCACAACTCAACATCAGCCTCAACATTAATACAGGACCGTTCTATATTACTCTTTTTTATTACATTGGTATTTTTGGACTCTTAAAGATCATGAGCATAATTTAACATGCATCTCTGTGAGGGGTAAAACACAGCCTGTACAGATTCTTCAGTCATGGCAGAGCAGGAGGTAACAACACGCCATTCACATGCACAACACCGTTCAATTGGGCTACTTTCCTTTTACCAGTATACAAGCAAAAGTGCAGAAATGATTTATTGAATGAAGTGTGTCTGCCTCCCCAATGCTAGGTGGCGATATGCTTGTTGGTATAAGGTGTTTCCCAGTTTAGCTGGCAGTAAGCACCATCCAATCATCCATTTCCTACTGCTTTATCCTCCACATGATGGTTGCGGGGGTGCTGTGCCCATCTCAGGTACACCCTCTCACACTAATATCACCAATGGTCAATGTAGAGTGTCCAATTTACCTAATCCCCATATTGCATGTTTTCAGACTGTAGCAGGAAACCGGAGAACCCACGCACACACAGGGAGAACATGCAAACTTCACGCAGAAAGGCCCGTGTCCTGACTGGATCGCGAATCACAGTCTTCTTGCTGCAAAGGCAAGAGTGCTAACCACTACACCAACCGTGTGGCCCTATGTCAAACACCAATCTGACTCAATTCCCGACCATCCGTGAACTTTTGCAGACGCAGCAAAAGTTCAGTCTCATCCTCAGTCCAACCTGGTTTTCATCTGCGTTTGTCATGGCCTGATCTGAGCCCGATTTGTTCAACAGATGTGCAGCTACTTCATGTTGAAACCCTAACCCTACCTGTAACCATGGAAACAGCCTTCATAACAGGAACGACTCGAGCAGCCACAATGTTGTCGTACTCGCCTGTGCGCCGGCTTCTGCTATTACTTTCAGGCTCTAAGCTGCGGATAAGAACTGTGGCGCATGCACAGAGCCTCCAGGCCAGCTTGAGTCCCACAGTGGTCCAACTAAATGTGTACGTACAGAATAATGTGGATGTTTTGGTTCCACTTTGAGAGATTTGAGTACAATTACGGTCAGACAGATATGTTAACATGGATTTTAAAGCCTGGTTTTCATTGGATTAACACAATCATTTGTTGTTTTTCATGTAAACGTACTGACCGAGGGGATGATGTAAAGTATTCAGACTGTAAAGACAACCCTCTTTTATGCCACAATCAACTTTTCCTTTCTCACACACATCTATGGTCATGTGCAGAGCCAATACCGTGCCTGTTTCTGGTGAGACAGTGAGTATCGTTTTCTCTCTGCCTCCTGTCTCAAACATGTGGTTTCCGCTGCCTTCCACCAACAGTACAGAGAGAACGAGAGAGGGAGAGAGAGGGAGAGAGAGAGAGAGAGAGAGAGAGAGAAAGACAGAGAGAGAGAGAGAGTGAAGGAGGAAAAATACAGAGAGACTGAGGGAGAGAGGAAGGCCTGGACAGACAGTAATTGTTTGTGTCCCTGTGTTTGTTAGTGTGGGGATGCTGGAGTCGAAGGCTGAGGTCACGACCTTGCGAAATAAGTTGGCCAAGGAGGGAAGGAAGCAAATTAAAGGAAGGGTGAACAAGAAAAGTGAAAAGGAGGATTAAAGATTCCTCCGTTTCATTTCCCCGTGCAGTGTCACAGATTATGGAGGCGCTGTAAGGCGAGAAAAGAGAGCTGAAGTTTCCGCCGCGGTTTCTGCCCACAGAAAACACACTTCCTGTCTCTCCTGTTGATCACCTCTGCACATCTCGCCTCACTTCCTGTAAGCCCCCCCCCATGCAATAGGTTACCTAGCAACAGGAGGCACAGCACATTTGAGTGACTGCCCTCCCGTGTTTTCAGTTCAAGAATCTGCTTTTTCTATCCTCTTCCTCCACTCTCCCTCTTTTATCACCATGAAGGGTGTAACACTTCCATCAGCACTTCTTCCACACGAGAGCTCGCTGCTGCTGCTGCTGCTGCTGCTGCTGCTGCTGCTGCTGCTGCTGCCACAGCTCAGACTTTCCACTTTCCACAACTGTGCCAGTATCAAAAACTCAAAATGGGCTAGAGAGAGATAGAGTCCAAGACTCATGGCTGAAATATGCCAAGTCAGATGGAGGAGATGATGGCAGCAGCAGCAGCCACAAAAAAAAAAGAAAAAGAAAAAAGAAGTCAGACACACCCAAGTTTTGCCAAACCCCTAATCTGCTTGCAAAACCGACTTAGTGACACTTCCCTTCTGATTAATTACACCAGATGCTGAAACCGTGTGGAAGGAAAATTCAGACACTGATGATGTGCAGGAGGTGCATTTGCACATTTGCATGAACACAGTATCTATCTATATTGGGCCTTTGTTACACTGATATTGAATAACACTGAATTTCAAGATGAGTTATTATTCAAATATTGCCCGAACAGGTGGGAGTATGACTGAAAACACAAAGGCATGTCCACAAAAGATGGAATTCCCTGTGCCGCTGCTGTATACACACAAACGCTCCCTCAGTCAGGTCTGATAGTTTTGCTTCAGAGTTTTCATATGAAGGACGCAGCAGGCAAATAATGTTACATCGATTCCGTTCGCTGAGACTTAACAGCGGCAGGATAATAACGTCGACAACAAGAAAAGTTACACACTGCAGCTTTAAATATAGATGAATTTCCAGGGCTAACACGGGTCTACTGCAGACCTTATCAGACCTGAGATCAGTGTGTTCAGCCCTGCAGGCCCGCATCCCTTTATTGACCCCAGCACCAACACGGACATGACACAACTTGACCCGGAGGAACCGCTGATTCAATCTGCAGCTCAGTCTGGTTTGAAACTGTGCGTGGTTATGTGTTTTTCATTTTTTATTTCCATCTTTTTTCAATTATTTACTCAAATAGTCTGGCATTTTTTATAACCTACGTCTGCGCAGCATAACTCTGGAAGTTAATTAAATGATCTAAGGTTAGATGTCAGTTATGACCCGAGGAAGAAATGATTTGATTCAGGTGGTGATCTGAACAGTGTCTTGAAACTGTGGGAAAACTTTATTCTTCAGTTTTACTCACTCTTATCCATCTATTCTTAAACAAGATTATGAATATAGAGTCTTGTCTCTAGTGTTTCCTCCTTGGTAAGTCAGAAGACACGAGTTTCCTCAGGAGCCTTTTTTTTTCCCTATATTTTCTATCCTTAATGATCAATTATGGAAGAGTGTGTGTACATATACTGTGTGTGTAGTTATATTTAAATCTTTGTGAGGTCCAAAAAAAAGTAAAACCTATCTTTGTTGGGACATTTTGTCTGGGCCCCCACAACTATAAAGGGTTGGTGTTAAGGTTAGGCACTTAAAGGGCCACTTTACTCAAGAATAAAATACAGCTTTTTTTACTTTTACTCTTATTTCAGGAGATAAATGTTATTTGATCACCAGACAGTGGATCTGAGGAAGATGGGATTGAAAAAAAATCTAATTCAATCAAATCAAATTGACAAAACGGAGCTTTCAAAGTCACTTCCTTGAAAGAAAATAAAAGCTGCACAGCATCATACTGATTTTAAGTTTACTTTTCATTTGACCAAGTGGGGAAAAATAACTATAATATAAGTGATAGTTAAGGTAAGGGACGAGTTAGTGTGTGTTTGATTGGGTGAGAATATTGGGTTTAAAATATGTGATATATTGTTGGTTTCATCCAACCTAACAAAGTCCTTCTGTGAGTTACAGCCTGACTTGAGCATCAGCACAGAAGAGGAGGAGGAAGCTGGTGGAAACAGGTGAAACTCACCTGAAGCGCGGAGAGTCTTTCAAACACTCCTCGAAGTCCAGTTTGACTGTCATCCCTCTTTGTTTTGTAGGTCACGCGTCAGTGAAAAAAACCTCGGTGAAAATCCTCGCTGTGGACGGTGGCGGAAGAAAACAGAACAAAGTCAAACTTACTACGTTTCAAGGCTCCACAGAGGAAGCGCGTCTCATGACTTCCTTCATGAGACGTTCACTTACACTTGTAACGTGTTTTCCCTCCTACAGCTACAGCTGCCGCACATAAGAGCCACGAAAGGACTTGTCACCGCTTATGAATGAAGTGGACGTTGACTGCGTTTGGTGCCATTATACGCACAGTTTGACAAAAACAACGTAAAACAAAGTATCCTTCGTGGCGAAGTCAGATATAATATTCCCCCATGAACAGCCTGTGGAGTGGATGTGGACTCGCTCTTCCCACGGACAGATGCAGACTGCACAGTACTACGCTCTCGCTCTCTCTCTCTCTCTCCCTCTCTCTCTCTTGCTCACTATTTCCGGGTTTCTTTTCTTAGGACACTACACAAAATGACGGGTTACGTTCAGAGGTCTTTAATAACGTGTAGGTTGAAACTCCCCTGAATGCCATCACGTGTAAAAACAAAAAAACCCTATAATGTCTGCTCTGACATTTAATATCATGGCTACAGTGTGTGAGTCATTGTATTTGTGAGGTCCACACAATGTACAAACCTATCTTTATGGGGACATTTTGTCTGGGCCCCACAACATTAAAGGGCCTTTTCAGTGTTAAGACTTGGTTTTAGGGTTAGGGTTAGAATTGGGTTTAGGTATCTTCCTTTTTTTATGTTGTTACTTAAGTAAACGTGTTAAAGTAGTATGACATTTACTCTACTTCAGTATCAAAGGTAATTTTCTGACATAAAACTTACAAAGGTTTAAGTTTAGGTATTAAAAAAGTGAGGTGAACCATGGGCGAGTTGTCTTTCAACTGGGAGGTTGTGGGTTCATTTCTTGACTCTGCTAGTCTATATGTGTCTTTGAAAAAGATACTTAACCAAATGTTGCAGCGTGTGAATGGGTTAAAACTGTAGTGTGAAGCAGCTCATCAAGACTAGAAATGCTCTATATAAATATAGACTATTACCAACGCTTCTTCTGATTTTATCTGGTAGTAACAAGTAACTAAGACAGTTAGAGGAAATGTAGTGGAGTAAAAGTAAAAGATTTTGTACTAAGTTAAGTTAAGGGTTAGATTTAGGCATTTAGTTGTGATGGTTAGGCTTAATGTAAAAGGTTAGAGAATATATGCGTGTCCTCAGTACTGTAGAATGTGTATGTGTGTGTATTCCACTCCTTCATTTTGAATGAACTGTGAGCCTCACACACTCACACTGGGTGTGTATTCTTGTCTGGCAGCCTTTTGTGTTTTTTTTTGCTGAGGTGCAAAAAGAGGAGGCACCCAGTGCAAATGAATAACCTGTGTGGAAGCCCGAGTAGGCCAAGCATGAATGAGCCTCGTATGGTAAAACAAATGCATATAAATAAAAAAGAGAACAAATCAAATCTACAATCTACAATAATCCTGTCACCTGGTTACACTGTCACTTTAATCTGTTACCGTCACTTTAAACCCTGAAACATGTCACTTTAAATCTGTTAAATTGCACAACCAGTGTTCACTTTATGTACAGTTCTTATTTCTTGTTTATATGCATATGTTTACACTTATTTTATGCATATATGTTATTCTAGTTATTTGTAATATTTATATTTTTCTTATGTATATTTATACTTTTTTTTCTACAAAAGCATCTCTTTTTCTACTTTATGCTGGTGTTTTGTGAGTGGACAGCAAAGTAAGAATTTCATTGTACAGGGAAACGTGTTTCTTTACTGTGCATATGACAATAAACACTTTGAATCTTTGAATCTTGAATTGAATCAAATGTGTGAGACTAGGCTGTGATGTTCTATTGCTTTGATACAGACTAGATGATATATGCTTGATAAGGTGTTTCCCCTTAAAATGGCAGTCGTCCATGACAACTGATTTTGTCTCATATGTAATAATAATAAAAAAAGACTAGTGTGTTAGCACTATTCTCACCAGTATATCACCCCTCCATGTTTGACGACGTCGACCAACAGATCATTCAGGCACAACTGTAAACACGACTCAGCAAAACAGGAATGATGGTGTTGTTGTGACTCATGATGCTATAGAGGCTGGAAATGTGAAACACAGGAAAGGTTTGTGGACACTTGACAACGTTCCAGTCACATCAAAGGTCAGAAGTCGGAACTCGTCGTAGTGACACCTCTCCACCGGAATTTCTGAAGCAGGAGTAAAGGCATTCTCTGGAAAATGGTTCATATGATGATGTTAAAAGTCAAAACTCAAGCGTATGAACATGTTTACATTTTAGGACACTTGTGTCTGACACAACGGGCACAAGTGACACAAAAAGACCAGACAAACCATTTCAGTGTGTGAGGCAACATTAAATAAGCAACTGTGCTTTGTCATCACCACACACACACACACACACACACACACACACACTAAAGACAATGTGAAGCCTGTGGTTTAGAGACCAGACACTGAAGCCAGAGAGGTGTTCAAGTGTAATTACAGTCACTCAAGTGTGACTGTGCTCTTTCTTTACAGTGTTGAACTGCACAAACATCTATCTATCTATCTATCTATCTATCTGTCTATCTATCTATCTATCTATCTATCTATGTTTGTCCTTCTGTCCACCTGTCTGTCTGTTTGTTGTGGCTCCCCCTGCTGATCAGAATCAGCCAGTGCAGACTCAGTGAGGGCCTGAACTGGCTCATCTGAAAACAACGTAACATTTTTCACGTTGGTTCATGTGATGTTGCAGATAATATTTTCCCTTCTCCGGGGAACTATCTCACAGAGGATCACAGTAATGTGGTGGTGCCTTCACTGACCTCAGCTCTGATTATACTAATGCTCTCCTTCTCTCTGCCTCTGTGCGTGTGTGTGTGTGTGTGTGTGTGCGTGCGTGCGCCAGTGAGTGAAAATCTCAGAAGCAGTTTATCTACAGTCATAGACGTAATGGAAAGGGCGTAGTTAAGTTGCTGTGTTGCTAAGTTGCTCCATCAAAATAAATAATGTAGGGGAGTTTATTTCAAATATGTTGCCCTACACTGACAAACACTGGGAATATAATATTGATGACAAAGAAAGTATCATAAAGTTCTGAAAAATCAGGGGGAAAAGTGTAATAATAATACAAAAAGGTAACCAATAAAAAACTGTTTTATGAATGTAGGTCTGCTTGTTTTGTCTTCCCTGGCTGTACCCAGCTGGCCTTGTGCTGAGTCCCTTAAAAATAATCCGCCTCCTTTTCCAGAACGCTTCAGGAGCGCAGCGCTGCGCCAAAAACAAAGACAGAGCTGGGAACTCGTGCGTAAACGGCGCACATTCAGAGCGCAGCAGACGCAGTCACCCGCGCACAGACAGTCTGCGGTTCTGAAAGACAAATAAAGAGTGGTTTTCGGACCATGTCAAACTTGGCAACTCGGCAGGTTTGTGTTTGTCTTTGACAGGAGGAGATCCCCGTCTCATCTGTCCAACTGTCAAGTCAGACAGGATCCATGGTGTCACATCCGGTGGCTTTTTCAAAAAACAACATGACATGAACTGAAACTACAGAAGACATTTGCATAATCAATTGCAAATTTTACCAAAGTCACATCACATGTCACCACAGACTTATTTTTAATCCTGGCTCTGTTGTCAAAGTTCTCTGTAGCTGCTGTCTTTGATGATTCAAATCATACCATCCAGCAATCTGGATGGTATTTTAACCAGGAACTATAACTTTGTGTTTTATGTTACATGTATAATCTGATTACCATGTCTGCTTTTAGTAATTGCTTTTATTTTCCTTATAGATCACTTTATAACGCATAGATTTGCAGTTTTGAGACATCTTTTGACATCTTACAGACATGACAAATGTAGAAAATGTGAAAGAAGAACATGTAAATAAACATAAAATATTGATACCACCAATAAGTATGTTTGTATACGTGTATATTTACTTCAAAATAAAAGGCAAGGCTCTTGATTTAAGAGGGATGTCTTGTTTCTACGGGAGCCTGAATGGACAAACCAGCCAGAGGGTGTGTTTTGTGTTTAAAACCTTACAAACAGCATACAATGTTAAGTGTTTTTATTGCGGTTGTCCATATCATTATTGTCAGTCATTTCAATTTGCATCATAAATAGCTTTGTTATATTGTAAGTGTGTATCATTCCATATCACAACAAACACTTTTACTTTGAAATTCTGTGAAATATGATGGAATATTGTGACATCATTTTAAGCTAATTTCCCCACATAAGTGAACTTTTTTTCCCCATGACCAGACTTGACACTCATTGGCCTTCAGGTCATTTGAGTTTGAGACCCCTGCTCTGTGGTATGTGGAGGCCACCATGGTTGTTACAATCTGCAGTTCTGTCTTTAGATGTCACACATTCACACATGATGTACAGGACCTTTAAAATACACGACAGACAACAGAACCACTGGACCAATACAATAAATATGGAAAGAATAATTAAAAAAGACCCACCCACATCAGGTGTTAAATTAAATAGTTTTTTTTCTTTCAAAGATAGAGCTGACCTACTAACAATTTTGATGAGATAACCAGTGTTTATAGTGGAATATATTTTTTAAAGAAACAGGCAACTTACTTCAATGACACCGTTACTTAAACCTGACGCGCCACCTGTTATGCTTGGCTTTTATTCTGAAGGGAATGCAAAACATTTCCGGTTTATGCGTGAGTGAGAGTGTGTGTGTGTGTGTGGGGAGCTCACGGAGCTCGCGCTCTCTAACTTGTCGCTCCTCTCTGTGCAGCCATGCATTGGGGTTGAAGCCGCAGCGTAAAAGCTCCTCCACAAATGCAGGCGAGGTGAGGAGCGGCGGGGAGCCAGGAGGAGGGAGGCGTCACCCGGCGGTAACACCGAGCCTCAACCAGCGACGTTTAGAGTAAAAAAAAAAAATCA
Organism: Solea senegalensis; assembly: GCF_019176455.1. Taxonomy (NCBI): domain Eukaryota; kingdom Metazoa; phylum Chordata; class Actinopteri; order Pleuronectiformes; family Soleidae; genus Solea; species Solea senegalensis. The sequence goes on along the minus strand of NC_058023.1, from coordinate 12,515,452 downwards.
AATTCAAAATGTCGAACCGAAAACACCGGGACAACCAGGAGATTTGCGCCCGTAAGGTTCGGGAGCTGGCCCAGTCTGGAGTAAACAAACACTGCTTCGAGTGCAGCCAGCCCGGGGTGACTTACACCGACATCACGGTGGGAAGCTTCGTGTGCACGTCGTGCTCCGGAATGCTGTGAGTACCGAGAGGAGCCTCCTCCTCCTCCTCTTCTGTCCTCCTGCTGCTTTTATTTACTGCACATTCAGCAGCATCTTTGTGTGTGTGTGTGTGTGAACGTGTGTGTGTGAGTGAGTGAGTGAGAGACAAACTGGAGCTGGAGCTCAGCTGTAAAAAGTAAAGCAGGCCTGAGAATTATCTTGACACCAATAATGGACTGACAGCGTAAACAGGGAGTGTTGGTGTGATGCAACAGCGCAATGTGTGTGTAAGTGTGTGCGCATTCATTTACGCAGTCTCTCTCTCTCTCACGCGTGTCCTCCAGCAGCTTCATAAACCACACAGATCTCAGTTACGTTTCATTTCGTCATGGTGCAGGTTTGACACTACCTCTCTCTCTCTCTCTCTCTCTCTCTCTCTCTCTAGGCTCCTCTCCAGTGTGGGCGTGTATGTCTGCGTGCGTGTGTGTGTGTTGTCACATTTTGTTCTGCATGTTCAGCCCAGTCCCAGCACTAACCTCTTCCTCCTTCTCCTCAAGAAAAGACTTTCTCATTATTACCATTAGAGACAAGCAGACACCACATTCAGCATTGGTATTAGTCCGATAATGCATGTAGTATAGGCATTGGTCTGTTATTGGTCAAAACCACTCCACCACAAAAGGAAAACAATCTGATGACTATCAAGAACACAGGGCTGCAGCGAATGATATCAAGCACCTGTTGGTTCCGTAAAACGTCAGAAAGTGTCAATCGGTGTCTACCAAACCAGGAAATCATGATGTCCTCAAAGGTCTTGTTTTGTCCACAAACCAAAAATGATTCCGTTTTAATCGTCTTGCAAAGAAACCAGGAAATATTCACGCTCAAAATTAAATTACGCTCAAAAATATTCATCTAGTAATCGATGCAGCCCTGATCGACAATCCCATAATTAATGTAGGCTGCACAAGAGACATTATGTACCAGTGAAGTCACGTGACCAGAATGTGATGCACATGTCTTTAGGGGTCATGTGAATTATGTGGACTAGAGGTAGACTGTTTTTGTTGGCCAATTTTTTGCCATTTGACAATAATTTCATCAGTGATTACAAATTCTACATTTCAGTGGAGTCACTGAAGCTTGATGACCAGTTTCATTAGACCACTAGTGTCTGGTTACTCATTAAACTGTTATAGAGGGGAGAAAATCAGCATCAATTATCAGCTGCACTGATTTCTAAAATCGTCCATGGACAATGTTGTTTGGTAAATGTTTATTTAAGTTAGGGAAGTTTTGCGTTTGTCATTTTTAAACTTGTTTTCTCAGACGAGAGCTCCAGATATCATCAGCCCGTGTACAACGTCGCCGACATGTGTCAGCCGCTCTCATTTCTAAAGATGGACATCAGCCGTAGATACATCCCTCGTTATTGTTGCACAATCCAGCACACCTACAGCAGTGACCCACTTTATGTTCCCAGCATGGAGAAGCACACACTGGTTCTGATGACGATGAAATCACGTGATGCTCTTTCATAAGGAGTGTGTGTGTGTGTGTGTGTGAGAAGTACAAATCTGCCCATGTCACGTGTTCAAACCTTCCTCCCTCACCTGCTCTGTCCTCACGTCGCGTCTCGCAGGCAACGGAAAGAGCACACGTCTTCGTTTGTTGGTGTTATTTTTCATCCAAATTCCTCTCTCTGTCTCTTCCCTGTGTCCCAGGAGAGGCCTCAACCCTCCCCACAGAGTCAAGTCTATCTCCATGACAACCTTCTCCCAACAGGAAGTGGAATTCCTGCAGAACCATGGCAACGAGGTGAGTGACGCGACGGCCCACTTGGAGCTTCAGGTGGCGGTGGGACACCTTTATGTTTTATGTGGTTTCACGTTGCTCACACTTGTGTCAGGACCCAAGGTCACTTATCAGACGCGGCAACAGCAGCCCATCGCTTTTGTTGTGTGTTTTTTTTTCTTAAAGTGTCTGATATGGAATATGAAACGTCGCTCACAGCTACCAGTAAAACCAGTCTTTGTGGTCGAGCTTTTTCGGGAAGAATGCTCGCACAGCGTCGAGAAACAAAAGGGCCAGCTCTGTGTGTCCCACCCAAACCACCGTCTGTTTCCTTTCTCTCTGTATGTGTGTGTGCTTGGATTTGTGGCAGAATCACTGACCTTGTCAGGACCAGTAGTCCCCATGGAGGCCAGAAACTGGGTCCTAAAGAGGCAGAAGCTCATTTCTATGTATGTTCTGGACTAAGATTTGTCGTTTGGTCAAGGTTCGGGTCAAGCATTAACTTAATGGCTAAGGTTAAGGATGACGCTTTGGTTTGGTCCTATAAAGGATAGCTGCGTGAACCTGTGTGTGTGTGTGTGTGTCAGGAGCTTCCCAAACATTGGTTTATATGCTTTTCCCACCATAGATTCAAGTGATTCTGGTTGAAAAGTGAAAAAACAAGTAACTATTAGCAGGTGAAGGCATCACTTTACGTCATTTAAGCATCACATTTTTCTTTCCTTTCAACTTATCTCTCTCTCTAGGGGTCACTACTGCGTATCTGAGAGATTTCTCACTGGATGCCCGTCAATGGGGCGCAATAGGGAATTGGAACCTGTCAGGATTTGAACTGGCAACCCTCTGGTGAAAAGCCAAATTCCCTTTCCGTTAGGCCATGGACTGCCCCTGCTTAATCATTTAAACAATCAGCTCATTGTTTTATTGAAGTGTAGGGAAACGCCTAAAATAATTTCCTTTTCGGTCCAAAGTCTCGTCTTGAAATTCCATTTTTATTGATCGGCTCTCAACTGTGAATACAAAAAATCGATATTTTTGCTTGATGAAAATGAATTCATGTTTTAGGCTCCCCTGCAGACAGATTGCTATTTCAATTTCCGAATGTCCAAACATTGATATTAGGGGCAAAAATCCAGTATTCACCAAGCTGCTGCGCTCATTACTTTGGCAACCCGGTGACCTTGCTCTGTTGTTTGACCTCATGGAATATTTAACAGGCTTGTCAATATGCACATTTTCATAATTTCTCCTGTTTGGCAATCTAATTGTATTCTAAATTAATATCCTTTTCCTGGTATCTCCTGGTGTGGTGTGTTATTGATATGGATTGATGGTAGTGCTGTTTAAAAAAGAATGTGTCTGTGCTGGCTAGAGCAGTGCTCGCTCCTGAGCTCCTATCACACAGATAAAGTGTGAAGCGTCTCAGGCTATCAGGATGAGTGCTGTCCAGTTTTATCAGCTCCCTGTTGGCTTGGATTTGTGTGTGTCTTTGTGTGTGTGTGTGTGTGTGTGTGTGTGTGTGTACTTGTATTTTCTCCCTTCTTTGGGGCCTTTTCTGGCATAAACACTGACCTTGTCAGGACCAGTCGTCGTCATGGAGACTGTAAACTCGTCCCAATGAGGCAGAACTTAATATGTGAGAAACCGGTTATGTTGAGGACTCAGATTTGAATGGTGGTTAAGTTAAGGTTGAATTTAGGCATAAACTGTGATAGTTAAGGTTAGGGATAAGGCTTTGGTTAGCTAGGCCAAATGAATGGAAGTCAGTGTGTGTGTGTGTGTGTGTGTGTGTGAGGAGAGGCAGAGGTGCGCACCGTCCAGCCTTTTCCTCCCCGTCCTCTGAAGAGAGATCCAGCTGGTCATGATTCACAGGCACAGTAATATTTGCCGCACTCTGACTTTGGCGCCGGAGATGAATCACTGATGAAAAAGCCTGTTTATGTTTGTGAGAGGACTCGCTGAGGCTAAATGCCAAACAAAAGTGGCAATTGTGGTTTGATATTTATGCTCCATCGATTAGACACAGACTTCATCTGATGCGAGCAGTGCACCATGACTTTCCCCCAAGATGCATGACTCCTATGTGTTTACTCGCAAATTTAAAAACCTAAAAACTAACTTTTACCTAACAGTGTTCAAAACTAAACTGAGAGAAAAACAGTGTTTGAGTAGTTTATATGAATGTGATAACATTTACTGTACATTTAAAATCATGATGCAAAAACGGGGTAAGACTCAGTAGTTTACACTTTCAGACAAAGAACAATGGATCATTTAATTGTCTTTGTTTCAATCTCCTGACTTTGTTGTGATGTTGCAAGTGTTTAATACTCATTTTTGTCCAAATGAATTAATTTAAAGTGTGTGTGTGTGTGTTCAGATCGGGAGGAGGACGTGGCTGTGCGTGTTTGACCCAAAGACAGACGGCTGCTCCGATATGAAGGACTCTCAGAAGTTCAAAGAGTTCCTGCAGGACAAATATGAGAAGAAGAAATGGTGAGGATTCACTTTGATTCGCTGATCTACATGAGCTGGAGCGCAAGCTTTGAGCCGAGTATGGCGACTACAACCGATAATTATTTTAAAATATCGATCACTCTGCTGATTCCAGATTAACTTTTGGTGTAAAAATGCTTAATACAGGTTCCCAGGTCATCAGAATGTGTTCATTTGACAGATAAACTCTTACATTTACTGTGGAAAACAGACACTTGAATTTTTGAATCACACATTGTGATTTTGCTGACCCTGTAACTTTTATTCCAGCGTGTCCATGAGTTTGACGTCTCATGCTTTTAGTTTGACACGATTAGAAGAATTACCAGGCAAAGGGAAAAGTTGTTTACATCAGCATCTGAGTTGTTATTCACAGTCAGAGATATTTGAAGTCTCTGAGAGGGAAAATTTCCCCCACTTGTTGAGAACTTTGGCCGTGTCAACACACTGTTGGCGACATGTCTACAAACAAACCACAAGTCACAGTCAACACTACGGAAAGATTCATCCCAAAGGCGTCTAAATGACATGGACAACAGTATTCTGATGATAACCAGATTAACACAACCTGAATAGGACACTGCCACGTCAACAGTTTTTTTTTTTCCCCCGATCACTTTAACACGAATTAGGTCAAACTTGGAATACACAGTAATCTGATTAAGGCAGGATCAGAATTGTAGACTAATCAGATTAAAATAGATTATCACATCCTGTTGGAGTTTTCACTGCAGTAGATGCAATTTGGACCTGAGTCATAATCAGATTGTGCTCTATAAAATTCATGTGTACATGAATATGGGAATATTCTATTAGCACTATAACCTGAGTAATGTCTTATTACACACGGCGGTATTCTGATATTAACCAGATTAAGACAAGAATGCGAATAAAATACTCTAACACTTTTTTTTCCTGATCACTTTTACTTGATTAGGATCATCATACACTCAAGATTCAAGATTCAAGATTCAAGAAGTTTTTATTGTCATTATGAGGACATAATGAAATTTTTGCAGTAATTTTTGCACTGTAATCTGATTAAGACAGGATCAGATTTGTAGACTAATGAGATTTAATAGCATTATAATGTTCAAATAATTTGGACATAAATAATAGCTGGATTATGCTCTGCAACAACATGTAAACCCAGCAACACCTTAATCTGAATAATGTCTAATTATCAATAAAGTCATGAGTGAGATTACAGGCACCCGTGTATGTGATCATCATCATTGAAGATTTAAATGTGGGAGATTAAATGTTTGATATGACAAATTACACAGCTAAAGGAATTATAAAAATGACTCTGTCCAGTTACTATTTGTTGATCTGACCACATTTGTCTGATGCAATGAAAGGGCAAACTTATATCCACTGTTTAAAACAAAGATAATATAAAAAAGCTGCTCCCTGTGTGTGTATGAAAAAAAGAAGCTGGGTTAAACTTCAAATTCTTCAAATATTTTTGGTCACGATTTCTTTTTCTTTTTTTAATATGATGCCATTTAAGTCACACAGACTCACTTCATACTTCATCTTTTGCAGGCATTTTTCCAAAAGCAAAAACCGGCGGGATGTGGAGGGTCCATGGAGCCCAGGGGTCCAGGCCATGCCGCCCTCCCTTGGTCCCTTAGCCAATCAGGCCCCCGCCCACAACATGCCCTCTAATGCACGGTCCACAAGGCCACTGGTAAGAGGCTTAAATGATCACGTTCAGACGAGGGCACGTTTGGTCTTTAACATGTCAGAAAATGTTGAAAAATGTTGATCACTGTTTCCTAAACCAGGAAATGATGATGTTCCCAAATGTCTTGCTTTGTTCACAAACTAAAAGTATGATATCTTTAATGATTTCTTTGTTATATAGAGCAAAGAAACCAGAAAATATTCAAATTCAAGAAGCTGAAAAATCAGAGAAACTTGTTTGAATAATAAACTAACACTCAAACGGATTAATCTATTATAAAATGAGTTGATGATTAGTTGATTAATAATCAATATACAGTATATCAATTAATCGTTTCAGACCTGGTATGAACATGCACCCTGAAATATCCCAACAGGTCCGAATGGACCTACAGCATCCACTGCCACAATATTATCAATCAATCATTTTTTATTCATATAGCACTTTACAATATCCGCAAGGTACTCGAAGACTTTCTCATAAAAAAGGAAAGATTAAAAAACACTCTATAAATTAGCAGGATTAAAATACATGGTAAAAATAATGTATACGATTTGAAAACGTACAGTTAAGAACAGATGGAAAGTGCCAATGTTCTACTGAATTTTAAAAGACTTTCTGACCAGGTCACAAACCTGTGTATTCTTGCTAACCACTATATCAACTAAATATTGACTTTACTTTTAAAGGGATCAGAATCAGAGTCATTGGTCATAGGTCAAGCCTTTTAGCGAATAAAAGCGCGGATTGCAGTTTCCAAATCTTGCCGCTTAAGAAAGGGCTTTACTTTGGCTAAAAGGCGAAGTCGAAAGAGCTCATTTAACAACTGTTTATAAAATATTAACATAACTTATTTCATGTTACAGCAGCGCGAGTAAAACAGACACATTTGTTCTTGTGAACAGTCAGAACGTGCGTGTGTATTTGAATAAAGGGCAGGGGGAAGCCAGTCAGTTGTGGTCAGGACACATTTTAATGCCAGGTGTGAACAGTGCTGGTGAAGGCTGACCTCATGTTATCGGATCACTGATCGCAGATGTTAGAGCCAAGTCTGAACACGGGCCAATGTGTTCTTATTGTGCATGTAATGGATTGTATATGCGAGACGTTAGGGGTAGTGAAAGTGCGAGGATGAGGAAACAAAAGAGAAAGTGGGTGTTGTAAGAGAAGTGACAAGTAGTTCAAAGAGAGAAAATGAGAATAGATGAAGAAATGACCATGAACTGGCCTCCACAGAGAGACACAGACTGATGGGTTGGATATTGAGAGGGCCCAGGTAACCTCAACATCAAAGCTTCTGCTTATGAATTATTGAGAGCACGTGAAAGCGGCTCACTTCTTCTGCCTTTGTGTTTCTCTTCTACCTCCCATCTGCTCCTTTCTCTTTTACCCCAGTCCCAGGCTCAGCTGCCGCCGTGGGATCGAGTGCCCGCGATCTCACCTGCCGACATGCGTGCGGATGTGTTCACCGCTCGGCCGTCGCGTTCCCAGAGCTTCAGAGACCCCCCTCTGAAAGGTCAGCAATTTATTGGACGAATCGATATTTTGGGACCAAATTTGATCTATACTTTTTTCACGTTCTATCTGATGTCTCTCCGTTACAGACCCCACACTGTGTGGGATAGAAAGACAGAGGCCAGGCTCCCTGTCGTCAGCGCTGGGGGCTCAGAGCCACGCCCCCTCCTTTCCCGCCCTCCCACGACCATCAGGTGTGTCCCCTCACTGCGACACCTTTTTTTTCTTCCTTGTCTTAATTTTGATATTTTGTCTTTTGTGATATTCTCGTTACACTTGAAGGCAAGTTTATACTCTGAAGGACACGCCCCTTCCCATGTGACAGGTTAGCCACTTGTCGTTTTCAACATCTCAGGAGTTTGTGCGCAGTAAAGCATTTTTAAACAGCAAAATGACCAAACATTCAAGGTAAAGGCATAGTTGAGCTATTTTGAAGTGTGGTTGTATGAGATATTGACATTTGGACCTGCCAGAGAGCTGGGACACTCGCTCTCACTAATAACATGGCTAGTAGCAGGGAAAGAAAGAAAACACACTTTTAGCAATTTCACAAAAGACTCACCTAATCAAATCTGTGCCTCCTTAAAGGATACATTTTTCGACCTGGGCCCTATGTTTATAAATGTGTGTATGTGAATAGTACTAATAGTAATAAAAAGTTTCATAATTGGCGACAGTGTAATCTTACGACTCTCCTCTCAGCACATTGCCTCGTCTCTAATATTGGTAGGGACAATCTGGTTGACAATATATGTCCGAATGCTGTGAGAGGAGAGCGAGAGTGAGCGAGCGGATTTTACGAGCATCAGTGAACGCATCACAGCCGAGTCACAGAGGAGACAAGAGAGATGTGATGCTCTGACAACACAGTGGAGCAGTGTGTCCTCACCAATCTTGTAATCAAACTAACGCCCTTGGTGATGTTGCCAGACTCTTACAATAACAATCTGGTGAAAACAAGCACTCGCTAAAGACAGAGAGAGACGCACACTGGTCGCAGCAATATTTTTCAGCATGATAATGCTTGATGATTAAATTTGGTCCATGACATCATCTTAGTACACTGGGTTCCCTTTTATTATAAAAAGCTAAAGTTCAACAGACAGCTTGGCCACAGATAACAGCAGGGACAACAGTTTTTTATTAAAAAAGTGACACTGTCTCCTCTTTTCTTTCTCTCCTCTCTTCCTCAACCTTGTAGCCAGTAGCTCTTTCAAAAACCACTTTACCTTAGGTAAGACATGGCTCCAGACTATGCTTTTTTTGATTTGAGTGTGTGCTGCTGAATGGCTGAGATCAATAAGCTTTTTCATATGCTGTGTCATTCATAATACATCGCTGAACTGCAGGCACACTGGCACTGACCATTTCTCGCATTGCAAGTATAGATTTGACTTTATTTTCGAGCAGTTTGAGAGACGACAGCACTCTGAAGTCATGCAGTTGCCTGAGCCTTGGCTGGTCACAGTCACAGACAGAAACAGGGGTTGATATTTTTCTTTGACAGTCAGGTTTCCCACTTCAAAGTCCAGATCTGAAACCCACAGGGTCAAGGAGAAACACACACACACATACCTACCGCTCCCTCAGAGGAAAATGATCAAGTATAAAGTCGCCCTATTTTTAGGCCGTAGCTGCCGCTGCCACCGCCGCTCCCTGTCAGGAGAGGGCTGCTGGCTGGTATTTCTCTCCATGTTGGCGTTGAAGTACTTAAAACTATGTAGGCCACAGTTGTAATCCCACAACTCAAGTTGTAACCTCACAAACAAGTGCCTTTGAGAAGTTTATGTTATATCAGCTGCATCTGTAAGCTCTCCTGGAGGATAAAGTATGATCATGTCACAGAAAACATGCTGCCTGACATTTGCATGAATTATATCCTCAGATACTTTTTAGCCGACAGAGAAAAACAAGCTGTTTTAACATGCTAACATTACCCTAGCATGCTCTGTGGCTAATGCTTGCTCCCTGGAAACACGTTGACTGTAATTTCCTGCCTTTGTTACTGTTTGACAAGTGTTTATTTTTGTTTGGTGATTTGAAGACTCTTCAAGAACTTGTTGGCTTGCTGCTTTGCCTCTTCATATTTTTTGTTATTGACAGATATGCTACTTGTAAAGCTAATCCTGCCTTTGTGGAGCTTCGAAGCATGACAATGCTAATGCAGCTTGAAAAAAAAAAAGCGTATGTGATGTGGTCTGCCTTAATATTCTCCTTTTTATTGTGTCATGTGTTTCCTCTAGCATCAGATAAATGTCCGGGAGTTGTTTTGATATTAGCGTTATAAGACATTCTGGTTCTTAAATATGACAAATGAATTGGTTTCTATCCGTGGTTCTCAAACTGAGCCTACGCTGGCAGTATTTGGAGGAATATCAGAGATATTGTTCTACTCTATATACTGATCAAAGTAGAGCTGAGCAATTTTACCAGAGTGTGTAGAACATTAAACAAATACCAAGAAAAGTATAATAAATTAAATATTTTATATTAAATGAATCTGCCTCCCGAAAAATCTGTAGCTGACTTTGCTCGTCCTATTTACACCACTGTATTTTAATGCCCTCTAAATTGACCTTGTATTTCTCTCTACAATCAGTTCTACAATTTGTCATGACTTGTATAATTACATAAGATTTAGGCTACTTTGTCTCAGTCTTCGAAGCATCAGTAGAACCTCTCCACTTTTATCTGCTTCCGCTGCACTGAGACTGACGCTTGTTTTCTCGCTCTCAGGTCGTACAGTATCGGCCTCAGGGGCCACGGGGCCCTTCAGGGCCTTCCCCAAGTCTCTCAGCGTGGACTTTGGAGGTCTGAACCATCCTCAGCCTCTGCCCCAGTCTCTGTCCCAGCAGCAGCAGCAGCAGCAGCAGCAGCAGCAGCAGCCTGCCAGCGTCGGCCAGACGATACCACAGGTCAGCAGCTCCGGTGGCCAGGACAGGTATGCTGCCGTGTCACATCTGGACAGCGTCTTCTCCGACACACCGTCAACCACAGGTAGGAAAATGTTAATATTAAAATAAAGTGTTAATATTTATGCTAATATTTTCTGTTGTATCTGCATGTTGGAAATCTGTCAATGCATATATGTTATGTACGATTAAAGCACATTTTTTGGATAATCACTAAAGAAAGTGGACCCTGTTGATAGTTTTATTATAATACTTATTTTCTTTGGTGATTTAAAATAATGACGATGACTCTAAGAGGCAGAATTATCCCCCATGTCACAAAAAAAACCCCAATAAAATGAAAAGGATAAAAATATAATGTTTCTTTTCTGCCTCATTAATCCTCTCATGACTGCCTAGATTTATCACCTCGAACAGAACAATAAATCTAAACCATCAGGCTAAAATATATCACAGTACATTAAGTATCCTACTGCACTGCAGCCACTTAGAATAGTTGGAAGGCTTCCATTATGTATTTGCAGGACTTAAAGTTGTAATGCAGCGCTTCCTTTTAATAAAACAACAATTTCTTAATATTTTACATGGACATAAGAAGTTGCAGCAGTATGTTCCAAAACTAAATGTATTGTTATCACTGGAGTAAAACTGTGCATACTAATGCTAATGTTAATTAAAGACTAAAATAATAGGTAATATTTATGTTGCTGTTGCTGTTGTTATGTAACATTTAAAATGTTTTTTTTTAAATCTAATATACAATTAAGGCCCAAATTGAAAAATTAGATGTATTATTAAATGTTTTGAATTTTTTTTGTTTTAGATTTTAGGGGGGGTGTATGAGCAGAACTTTAACAGCAATATTCACAAATTTAGTTTTTAAAATAACCTGATACTAAAACCTGTTGCCTCAGAACACTCTTATTTGGAGATCCATTATGTAAAATGGAAAAAACCCAGTCGTTCAGCAGTTTGACGGGATTAAAGCCTCTGGTCTCCGCCCGCCCCTGCGCTGCTGCTGTATACACACAAACACTCCTTCAGTCAGGTCTGATAGTTTTGCTTGACAGAGCCTGTTTTCAGCAAACAAACAATGTTACACAGATCAGACCAAACAGAGGCACCGTTATAACATCGACAATGACCAAACGTTACTCACTGCAGCTTTAAGTAAAAAGCTTGAAAGCAAATTATGCAAATTTATTCTGTGAGCCAGAAAATAAATTCCCACAACCCATTTGCAGGTCCCCACCCAGTCTCTGGGAATGACTAACCTGAAAGACCTGAGCTTTTTCTTCCACCATGTCGAGTGCAGAGGGAGAGTGTGTGTGTGATATACTGTAAAGATCGTCACGACCAGCTCGGCGAGGTTTCATAACATCTTTACACCACATACGAAGGCTTTTAGCAGCTGAATTATCCTCATTGTTTTTGCTCGTTCTATTCTGGACCGTGCACCTTGTTGATTCGTTCAGTTTGTCCCATAACAAATTTGTCCTAACAACCACAGAAATCCCAGCGCTTTCCACAAGCAGCCCTGTTGTGTTGCACCTTCATCACAGCCTGCCCTGCTAGGCAGAGTAATTATTGATTTTCTGCTCCAGCTCACTTTGATTCACATCAAGCTTAATGCAGAGAGCATGTTTTATTCAGACTGTTTGTACAGCTCGTTTGTTCTCCAGTGACTTACATGTTTAGGATCAACAGTTTGAACTCTCTGTGATATTTCAACTCCACACTCTTAAGATAATAGTTGCACTCCATCTCATAAATCAGCGCTTGTTAGAGTCCTGAGGTGACACTCCACACTGAGGCCTGTGTAAAACCACCAAAAAAACACCTGTTTTTCAGCTCCACCTGCTGGCCCTCCACAGTACAGCGCCATCTTCGGCAGCAGGCTTTCATCCAGCTCTACTCCTGCCAGGTAGAAGAGAACAACTCATCTTCTCCAATCAGCTCGTGGTTACCATGACATGACAGATTTTTTTTTTTTAAATCGCTTGCGTATGGTGCCGCGTGAAGGTCATATTCTGATTGATGCTCCGTTTTTCTGCTTTTCTGCAGCTCCCCAGGTGTCGATACGGTGTCCAGTTCCCAAACCTTTTCAAGTATGTACTGACCATGCACTTCATAGATGTCTCCTGTTAATCAGGACTGTCTTTACATGCAGCTCTTTCATCTTTACACCACACCATCAGTCTAATTAGGATTCATCAGTGAGCCTGAGAGTGCAGCGTTGGTTTGAATATAGGCAGGAATGTACCCTGTTAACCCCAAGGACTGTGAATTATATCCCCCATCTCCCCTCTCTGCCTGTCTGTGTGTGTGTGTGTGTGTGTGTGTGTGTCTGTGTCTCAGATTTCCCCAACCCATTCAGTTCCAGCTCCAGCTCTGCTTCCCAGCAGCCTGTCGCCCTCTCCCCCAGTAACCCCTTCAGCAACGCCTCAGGAGGTGAGATTCATGTTCACGGACCTGCAGACATTGAACTCTTCTTTTCAACACTTCAAAGTGGCAAAATAAAACAAAAAAAAACAACACTGATTTAGTTGTAATTCTTTATGCTGCAGCATCTACACTTTATTTGATGTATTGTTTTGACAAATATGACATAGTCTGTATGTAAACAAATCTTTTTTTCATGGGGTGATTGTATGACATAGTGTGACAAAAACTCTAAAGAGAAACTTTCCTGATTATGGATGACAGTAAATGAGTTTATGGTTGTCCCAGATGTGCATCTCTTCGACACAATTCCTGTACTGATTGTATGTCTGGAGGATGTCATTTGCAGAAGGAAATGATGTATTTTAAAATTAATAAAAAGTTAATAAAAAAACAAGAAACAACAACGTTAATATAATAGTAATAATAATAAATAATATACAGTTTTCTTCAAGTCAAGTGAGGAGTAGCAGGAGAAAGAGAGCCATTTGATTGAAAGCTGCTGCCGACAAGCGGTCGGAGGCTTAAATACAACACCAAACCAGTCAAGAATATGTCCATATCAAAGAATCCACACAGTATCATTAGTATATCAATATTTTCATACACCTAATTGCTAATCATAATATTCTGTATTATTTTTCCTCAGATCAGCATGGAAGCATCAACGCTGTATAATTTATTTATTTATTTATTTTTAAAAAAAAGGAAAATATAATCATGATGAGTAAAGGAAGGAGGAAAAAAAATAAACTTATCAAATGATCAAAACATTCATTTCCAGATACAGTACAGTACACACGATTGAAGAAAGCTGTAATGTGTCATCGTAAATCTGAGCCTTATAATCCCATGTGAATATAAGGCTCATTACATGAATGCTGACCTCTCAGCTTGATTTGAATTATTCAACCATATTATGCATTTATGAAGCCTGTCTCATATACCTGTACAGCGGTGGATAATTTTTGATCAAATATTGATGAGGATATTCTCTCTCCAGGTGACTCCAGTGCGTTCGTCACCTCGCCCACTTCTGTTTTCCCTCCATCTGCTGCCTTCCCTGCGCCTGCTACCCACTGTGCATTTCCTCACGAGGCAGCCAGCAACCAGGAAGCCAACGGTAACTGTTACTATCATCATTATTATGTTATTATTATTATTAGGAAAACAAATACTGGACTATTTATTAAAATGTCATTTTAAAAACACCTTTATATAATAACCTTTCTATTACTATGGAAAGGTTCTATGCCTTGAATAAGACACCAGACATATTGTTGCAGTGGGGGAACCATTCGTCAAATGTGAACTTCTAACATTGCGGTGCAAGCTAAGAACGTTGTCCTGTTTTTCCCAAGTTCTGCTTTGTTTTTAAACAACCACAGGGAGTCGCCAGAGAGTTTAAAAATGTTTATTTATAGTTTTATTAAAAACACGTATTAAGTAAGCCCTGGGTGTGTGTGATGTGAAATAACCCTATATTGTTGAACAAGGAAAGCCTTTTTATGCTTATAGTAGTTTATTTGCCTTGAATGGTGGACCTGAACTCAGAGGTCATTCACAGATATTTTACTCACCTAAACTCATGCGATCCTCCTCCATTTGAATATACTGACACACTGATACCCGTGCATGCGAATGGCTGTGTTTTAATATACAAACTAATATCTATCTAAAGTCTTTCAACTCTTCACTTAATCACTCTATCGTTGAACCGTCACAAGTTCAATCATACACGTTTACGTAATAGCCAGTGAAGTCTGTTTGTGTCGCAACTTTCGCAAAGTTCTTTCCATTAGAAGTAAGTGCAACAAATGTTAAACAACTTCACGTAACTTCTGAAGCTAAATAACCCTTATTACTGCCTCAGATCACGAAATCACTCTTCTTCTATCAGTCAGATATCAGATTTCATCCAGCATAGACTGCCCAGATTAAACATCAGTGTCTGTATCGATACAAATCACATTTATTTGTCGAAAAAGCAAATTATTGGCCAATTCTATTGTACACTTGATACATTGACGCGTCCCTACAATAATTATTAATGCTAATAACAATTACTGTTGCCTTTTTATATCATTTTTGCTCTAGATCAACAGTTTCTCCTTTCCCAGGTCTTAAAAGTCTTGAAAAGTCTGGAATTTTGTGTGAAAGTCTTGAAAAAGTCTGGGGAAAAAAGTTTATCTTATAGTAAAATGTGTTTGTTTGTGTGAAACTGATGGACTTTTGTGATTTTCATACATTTTGTTTCATCTGTAATTCACTCATTCTGTCTTTCACAATAGGTACAATCTCAACAAGAAAGTAGTATAATAGTATAATAAAACATAAAGTCAAGGTCCGATGCTCAGTTTGAACTTCAGCAGGTCGTCTTGTGCTTGTGAGTTGCTGCTTTGTGATTGGCTGATGAGATATTTATGTGAACAAGCAGTGAAAAGCTAAGAAAGTGGCCAATAAATGAGGAAACATGGTGATATTGTGTACATCATCCATGCTGGATGTGTATATTTCAGTATAGGTGACTAAAAAATACCCTAAGCTGCTATGAAATGCATTGAACATAAAACCTGAAATAGAAGTGAGGATCTGCTGCATCCTGAATCAACAGTCGCCTGCTTTATGTGAACTGACTGCAGATCAAACACACCAGGAGGCTGTGAGGCCTATTTCAAACCAGTTCACACACACACACACACACACACACACGCAGTTCAACAGGAGTTCTATGGAAGCAAATCTGTCTCACCACATTTTGAATTTTAAAAGCCTTTGGACTTCTAGAACTGTCAATTTTTTTGCAATGGAATTTCATATTAGGTTCCCCCCCCCCACTCCGAATTCATTTTTCAGGGCTACACAGTAGTTCACGTGTTCTCCAGCTTCCTCCCACATGTCCAAAAACAACAAGCATTAATTGAACACACTAAGTTGCCTGTAGGTGTGAGTGTGTGAGTTATTGGATGTTCGTCTTTATGTGTTGGCCCTGTGATGGACTGGCGATCTGTCCAGGGTGTGACCCCGCAAATGGGTGTGAAAGATGTGTGATATGACTGTGTGAAAGTGTTATTGAAAGCGTGTGAATTGGTGAACTGTAGTGCACAGCAGCTTTGGGTGGGCACCAAGACTCGAAAAGCACTATGTACTGTAAATACAGACCATTTATCACTCTCGTCTGCAGTTTTCTGTTTAAACATAAACCATTTTTAAATATATTTCCGTGTGCACGTTGCAGGTTTTGCCTCCTTCCCTGCGTCTGACTCTCAGCCCAAAGTCCCACGTCCGATGTCGGTGAACCCGTTTACTGTGAGTACGGCAATCAAGGGACACACAGACTTCAAGGGAGGGAAGAAAAGTTGGGTGGCGGAGGCTCATTTGTATGTTTTGCAAGCTACAGGAAGTGTAGCACTTGCCTCGCTGCTTGTTCTCACCCCGGATCTCTTGCCTTCCAGGGAAATGTTTACCCCAGCCAAGGGACGTCGCGAAATCCCTTCATCTGATCCCCACACCACCACCTCCTCCTCCTCCTCCTCCTCTCCTTACTTCACCCACCCGTCCCTCCGTGGGAGCCGGGGGAAGTGAACTTGAGGAGTCGCTGCCATTTCAAAGCCTCTGGAGTATTTTCATCCCCTGATGGAGGGTTTGAGGTCCCTGCAGGTCACCCACCCTCCCTCCTCTCTGCCCCTCTCTGTCTATTTATGTGTTTGTAGCGGGGAAAACAAAAAAGAAAAGAAACGTGTGAATGTAATTGCGATATCCACGTATGTATGTATGTATGTATGTACGTGTGTGTGAGAGTGTTTTGCTTGCTGTGTTTGTACCACGAGACGCGTGCTGAAAGTTGTATGTGGGACAGTAGACGCCACCTCAGGGCTCTGCGGGAGTCACGAGGAAAAAAAACGCCTCTATGATTTTTGCAGGAACACACACACACACACATATATATTTACAGTATATATATTATACACGTGTTGCTGCTGCTGCTACTTTGCTCTCATCTCCTGCTAAAAAAGTACAAAAACAACAGCCTGTGAATTAGTGTTGGACGACACATTTTTGGGCTTCTGTTTGTCATGAGTGTGAAGAACATCTTCATTTCCCACCGTTT
The DNA here is from genome assembly GCF_019176455.1 of Solea senegalensis. Taxonomy (NCBI): domain Eukaryota; kingdom Metazoa; phylum Chordata; class Actinopteri; order Pleuronectiformes; family Soleidae; genus Solea; species Solea senegalensis. The sequence goes on along the minus strand of NC_058023.1, from coordinate 12,498,354 downwards.
CTGTTTGTTTGTTTTGGTCACACTTTACAGTTCACTAAGACACAGTAATAGTGTCGTAATGAAGAGGTAACATTTTGGTAATACCATCTTAGCTGATTTTCAGCTGATTTGAACATTTTTTTTCACAGTAAATGAACAGAGACAGTAGGTCACACAGCATGAGTACTCATCACTAAATGTAAAAACCAACAGGAGCTGTAAACTTTGGAGGGCAGCATTACACCTTTCAGTGTACAGACTGACGGAAATTATTATTATTATCTGAGGAGGAAGAAGAGCAGCGATCCTGAAGGATTAAGAATACGGATGGATGAGAACGAAGGGCAACGTTGAACTGTTATTTCGGACTTTGAACTGTGGATGGAAGCATGGGCAGGGACTTATTGGTAGAAGAAGAAGAGGAAGAAGAGAAAGAGCTGGATATTATTTAAAGAAGAAGAGGAATAACTTGTTTTCCTGTGGAGAGCAACATTGCACCTCTTGGTGTAAAGGCTATGGAGAATCATTATTAGAAGAAGAGCGTCGTCATTCAAATGCTTATTTGGACACACTGATTTGAAACTGTTTAATTTAGTTGGGAAATGCTCATTTAAGCTGCCCCAACCCCCCCACACACACACACACACACACACACACTCACTAAAACATTGTTATTGCCAAGGTAGTACACGATTTTGCATTGGAGTTAAGATGGTATTGCCATAATATCACGTCTCTGTTACCAAAACTGTTACTATGTTATTACTAAACTGTAACGCAAAAGTGTCAAAACCTTTTTGTCGCTGTTTTCTTTTAAGGATAATCTCTGTTTTTCACTCTCAGGCTGCATGCGCTTAGAGGGCTTTAAAGGAGATGCTACTGAATGTAAAAGCAATTTCAGAATAACTTAACATAAATGTGCACGATAAATGTCATGTACCGCTTCATGTACTGGACCAAAATGTTTTCTCGCTTTTCTTTTCTCTATGTCTTTTTTTTTACGGTTCACATGGAAGTTAATTTAGTTTTTTTGCATTTTTGTTTAAAAAAAAAAAGAATAAAAGAAAGAGAGAATGGTGTTACATTGTCTTTATAATGACAAGTGTTCATGTTCATAAAATCCGTTTGTTGCTTCTCAACACAGTTTGGCTCCTGGTGTTTGTTTGCTTCACTTATATTAAAATGTGTTCATGAAAAGGCAGAATACACAAGCATGGCAAATTGGGGTTTGTAACTTGCCAATAAAGCTGACTAATGCTGTGTTGAAACAGCAGGGGGCGCCTGGTATCCACTTCTCCCTGACCTCATGAGTAAAGGTTACTTCTATTGCATAACAACATACATACTGCATAAGCATACATACTGCATAAGATAGAAACCCCTTTTCAGAGCTGTCAGAAACTCCACCATTTCACACATCTGAATCATTTAGTGCTGCTTTGAAACTCAAACTCAGTCAAATCTGAAGTTAATAAAATAAAAATGCATTAAAAGCTGTTTTTCTTGATGTGAACAGTGACTGATGGAGGATTGTCAGCTCACACGGGGACAGTCTAGACAGATCTGGGACATGGTGTGCACAGACTCTACTAATGTGTCTGCATTTTATTCCTTTATTTAACTAAGTACAACTGCTTAATCTGCTGCTAATAATTGCACATTCACAGGAATCTATCATCAAAACATCTACACAGTGTTCCTTCTGAGCTGAGTTCAATATGAAATATATTTAATGTCTTTCCTCACAGTAATAAATCAATAATTTGTCATTGAGTCATTGAGTGGACAGTGCATTGTAAATATTGTTTATTAACACTATAAAACATGACAGTAAGGGATTTTCTAAATAAACAGAGCAGGATGGAATCATGGGAGCAGCAACACTGAAATATACTTCACACACATGCTGGAACTGGCGCTGCGTTCACGTACTTCGGGAAATACTGAATGTGGTATTGAAACAAAACTATCACAAAATACAAATTACAATAACAAGAACAATTATTTAAAATAAATGGAAATGGCTGTATTACACAGAGATGTGTATTGTGTCTGATGCGCAAACATAACTAAAATTTGAATACATGCATGCGCAACTTGTTATAATTGTTATACTTACTTGATAAGATCAAAACATATAGAGACATTAGATGAGTAAGCATACAACAAAATTGCAATCTCCCATAATGCACAGCGTTCATAGACCGACACAAACAAGATTATCATGAAAATGTAGACATAAACAGACTATGAATGTAAATAAATCCCCTAAAATAGTGATAAAACAATCAAAACAATGTTTGGAACAATATAAATCAAATAAGAAAATGTACAAAAATAACTAATTAACTAACTAAATAAATAAATAATAGGCATTAGGCATGCAAATGCAATATGAGAAGATGCAATATGAGAATAAAAACAATTTAAACAATAAAAGCTAATCTAAAAAACAATTACAAATAAATGAAAGTGGTATTTTTGTATCAGTACAACACACACAATTTGATCTTGTCTCAATTAGGAGGAAATGTAAGAGGCTCTGCTGTCGGAGCTCCGGCTGCGTCCGTGAACGCACCATGTGTACTCCACAGAGTAGAGTAGTGAGGGAGTGAGTGACAGAGCTGCAGCTCCACGGTGGCTGCTCCGCTGCTCTCCTCTCCTCTCCACGCTACGGCAACACGACCGGAGCCGAACCGAGCCGAGCAAGGGGTGGAGGGGGCAGACAGACGGAGAGACGCGCAGTTCCTTGCGGCACATTACTGTGTAAATGTGCGGTAAATGGGATTAAACCGCTCATACGGCGCTTTAAAAACACTGGCAGCAGCAGTAGAGGAGAGTAGGGGGAGCTCCGCGCCACTTAGCGTCGCCGCATGTGCTCGTTCGAGTGCGGCTGGGAAACTTGCGCTGGAGCGGGAAGAAAGATTGAAAAAGAAAGAAGGAACAAGATAAAGAAGAGGAGAACTAACGGTAGCTGCAGCCTGAAGTGAACCCCCTGCTCCAGGTCTGATCTCCTGCCTCTCCTCCTCTCACATGCCTGCGTTGATGTGGGATAGAGGGATGTTTGAATTATTAAACTTGCTAAAAGCACCGCAGAAGAAATAGTTTTTGTTTGTTTTTTAAGTTCATTTTTATCGGAAATAAGGTAGACAAGCTAGGGTGACATGGACGAGCCCCAGAGCAACGAGGACGTGCGCAAGAGCGGCTACCTCCGCAAGCAGAAGTCCATGCACCGGCGGTACTTCGTGCTCCGCGCCGCGTCGGAGCGCGGCCCGGCCCGCCTGGAGTACTACGAAAGCGAGAAGAAATTCCGCGGTAAGGCCCCCATCCCGAAGAAGACGGTGGCGCTGGAGACCTGCTTCAACATCAACAAGCGGGCCGACTCCAAGAACAAGCACATGATAGTACTCTACACCCGCGCGGAGAGCTTCTCCGTGGCCGCGGAGAACGAGGCGGACCAGGACGAGTGGTACCAGGCCATGGTGGAGCTGCAGTGCAAAAGTGAGCACAAATCTCACACACACACACACTGACACATACGTGCACCCATTAACCACTTTATTAGGTACACCTGTTCCACTGCATGTTAACGCAAACATATTGTCAGTCAATCACGTGGCAGCAACTCTCATGCATTTAAACATGGCCGCTCAAGTTAAAACCCGAAAATATGTAATTTAAGTGACTCTTTTTGTTGTTGGTTGGAGTATTTCAGAGAGTGGTCAAATATAGAAAAAGTGAAGGGAAATTCCCCAGCGAGCAGCAGTTTTCTGGGTGAGAAATGCCATGTTGATGCCAGGGGTCCCGGGAGAGTGACCTTCCTGGGTCGACATAAAGCAACAGGCACTCAGTTTACCAAGAAGACCACTTTTTACAACACAAACCTTAAAGCAGATGCTCTTCAGCAGTAGAAGACCTGCCCAGGCGACAGTCCTGCCACTTTATTAGCTGCCCTCTGACCTAATAAAGTGGCTAGTGAGTGCAAATGAGACAATATCATTTCTTCCTGAAGACAGTGTCTTGCTTTTTGTCTCCATGCGTTCAGCATCTAGCATGTCCTCTCGGATATTGCTATTTTGTGTGAGAAGGGCACCTGTCACATCAGCTGTCAATCAAATGTCTCTTGTGTACTTAATAATGTGGACAGAGAGTGCATGCACGAGGAACCTCTGCAGGAGAGGAGAAGTCTGTTGGAGCAAGCTGTCTGTGTTTGGAGCAACAATTGAGGAGCTCAGTTATTGGCTTTTAATCTGTTTTTAAGTCCACCTAAAAAGACACAGACTTACTAAGCAAGGCAACAGTCGACCCTTGTTTTCAGTACAGAGCAAGGATCCTGTGCCTAACTTCAATTCGGTGTCCTCCGGCGTACCTAATAAAGTGGCCAGTGAGCGTATGCATGCACAGGTTTTTGCATATAATGCACTCATTATTGCACGGGGCTCTGCAAGAGAGGAGAAACGTGGCAGAACTGCGCAGCATGCAAACATGTTTGACTCCAGAGATTTGAACATGCAGGGATCATTTAAAGACCAGTGTAATTATCCATTTTCACACGAGTCTGTGTGTGGTGTGTGTGGTTGCGCTTCCTTCGACATGATTGGTATTTTAAACTGGGCGGTGTCCTTCTCCCCGAGAAGAAGAAGAAGAAGAAGAAGAAGAAGAAAAAAAAACAGCCTGGGGTTAGTTTGCAAGTGATCTCTGACAGGAGTGTGTGTGTAAACATGTGGAGTGTATCCTCCCCACCAGCTCCGCTCTGTATTATTACTCCCATTGCTTCTCAGACTCCTGGAGGTTCACGTCTGAGGGCCCCAGCTGTGGTTGCCTCTCTTTCTCAAGTGCTCGAACACACACACACACACACACACACACACACACACACACACACACACAATTGGGCCTCTTGTTGACATAGCCAGCTCTGCTTTTGTGCTGACACTGCAATATTACATCAGGCATTGATCCCTGAAGAGGATGGAAATGTCCCCAAACACTGCACCTGACGGCTCTGTCATGAGTCACCTTTATATTGAAGGCATAGTTCATCTTTTCATACAAAGTGTGGTCACAAAGTGAGGTATTGACACATTGTCAACACTGATATGTGCCAGTTTAAATCTATGATTCCTTTACACCATGAGGCAACCTTTTCTGTCTGGAATAGTTAACTTTTCCTGCTCCAAGTTCCATAGAGCAGTGGTTCTCAAACTTTTTTGTACCACCTGAGAAAATACTGAGCTCTCGAAGTAACGCCATTCTCGTCGACGTTAAAATCCAGTGGCGTAAACAGGTCGCGCAAAGTCAGCTACAGACTTTAGTATGAGGACTTTGTGTTACTTGTGTAAATCCCGCTGACCGATTTCAAACACTGAAGTCACAAAATAACACATTGACTTACTATTGACTTACTATGTGAAGCAGCAGTGGATCAACAACTCCTGAGTGCTTTGACACTTTGGTGTGGAAAGTGAATAGTTTTACTTAAATTAAATTAAATTTTCCAGCCGGAGAAACGCTGCCGAGAGAACTGATCATTAAGTATTTTATTAGGTTTTTATTAGGTGAGCCTTCTTGCTACAATCTGTTTTTCCTTGTGTCCCTGCTGACATGGTTTCAGTGTCTGTGTCCCAGGCCGGTTCTCAGAGACGGTCAGTGTAGATAACGATATCTGATAAAATCACACTTTAAAAAAAACCCTCTAACATTTATTTCCTGCCACGTGTGTCCCATGAAGTAGTTTTGCCTTATTTGTCTCCTATGTACATTTTTTCTTTCTATCAGCCACTGTATAAACACAGCTGCCCCAGCAAAAGTGGTGAGCACAGCAACTTTGAATCACCTGTTCAGCTTTTTCTCCCCGTTAGAGACCAGACACAGGCCAGAGGGGACACATGATGCAATCTTTGCAAACAAAGATTCAAGGTGCTTCTTACACATGACCTGCTGCTCTGTTACATAAAGCGAGTGATGATAAGGTGGGGGAATAAAACACCTGAGGAGAGGGAGAACTCGGCCAGCCTAAATGCTCTGTAGCCACGACTCTGTTTGGAGCTACAGAGAGAGCGAGTCGAGTCAAGTGGTGGGCAGATCTTGCTGATTTAAACACAGTTGCCGGCTGCCAGTAGGTGCATTAGGGGAGCCTGGTGGAACTTTGGATTTGCCAGTTGTCAACATTGTGGCTCTCAACCCCCTGTTGCTTTAACACAACTGTGGCTGTGTGTTTGTGGGTGTACAAGCCCACTCTTCCCAAGTATTTCACGGGTTTCTGCGAGACGGGGAAGTGAGTCGACAGATGTTGGAGCAGACATGCAAGTCTGGGGGCTTGTGAGAAAGTGACTTTGTAACCTTTACATTTTCCAGAGAGAAAACATCACCGTAGTGCAAATAATCCAATCCACAGTTGCTAGGTGTGACTAGTAAATAAAGGTCAGCTGTACAGTAAACCTGGTTTTATGGGCAGTGGCTCAGCAGGTGCAAGAGCTCAGCCTCGCCATGTAGCTGGACAGTCGTCCTCTTCGTGCCATCACTGTTGTGATCCATCTTTGGAATTACAGGTCCAGTGTGCAGTTTTCCTCTCGCTTTGTTGCTTTGAGTGTTGGGTTTCTCGTGTAAATCACGGTGGCTGACAGCGACAAAGGGCTGCGGCCAGTGGCTGTGTAAACTCGCGCGCTGGCAGGCATTGTTGTGGTATGTGCTGCAGCTCGTATGCAGTTTCTGTTGGTACAAAAAAAAAGAGAGAGAGAGAGAGAGAAGAGGCCGCACAATAATGCACACGGCCTTGTTAGGGGAGAGTTTTGTGACGGGGGAGTGCGAGGTCGCGGCCGATCGCCGCCTAAACCTGCTTGTGTGAAAATAGCTCAAATGCGCGTTCACGTTGAGCGCTGTAGGGATTCTTGTCTGTAGTAACGCTGCTCTGGTATGTGCAGCTCTCGCACTGTTTCAAGTCCTCTGTGCCTGATCGAACCCCTCCCTACACACACACACACACACAGAGGTTTGCACAGCTAATCTTTTTAGGACACTGCATTGAATTCCATTAATTTGGACAGGCTGAGCGAAGCATTATCCCTAAGCTTAACGCCTAACCCTAAACCACATTTCAAATCTTCACTCTAAACTTAACCAGGTCCTCAGAAATGAGTTTCTGCCTCATTAGGACCAGGTTTTTGCCTCCATGAGGACTGCTGGTCCTATTATGGGCAGTGTTTATGCCAGAAAAGGTCCTAAAGAGGTAGCAAACTCACACACTTTCATCTCATCTTAACACTCTCTCACTCAGGAATTTGTCCACCACTGTTCCCCGGGGATGCGTCATAAAGTATGATCTGGTATTACATTGGTACCTTGATCTCATTTGTCAGTATCAATAAACATGGGAACAGCCCCACGGTTGATATTTGTGTTACATAAACTTGAGTTTAGAATGGCCATCAATTACAAAATGCCAGTACATTTTGCTAACACCACAAGTCCAGCTGTCCCCTAAAGCTGGGTTGTAGGGCAGAGGTCCCCTCGGGTCTCCACATCATAAATATCGTCACCCACTCATTTCACTGGCGGCCGGCAGAAGAGCACATTTTTTGCGATGTGATTCCTAATTCAGCTGATCGTTTTTACATATGAACCGTTATTTTAACAGAAAAAAATAAAAACAACATTTGACATTTTGTGGCACGTTTTTCATGTGTGAAGACCAATATTTCTAGGCCAGTGGTTTCTTTTAATCATATAATTATAAGTGTACTTCAATTAGTATGTTTCACTTTGTAGTGCTGCGATTTCATTTGTTTTGCGATTAATTGTGCAGCCCTAACGATAAGCCATCTATACTAGAGCTGCAGCTAACGATTATTTTCATAATTGATTAATCTGTCGATTATTTTCACAATTAATCGAGTAGTTGTTTGGTCCATAAAATGTCACAAAACGTTAAAAAATATCTATCAGTGTTTGTCAAACTTGGAAATGATGATGTTCTCGAATGTCTTTTTTTGTCCACAAACCAAAATTATTCAGTTTTTAATGATTTCTGTTTATATGGAGCAAAAAAATCAGAAAAGCGCTTCAAACGGATTCATTGAATTTCAGAGTAAAACAATCTATTGAGTTTTCAGCGTCTTAAATGTGAATGTATTCTGGTTTCTTTGCTCCATATAACAAAGAAATCATGAAAACGGAATCATTTTGGTTTGTGGACAAATCGAGACAATCGAGAACATCATCATTTCCAGGTTTGGTAATAATAATAACAATAATAATAATAATAACTTTATTTCTTGCGCCTCTCTTGACACTCAGGGTCACCTCACGTACAATGCAAACATAAAAATTAGAATAAAATACAAAATATGATAATAAAGAAAAGTTCTGAGGGGTCATTGGGAATATGCAGTTCTGAACAGGTTGATTTGAAATGTGGGAGGGATGAAATGTGTCAGTGGTGCAGAGGTCAGGAGGGAGGGAATTCCAGAGCTGGAACACCGATCAACATTTTTCATCAAATCTGAGGGTGAAGTCCTGAGCAGCACGCCTCAACTGGAGCTGGAGGAACCATAGTTTCAGGTGAAGCAACAGTTTCCTCAGCTTGCAGCATACAGTGAAAGCATAACAAATACTGAGGATGTCCATGCTGCCATACTGTAGAGTGCGGCCTCCTCCATACTGCACCACAGTCCTGGGAAACTTGGGAAACTCACCTACATCTGCTCAGGAATGGTCCAGTATCACACAGGCTCCCTCTTGAGCTGGTGGTAATTACACAAACATGAGGCAGCTGCCGTGCATGGCGGTATTAGCATCCCGGTTATTTATACAGCTGAGTCCAGTAAGACCCTTTCAGGCAGCGAGTACAGTATCAGGATTGAGGGCAGCTATTTGCTCAATTATGAAGAGCCAGTGGAGTGTGTAAAAGCTTACCCCTCGTCCGAGGTGTGGGCTACGATCATCGGCCCAGCCGGGAAAACTGTTTCTGACTTCATTAAATCAATCTACCGGAGCCAAACTTTGGACATCGTCGCACCAAAAGAGACACGCTATCAGAACACACGCGCACCCTCGTGTGAGTGTGCAAAAACAGGAGGAAAAATCAAAACACAATCGAGAATCTGATGAAGTAGCTACATCAGATACATTGTCTGACATTCATTAGACCACATTTTAGTTTATTTTAAAGTAACTTACACAAAGAACAAATTAGCCACTGTCACAATGCGTTTATGCTAACTCACTTTTGCTTTTTTTTAACCATTTAAAGTTTAAAGGATACATTTTCAGGCTTAAGTTTTATATTTAAAATTATGAGTCAACTCATAATAAGTTGATCAAAATGTATCTGTATTTGATTTTTTTGAGCAAACTGTGCAAGTGCATAACATGTCAACAGAAAGATGGCTTCATACTTGTCACAGGTGAATTTTCTTTGTTTCTGTTTGACATTTTTCTTGAAAAAGTGCCAAAAAAAATGCCGCTTTAATAAATAAGTTGCAGCATTTAAATCACTTTTTGGATGCATGTTTTTTTTTTTTGCATTAACAAGTGTTCAAGAAACTTAACTTAACACATTATTCAATAGATTTGTTGTGATCTATGTCACGTTTTCCCTGTTTAAAGATAAAAAAAAAAGACATTTGGAAACATCTGTTTCCAGATATAATGACATGGTTATTGATGCTAATCCACGAACAGTTATTCCTTCACTGTGAATCTGTTTTCAGTTGTCTGCGGGTTATCATGACGTCATTCTATGACACTTAAAGTACCGCAGAACAAATGCACTTGAGGTCAATGTGTCAAACTGAGCTGCTGCGCATGTTTCCTCATCTTGGCAAAAGTCGGAGGAGAAATAGAGAGACATTATCAGCGAACTATCCTTTACGGTCTGAACTAGAAAAACAAACTCTCGTCAGGCGGTCTGTCGTTTCACTGCTCTGGTCAGTGAGATGTGCATCTCACCGGTGTTTGGCTGAGTTGGCCGATTTGAACGTTAAGCTGTGCTTAAGCACCGCTCATCTCCCTAATTAGTCAGTAATTATTGTCTCGAGGGTCTGCTGCTGGTGGCTCACCAGAGACTATGTGCTAACGAAGTCAAAGAGGAGACTAGAGACGAGGGGTCTTGAGGTCTTAAGTTTAAAACCACTGACCCTTCTTCTCCTGCTCTCTGTCGTCTGCAGTGACGCAAACCTATAGAGATTGGATTCAGACGGAGCAGTGAGCTGCCACAGGACTGTTTCCTCTGCATTAACACTCTGTGCATGTTAACTCCCTATAATTTGATGTAACGACCCAGACAGCCAGTCCTCGATGTGGACACAGCTCTGGCTTGTTGCTGTTAAAAAAACAAAACAACAAATGCATAAATTAATCTCTGGATATGCGTTTTACAGCCATGAAAATCATGTTTGAAAACACTGCTGGCAGCGTTTTTCTTTGGAAACTCCTGTTCCGTGTCAAGGCCCAATCCCAGTCCTTATTTTTAGCCCTACTGAGTTGGAACGGAGTTACAAGGCGTACTGGTTGGGTCAATCAGGACATCCCATATCCTGGTGGTGAGAGCTCTTTAAAGCTTCCACTTTTAGTTTCATCATTGTGGTTTGTGTTTGTAGCACCATTTGGAAACTATAGCAATGAAGCAGAGTACGGATGGAGCCAGTAGTGACCTTGAGCTCTCCCCGTGTGTTCCGTCAATTATGTTCTCAGGTATGATCGACAGCTCGGCCAACGAGCAAGGCCAAGGGCAACATGATCCATTTAGTCAATAAGCTCCCATATGTTAGACACGGGGCTTTAAATGCATAGTAACCTCGTATAGTGTGCTATATTGATCGCTGTTGGTTGATAAAAGCACATTAGCGCTGTCATAGTGGAGGTCAGGGACTTGGGATTTATCAGCCATACAGTGAAATGATTAGAAACACGGAGAGAGAGAGAGTGAGAGAAAAAAAAAAGCCGCATCCGCACAAACTGGTGGGTTGTTCCTCTGGGATATGCAATACACAGGATGTTGCACTGATTGTCTAGACAGAACATGAATCCTGCCAGTTTTTGCCTTTGCACTGCAAATTCAGAAACCCGTTCAGTTTGAACTCAATTCAGTTTTAATTCACAGTATCACAAAGAATGTAGAAAGAACACGTATGCTTTAGTCCTGGGAATAAAAGCTCATGGAAGTCTGGAGCAACATTGAGCAAGAGTGAGAGAGATGTATGCTGGATACAGAACTTTGCTTTAATTGCATCTTGCATGAGTGTAGAAGTGAAAGGTTAAGAACTCATTCTTTTTCTGCCAAATTGGTGATGAATTAAATGATGTATGGCTGTCTACCAGTGCACACACTTTTAGCTTTTCATTATTTTTAATACCGAACACTGGTTTAATCATCAATAAAGATACTGTTTTTTTGGGCTGCAACAAGTCAAATAATCAACTTTAACAATTTTAATTTCAGCTTCCTGACGATGAACATTTTCTTATTGGATTTCTTGACTCCATCATGACAGTAAACTGAATAACTTTGGTTTGAACAAAACAAGACCTTTTGAGGTTTTGGAAGAACTGAACTATAGCATTTTATGGCATTTTATTTTATAACTAATTTATTAATCAGTGAAATAGCTGATGGATTGATCAATAATTAATTAATCATTAGCCTCCGTGCTATGCTGTTAGACTGTATCTAGAACAAACCGTAGTCGTCAAGTAATGTGCTACAAGTTGTAATATAAATGTAGTTATGGTAATTGAATATTAAAATATAAATAATGTCTGTTAAAATGTCCCTGCTTTTTAATAAATCACTACTGTAAGAACTTTTCCACTTTGGAAAATTGGCACAAGAACTTCAGATTTCATGTGTTATGTGAAAAGAAAATAAGAAAAATGTAATCCTGTAATCCAGACTTCTACGAGACTTCTAAAATGATGACGGACAATATGTGGCTACACTTCTATTTGACCTCTGACCTCATATTAGTTTAAATAGGTAAACCAGTCATTTTCAAGATACATGTTTTGGTGATCCAAAGAAATACCTAATGCGAGACATCTGTGTTTCTGCTAATAACTGATCTATGGGGTTTGGGTTTGTTCACATTACACATGGTAACTCTGGGGACTCTGACCTCACAGTCTCCAGAACTTTCTTAAGTTCTGGAGACTCAATAATCCAGAGACTGCATGTTTACAAACTCCCCGTCCAAGATGGCTGCCAGTGCGTCGAGGGCGTCTGAGGTGGCTGTGTGAGATCTTTAGCTTACTTCTGCAGTGCTTGTTTTTTTCTTGTCTTGTCGAGGGACAACAAACGTTGGATGCGTCACCAGTAATTTCTTGCACTTGTGTGTGTGTGTGTGTGTGTTTGTGCGCGGGCGAGCTCTTCTGGCTAACACAAACCACATGTGAAGTCAATCTCAGGCAGATGCTGGTGTTGGGGAAGCACTGTGTCCCCGAGTGTGGGCCCAGATTGGGGGATTTCAGATGGTGGAGATGGATGAAGAGATAGGAAGTGGAGGATTTGGGAAAGGGGAACATGGGCACATATGGCAGCCAGCAATAAGGCAGACTTTTTTTGCCTGCTGGTCCTGGGTGGCTCGCTGTCTTTCTCACTCAGATACATGCTCGAACAAAAAGAACACAGCTGTCTCCTATCTGTCCGCGCCAGTAACCCGGGGCGGTTAAAGGAGGCGGGTGTTATGGGGGCACAGTAGCAGGGGAAACTGCTAGAAAATGGGGTTTCGTCTTCAGAAGTCCCCGTGCAGTGTTTTGTGGTATTATGGCGCAGCTCAGCATGCTGGGGCAATGAGGTCAGATACTTGAGACAGAACCCAGTGAGAGTCGCTTCATTGCCAGAGTAGTTTCCCCCTGATTTACAGGCTGCATTACTTAACTACACTAAGTAAAAGGGTTTTATTATGGACTTGGCTATAAATTTCAATCTTTCTTTTAGTTTTTCCAAAGAAATACTCTTCATGTAAGTTGTTGCTCAACTAAAACTGTGGTGAGTGCAAGACTGATTCATTGGTCAACAGATTAATTGGGCACTTATTTATGTACGTTTACTAATTTGTTAATTCAAAAATGGATTGGAGCAAATAAAGCTTTTTTTAATGACCTGTTTTTATGTTTTTAATATTTAGTTCATGCTAAATTGTTTTTATTCAAAATTGATGTACATATGTATGCAGATTGGAAAACCAGACCATAAGTGTAATAAATATTTTCATTTAAACAGCTTTGCTCAGCTTCATAATTTGTATTAAACTGTTATTTTATCAGATGAAGGAAAAAAAAGGGAAAAACAACGACCAAACAAACAAAACAAATGGCCAACAGATATTTTCTTTTGTGACATGTGTCAGTTATTTTCTTGTGTGAGTGTAAACGATCGATTGGTGTTTCCCAAACCTTTAGTATCAGAGTTGTTTGTTTTTTTTTTTTAACTCAAAAAGGTGAATTGCTTATAATAGTTGGCAAGTATTTGGAAATCAATTGCTATGCAGCTTTAAACCTTAAACACACCAGAATCTCGGTATACTGGTTTATGTTCTTCACTTCCATAGGATTTGTGTAATAACGGCAATATTATCCAGCCTGTGTCTTAGGGAGGAGCTGTCAGTATCTCGGCTGCTCCTCCGAGTAGCATGAAGACCGTAGCAGATACAACGCCACTTTTTTATTTGAAATCACATTTGGAGACGTTTGGGTTGGTTTATGACCTCTTTATGTACAGTATGTGATCTCCCGGGACGTGGCTCAAGCACAGCAAATAAATCTGCATGAATAGGCGACAGTGATGCCCGTGTAGGTTGCCATTGTAGGCTGCGAGATTCATGTGTGGTCGCGGCGCAAGGAAAGTAAACAACTTGTGCATCAATAAGCCAGTGTATGTTGTTTTCATGGATGCTAAATAGAGAAAAACTATTGAAACTTTTTGAAACTATCGCCTCGTATGAACTCTTCGCTCCTAATACACACACACACACTCCATCAAGGCTGCATGCAAGTTGGCAGTTGGCACAATGTTTAGCTGCACACATTGCGCCTATTCAGCCAGCGCTTAACACAGATGCTTCATTACCTCCAGGTGTGCTCTGCTTTCATGCGCATCCGGCTGCAGTCCACGGATTCATCTTTTGCTCAGGGCCATTTTGTGTGCATGCTTCTCTGAGGGATTCTTATGTTGTATAGGGGTGGTGTTGTACTGCACAGCAGCTGACCGGCTGATAACCTCTATGTGAAGTGAAAAAAGAAAACAAAAGAAAACAGAAGAGGCACCTCTGCTGAGTCCTCACTGAGCTTTCTCCCCCTAGGACAGCCAGGAGAGATCTATAATTCATTCAGCTTCTAGCAGAAGCATCAGCCCCAACTTTATGTAACCATGAAGAAAGGTCTGTGATGTTCGATAGATCAGGCTAATATCCCTAAGGGATTCTAGCAAAACCTCTTAAAGGGTTTGAGTGCTTTTGAGAGTTGCCGATAAGAGTCCACAGTACAGAGATCAAGGGTGTTTGGGTATACGATGTGTACGCAAGTGCTGCTTAGGGTACAGCTGAGGTTTAAGGCTGCACTGTACCCAGAACCAACGAAATACTTGCGCTTTCCTCTCAACACATGCTAAATGGGCTAGTCTTTGAGGACAATTCCGGACTGTAGATTCACTCATTTTTTTCTGAAATCAAAGCAATTTTCTTAAATAAACCTCCTTTTCCTCCTTTACAAAGTCCTTCTTTTGGTTCTTAATGACTCTCTGATATCTTTTTGGAATCTCTCACAGTCTCGTTCCCTCGGTCCCCCACAGAAAAATCCCCAAACCACCCCTTCCTGTTGTAAATCTAAATCGAGGAGTCAAATGGGGATTCTCAAACACAGCTCCTTGCACACAGGGAGAAAAGCCGAACACAGAACAACCATGCATGGCCTTGAGTGAGTCATCTAATGTAGCAGGAGTGCCTCCACACAAACACACATACACATACACACAGCCACTAAGCCACAGCCTCCATCGTTTTCTAGAAAACATCTATTCTGAATTCCTTTCAAGTTTCGAGCAAGTCTCCAATTTTAAACTGGAAGAAGACGCAGCGAGACACAGTTAGTCTTTTTCATTTGCAATAACAAGTAAAATTGTTTTGGGAAGAGGATCTAGGGAGATATTTGTCACAGCAGCAGCTGAGTTAACGTTGTGTCTTCACTGCGCATGCTGGGACTTTTCGTCTCCATATGGTTGCCATTGTAGGATTTGCAGCAGAGTCACTGGGAGAAGAAGAAGAACTACGGGCAGAATCGTGTGCTCAGGGGGTGCATGGTGTTTGGACTGATTGGGCCAAAAGCAATGGTTAATGTAGAATACTACACAAGCTCTGTAAAATTGACATCACTCACTCAGTAACTACAATATGCCAGATGTGGTATGTTAATAAGGCAGGTGCTAGAGTTCACATTAGTGTACAAAGAACACCCTGTTCCTGTGAAGGGAGCAGGTGAGCAACTTTTTGTGGAGGTTTGTGTCTTTAGCCTTGTCATGATGTTGACTGAGTTGGTCTGCAGAGTGATTGTTGTCATGCTCAGACAGATCCAACCTGGCACTTGGACAGAAAACAAAGAAATGTGGTACATGAAATGAAAGAGGCCTTACTTCAGGAACTTCTTAGGGTGGTTTCTTTGAGTCGGAACGAACAAACACCCACCCTAGAGCATGAGTCACATCATGGTATTCATGGGTCTTTTGGTCAAAAGTTGTGGGGTTCCTTGTAGAGTAAACGAGCTTAGAGGTGAATGTGTGATTTTTTTTTTTTTAGGGGTTAATACAGTGATTTTGATAGGTTGATAGGACACATGGGTGGTGACTTGTATGAGTCCCTCGGAAATTCAGTGGGTCCCCAATAAACTGACCATCGTTTATTTATTTTATAGTTCTGTGGACAATACAGTGACTTTAAACACCGAACAGTTGACCAAATATTAAGTACTTAAATAAGTCTTCTGCTTTTGTATGGCTCCCAACAGTTCAAATTTCAAGTCTCAAGAGCTTTATCTCCTGTCCTTTATTGCCGCAGTAGTTACGTACTGTCTGAATACAGAGCGCTCAACACAAAGGTACTCTTGCTTAAAGACACTAGATTTTATTAGTTCACAAAGACAGTTTATTGCCAGTATAGCCACTCTTGAAAATGGCTCCTGAGGAGCTTATTAAGTACTTTTTCCCCCTGTGAAATCTATGTTGGCGTTGTTTGGTGAGATTAACTTTAAAGTATTTTCCAAGGTGGTTCACTTGTTTTCCACAACAGTTGCTTTACTTAGTCATCATTCTTGTGCAGGGTTTCAGTTGTCAACTGTTGCATGCTCCTTCTTTTTTTTTTCTTCCACACTGCTATGTCCGCTTGTGTGTGTGCGCTTGACAAATGAGACCCCAGGTATGGAGCCTGCAGGTACAGTGACCCAGTCACACAAGCTCCTGCATGCACTGGTTGAACTCGGATGTTGTATAAAAAATCTGTAAAAAGCCCAATATCAGCACAGATTACATAATAAAGGCACCTTGCCCTCCAGTAACTAAGGTAAATAGTGGTGGTTTTACGTGGTATGTCCTTTTGCGAACATACCCATGAAGGTCATCTCTGTGCTTTGTTGCATCAGTTGCATATGTCAGTGCTTTTCATAAATTCTGCTCCGTAACACTTTAATTACCCCTCAATTTTTCCAGCCACAGCCTTCTCTTTTTTTTCTTTTTCACCCAAGCAACCTTTTAATCTTCTTCTCCATTCTGTCCCTGAAGGTAAGAACCCAGCCGACGGTGAAGCTGCAGGAGACTATGGCGTGCCCAGTCCTGGTCCTGCATTCAAAGAAGTGTGGCAGGTGAAGGTGTGGCCCAAAGGTCTGGGTCAAGCTAAAAATTTGGTGGGCATCTATCGCCTTTGCCTGACTGAAAAGACGGTCAACTTTGTCAAGCTCAACTCTGATGCTGCTGCTGTGGTGCTGCAACTGATGAATGTCAGACGCTGCGGCCATTCAGAAAACTTCTTCTTTGTTGAGGTGGGACGCTCTGCTGTGACAGGCCCGGGCGAGTTCTGGATGCAGGTGAGCCTGTAATCTGCAGTCCGTTTTACTGTTTCAGCCTCTGTTCCCGACATAAATGTAAAGACCCTATAATCAACAGAGTGAAAAAAATGCAATGTTGTAGAAACCCAACATTAAAACAATCCCAAAAGGCAATTCCATAACTAAAGGTGCATCTTAAATTGCAATAATATTGAAATTCCAATTTTTTTTTTCATAATAATCAAAATTGTAACTAAAATTTAATTTATATATTCAGTCTCTTGAAGAAGTATGATTTAAGTTTACTATTTAAAGAGTTTTTGTGTCACATCATAGGTGGATGATTCAGTGGTGGCCCAGAACATGCATGAAACTTTGCTTGAGGCCATGAAGGCATTGAGTGAAGAGTTCCGCCAACGCAGCAAATCACAATCAAACTCCGGCCCTGGTGGCGGTGCTACTGCCTCTAATCCCATCAGTGTTCCTTCACGCCGCCACCACCCAAACCCTCCTCCCAGCCAGGTGGGCTTTACCCGCCGGCCCCGAACCGAGCCCCCTGGAGGCGTGAACAGTGGAGGCAATGGGGCCAATGCTTCTCCCACACCACGGGACATCTTCCCAAGGTCTCGCACTGCCAGTGATGGGGGGAAAAGTGAGGATGGGATGACCACACCTCTCCAAGGACCGAGCTCCAATCCCTCCACCAATGGCTCATCCTCTAACACCCCAATCCTCAGGTCTAAGTCTGTCCGTTCAGTCCCCACCACAGCTGCTAAAACTCCTCTTGGGCTGATGCGCTCCATCTCAACCCCAGCACCCTCCCCAGCCCAAAGCCTCTCATCTAGTTCTGGGCATGGCTCTGACTTTGGAGGCGTAACATCTTCTGGCACTGGTCCAAATTGTGGTACCTACAGTCGACTTCCTTCCCATCGTGCCTCTGTCTCAGGCTCTCCCAGTGACTATGGCTCCTCAGATGAGTACGGCTCTAGTCCTGGGGATCACACGCTCCTTCCCTCCCCAAGTCTCCCTGGAAGCTCTGTTGGTAGTGTCTGCAGCCAATCTCTTGGTGAGGAGGGAGCAAACTACATCTTGATGGGTCAGCGAAGTAGTGGAGGTGGTGGTGGTGGCAGTAATCAGGGGAACTTGACGTCCACTTCCCTTCCAGTACCAGGAACACCAACCTGTGTCTCCCAGGCCCATACCAGGAGAGTGCTCCGTCGCTCCTCCAGTCGTGAATGTGAAGCTGAACGTAGGCTGCTGAGCAAGCGGGCTTCCTTACCTCCCATGACCCTGGAGAGGCTGGCCCCACATCAGCGTAGAGCTGAGGAACCAGCAGATGAAGATTCTGCTGATTATGCCATTATGTCGAGGAGCACTAGCCGTGAGTCCTTCACTTCCAACTCCTCTTCCACACAGAGGAACTCTGTCCTGGGTCCTGGGTCAGCAGGGGGTGGAGGATACTTGGATGTGTCTGGGGAGTTCAGAAATGAAGTGAGTGGTGGAGCAGGTGGTAATATAGATGTAGGTGTAGACAATGGGTATATGTCTATGCTTCCTGGTGTCACACAGCCTCCAGTATCCTTGTCCCAGTCATTGGCTGTCTCTGTCCCAGACTCAGACTCTAAACCTGCCGATGATTACATGGCCATGACCCCTAACAACAGTGTGTCCCCTCCACAGCAAATACGGCCTCCACCAGCCTCTGATGGCTATATGATAATGTCCCCGAATAGCAGCTGTTCTCCTGACCAACGTGGAGGTCTCTCTGGAGGGGTTTGGGTGGGCAGTGGTAGTGCAGACAGCAGGGCAGGGAGTGACTATATGAACATGTCTCCAATCAGTACACGTTCTGTAAATGGTAGCCCCCCACCTCCCGAACACACCAGCCATTTAGAATCCAGCTCTCAACAGCAAGCTCCAAAAATGGTGTATTCTTACTATTCCCTTCCCCGGTCATACAAACATAACCCTTCTGCTGGACACTTTGAAGATGGACCTGGACGAGGAAGAAGGCATAATGGGACTTGTAATAGGGGAATTGGTGGAAGTAAGACTATTGGAGTGCGTCAGGAGCAAGCAGCAGCCGGCAACTCAGTGGTAGGACGCCACCTGTCACTCTCCTCTTCGTCATACTCCTCCAGCTCAGCCAGCAGTGAGAGCCTTGGGGAAAGTGAGGAGCGAACTGCACAGGCAGTGAACACCATGGCTGGGGGATCTCAGTCTAAAGATGGGAGTAAGCTCCAGCAGAGACGGGGCTCTGGTGGATTGTCCAAGCATAACAGCCATACTAGAAACAGACCAGTGAGTCTGTTTGTTGATGTATCCAAGGCTAATACTCTTCCTAGAGTCCGTGAGAATCCTGTGCTCCCAGAACCTAAGAGCCCTGGGGAGTATGTGAGCATTGAGTTTAAGGGGGAGAAGTGCAACCAGACTGGGACTGGAGGAGGCCGTGGCAGGGGTGTCAGACATGGCTCAACACTGCCTCATTCCTTAAACAACCAGAATCCTCAACACAGGCCAATTTCTTGCCTAGGTAACTTTGTCCCTCTCTCCCGTAGTCCCTCTGCTCCTGTCACTCCCCCATCTGCATCTGAATATGTCAACATGGACCTGGGTCCTTCTCCATCCCCCTCACCTCTGTCCCTTACCCCAATAGTTTTCCCACCTTTCCACACCCCTCCTACGCCTCCAACTCTTGCTCATGCCCCAAAAGCTTGCGACGAAGGTACTGCTGGCCCTTGTGAAGGGGGCGCTGAAGGAGCTGAGGCCCAAATAAGGGAAAGCAGAGAAAGTGCTCCAGTGGCGGCTGAGTCCCCTACATCTTGTGGAGACTATACGGAGATGGTCTTCAACTTGAATAGCAACAATGGCCCAAGGTCATCATCAAGTGTCTCCCCCAAAGCCCCCTCCCCCTCTAGGACTGATCCTCCTGTTCCCGTATTATCACGTGGTCTGGAATTTCCCCTGTCCAAACCCGGACTAAATCCAGACCATGGGGCTAAAGTTATCCGTGCCGACCTCCAAGGACGCAGGCGACATTGCTCAGAAACCTTCCTTGCCTCGCCTTCTCTCCCCACTTCTACCTCTACATCCTCTTCGTCCACTGCCTCCCTATTTCCTGAACACACCCAAGCTGTGGCCCGTCGGCTGGGCTTTGAAAGCATGCTGTGGGGTAATGGTTCTGTGACTGATACCCCCAGTCAGTGCATCCCTCCTGGACAGCAATCCCTTCCCACAAACACTCAGACCTCATCCACTGAGCAAGGTCTTAACTACATTGACTTGGACTTGGTGAACAAAGAGGGCCCCCATTTGGGCCTGGATGGACCCTCAGGCAGCCAGACCTCCTCCCGGCTCCTCTCTGTACTGGGTGGTCCTGGGATGGGGGGAGTGGGTGCAGCAGTTGGCAGCAGCTCCAGCCTCAACACTTACGCCAGCATTGACTTCTACAAATCAGA
This sequence comes from Solea senegalensis, assembly GCF_019176455.1. NCBI lineage: Eukaryota > Metazoa > Chordata > Actinopteri > Pleuronectiformes > Soleidae > Solea > Solea senegalensis. The sequence continues at coordinate 12,477,892 of NC_058023.1, read as the reverse complement.
GGAGCTGCGGACACATCAGAACGGAAACAAGGAAGGAACAGGTAAGATTTGTCATTTTCTTTATAAAAAACACACATTTATGTCTATATTCATCTTGTGTCATCCTCCTGTCTCTTTGTCTTGCGAGATCTGCTCTGTCACACAAGTCACACAAAGAAATACACTTTCAAGATAATCAAATGAAGCATAGTCTCCATCCCATTCATACTTCACTTGGCGCCATATTAGAATGTTGACTTCACTTGGATTTGTATGACTGTCCAGATACTATGAAAGATTAACTACACTCACAATCTGTAAATTGGTTTTCCTGGCTGGAGTTTAGTGTACATCTAAAGGGGAGTGCACACTTTTTTACCTGATGTGATTATGTTAGGTGTTGAAGGCTAGACAACCTATTGGAATAACAATCAACATCAATATACTGGAAATGAGTATTGATCCTCTTGAGGTCTCTTGAATGTTGTGTAAGCATTCTCACTGCTGCACCTTGTCAACCCAGTTTTTCCTTTTAAGTATTTTGGGGCAGATTCATACAGTTTTAATATATATATATATATGTATATGTATATATATATATATATATATATATATATATATGTATATATGTATATATGTATATGTATATGTATATATATATATATGTATATGTATATATATATATATATATATATGTGTATATATATATATATATATGTGTATATATATATATATATATGTATATATATATATATATATATATATATATATATATATATATATATATATATATATATATATATATATATATATATATATATATATGTATATATATATATATATATATATATATGTATATATATATATATATATATGTATATATATATATGTATATATATATATATATATATATATATGTGTATATATATATATATATGTATGAATATAATTATAAAATATATTTTGACGCAAGATTTGACCTGCCCTGTTTTCCCATCGCACTGTAGTGCCAGCAACGGAAACCATTCAGAAGCAAAACTTTGTACTCTGTTCATTTAATTTGAAATTTGACCTGTCATATTACGATAATTAAATGTGACAGGGTGAAACTAATGGAACAGAAAACTGAACTGAACCCTATATGGACCAGAATTTTAGATTTTATTAAACTTTACTTAAGGAGTTTTTCATTGCCCGACTTTATTTAAAAGTTGTGATGTTGTTGTGAAGGAAAGTATGCAACCAATAAAAATGGGGTTGCCAGGTTTGTAGGCTCGGCTGTGTATAAAAATACTGAGGACAAATTAAAGGAAAAAAACGTAACTTGAGTAGCTTAGTAATGTAGCAAGCTAATTGAACTTGATTGAAGAGATTAACTGCATTCTGACGAAGGTCATTTCCCTCATTTGATGTTTTGTTGACGGTGATGGGAAACTTGTAGTTTAACCATGAGGAGGAGCCCTAAAATCCCCCAAAGGCCCTCTAGAAACCTCCTCAAGAACTTGTGGGACCTCCATAAAGGACCATCACAAGCTTAAAAACTGCTCGAATCACCTAAAGGACCTTGGCAGCCTTCTTACTGATACCTTAAACATCCTAAACAACCTTGAGAACCTCGTCAATAACCTCATAAAGGACCTCATAAAGGAGCCCCACAAACTTATGTGGAATACATACGGTGTGTCTGCTTTGTTATAACTGCTGTGTTGTCATAGTAGGGAAGGTCAGTCAGGGCAGAGTATGAGTTTTCATTGTATTTACATTTTTTCCTTCTGTGTGGGGTAATTTTGTAGCTGTGGGGTACCACCACAGCTAAACAATGCCTCAACTAGGTCACTGTGAGACATTTCCTCATAGAAAAACATTCTCCTTGAGCCACTGTCTGCACCAAATTGGCCTGTTAAGAAATAGATGTCTGCAGTTTAGGCAGCGAGAGCAGCATTTAAATGGAGATGTGGATTTATAAGCTTCAGTAAAACACTCAGTAGTCTTACTTAACCTTCCACAGTGGGGCTCTTGTGATGAATGCATCCTGCCAAGCCTCGTTGTTTGTGTAGCCCCGCTAGCTTCCCCATGATTTGCACTGTAGGTTGTGTTAGACTTGAAACCCCCTGGGTTTCTGTGGTAAACATTTCATAGCTCTGCTCCACAGTGGGATGTCATGAAAAAAAATCTGAGGCATTAGCAGAAACTCATCATGGGATCTTGTGGCGAGTGCAGCGTGGCTGAGCTCAACACTTGGTTTTTTCGAGATTCCACAGATGGAAATGAACCATCTGGCCGCATCCATATACGTAGCACTGTTGGTTTTATTGTGGAGTGGAAGCTGCGCTGGTGGAAGCGGGTGGTGGGTGTTGGTTGTATTTTAAATAGTAGTACTAGCAGTGTGGGACCATATGGGCCCTGGCTGCTGAGTACGTCAGAGAGGCAGCGTGGGGGAGAATGTTACACATTGGCTGTGAATGTTGAGATGAGGCCAGTGCTTCACTCACACAGCTCTCAAATGCCTCTGTACAGTGTTCCCCCTCCTTTCATCCCTCCATCTCACCTCCCCCTCTTTCCTCCTTCAATAAATGATCCTTTTGTTTGAGTGTTTTTTACCACAGTGGGTTGATGGGCCTCAGCAGGGCCAAGCCCCGGGACCAGTGGACTCTCCTCAAACTGTTTCCCTTTGCAGTGTATAATTTGTATCCCTATTCTTATTATTTCCCCCCCTCGTGGCCTGTCTTTCTGTCTTTGTTTTTCTCAAGTGCGCCTCCCTGTCCTCACACTTTTTCAGTCTTCACAATCTTAATCCTGGTCCAACGTATCGGCAGATGGATACTTGAAATTCCTTCCCTCCCTTCTGTTCACTGCACATACTATTGTTCAGCTTTTTTTTTTCTTCTCACCAAAACCTCTCTTGTTTTCACGCCTCTCGTCCTCCTCCCTCTTCACATTGTGTTGCTTTCCATCCTTCAAACGCTTGTGGAGGCTCTTAAAAATAGATTTTAGTCTTGCATGTAGACATTTTCTTTTTGCTGTCGAGCAGCGTAAGAGAATCAGACTAAACTAAAATGACATTATTATGAACATGGCACAATCACAATTTACTGCAGAGAGAAATAGCTTTTAAAAATGTTTTATTATCTTGTCTTTTTTATCCTGTGTGCTTTTTAAAATCACTTTGATCTGTTGTAATGACAGGGATTTCTCTTTCCCCAACAGGCTCTGGCTTGTTTAGGGAAAGACTGTGTGTGTGTCTCACATACTTTTGGCAAAGAGGCCCATAGGCTAAATCTGAACATCAGGAGTGGGACATGTGCCAAAAACAATCCTGTTGGCCAGTGGTTGGATCTTATGTAATGTGCAAAATTAACCTCTCATGATTTAGATAATGAGGATAAGCAGGGTGAGCCACTCCAAATAACCCCCTGAAAAATCCAAACGGATTGTCTTGTGACACACATTTTAACGCTGTGCGTCTGTAGTAAAGGCTACTTTGGTGTGTGTGTGTGTGTGTGTGAGCGATGGCGTTTGTCATGTGATGGAGGGACGTGACCTTGAGCAGAACAGAGTGATCCACTTCTTTATTTTTGCGGGAAAGAAATTGAGTCAAATCAGCCACCACTCCCACAAGAAGTCCATGAGAGGACTTTATTATTTGAACTTTCAGCTCTTCTTTCCCAGCCAATTATTTTATTTCCTTACCATCTGGAGGAGGACGTGTGCTGGTCTCAAAATAACCTGTTGGCTTTTAAAATTTCCTGTCCTCAGACTTGCTACCGTGGTTGGACCTTCATGCATATGTATCTATAGTATAAAATATGGCCTGCATGCATAGTAAAATAAAGATTATGTTAATAAAACTTAATCTTTTTAATATTACAGTTGGATTGAAACCTAAAACCGCTTGTGTTTTGTTGTTCTTTGATCAAGAGTCACATTAACATATATTGTTGTGTTGCGTATGAGGCCGTTTACATTTGTTTACTGCAACTGATCGAGTGGATCAGTATCTACAGCCTGTTTTTGTTCGTCTGCGGCATCCTATGCGCTGTCTCCTCATGTCTGCACCCTTAACATTTGTCACATGTCCAGTTGTTACGCAGACAAATGGATTGGTTAGTTAAGACTTAAAATTTAATTAAAAAAGCCTGTTTAGCAAAAGTCCCTTCCATATATTTTTTATTGATGGATAGTGATTCATTTTATGTAAATATGTGACAAAGAACGTGAAAAAATGTGAAAAAGAACATTAAGGATACTCAAGGAAAGAGACGAGAGAAACACTACGATAAAAATGTAATGCATACATTTCCCTCGAAACCTCTGATGGTGAAACATACGTAATAAAAAAAAAAGTTTGGAAGTAAATAAACAGCCAGTTTTAGCTAGTTTGCTAAGCTTTAGTTTGTTTTGACAGACCTCACCTGTCTGGTGGATCCACTTTATTACAACTCCAGTTTTGTTTTTGTTTCGATATCTGTCGGGACAAACGGACAAATTACAAAGGAGCCAACACCCTTTCTAAACCACTTCATGCAGGAGGTAGAACAGAGAGCGAGTGCGTTAGCAATGTCAACAATAATTCATCATTGCACAGAGAAATGTACATATGTGCTGTCGGAGGGGAAAGTTTCAATCTTTTTCTTTCATATGTTTGTTTAACTTGGGAGTTTGTGCTTGTATTTAATTGTGGTGCTTCTTTTCAGTCACAGCACCATGTTGATAGAAATGACAGCTACATTTTTATTAATAAGGTCTTAATTATTAAACCATTAAATGGCTTTGATTCAATCCATTTTGTAACAAACGGCCCTCTCTACATTGCACACAGTTTTCCTGTCAGACGGATATGACAGACTTGACTCGCTGGTTGTGTAAAACCAGGCCAAAGATTAATGGCACTGGTATAGTTACGTAAAAAAAAAAAAAACCTCGTGAATTTGACATGACCCCCAAAGAGGGTGAGGCTGAGTGCACAGTCAGAGTGTGTGTGTGTGTGTGGGGTGGGGGATTTTCGAGGCACATTTAGCACATGCACCAAACCTTTAATAGGGCCTCAGTTCCGATATATGCACATAGCACCAGTACACTCCTGCTGTTGTGTTCACGTAATACATACTATGTGCTCTGACTGCACACAATAATGCACATGTAGCCTCGAGATTCTTCTTTAATAACATGCATTTGCTAAAATGGTTGAAAAGTCATGTGACGTGTGTGTGTGTATATATATATATATATGTATAGATAGAGAGATAGAGAGATAGATATTAGAGATGTTCCGATACCATTTTTTCCCTCCCAATACCGATTCCGATACTCATGCTGGCCGATACCGAGTACAGATACCGATACTAGTGTGTTTAAAAAATGGAATCCATTTATTTTTATATTTATTTATTATTATTTTATTTAACAGAACAGTATAAAAAAAGTAGTGCAACAGCAACTTAAATACATACAGGAATAATTATAAAAAACAAATTAAAGTGCAGCCATTATGTACTAAAATAAAAAGGCATTTAAATCTTTAAATAGTGTAGTATTGAGCTATCGGATCGGTGCCTGGACTCCAGATACCAGTGATTGAATGAATTGAATCACAGTGTTTATCTGTTTTTTTAATTTTTTTTTTATTTGTGTTCTGGAGGCGGACCGAGCTCCCGCCTCCTCTGCAGAGTCAGACCCAGAGCGCAGTGACACGCAGCTCCGCTCGTAGATATCCAGAGTGTTAAAGCACACAGATGTGGAGCCGTGGCAGCCGGAGTGAACATGTGGACAAAACCAAGATTAATATTTGACTTTAAAAAAAAAAAACAACAAAACACACTTCTCTCCAGTGACTCAGCAAGCATCCATTTATTCTGACTCTAAACATTTACAGTTTTATCATAATCAGATCAACTTACAAGTTGCCCAGATTCATTTAATTTCCTTTCTATTCAACTGTATCATCACCTGTGTGGATGCAGTTGGAGTTAAGGCCCTGCGTTTATGCTTACATAATCCATATGGATTAACCCTCATTTCCCTCATTAGCCTAATGAGAATGTTACATGTAGAGGGACAGCAGATGCTCTCATGTAGATTCATCCATTACATTCCCTTCATTTTCATATTATCCAACAAAAGCCACCACGTTTTTGTGTGTGTGTGTGTGTGTGTGAGTGTGTTGGGGGGAAAGAGAGATTGTTTTGGTTAAAGTCAAGGACATTTAGTTCTTTAAAGTCCAGTTTGATTTGTTTGGGTGGTCGGGCTCACACCGCACATAGCAACAGCTCTCCTCTGTTTGGGTTTTCACCGACTCTTGAAGGTTGTGCGTGCGTGCGTGCATGCGTTTGTGTGTTAGTCCCCACCACATATGTGTATGTAAGAGGACTCGTACACTGAGGCATTTTTTCCCATCGACTTGGAGCGCAGCAGCGTCTCATTCCAGCCCCTCATCTTTGTTCTATTAGGCGAATCAGAAGCCTAGACGAATAATCCGAGTTCATTACCTACACACACATATACACCGATCTGTGACGCACGATCAAGCTGCCACACACCCAACGAGGCAGTTTCATTCGGCAGTCATCTACACAGAAACAGAACTTTAAATAAAGCTTTATACATTACAGTGCATGCAATCACTGAAATAGAGACAGAATGATCCAAACCAGGGTAAGAGGGACAGAAAATAAAGGTAACATAAAGTGAGTAAAACAAACTCCCAAGCACAAGAAGGAATTATTTAACACGTTTGCGAAGTCTCCTAAGTCTCGTTTGGCCTTGACTGTAGTAGAAGACTCAAGGACCAGAGTCTGTGCAGGCTTTGCCAGGGCCTAACTCTTTTTTTTCTGCAGCCACATCTGGCAGCATCATGGTGATCCATTTGCTGTGTGCAAATAATGTGCTGAATATAACAGCCACTGAACAACAGGGGCTGACACCTGGAGAACATGTGCTGTAGTTTAGGCTTCGGTCAGTCACTGAGGGTTCAGCATTAGAGTACATGCAGTACCGTGCAGGTGTGCGTTTCAGATATTACCCCAGGTCCTCTATTGACTACAGTGTCAGGGAGAAGAGGAAGTGGATTTGGTTTTTCAGGATAAATGGAGTCTAAATCACTGCTGGGTGTGATTCATATTACATAACCTGATCCGATTTTTAAAACGATTCTTTATGTATGACTTACGTCAGTGACATTGTGCGTGATTAGTGTTATGCAGTGTTATGCCGCCTCTATGTGCTATTCTATTTTCTAAAATAATGTTACAGTAGCACATTTTGTAAAAAAAAAACTTTAGACACAAACCAAAAACTCCTACCAACATTTATGCAACATCACTATTGAAAGTGTGTGTGCTTGTTGCCTTGGTGATCACCAGTCAAGAAAACTCATTCATTCATTCACATTCTCTGACGTCTCATCGCTCTCTCCCACGCCTCGTGTTATTTTCATCTTCCCAAGACCTTGGCGAGGACGTGTGTGTGTGTCTTATCTCCCACTACATGCTACTTTATATAATGCGCACACGCACACAAGCTTGCTGACAATGACGTTAAAGAAACATTTTCTCAATGCAGGACGAGGGCAGTAGACCTGAGTGGCTTCGTTATTGCTAATCAGCTAATTGGACAAGGTGTGCGTGTGTGTGAATACTTGTATTTGTTGTCACCTCAGGACCTTTTCTGGCATAAATCTTGACCTTGCCATGGCCCTAATGGGGAAGAACCTCATTTCTGGGGAACTGGTTAAGTTTAGGGCTACGTTTTGAATTGGTTATGTTAAGGTTTGCAGTGCCCCAAAAAGAATAGCTGCACAAACCTGCGCTTTTGTGTGCACGCACACACGTGTGTACATGCGTGTGTGTGTGTGATTCCTGTAATTCCACACTGGGAGTCAGGTTTTATTTCTGGTCCTTGATGTAACAGACCCATCTTTCATTGTACTTCCCAGTAGTGATGTCCCAACAGAACAAACTAAGCCTGAGTAAGTGTGGGCCAATGACTGTTTTCAACATATAGTGGGACATTAAAAAGTCAAGCTATAAAAGCAACTTAAAAGTTTTGTCGCATCATGCACGTGACTCATCCAGAACAATGCGGGAATCGCTCGTGTTGTTTGCGGTGTCGTGATCCGAGATCCGTCTGAGTTGGTGCGAGCAGTCCGTCGGCTGTGTTTTGAATAGTGCCATGGCTGAAGGAAGTGACATTGCAGAGCTATGATCACAATATTGTGATACCTGATCCTGATCTGGTCCTTCTGATTTTAGGCTGATTTGAAGAGATTATCTGGCAAAATTTTGAAATCGTCATCGGACACATCAGAGTCTTCCCCATTTCAAATCGTAAATCTTGAACATGTTTGATATTTATGACTGAACAGTGATTGGGAGATGTAGAAGTATATGCAACAGAGTTGATTCCATCTTCTCAACCGTGACCAAAGTCACAAAGGAAAATAAGTGAAAATGCTCTAGTGTGGGGGCAGGCTTAAGGCTTTGCCAATGTCCTTCATTGTTGCCCCATGTTAATGTCATGTTATTTGACCTGCCCTGACACAGCTATCACCATCCCGCCCTACACACCCCGCGCTGAACTGTGCTGGTACCCTATGGGGGAAACGCAGCTCTATGTGAAATAATCTTGTAACACACTTGTTTACGTGTACCGTTGACAGAGACTTGGAGTTAGTTCATTTACACTGAACACATAACCTACTATAATACTCACTGTGTACATACTTAGCGAGGTTTGTACAAGGTGAGTTTTGAGGGAGGAAAGTTGCACATTTTGACGTCTCGGAAGAATAACCTGAATGTTCAGAGTGCGGAGAGGTGAAGGCGTCCGCGCTGGCACAGGAAAGACACGAGACAGGACAGGACCTGAATATTAAAGAGACCAGTTACTACTACTATCATGAAAAGGTGCGCTGTAGTCTGATCCACTGTTGTTGTTGGTGTCGTCCACAGCTCCACCACACACGAGGTATCGCTTACACACACACACACCTCACTTATCAGTTGCTCGACTGCAGCTTGAAGTCAAACGCAGATGCAGACACACTTCCTGCGTAAGAACGGCTCAACCTGTAAAACAAATTCAACAAAGGTATCATCTCACGATAAGGAGTTCAGGAAGTCTGTCAACTGACACATGATGATGCTGATACTGCGTAGAAGGAATGTGTCCACCACAGCTCCAGCGATACTGTATCAGTGTTGGAGGCTCCGAAAGCTCTATCGCTGTTTATGAGGTTAATGTGGTGATTGTGTTCTCGGTTAAACCATTTATTATTTTGTCTAAAACTGTGACAGCCACTTAATTTGTTCCACTAACAGTCCTCAGCCCAGAAATATAGATGAAAAATGATCAAATATAACAAAGATAAGCAGTGCACTCGTACACACAGCAGCGCGAAGTGAAGAAAGTTTGAAATATGTGGATTTTTTTCTCTGAAAGACATCATTATTATTATTATTATTATTATTCTTATTGTTAATGAATTGATCAACATATCAAAAGTGAAGCTTTGTACATTTAAGGTGTGTAAACCAAAATATTATGTAGCAGGACTTCATGCATGTCTCAAGTTAGTCAGAGTGACTATTCAATTTTATAGGCTGACATTTTGTGCAGATACACATGTGGAGCAGGATGATAAACATATCATATGACGAAAATATCTTGAGTGAACAGTTGCACCCACGTAAAAACAACATCAAAACAAGAAGGTGTTTACAAGCTCTGCCAAAAAATGTGTGTGTGTGTGTGTGTGTGTGTGATTTCCTGGTAAACTGCCTGGCCGAGTGAATATTAATTAGGTAGTAAAACCTCAGCTAATGGTTCAGTACTCTAGTCATGTTTTGACTGACTAGTGGCTTATTCACGCGCGCACACAAGCACAGTGACAGGAGAATGAATAGTATTGGCAACTTGGTCAGTCAAAGAGGCGCCGCTGGACAAAGTGTGTGTGTGTGCTTTTGTGTCTTGAGGACTTTAGCCTCTGAACTTGTCATAGATGTGACAGGCGCATATTTCACTGCCACACCTGCATGTGCTTGCCTCTCAGTTCAGAGCTCCTTGGTTACATTTCAAAGTCTTCATTTGTTTGTTTATACACACACACACACACACACACACACACAGCATTTTTTTTGATACTGCATTGACAACCTTAACAAAGCATTATCCCTAACTTTAACCTAACCTCAATTCAATCTTAGCCCTAAGCATAACCATAATACACACACACACACACACACACACACACACACACACACACACACACACACACTGGTTTCCATGACTTCAGATGACATTGCATTGACTTAAATTCATTTCCTGGAAACTTACTCTAACCATTATTACTACTGGCCTAATCCTAACCCTGTCCCTTAACCTCAGCCTAACTTTAAAACACGTCTTCACCTTAAAATGTAGTAAATGACATCATGGGGACTTGATCTTTGTCAAACATAAGGAAGACAAGTCCCCATAATGTGACTTGCACTTGCACACTCTCACACACCCGTCCAGTTTCTTTTGTAAACAGTATTTTGCTCAGTTTGTTCTGAACAAAGCCGGCCATGCCTCCCTCCTCCACTCTCCAAACCTCTCCTTCATCCCCTCCTCTTCCTGCCTTTTCTTCTTTTTCTCTTTGGTCTTTTTGTTTGCTCTGTTTTTCTATTTTCACATCCGACGTGTCACTGTTTTTCCTCTCTCTCTCTCTCTCTCTCTCTCTCTCTCTCTGTTTCTCATAATCATTTTGCACACATGAAGGAACCTTTAGCTGTGACGTGTGCAAGAGTGAGGTTTGTGCTTCACTGTATGTATGAACGAAGGAATGAATGAATGAATGAATGAACGCTCTTCTTGCAGGGTCACTGTGACTCGAGGCCTCTCATCAGATATAATATACTCGACATGATTCGATTTAGATCAGAGGGAAGATTCCAGAAAGCAGCAGAGCATGGCTACATGAGCAGCTCACCGGCTAACAGTTTTATTAACTTGGCGTCTACCCTGGCCAAGTTTGAGCGAGGCACCTGCCCGAGCACATCCTCTGTGTTCAAATCTGAACGTATTTCTGGCCGCCGCCGCCACGTGTTGCGTAACACGCTGCGTAATTGTTAGGCACGTCTTTGCACATGTCATAGTCTGAATAAATGAATGAAATGAATCTTAATGCGTTTGTTTTCTTAAGTGAAAGTGACACTGCTGTCATTATCCTTGAAGTATATACGAGACAAACCAGTTCACTAAGCTTCACAACAAAGACTTATTTTAGTGGCAGAATAGTTTGATTCAAAAAAGATAATAATAATCTAATTGCAAATAGCAAAAGCTTAATCCGTCTATGTTTTTATTGTTAAGACTGCCAACATTTTTTTGCCAACATGGCGTCTTTGAGTTTGTCTTTTTAAATGTGTGCATGTTCTCTTTTGGTTTTCAAAATAAAGTATTACTCTTACCCTTTTAACAGTAATACGAGTTTCTCTGATTTATAATATCAGAAACACACATATATACAAACAGTGAATCAATGTGTTAGCTATATGTCGTTTGAGACTTTTATTTTGAGGTTTGCGTTGACGTGTGTGTACAGTATGTTCCTGTCCTATCATCTGTCTCTCTCTGTGTGTGTGTGTGTGTGTGTGTATGTTTTTCCATTTAGATATACAGTATGCATGCCACTCAGTTAGTGTGTGTGGGCGTGCGTGCGTGTGTGGCAGTGTGTTTGCGCCCTATAGGAGTGTGATCCTGGCAACAGTGTGCTGATTGTGCACTGTGGTATGAGATGCATGCCGGGCTCAGAGAGCATCGGGTGCTGCCTAAAAGAGCGCTGCAGCCACCCACCAACATCGCTGAGGTTACTGAGTGCACAGGAGGAGGAGGAGGAGGAGGAGGAGGAGGAAGAGGAGTAGGGAGTGTTTCCCTCTTTTCACACACTCTCTGTCTCTCTCTCACACACACACACACACACACAGTCCTCCTTATTTGTGTGTACCTCCCTCCTCACACACTCTCCCAGGAAAGTGTTTGAGCTCCTTTTGGCTTTATTTTGAGCGCTGAGGTTTCTGTGTTCTTCTCACTCCCGAGTTTGTTCCTCAGTTTTTTCCCCTCACATGCGCACGCACACACACGCCGCCAAGCCACACACGCACACACACACACACACACACACACACACACACTCACACCTCCCTCTATCTCAGGTAATTGTCTTGTTGTCAGCGGTGCCACAGTGTTTCTCCCCATGTCTCCACCATGATCTGTGTGCGTCTGACTCTCTGTGTGTGTGTGTGTGTGATGTTTTGGATCCGGAGCCCGGGCATCACTCAGCTCCCACTTCTCTAACTGTGTTTGTCTGTAAAGAGCTTAGTGCCAGTGGGTGTCGGCGAACACTAAGCTGATTACCGTCTACTAACAAGGCACTTCTCACACACAGCGTTTGTGCGTGGCTTACTGTATGGTTGTTTGTTTACGTGGCCGACCGTGTGTGGTTGCGGCGGCGCATGTGCACATGACTGCGTCTTCAGTCGTGCCAAGGGTGGACAGATCAGGGTGGAGGACGGGTCAGGCTGTGAGAAGAGGTCAAAGTTGATCTCGGATCAGTTGAAGTGCTGACACTGACAACAAGGAGTCAGTCCAGATAAGACTTCTGTGGCGGGGGGGGGTCAAGTTATTCTCAGCGGCAGAGGAGCCGCCATTAAATCCTGTTCTCTTTTACCAGCAAAGCCCTGATCTGACTAGACTGTTTTAATTGAGTCCAGTGAACAGGGTTTGAAAATGACAATATTAAAGTAGTGACTGTAGAGTAGAGTAGAGTCCACTCTTTCTTCGGGATCTCATATTTCCGACTAAATCAATTTTCATTTCATTTCATTTCATTCTGCGTGATGAGAGCAATTAAAAACGGGGATTAAAAAAAAACAAAAATTATCATATTCAATCCAGAAAATAGTTTAACTGCTCCTTTACTCTTTTAATGACCTGCTATTCACACTGTTATCAATATATTATTCATGCCCCACTACACCTCCACCTCCAAACACTAAACCCCCGCATCAGCCAGCTTCTACATTTCACCTGCATGACCCATATTTGACTGTCTTTGATTTGATCCTCTGATGTGGAAACATCAGCTTTGCACACCGTTGTTTGTCAGTCAGGTTGTGATTTAGTCAAAAGTAGCAGAGCTGTCAGCAAAGAGATGTTGATTTTAAATCAACCTCTCTCTGTTCTTTCACATCTGCTCCTTGTGTGCAGCTTTTATATGGTTTATTTTTTTGGGAGAACACCAAGCGTGTTTTCCTCTGTATTCAACACGCAGCAGGGGGATTTTATATCCTTTGAAAATATGGACCAATTTCACCCCCAATAAATAGGATATTATAGTAGCCATATGCTGAGAGGCCCAGCACACTTTTCACTTTTGTGAACTTGACACCTCTGTGAAAGGTTGATGGTTTGATTCCTGGTTCTGAAGTATCACAGAAACACCAGCGGACAGCAGCGGTGTTACCAATAAGAATCTGAACTACCGCTTCAAAGCCTTGCGCTTTTCATTTTGACTCGCGGCATGTCAGTTTTTACAGCCCGGAAGTTCACAGACACACAGACGATACCCGCTGTCAGTCACACTGGTGTCCTCTCATATTTGCCAATGCCGTATCATCTTCTTTCCTGTAAACATAATTTACAAAACTGACGCCATATTCTATCTGATTGACGCCTCGGGGGAACGTTTATTGATGTTATAAGTCAAGTGAGAAGTAGAAGTAGTGATGTTTGGCCACTTTTTATGGTAAATAAAAGTTGATGTTAACAAGCAGTTGTATATGAGGTTAACGAGTAAACGGGTGTAACAAAAAACAAATCATCTGTCAAAAACTCAGAAATATGAATAAAACTATCCATTCATCGAGTCAACTATCTTTCATATTATGCTCATAGTTACCCGTCATGTCGGTCAAAGGTCAGAGAGTGTTTTTAAAGTTGTGACTTTTATTGCGGCAATAACCTCGAACATACAGCAGCGCGCAGTTCCTTTAGGCTTAAGAATACATCAAGTGTGACGTAGAAATGCAACCCGACCAGTTTTTTTCATTGGTAGCTGCGGCCGGCACATCCTGCACAGAGGAGCCTGAACTGAGTTCTGCAAAGCAGAAGTGGAGCTGCTGCGTGTTTCAGGGTTTGTAACGGCAGAGCGGCAGATCGTGGGGCCATTGGGGCCATCTTTCTGCTTCACACAGATTGCTCAACTCGTACTTCCTAAAGGGGAAACTATAGGAGAAACAACACACACACACACACACACGCGCGGGGCCTATATGTCGGTTACCTAATCCTGACACAGCGACCAGCTGGCCTCTCCACCTCTGCTCAGACTGATAAATAGTCAAACCTTTTTTTAATCATCTTTTCTTTTTTAAACAAAAGAACATAATTATTTCAGTGTGGAGTTTTAGATTTACCCCTGACAGTTCCCCCTCCATATGCAAACACACATATGAACCAATCTCAGCACGCAGGCCTTCCCTCTCACCACCACCACACCAACGTTTTCCTTTCTTAGGATGACTGAAATCCTCTATAATGTGATTGTGTGAGAAAGAACAAACAGTCCGTGGACCTGCTTTATGTAACTCATCAGTGCAGATCGAACAGGGGGCCGAGATGTTTGCTCACCGCTGCCATTATTGGCCTGAGAATGGTCGTTAACCTTTAGAGTAGTACCTCACCTCTGCGTCACCTCAGTATCAGCGTGGCCAACGCGACTCGGTGCTAGAACTAACGGCTCCCTCATGTGCTCTGCGGGCTCTTATTTATTAAATTGCCTAAATTGCACTCCCGGTGTGTGTGTGTGTGTGTTTAGTAGCTTTTATGTGTGTGTTCTCTGACTGGAAGTGATGTTCTCGGGATGTTTGAGTTCAAATCATTTCCTGCATTAGAAGACAAGGATGTAGTTTAATCAATAGATGATTGCTTCTCGATGATTTCAGTAACACACGTTTGCAGCTTTAACTCATTTTACTTTATTATTCTGCCTCAGTTTGGGCCCCATGAACAGAAATGATGTAACGTAGGTTGAGTCCTTCCTTTGTAAGCAGACTCTGTCAAGCTTTGGGTGAAGAGTGGGTGGGGCAAGATACGTTAATAACTGTTGATTGACTGGATTTTTTTTTTTTTTGGAGCAGAAGAATTCACTTGTGAAAGTTGTCGTGAGCGCCTCTTTGTGTTTGCAGTCTTCCTTGAACCTGTTTGCAGACGTCTGGCTTTGCTCGCACTATGCTGTTTCTGTCTTCCTTCTTGATATCAAACAAATCACTGTTACCGGGCGACACGGGTAACAGTGTTAGTGTAGCTAGGATTTTTGTTCTTGTTGTTGTTTTCACCAAAGAAGCCAAAAAAAACTCTGAAATACTCCTATAGTTATCAGTCTTTCTGTAATTGTTTGAAAACACTGTTAAAAGTTTCAACTGAACCACTGATAGCATGGCTGCCAGCAGGGACAGAAGGGAAACAGATGAGTTCATGATATCTTAAGAGTATGTTCCCCACTGCTGCTTCCCCTGATCAGATGGTTCAAATGTGTTCTTTTGATGGTTTTTAGTACTAGAAACTCTTTGTTTTACCTGACTGACAGAAACGTACCAAACAAGGCAGCGATAGACCAAACATTTTCTCTCTGGACGTTGGTGCAGGAGAGTGAGTGGTCAAAGTATTCTCAGAATATTGTAGCACAAAAAAGGGCACACTCGGTGAAGTCTTTGGTGTTGCCACTGTGACAATACTCACACAACCACACTTCCTGAACGAGGTAGTCAATTGCACATATGCTCATATTTCTTATTTTTCAGGTGTGTTTGCAAGTTAGTGTGTATTTGTCGTCTTAGGTCAGGCTTGCATTTCGACTGAGAACAGTACCTTTACTGTATTTTTGGTACTATTCCTGATGGAAACATAAAAATATGTATCGTACTCTACCAAACTGAACCGTTATACTTGACATGACGTATGTGCTGCCTGTGTGGCATTCATGTGCATCTTAAGTGTTTTTTTGAATGCTTCACAGATACACAGTGTTCTTTTTAGTTGTTATCACACAGGAAACGGCTCAAGATTCTACAATTAAACACGCCAACCCAACTATAACACCTTTTCACAGCCATTAGCGCAATGTTCTTTTGACTGCTGCAGGCGTCACTGCTCTTTACCAGTACATTAAAAGCCTCAAATTGGCAGCAGAGACGGGAAATGGAATATGCTCACTTCTCCTCCTCATTTAGTCATTTAGTTTACCTGGTCAAGAACAAATAAGTAGAAATTGCCGTTAGAAGAGAGGGAGAGTCAGGAGGTCGTTCTGGGAAAGTGGATGAGCGGGGAGTGATTGAAAGGTGCCACGCGCTCCGTATGTGCACGCACTTGCGGTGTTTACCCGCTATGTCTGTGCCGACTTTCATTTGCCTTTAATGAAACTGTTTGTATTCATGAGCAGTTGTCATACAGCGGAGAGGAAAGAAAAACGTGGCATGGGTTTGACTCGATGATGACGATGATGCTGTTGTTATTTCCTGTGCGAGATGATGGTGCTGCTGAAGGCTCTTCATATCCTGGCACAATCTGAATATGTATCATCACCTCCTGTCCAAAACAACACCATGGACACACACACACACACACACACATTACACACACACGTGTGCGTCATCCTGCGCCGCTCTCTTTCATGACATGGGGATTTTTTGTCTGACGGGATATTTTATCACGAGTGATATAGGGGAGGTTACAGCAAAGATATATACTGTATGTGTGTATATGATGGATATATGTGTATATATGTATATACTCGATTATTAATCGATTATGAAATGAATCGTCAACTATTTTGATAATCGACTAATTGGTTTGAGTGTTTTCTAAACAATTAAAACCCCCTTCTGTGATTTCTCAGCTTCTTAAATGTGAATATTGTCTGGTTTCTTTGCCCCATGTATCCAAGAAATCATTAAAACTAGAGCTGAAACAATGAATCGATGACTAAATGAATCGACAACTATTTTGATAATCGGTTCAAAGCTTTTTTCATGATTAAAACAAGATTTCTGATTGTTTAAGCTTATTAAATGTGAGTACTTTCTTAATTTCTTTGCTCTGGTTAGTGGACAAAACAAGACCTCATCATTTTCCGATCAACATAATTAAGGTTTTCTGATATTTTATGCACCAAACGATTAATCAATGAATCGAGAAAACAATCGACGTATATTCTTATCTTATCTTCTTATCTCTTATCTTTATATGCTGTGTGTTTGTTCCCTCGCTGTATGTGTGATTCTGTGGTAATGTGCTTGTTGTGCAACGTTGGACCAGACGCCTCACTTCCCTCCTCTACTCTACACTTGCACTGATTTGCCAACAGCTTGCAGTTCATTGACTCCTGCGTTACACACATGATCGGTGTGTCCTGTAACAGAGCCAAGTGACGCTGGCACCCCTGTCCCCGTTTATTCACTCTCTGTTCACGCTCAGTTCATGGGGTAAAGCACTCTTTCTCAAATGGTGGGGGTACCGGGACTAATTAAATAAACCATCCAAGCAAAACCCCTGAAATGATGACTTAATGAATCATTTTAGAAGATTTGAATGGAAGTTCATAGACTGAATGTTATATTCCTTATATTCTTATATTCATTATTATACAGGGATGCGGCTGACGAATTGCAACCCACCCCAAAGCATTGTGTTTTTTCTGTCTTTTTTTTAGAATTTAAAATGAAGTTGAGGATGTTCATGACTTCATTTTGAGAACAAATCTTTATTTTAATAATTTTAATATGCACACATCTTTATGTATTATTTAAGTGACTGTTTCTTTTTTTTCTTTTAGTTATTTTTTATTCTAAATTGTCCAAGAGAGATAAAGGCACAGCAGTGTTTTGCAGTTTTTGCTTTTTTAATAAATTAGACACTGATGGCACTGCACCACAAGTGCTTTGCGCTGGTTAGAGGGTTCTATGTTACTATGTAGGTTAAAGGTCTATGTTCATGGTTATACATGCGCAATTCATTGCAAAATAAGACAAAAGGTGTGTCAAAACAGCATCATGACCAAATTCTGCTGGGCTGCAGTATTTTAAAGGTCCCAAAATCCTCCTTAGTTCCTTGCTCCTTAGTTGAGAAATGTTACACAGCTACAGAAAACCTGTCCAATTTTTAAGATTTTGATTGTTAAGATGCAAAAATATCAATGATTAATTATCGCAATATGATTTATTTTTACCATGTCCTGTAGCTGTAGTCTTTGGTGCATTTTCACACGAGTTTAACATTCTTAAAAAGTCTTTCAAAATGCTTTATTTTACGTCAAATACTGGTTAAAGTGTCCCACAATTTGCCGCTAACGTCACCGTTTCTTCGATCGAAATTTGACAAAAAGTCTACCGATTTGATCTTTTGTATTCAAGGTTGACTAATATGGATTTGTCTATGGCCAGTGCCGATGTGAAGAAATCAGTGCAGACAATGACAATTGCAAAGTTTTCAGGCCGATTTTCTTCCTCCATCTGATAAAATACAACAGTTTCAAGATAACAAATATTTCAGTAACCAGTTTGGTCTCTGTCTCCAATCTCCATTTTGTGTCTGTCCTGTCCCTATATGCAGTATTTACTTTTATATTAGATACATGATCAGGCCACCAAAAACAAACAACTTTTGAATTAAAAAAATGACTTGACTCAAAAGTAATACTTCACAGATTTGGATTTAATTTTGTATTATTAGAATAGGGGTAGTATTTTTGAACAATACTTTGGTGCATCACTGGTGGGCACGTAACAAAGAAAAGAAGGAAGATATTTCTCAACTCAGGAGAAACTGAGATTGGGAAGCACAATTTTTCAAAAATACTAACCCTATTCTAGTAATATAAAGCTAAATGTAAATTGGTGAAGTATTCCTTTAACATTTATCAAGTTTCAGCCAATGTCGATTTCAAATGGTTACATCTTGTAGAGTCGAGGGCTGCCTCTTACTGGCCAACAGCGCAGAAGTTGTCTCCTCCCTGGTTTGGAGAATTTCCACCCACGTCGTCGTTCTCTGATGTGTGATTGACGACACAGCTGCTTTTATTCGGATGTGTAATGTGGTCACAGTCCACCATCAAAGGTGTTGTGGTCGACCTGATCACAGTCCATCCCTCAATCAGTCAATCAACCTCTATTTATATGTGTAGCACTTTCCGTACATA
The DNA here is from genome assembly GCF_019176455.1 of Solea senegalensis. Taxonomy (NCBI): domain Eukaryota; kingdom Metazoa; phylum Chordata; class Actinopteri; order Pleuronectiformes; family Soleidae; genus Solea; species Solea senegalensis. Next base: position 12,458,682 of record NC_058023.1, on the reverse strand, counting down.
CTGTGTGTTTACACCTTTCATTTGTGTGGTCCAGCGCTTTTTTCCATGCGATGTCGACTTTCTGCCGGAGCACAGCTCAAACCTAGAGAAATGTGTCTTTTTTTCCAAAAACGCCTCTGAATGGCATCAGGGGGGTCGACGAGAACAAATGCAAAGCCAACTTCAAACTCGCTGTGGATAGGGATGGAGGAAGAAAAGATTCTATTTTACTACAGTTTTCTCCTCCTGTGGAGACGCGGCAAAGGCAAGAAGTGTTGCCAGAGGAGCCTCCTGAAGGTTCATGAATAAATATTTGCAGTGCATGCGAGCCAAGTCTGGCCATCTACCCACAGACACACACACACACACACACACACCTGTACAGTGGGTCACATTCGTACAAATACATTATTCCCCTTTGACTGAGCATAATAAACTAGCATATAAATCAAGAGGGATGGGACGGCTTCTCGTGGTTGCGCTGTTGCCGTATGGAGAGTCAGGGGTGTCTCTATTAATAGTTGGACGATTTATTGTCAACATGGAGCAGAGAGAGGTCAAAGAGAGAGACACAGAGCACAGATGTTTCCAAACGCCTGTCACTGTTTAATGACTCAACAGCTCGGGGTGAATATGGTTCAGTAGGTGTGTGTGAGGAACATTTATTTCTTCATTATAAATTATGCGTCGTGATCGCTTTAATTAGATGGATACGACTAATTAAATGTATCATCTGAGAAGCGCGTTAATCTCACCTTTGTTAGGAAATTTTAAGGTACCTGTAAAATTGCTTTCAGGCATGAACTGAAAACCTTCACGGACTTCACACACCGCTACCGTTAAAGTTACATACACTAAAAGGAACATTCATACACTAAAAGGAATACTTCACCAATTTGCATTTAGCTTTGTTTTACTAGAATAGGGATAATATTTTTGAATAATTGTGCTTCCCAACCTCAGTTTCCCCTGAGTCGAGAAATATCTTCGTTTTTGCCCACCAGTGACACTGGGTCCTGTTAGCGTAACTGTTAGCAAAGATGGCGGACAATGTTTACATTCTGGGAATGAGGTCCAGTCCCCCTACGTGTGGGTCTAAAAAGTGTGGAATTAGCATTGCAGTTTAAGATATTTCTCAACTCAGGGGAAACTGAGGTTTCGACGCACAATTTTTCAAAAACACTACCCCTATTCTAATAATACAAAGCTAAATGCAAATCGGTAAAGTATTCCTTTAACACAAACATCATGGACAGGCCTTTTATTTTCACTCACGGACATATAAACATGACTCCATTAATACACGCCTTACGTTGGGGGTGGCCAAACTGAAAGTGTGAGGAGTACGGACGCTTTCCAAACATTTCACAACACAGGACAATAGCGGAGAATACTCCTATTGCGATCACGTGTTTAGTTCCTCATTTGGACTTTGTAATGAACATTTGAAGTTTGGGGCGGTGACGTTTTTTGGAAGTTTGATTCTTGTTTTTATATAAACTGGCGTTTACCTTCTGGCTTTCCCAGGTTAATTAAAAGTCCTTGCCATTGTCCAACCACCACCAGTGTCTCCGGTTCTATTTCTTTCACTGGATTATTCAGTTAATGATGGTGGCATGAATGTACAATGCAAATGTAAAGAAATGAAGAATGTGTCGTTATCTCTCATTTCACAAGCCTTGACTCGCTAAGGAAGTGACAAAGCGCTGAATGATAATCATCTGACATGGTGCCGAGTGAAGCAACTCGCCACACAAATGTCTGAACAGCAGCTCCGTCGCTCGCCGCCTCTCTGAAAGATGGCGCAACAGTGTCTTGGGTTTCATTTTAGCTCTGTGTGATTGAGTGAGCTGGAGCTGGTGTGGGCCACTGGCATCCTGAGAAGAGGCTTACCAAGAAGTCGCAACCACACCTGCTTATGCAATTACTCCGTATATCACTCGACTCGAGACGCCGCTCGCCGGGTGAACGAGCGCGCTGAGAAGGTGCCGCACACGTTGGCAGATTGTGGCCAAACTGGTGGAGCCACATGACACAGAGCCAGCGAGAAAGTGGTGGTCGAAATCTGCAAACAGTGAAAATGTGTGAGGGAGAGATAGAGAGTGAGTGAGTGAGTGAGATAACACTCCCCACACAAACCCTCAGTCCCTGCTGGCTTTAGTTTTGTGTGTCCTGTCCAGGGACAGGACGTCCCATGTCAGATTTCAGCACAGAAGCCAATTTCTTTTACAAACTCAGGACAAGGACAAACTCAGTTCAAATGCTATATTTATAAGCACTAAAGGAAGATTCTGCTCCGACAGGGTTTAACTTTCACAGGAATTTGCCTTAACCACTAAATTACAACATATACTTTCCCTTGAGGTGCTTGTTTAAATTCTGGACTCACAGTTAAAGTGCTTTTATTAGCACTTTAAAACCGCTTTGTGCTCATGTGTCAGATAAGGGAGTTACATTTCAACTTCGGGCACTAACTCCATAAACGTGTTGTACCAATAAACCTAATTGTGCTTTTATTATTTTACACTCTATCTTGGACTAAACGACCAGTGAATGAACATGCTAGGATATCTGAAGTAGGTTGGCTTAAAAAATGACAGACAACATAGTTTCTTGGAGCCAAAGCTGACGAGCTTCAATGTCTTGTTTTTCTGACCCATCTGTAAAAAAAAATAATGGATTTGAGTTTACAAATATATCTGGACGAGCTGAAATCTTTCCATTTTTAAAAATGAAAACCATTGTGGAATTCTAAAATTCTGTGTTCTTTTAAATGGCCAACAGGGGGCGACGACACCAGTTACAAATGTCTGTACTGTATGTAGGATTTATTACTTTAGTAAACATTTTCTTGAAGAGGTTTAGGTCGATTCACTTGACACGAGTGAGTAAATGAAAAATAAATGAATACAAAATAAAATGTACAAAAACACTTGGATAAAACAGGTCAAGAGTTGAAGAGAAACTATTAGTATTAATGTGCAAATCTCAAAAAAGAAATGTACAAAAAAGGGAAATTAACTACATGACATAGGTTATCATAAAACTTGAACTTTTGAATGAAGATATAAGGTTTTAGTCCAGTCAATGAACCTTAAATCAGTGCCACCAGTCGTTTGTCATTTACAGTTCACTTTTTAGTGTCCAATACCAATACGATATCACAATCTTGACAATCGTCCAATCGTCCTTTGAAATCGTTTACATCTTTTACAATTCTGCGTACAAAGACAAAATTAGTTTTTGTTTTCATTTTCACAGCCTGTGCTTAGTGGTGCATTTTGCCTTACAGCAAAAACACCCCACCTTTCGCCCTATGTCAGCCGTGACTGGCTCCAGTGACCCCACGACCCTTATGTGGAGGCGGGCAGTCAATGAATAAAATGGTGATTGTGACCAGTATCGGACCGGTATCACATCAACTCATCCTTATGATAGAGGAAAGTATAGGAAAGTCTACATATTGTGTAAGAACCTTTTCAATGAGCTGCACGTGGACCAACAGAATGAGTTTCTCCCACCTCTCCCGCCGTTTTCCTCCCACTCAGCACTGCAGCTCTGTCTCTGTCTGTCTCTTCCTGTCCCCACACATTCCAGCTCCACTGTGTGCCACTGCACACCCACTCAGTCTCCCTCGCTGTCACTGCAAAATGAATACTAGCCCCGAGCCTCCTGTCTGTCTTTGTTTTGATTTTTTTTTCTCTCTCTCACTTGAATCATGTAAAAAAAAAAAAATGAATAAAGAAAAAAATCTGACAATATACACACACACATATGTGACGAGATGATAAATGCTGTTAATTTGTCCTTTTAAGGGCCTTTGTTGGCCTTTCTTGTTCCCCCACTTCACCTTTCTGTGTTTGGATTTAATATCAGCTTGTTGCATTAATTTACATATTCATAGCACCCTCTCTCTCTCTCTCACACACACACACACACACACACACACAGAGCTTGTTAAGTCACTGTTCTCGCTGTAGAGTGTGAGTGTGATTGTCAGTGGCAGGGTTAAAAGCAGGTGTGTGTGCGTGTGTGCGTGCGTGAAAGTGCAATAAGCACACACAGCGCACGTCTTTCAGCGCGCGCCCTGTTCTCCGCTGCCGACTGCATAGTGTAACTTATGGAAATTTACAGCTGAGCATAAAGGGAGAATGTGCTGCGTCCACAGGAGGGTGGATGTTTTTAAAATAATAAAAAGCCTCCAGCGACATAACTGATTGCTAGTATTTAGGTGTGACGTGGTTTGCGCCATCATTTTCAATAAAAGTCAACATGATCATAAACTGCACCACACTAGAAATCACCTGTTTGTCAAGCGCGGCGGCGGCGGATGCTGCGGCGACAAATTTTGTGTTGATGGCGTTGACCTTGGCGAAGATGGACGCACACACACACGTGTGTCCATGCTTCTTGCGCTTGTTCCAAACATAGCGCTGCAAACGTCAGAACCTCCCTGTGTCCCAGAGGACTTTTCTCTCTCTGGGCCTGCGTGAGGCAGCAAACATAAAAATAGTAAAAGCTGCAATGTGTAACTAAATATAAATGGAAGTGCTGATTGAACCCTCTGCCTCGCATGACTCTCTGCTTCTCTGCTCAAAGGAAGTTCTACGTCATTTTACATCGAGACTAAAAGCGAGACGACTGGAAACGTTTCGCCGAACATCGGGTCATGATAAACAGTGCTGCCTGAGGGGGACAGCGAAAACTAGTTACTAACACGCTGGAGCTTTTTGACTGTTGACTGACTTTTTGACGCTAGAAAAGCAAAAACTACGAGGAACATTTTTGTGTTGGTGTCGTTCTGAAATCATATCATTTTTTGTACCTCTTATATCACCAGTTTTTTGGCCAGAACCCAGTGATGATGTGATGAATGTATTTGGGAAAAAGCTGTTGCTGGGTTCATTATGCTCCGTCATCCATAATTGTACTATTACCATGTCTTGACACTTTAAATGGAGCCTTTTGGAACAGCTCGAAAGGACTTTTTGCCTTCAGACATGTTTGCACAACACGTCGTGTGTGGAGCCAGTTTGATTCAGTCATACCCCAGACCTTTTTTGCAATTGTAGGGCAGTGTTGCTGAATTTGGATGCTTTGTTGTGCATTTAACTGGCTTTTTTTTTTTTGCGTCAGCCAAATTGTCGTTTTCACACGCGCGAGATTCTTAACTAACAAATACGAAACTGTGAAATCGGACGCATAAACTGCGGTCAGCCTGCGAACATTAGATCTCCATGACGAACAGACTTTGTGCCGTCACTGGAAGAAATGAAATGAAATGAGGTGACACTGGAGCTGCTACAGACTGCTACTGTTCATTCCTTGTATTTGCAGCTGTCTTGACGCTGGATCCCGGCTCATGTTGCGCTCTTGCACCTCTTACCCCAGCCGCTTGCCTGGCTGCAGGATTGATGATTTAATGGAAGCAAGCATAATAACAGTGCTGGAGGATTAACTGTTGCTGCCATAGTGGAAAAACAGTTTGAGGGGGAATGCGGGGATTTACGCATACTTATACCAGTGTAATTCCTTAATGATTTCCAGGAGATGACTCTCTGCTTTCCTGTGTGTGGGTCAGAGTTTGGAGTTGGCTACTCCTTGGAGTTGAAGGACAGATTCTATCTCTGCAGGTCAGATTCTTGCTAAGATTGCATTCATGTCCTGCGCTGTTCCTTGAATGTAAATCACAGATTGACGCATTGAATCAGAGAAGCACATTCTCTGCCGTGAAGCTCATGAGAAACACAATGGGGATTTCCAAAGAAGTTCAAAGAATCTACCAAAGGCTGATAGAGTGATTTCCAACAGCACTGATGTTTTTCTGCTCTTCAACTATTTCTTGCCTCAGATCTCATTTATTGTAACCATATGATGGACCCGCACGTCTCTTATATACATGTGAGCGCTTCTCTTTTTAAAATAAAGCCTGTTTCAACCCCAATTGAATGGAGTGTCCAGTGACTCGCATCGTGTTGCAGAGACCAGCTCTGTGTCTTGTGGGAGCCGGGGCAGAATGAAAATGACAGACTGACACACTGGATTTACGGCCAGAGAACAGGGTGGCTTTCAATTTTAAGGCAGCCCTCGATTGAGACATCACATAGACCCAGACTCTCCTAATTACACACACACATACTCAGGCACAGGCGGCTGGAGAGCAGTTATTGGCTAGACACAGCCTGCGGAGGCAGATAGCCTTGTCTAACCTCCTGATTTAGGCAGTCTGAGAGAGGAAGGGGAACAGAAACACACACATGCGCTCGCACAATCAGTGCCACGGTCATTATTAAATCGATTGGCCCACAGATGGAGAAACGATGCAAGGAAATGAATGAGATCAATAGACAAACCGCCAGGGGAGGGTCAAACTGATGCAAGGGGAGAGTGTAGAGAAAATAAGAAGGCAATAACTAATTTAGTGTGGCCTGAAGAGGAAACATTGCCCCGCGTATGTTGCTTAAAAGAGAGCGCGTGTGATACTGCATTGGGAAGAGGAGCAGTTGTTTAGCATGTTTCAGTGTATAATTTCCCCTGTCTGTATTTTAGGGAAAGGTCATCATTAAGTGAATGTCATCCGCATAATTATAGTGTCTTGTGCTGTGCTGCTTTGTGCTGCTCGCTTCCATGGGAGTTTGCATGTGTGTGTTCATGGCAGTGCACCAGTGCGTATCCTGCCTGTCTCCTCTGGTCCCTTTGCTTGGCTGCTTTGATTGTTAGTGTTGCTGTTTTTTCGACCCGCTTGCCTGAATGAGGGAGCTGCTCCAGTCCGCTCCTCTTTTCTCTACTCCGCTTTAGGCCACCGCGGCTTGGCCGGCTGTCGGGCACCGTCTGTGCTGTGAGGATGGGGGGGGGGGAGACTAAATATAGCTCTCTGCACCAGGAAGACGACAAAACTAGAGAGAGAGGGAGGGACACAAATGTAGCGTACACTTGTGCAATTACAGAGTCGGACACTTTTGGGAAGATTTTGGGGGGAAAAAAACATGCACGGGGAACTCTCTCCGAGCCTGTTCTCTTTTCTGGCTTTGTGGCTTTGTTATTTTGGCTCAGAGTCTTTGGCGTGAGTCATCGCAGTTGACGGAGAGCAAGCGAGGTTAAAGAGCACTGACTAATCTTTACAGTCGTCATAATCCCATCCCGCTTTCACTGCAAAGCAAACCCACTATTTAGCGTTTTCCATACATGACCTCTCCAGGTGGGACAAGGCTGTTTTGCCGCCCTGTAGCAATAATATTCAACAAAACCCTAATCTGAACAGATTAAGGTAGCGTTAAGCAGCGGCACACAATGTTTACCTTTGTGCGCAGATATTTGGACAGCATGAGATACTGTCGAGGCTCCTGATACGTTGTCTTTTATTGCTCTATCTGTTTTTTGGTAGATTTGTGCGGTTGTTTTCATTTCCACATTCATTTGTCAACTGCACAGCGTCACATCCAGGCACAGCATATCAACAAACCAATGGCTGAGTGATGTCATGTGATGCTCTCGCTCTTTCGTCTCTGGAGCGGAATTTTTTCGCATTCCTCTTAATCATATCACCTGTGCAGACAAGGCCAGGAAACGGTCGTACTGTACAAGTGTGGGTGGGACTTGACATTTCCAATAATTGCAGTCGTGACATTTCTGACAGTGTGTATCTGTGTGCTTATATGTCCAGTGTGATGTAAAACAGCTGGGGGAAAAAAAACTGACATCCTTTCTGGATCTGTGTATTCCCACACACACACACACACACACACACACACACACACTTGACTCTGCCTGCAGCAGTAGGTGTCCTCACTTTCATCTTCCCTGCTGTTCTCTTTATCACTTTCATCCCGTCTGAGTCTTTTTCCGGCTTATTTCACCGTATTGTAATATTCCTGTTTTTCATTGTAGGTCACTGTGTTCTGGGGCTGATAAGCAGACACGGATATCTCACGATAGATATTATAATTAACCCGATAATCAAAACACGCTGTATATATACATGTCATAATATTTCTTTCTCATATCAGCGTTACTGTTTATTCTTCATCTAACCAAACAATTTCCTCTCCCTCTGTTTGTGTCCGTGTTTTTTTTTCTTCCAGAGTGCTGATATTGGTGCATCGTCCTTGGGGAGACAATCTGGTACCACTCAGAGAGCTTCACAGCCCCGCCTGTTCCTTTCTGCGACAACCAATTGCATGGAAAGAGCAATTGGATGGGACACGCCCCTGTAGCACTTTGACAGAGACTGATGGAAAAGGGTCTTTCTCTCTCTCTTCTTTTTTTCCTTCTCCTCTGCTTTCATCTCATTAGTTATGGAAACCAGCGGGGGGATGTGTGCCAAATGACATTCTAGTAAAGATATTTGCTGCTCTCATTCCATTGAGTGAAAGCCAATCAGAGAAGGGTATAAAAAGTGGGGCGCGATATTTTTATTTTATTGTGATTTTGTTTTGCTTTTTTAGATTTCTTCTAAGAGAAAAAAAAGAACTATAACAAGATATATAGAACTGTTCAAAAAGTGCCTCATTTTCAGTATGTAGCCGTTTTACACACAACTTCAACTTAGCCTCAACTAAGTGAAGCTTTAGGTCCTTTTATTGTGCTCAGTTTGTTGTAATTACAAACAAGCAGCAGATATAGCAACAAATATGCTTAGCCAACTTGCTGCGTTCACGTCCGGATGGATGGTACTTTGATATGATCACAGGGTTACTCGAGCGATTGGAGGACTGGAAGGCTGCAGATATCTGTTTTTATTGATTATATGCACATCTGTATGAATGAATGAATGATTATTTTTTTTTAAAGTTCTCAAAATCAGTGACGAAAAAGGAATAAGCTGGAGCTCAAGCCTTATTTTAGCTGAAACTATTCATTGAATAACCCAGAATATCACTAACGCTACCACAAAACCAAAAAAACAAAACAACACGAGTACAGAATAAATCTTGTTTTACATTTTCATAATTTCAACAATTTCCATTATACAGTTCTAGCACGTCATTTTAGTATCAGCTCAGCTCGTTTGGAACCTCACCAGAGCAGGTACTAAACAAAGCACCAGGTACCGGGTAAAAAAATTAAAAACCGAGTAGAGTCGAGCCGAGGAGTGCTATAACTGTATAGTGGAAAAGTGTCAACAACTTATTTTACCTTGAAGGCTTTTTTGAAACTTAACAGAGACCTACACAATTTCATCTCACCTCCGAGACCATTCCATAGTTATATATTTATATTTATTCAACATTTGTTTTCACTTCACAATTTCCAAATATAAACAACCATCTTGAATAATGATTTCCTTCTCTTAAGTGAAATTTCATATAATTTGTAGGACTAATTACACAAAATTTCCCCTCATTCATAGTTACAACGTACAAGTTGATGCTAATAGTGAATGTGCAATGATGTGAACGCAGCATTTTCGCTAACATACAATGAATGGTACTAGCTATCTGCTCGTGTTCCTGTCTACTGTGAGAAATATTAGCATAGCAGCTGTTTGCTTTTTTTGCTCATTATAACTTGTTTGCTTTTATTCTGCCAGCCTTTTTCCTTTCTCTCCATACATGTTTGTTTGTTGTTGTTTTTTTAACTAGAGCCATATCACCAGAAGTATTAAATACAGTTGTATCAGGGGATACAGTAGCTTGCTAGCTAGCTTCATCCAGCTAGCTATTTCAGATTAAGACGTACGTATCATGCCAGGACATAAATTCCCTCTCCTGCTGACATCAGCTCAGGGTGAGACCCCTTCTACAGAGCCAAGCAATCCCATTAGTGCTATTAGCTCCAGACACTTGTGTCTAACTTAATCCCTTTCGTCTCAGGATTCTAAATATCATTTAAGGTACAATGGATAGAGCCCCTATCAATAATAGCCATGCTAATGCTAGCACTGTGGTGGTCGGCGCACCAGGAAGAGGGTCAGTCCTTATTTCAGATTTTCTTGTAGACATTGAGGTACCAAACATGATGAATGTTTTTACACTTTTAATTTTTAATGTGATTGAATTGGATGTACTCAAACCATAAATCCTTCTTTGACACAGTTTCTATGTCCCCCCCCCCTCTGCTTTTGCTTAGGTCTTACTGTAATCTCCGCTATGCATCAGCACTTAAGTGCCTGTCTGTCCTGTTTGCCTGCCTGTCTCTCTGCCCCGCCTTAGCAGCTATAAGCACTAATTGGGCTGTCCTAGCAGAATATAACAAATCTATTTTTGTGTCTTTTTTTTTTGGGTTGTACAGTTCTCATAAAATAACTTGTTTCTGTTTGTTTGAGTGTGACAATGAAATATCAGATGACTTGACTCACAGCCATGGCTCTAATCAGAGGAGTTTTGGACTGTCTAATTTTGTCGGTAATGGAGGACTTGTTCGCTGCGGGGCATCAGTGCCAAATCACAAAAAAAAAAAAAAAAAAAGAAGAAAAAAAGACTGATCAGTTTTACTACTCCGACAGCACCTCAAGAAGCAACCTTCACTTCTCCTGTCTGGACGTATTGTTTTGTTTTGTTTTAATGATGTAATCTTCTGTGTTCCCTCGTTGTTTTGCGGTGCCGGGGGGAACTATGACTCTTGGAGATTAAGGTCATCGTCAAGACTTGCGTATGCTTTAACCTTGGATTTTCCTATGACTTTGACGGGAAATCGCATGGAATGAAAGACGAGGGCGTCCTGAAAAACGATAACAAACTGTCTAAATGTCTAAATACATGTGCATCCACATAGCTCAGAGTTGTATTTGTGTGTTTTCCTGCCTGCCCTGGGAAGTTCATGAACTTTCTCACTCTGGTCACATAACTGTCAGGGGCTTGGAGCGTAACAATGCAGTTTAATTATAAATGAATGAGCAGATTGGGATCAGTGGTTGGAAATGCCCCATAATGGTGGTTAGTTATGCAGAAAAAAAAAAATCAATTGGACATCAAACCAGGTTCAGAAATTCACACACAATTTGCTTTTCGAGCAGACTCATGCAAGGAAACACGTGATGATTAGTTAAAAATGATGATGTAATATATTTTGGAGATGTTCTCATATTGAAACTCAGCAGATTTCGGCCAAAGCAGACATGCTTGAAGGTACATGTAGTTTGTAATGAAACCGCACAACCAGACATTTATAGTTGTTCTCAAGTATCTGGTGGACTTTTTAAATCCCCCACGTTTTTACTGTCATTTGTCCAGACAGTTCGTTCTGTCTGGACATTTTATTTTTGCTTTGACCACCTGTGGTAAAGGGCTCAGTGGTTACAGCCGCATATCAAGAAAATTGTTTCCTTGGATGGGCTCACAGAAAATCGCCATCCCAGTTGCAGCGTGATTTTATTCATTGCGCTGTTGTGTGTATAAATATTCATAGCTCATGCAGGAAAAGAGCTGCTGCTGTTCTAAAATCTTGTCATCCTTCCTCCTGCTCCCCTGTGGGATGGTACTGAATGGGATTATTGTGAGATTTGCCATTGATGTAGAGAGTTTTACTTCTGTTGCTTGAGAAAACAAAATCAACTAAAAGGAAAAGAGTCCAACAACAAACAGACTTGTGGTTTCTTTTGTTTCTGTGACTGGCTTGTGATGTTTCCTTTTCGAGAGAAGAAATGGGGACGGCCGTTCAAAAGTGGCAGCGCTGTAAGACACAAAAACAAGTTGGTCATCAGTGAGAGAGGGACGAGGAGGAGACAAAGACAGGGAAATGCTGCAATTTACTGGCTGAGGCTTAGTGTGAACATCTGCAAGAAATGCCAGACACAGACGGGACCGTGCCCGTCACACACTCACCATCTTTGACTCACAAACAGTCGCTCGTAGAGACCGTGACCACAGTGCAGATGTCACACTTTAATGTGGGAAAGGAAAGCCTTGTTTGTTCTCCACCGAGCTTTTTTAGCTGCGTTAGTCACATTCACCACTCCCATTGATAAGATCATTTGCACTCACAGTTGGTGTGTTGCCTGCATAGTTGATCACTCGCCTTACCGGTAATTTGACCAACGTCGTGTTTGCTGGGTGAGCTATGCGACCTTCCTCCTCCTCCTCTTGTCTTACTTGATAGTGTCTGGCTCAACACTCTGTTAGATTAAATAGGCCTTTTTTTTATTTTGAGGCATAGTATATCTGCGTCTTTGTCCTGTTATTGTTAACATGTATAGGATCTTGTATCATCATTGTCCACAGATGGCCAAGTAATTCAATCCCAGCCAGGCCCAGGTGTGATTGTACTACCAGGGCAGTGCAGGAATTAATAGAGATGAGAACACACAGTCTCTCTCTCTCTCTCTCTCGCCTCCCCACCCACCCTTACACACACACACACACACACACACACACACACACACACACACAGATGAGGCTTACACCTGCAAAAGCGCTCACTTCCCTCACTGAGTATAAATAAGGTTACTGTGGACAATAAAAAGCTTGGCAGCACCTGTATGAGAGCAGACGCAGCCCCGGCACCCACAGCTTAAAGGTTACTGAAACTGACACTGCAGCCCCGTCTGTCTCTACACAGCTCATGTTGCTGCCTTGGTCACTTATATCTCAACAACACTTATATCTCTTGGGGTGAATTTTTATCCCTAACTCTGATTTGCTTATGTACTAGCAAGAGCCGAGGTTAGTAAGAAAGTTCCTGGAGATGCATTTCTATGAATGGAGCAAGCACCCTTACGCAATGAAAAACCACAGTTGCCTTTCATTGCAATCCTTAAAGGGATAACTCAGTGATTGTATAAGATATTGACACATTTTTAACACCGACTTTACCGAGCATCCTGCTGATTCTGCTGCTGAGCATGCTGCTGAGCATGCTGCCATTTCCACGAAAACCAGCCTGGGATCTGGACACACGGCTCTTATTGATAAACATGGCCTTCAGCAGAGACAGAAAGAAAAAAACAAATTTTAGCCACTTGACAAAAGGCTCATTGAATAAGATCCATACCTGCTTAAGTCTAAAATATCTAAAGAATATATTCGACTTTAGTCGTTTTAAAACTGCTCACTCTCCAATTCCAAAGTTCATAGAGAAAGTCAGCATTTTTAGCTCGCTTGAACACAGGACCACTGCTGACTAGTTTGGCAGGTTTTTCTGACGTGGGTCAATCCAAACAAAGAATTTCAAACACTGGAGTGACAAGATAACACATTTGAACTTACTGATGGATGCAGCAGTCGCTCAACGACGTCTGAGTGCTGTGATGCAAAATGACTGATTTCCTCTATGGACCTTGGTGCGGGGAAACAGTAGTTTCAGAAAAAGTTGTGAGATATCATTGCCTTTAGTAGGTGTAGATTTTATTAAGTGAGCCTTTTGCTTAGTGGCTAGCTGCTGACCAGAGGTCTGCATCCTTTACTATGAAAAGAGCCATTCATTGATTAATAAGAGTCCAAATAAAATTAATCTTGGGTGGCAAAACCCATTTAACCCATAAAATTGAAAATAATATCACATATAAATGTTGTATACAGATGTACTGTATACAAAATAATGATATGTTGTTGCTTTAAGAACTACAAAAAGAAACCTTTAATATAGTGGAGAACTTTGAAATAAAATGATGTAGACCTAGACCTATAAATAAAGCAATATTTGGATTTTATGTAGTTCATGCTTGAGAAAACCTGCCTGGCACACAGTAAATATGTGGATCAGGACAAGTTTGGCACTGTTTGGCAAAGTCAATGTTAATCATGTGTCATTACCTCATATAGCCACATTTTAAAATATCTTAACGATCACTGTAATTCTTTGACTGTCATGAGAAGTCGTCCGGCTCATGCTTTTAGTCGCCGTGATGGCTTTATGGACAATCATCATGGGGAGGAAATGAAGAGAGCACTATCTGTGCTGCTTTTAACATAAAGAGAGCATGGGGGCGCAGAAGCAGGCAAGTGGGCACAGCTGCCATCTGGTTGTCGCGGTGATGGGCGGCGTCAGGGCCTCCTCTCATTATGTGGTGGCAACATCTCCGGTGAAGACAAGGGAGGGAAAAAGGAAGGATAGTGAATGTGAACCAACAGAAGAGGCCACAGGGTTCAGTCCCAGAGGTTTGCTGGCCAGAGTCCAGCAGGTAGACCTGTTGATCCTGAGTAGGCGGTCTATCATCCTCTCATGGGAGTGAGTGTGTGATAGAACTGTAATTCTTTGTACAGTATTCTTTGCTCAGTGTAAAGGTTGATGCCGCCGATGCACATTTTGAGCGCAACGTTGGGCAGATGGCGGCAGAAATGAGCTCAATAACCTTACTTGTTGACACACTACACGCTGGATACAGGTATATTTGTCCAGTGCCATATGAACTAATCCGACAACAAGCAGGAGGGGCTGTTTAGTGGTTGTTCTGGAGCGTGTTTTTTTCTTTTTTTCTATCATATCACATCCAATTTGAACAAATAGACTCCCATGACAACAGGGTAAAGTTGACCTGCTAATGGATATTTGTTACTGGGCAGCTCCAGTTTGAATCTCACGGTGAAGACACATTCATTTCAAGATGATCTGATTTGACAGGAAATCTTTGAAGCAATAATTTGTGGAAATTATGTAAATTAGACTGCAGTGTATATTACAGTGTTTAGTACTGGTTCTGGGTTTCCTCTCCACATAAAAATGTGTTTTTAGTTTGTTGTTTTGCCTGTGTTTGGTCTTCGTGATCAGAAACGATGTGACCTTATTTGCGTCTGTCAAGCAATACTATCAGACCTGACTGAGGGACAAAAAGCATTTATCCCGTCGGATTGCTGAACGACTGGGTTTCAAGCAGCACATTTCACTTCTGAGAGTCTTCACGGGCGTCATATTACAGCTTGTTTGTAGCCATCGGGCTTTACTAGTGCAATGTTGCTGTTGCCTCTGTTTGTCTTGACATAAAACAAATCACTTCCTTTGTGCGGTACGGTAATCGTCGCGTCCCTTGTTTTAAAATACACACAAACAGCAACACACGGGGAAACTGCTGCAGGAACACTGGATCTAAGAGGCTGCAAAATATACATGTGGTTAATATGACACTAAATGAGGAAGTTGCCTCCGAGCCATTTTACACCTCGGCTAAAACCAGTAAAAACATGTCTCAAAGCTGACGTAAACACTGGAATGGTATGACTCTGTAGCCAGACGTACTGTATGTAATTGCCTCTCTGATTGGACAGACGGGGCTATTTTTACATCATGGCTTTCTTGCCCTGCAGATCATGTAGTCTGTTCTGCTGCATGCTGCCAATGATATGATAAAGTCCTCCCGTCTTTATGACTTCCTTCATAGCTCAGACCACAGGAAGCGCGCTGGATGTAGGACACAGAAATAGTCCGTACTCCCAAAGCACATGTGGGAATGTTAATGTCAGTGCTATTCCATGCTCCCCAATTGCTTCCTTCCCATCATTCCCACTCTTATTGTAGAGTTTAGTTGTGGGTCAGTAAACAATTGCTGCAGATACAGTATGTGTCGGGGAAAGTTATGCACTTTATGTGATTAAAGGTCCAGTGTTGGACATTCATGAGGTTCAGTACTCTCTGTATGACTAACTTAAAGTGACAAATGAGTGCAATTAACAGCAAAACTAGCCGTTTTTTAAGTTTTGAAGTGAGTACTACCCTTTTTGGGGGTATATGAGTTTGCTCCAACCTTGTGAGTCAAAAAAAAGGAGGAGGAAATGGCAGATATAGTGGAAGAGAGGAGATGCGCACAATGAAGGCAGTAGGTGAGGAGAGTAATCCTCCGTTTGTTGCAATCTGCAGCTTCACCATTAGACCCCTGTGTTGACCAAGCGAATAAAACCCTGGATTATAGTCCCTCACTTTGTTCACATGCACAGTTTCATCGAGTTCAGGCCATAGTCTGACTAAGACGGGCAATCGGGCAACTTGCCAAGTCCGAGTATCGATTTATTGGCCGTGTACGTCTGACTCCGCCCCCGTAGATGGCGCCGTATCTCTCTGTAATCTAGTGCTGTTTCCTGTTGACCTTTATGTCACAGAAAAACAAACAGGAGTGATGGATCAGGCTGTGGTTGTGTATGTTTCCCCTACATGTTAATCGTGATACAGATTAGATCGAGGACGGCTCTTGTGGTTGCTGTGTTGTCCGAAGAAAGATGAAGCTGCCGTGCACTTTGATGCCTGCTCAGAACGCCAAGTCCTAATCCAGTCCGATTTTACAAGCAGGAGTAATCGGACTATGCTTTGCATTATCCAGGTATGTTAATCTGACTAAGACTGGCTCATACATGTTAACAAACTGGACCGCAAACTCTTTCTGTTCACCATTGCAACTTTTAATCTTTTCCTTCTCCACAGTTCTCCCATAGAAGGATTTTAGGTTAAAGTTTATCACTGCAGACTCAATAGAGTTAGTTGACGTACACAGCCATGGTCAAACTAAGAGTCCCCGACGGTTGGGTTCATCTGTTGCATGGAATGTGAGGTAATCTGATCCACGAATGCCACAGGCGACGTGACCATTTTCTAATGTATTTCCAGCTCTCTTTTCCTCACCGCCCCCTCTTTCACATAGTGTACTTAGCCAAACAAAAAGCTTTTCTCTGTCTTTCCCTGACTCCCCTTCCCCACCAACGACTAACGCTCTCTCTCTCTCTCTCTCTCTTTACTCTCTCCCTCGCTCTTGCCTCATGAGAGAATGTTTGCCATGATTATGGATTTAGCGTTATTACAGGCTGTGTATGAAATTAGCTCCGTCATTCTGGAGCTGCTGGCTGCACGGTCTGAGAAAGAAGGGGGAAGTTAAAACTGTAAAAAAGTGCCACATGGAGTGAGTGAAGAAAGGAGGGAGGGAAAACGAGAAGGCGAAGGAGGGTGTTTTGGGGGAGTGGCGGTGGTGGGTGACTGTGAGGCCTCTGTGCATTATTTTCCTTGAAAGCTCCCTGAAAACCGCGGACACATGGTCCAGAATTCCCCTCACAGTGGGAAGGGAGGGGAGGGGGAGGCTCTTTGCAAGAGAACACCACACTATCTGTGATCAACGCACACACACACACACACACACACACACAGGAGAACAAGGGGAGTGTGTGATGCAGACACTCAAACACTCAGCTACAAAAAAGGCGGCTCAGAAAGAGGAGAACTTTGAAGGTGTCGGCAAGTCGTTGCCATCATGTGCCAGCACATTAAAAACCTCAAAACATCATATTCACTTTAATATCTTTTAAGTTCTGTGGGAAAGAGGAGGGTGCCGTTTTCCACGGGTATTTGTAGGACGGTGATGATGGGGGTGGTGGGGGGCATTAACACAATGCCTTTAACTTTGACTGACAGATCCCTTTACCCTCTCCTTACTTTGGGGCCCCGTTTTAGCTGCAGATTGAGTGTGGAGCTGGTATTTAGGTGGAGTTAGCTGACTGGGAGAAGGTGAAGGGTCAGATGGTGTGAATGAACCTGTGGCGTGGAGCTGTGTGGAGCTGTGATCTAGGCTTAGCGTGGACCCGGTGCTCCCCGAGACCGAATGTGTGGTTGGCCGATCGGTGAAGATGAGAACATTATAACGCCACTTTTATAATTGCAGGCCGTTTCTTTTCTTAATCTTTTGAAAAACATTGAATCCATAACAGTAATTTAGTGAATTATTTCGTCATCTGTAACTTGTTTTGTAAATACTGCTCAGCTTTAAAATTACAGTTGCCCAGCAGCAGCAGCAGCAGCACGTGGGGACTGCAGCACCCCTCTACTTCAGGTCAGAACTTGGAATATACTGTATACATTAGGAGAGTACTGCCCTCTAGTGGAGCATGGAACCTGGTTTTGCTTTATGTGCACAATCAGGTCACCATACTGTGGGTGCGTGCTAATTCTCAGTGTTCAGTCAGTGTTTATGACTGAATCATTATGTTTTCTTCAGTGACCGCGTGTATAATATGTATCAACGGTATGGCAGAGAAAGAAAAACAGACCCTCTCACAAAGGGGAAGATCAAGTTTTTCCATCTCACAGCATGTTTAATGAGTTATTGAGACCAGCATGCTGAAACCCTCCTCCTCAGCCGAGATGGAAAATCTGTGTCAGCATAGTGAAATCGCCGCTGCCTGCATGGGAATGAGGACACAAGGAATGGGAATACGATCAATTTATAAAAAGCATCGAGTATGACCTTCCTTTACTTTCCCTCTCCGTACTTGAGGAAGGGAAGTGTGTGGAAATGAGCAAATTGGATCAGAAGCTCACATTTTATATTGTCAAATAATTGTGATCTATTTTTCTTACTTCACTGAATCATTTATTCTCAAAAAGGGACCCTGGTATCAGATCTCACTGTTGGACTATGGAGGGGTTGATCAGTCTGTTATCAGTAATTGTGGTATTATTATGTTTGCCAATTGACATTTGTTGACTTTTTTCTTAGAGTTTAAAGCTCCAGTGTGTAACTTCTGTCATCAAAACACAGGAAGTGTCGCTACCACCCCGGGAAGCCCGCAGAGTTTCTGAAAGAACAACCCTAGGTCCAAAATATTGATTAAACACCATCTTACTTGTATAAAACTTGTGATAAATAGCAATGGTTAATGACCAGTTGCTAGTCAGCTAACAGACTGCAGAAGGTTATTTGTCCCCAAAATGTCAGAACTATTCAAGTTATTATTAATTGTCCAATTTGAATAACTATCAACATTTTCCTGTGTATAAAATATCCCAAATATAAACTTTTTTTTGCCAAGGAACAAAATCACATATACTTTTACCATGTTTTATTTTATTTTCCCCTGTTCCACATCACAGTTCAACAAGTATCTGTCATTTCTCGGCATTGGACTCAGACAGTTTCATTGACTTGAAAGAGATGTTCCCCGTTGATATCCGTAGGTAATCTAGCTCCAACAAATCTTCACTAAGTCTCGGACTCTTTGTGCTGTCAGCTGAA
Organism: Solea senegalensis; assembly: GCF_019176455.1. Taxonomy (NCBI): domain Eukaryota; kingdom Metazoa; phylum Chordata; class Actinopteri; order Pleuronectiformes; family Soleidae; genus Solea; species Solea senegalensis. The sequence continues at coordinate 12,439,844 of NC_058023.1, read as the reverse complement.
ACAACATCAGGCAGATTAAAGGCCCCACTTCCACTTCCTTCATTATCTGAGGGAGCATCAAATGTTTTCATTCCCCTGCCAAGCTCCAAATCCATCTCCTTTTCCTCAACACGACTGAAATCTCCCGCCTCATCTTCAGATTTTGCTTCTGCGGCTCTGCTCGTGTTTTTTACAGGTGTCCAGGAACGTGCCCCTTCTTTCTGCCCGGTCACAGCCGTAGTACTTGGAAAAGAATCCTTATCAGGTGGCGTGATCGGCGTCTGGGTTGTTGCTCTGACACCGGCGAATGAAGCACTTCCAAGAATATCAGCATACGTGACAACATTCGCCCTGTGAGGGTGCTTTGGCAGCCTGACAATGGCTGCATCTACACTTTTACTGGTCTGAATGGTCGATTCATTGAGTTTGTTGCTCATGTTCTGTTTTACTCTCACACGTTTGCCTCTCACTGTGCTGCTGGAGGCTCTGTTGAACAGAGTCGACCTCCCTGGAACGGGTTTGGTTTTGTTGAGCCCCCCGGCAGATCTGAGATAAGACGCAGAGACTCGTAGAGTTGCTACAGTTGGGTGCTGCTCGTTGTATTTCCGGTCCGTCTTCTTATATGCACTTTTAATCCTAGTTTGGGCAGGATTAAATCCCCGAAATGTGTAGATATTGTGGTTCTTTTGGAATTTGTTGGGTGTAAAGGTGCTTTGCTTGGCTGATTCAGTGCCTCCTGCAGAATATGGGATAAAGCCTTTGGTGCTCAGTTCATTCTGTGTCTGTGTTGATATATTGCTGTTTTCTGGCTCCATTTCACCTGTTTTAATGTACTTTCTGTAAATCTGGCTGCTTCTGGGTTGCCATGTCTGTGAGCTCCGAAGTTCAGGACCTCGCTGGGGTGTGACAGACTTGTCTGATTCTCTAAGTGAAGTTCTGGCTCCCTCAAGTGGCCGAGTGCCAAATCCTTTGAGACCATATAATCTGCTGATCCTGGATTGTCTGTGGTCCGGGCCGCTGTTCATAGCGGCATCACTTTCAGGCAGCAGAGGCTGGACGTTCTTAAGACGTGATTTGAAGAGCCTCGCAGTAGAAACAGTTTGTGAATTCTCTGTGGGCGTCCTCTCAAGCTTTGCAGGTGTCACAGTCGGAGTCCACGCTCGTTTCTGGCCAAAGCTATACTTTGGTGACAAAGATGGATATTTATGTGCAAATTTAAACATATTGTCCTTTTCTTTGTCAAAGCTGTATGGCCTAGAGTTGGTCCTTTCCCTGATGGAGGGATTAGCCAGCTGTGGTGGATTTGTAAATGTTCTGATGCTATAGATGTTTTTTGTGGATATTGTACTAGTATTAACTGGACTTCCTGCAGCATATTTCTCTCTTATTGAAGCAGACTTTTTCTGGGAAGTCGCTAAAGGGACAAAGTTTTCTTTAGTCGTCCTGCCTTGAGAGAGTTGAGCAGGAGGATACGTGCTGAAGCCTGTCTGACCACCATACCAGGCCGAATTGGTGTTAAAATGCAGGACTTTGGCATCTTCTCCCTTTATTGGATCTTTTTTGTGTGACTGCTTCCATTTTGACTCAAGTGTTCTGTGGCCTTGAGCGTCAGACGCTCTTGGCTTCTGTGGCATCGGCGTGTAACTGCTTGAAGAGTCCTTGAAGAGATACGACTTGCCCTCTTTGGGTCTTAAACTATCACTTCTGGCGACCGAGTTCAGGCCCTGGGAGAAACTTGTGATGGATGATGTTGCTCTTTCTGAGCCGGGGTTGTTGCCATTTCTCACTGATGGGGAAAATTTACTTGAGTGAAACCCATTTTGCGGCCTGGCTGCAGAGAGCTCATTTGTCTCTTTATAGCCACCGTGATGCCCTCGAGAAGTTGACAGTGAAGTTCTCACATGTCCACCAGGCTGTGACGCCCAAGCTGTTCTGTCATTTTTATGGACATGGTAGGACGTCTGAGGATTACTGGGGCCCCAGCCTTCATTTTGAGATGACTTTCCAATAATCAGTGGGTATGAGTTATAAGAATATCCAGTCTGGGCTACTTTTTCAGAGGGAGGGTGATAATTTAACCTGGATTGTGGCGTCTCAAAGCTTTGTTCACTGTTCTGAGAGTGACTGGTGTAAATCCTGCTCACTGGCCGTACTCCATCTACGCTCTGACCTCTGTACACTCTAATAATTCCTCCATTATCCAGCCTGTTTTGATTGTAACTAGAGGAACCTTCAGTAATCCATAGGGGGTTTGACCGATGCTCAGTGATTGACAGTGCTTCTATTGAACTCCTGCTAATCTCTCTTCCACCGTTAGTTCCAGTTTGGAGTCCAGTTTCAGTTGGCAGCAGGCCAGTGGAGAGAGGCTGACGTTGGCTGTATGGTGTAAACAGTGAACTCAGGGGACCGTGCTTCATTCCACTGTTTGCGTGGGATAATACGAGACTGGCTAAAGGTGAGAAAGAATAAGAAAATAATGTAAACAATAGACCACCAGAGACAAAACCACTTTAAGAAATGCATGCATCATTTTTTCGACGTCTGCAGATTTATTTTACAACTTTTATGCTGTTAAATTGAAAGAAGCATAACAGTCTCCATTGAACCCAGTCAGCCAACAAATGAAAGCAATTAAATTGAGCGGCGGCCCACTGAAACTGCAGACTCTGCAGGTTTTAGAAACCGACTTGTTTACACTCACCGCTTGCAGCATCAGAACACATGACAAACAACATCACAGTTACACAGACAGGCAGGACAGCGAACAGTTCTAGTCTAGAGAAGAAAAAAGAAAGAAAGCACAGAGGGAGTGTTGTTGTATCGCGTGAAAATCCTAATGTTGTCAAATCAAATCAATTTTGTAATGAGCTTATATGCAAAATGTGATATTTACCTTGAGTAAACGGCAGTGCTCCCTGACATGGTGGACAGCTTCTTCCCAAGGTTTGTATAATTGTCAACACAAGAAGTTACAGTCTAATACATTAGTGTTGTTAATCCACATATATTACTTGTCAAACAAATGAGGCATTGAGGACCTTTGCTGCTCTGTTGCAGGGTGGGTCTGATTGGAGCCAATGCTGGTCACCTGCTTTCAGGTAACTTCCACTTCCTGTACCTGCCTGTGAAGATTTTTTCTTGTGTTAGCTGCATTCATGTAGACTGCTTCGTAGTTTCTTGACTTTGTTCATATTTTTTCCCCAGTTTATGTGTTTTCCCCCCTTAATTTTCCTTGAATATGTGGATGAAATCAGTTAGATCCGTGTTAATAATGTCGCTGCACATTTTTAATTCTAAAAAATCTTCTGCGGTCCACCGAAAACCCTAAAGTATACAGGACTCGTTTCATAAACGGTCAGAAGTTTAAAACATTTGAATATGGGCAAGATCTGCACTGTAAAATGTGATAATTAAATAAATCTAGAAAGCTTCCTTGAAAAAGCTATGTAAATGTAACTATTTGTCTTAAGCTTTATTTACTTTCTACACGCTTGTTGTTTACTCAAGATGTAGTTGAATTTAATCCATTTTGTGCAGGTGTGCACAACTCACAAGTAAAGATTAAATCATGTTTTTTTCTCAGTTCAAATCTGCCCTGTTAATGTAACAATATGCAAAATGTATATTTTATGATGACTGAGCTTATTGACAAAACTCAAATTTAAAATCTATTTGCTATGTTTTTATTTTTTCTTTATCTCTTGTGGCTAACCTGCAGTACCTTCATCAGCCCACCAGGGAGTTGCAATGTGTTCTTTACATTGTGCATTTGGACAGACCAGTCCAAGATAAATTTCATTATAATAATAAATGCTGTTTCACCCTAAAGCTTGCAACAGAGAACAGAAAACATCAAATAGAATTCAAATAAAACTTGTTTATTTTTTGCCATAAATATGTAACAATTATTAGAAAAATACATGAATAAAAACAATAAATAGTACAAATATAATATCATATCAAGTATATCAACTACATTTGTGCATTAGTGTAGGCCTGATATAGGAACAAGTTTCTTTCCTTTCTTTCAACAGCTACATACAGTCTGTTCATCAGTCCATGTGGAACCAGCGAAAAATAAATACAGTAGGTTTTCACATTGTCCGAGGTGTGTGAGGCTGTCGTCACATCAGAACATGTAGCAGGACATCATGGCCAGGTTCCGCATGTCATCATTGGTCATACAGTCACCTGAAGGATAAGAGCAGACATAAGACTGATTAGTTACTTGCCATATCTATCATATATCAAGTATTAAAAGCTTGTTGTAGTGCAGGACTGGGGACATGGCTACAGGTAAGGGAAAGCACCCCCAAAGAATGACTGAGCACCTTATACTTAGTTCACTGAGGTAAAAAAGTCAGAATCAGCACAAAGGGATAAGAGGTTGCATCTTGATGACATCCACCTCTAACAGAAATGGCAGTAAAATAGTCACATACATTATACTGTGCCTAAACCCAGTCACTGGGGGGGCCACATCCAGTGTACTCGGGCCTCTACGGGTCTCTTGGTCAAAATAATAACACAAAACACACAGTGTTGACAAGCAGTGTGGGATCATGGGAATCGTTGTCTTATTTCCTAGAAAGTTACTGCAGAGACCGGTAAAGTGGATGATATTATTAAAAGCCGACCAAAATAATATGCTCCATTACTTTTGACAGAAATATGGATTTCTGTTGATTTAAAGACTTATGGAAACGTTTAGGCTAATGTAAGTACATGAGGCAACAAAATATGTAACTTTTTGTTGTTGAATGATTATTTATGAGGGGGGTCTCCTTGTTTCCCTGAAATCACTGTGCTCGCCACTGCTAGTAGCAATTTCCAGAGGTCTCTAGAAGTTTTTTTATAGCTCTCGTTCAGACCACACCATAATAGCTTGTAAAAGTATATTGTATAACATTCGTCATGATTAATGAACCACAACCCGGTGTGTACTTACCGTGTGCGACGTTCTGTTGGAAGCTCCTCCCGCTAATCGCCGACCAAACTTTCCTCCAGTTTCGCCGGAGCCTGCCGCCTCTGGAGCCCGCGAAGGAGTCACTCTGCTCGGCTGGAGTCTCAGGAAGAGTCGTTCCCTCCTCCGTCCCCTCCTCCTGAACTTGGTCCTCCTCCTCGTCGTCCCGGTTGAGGAAACCCTCCTCTAGGAGCAGATCCAGGACGTGTTCATCTACTCGGAGTTCAGCTCTTATGTTCGGAGTGGAGATGGACGTGTTTTGTCGACACAGCGGGCAGAGGATAGACTTGTCCTCGGCTCCCAGGTGTTGGGGCAGGACCAGAGACAGAAGGCAGCTCTGGCAGAAGGTGTGTCTGCAGCGGAGCTCCCGGGGACACCGGCGACCCGCGTTGTAGGTCCGGTAACATATCCCGCACTCTAGCTCTGAATACATGCTGTTTTTCTGCTGTGTTGTGGATTAAGTCATGAGTCAGGGAGCTGCCTACTGTACTTTATACAGAGGAACAGAGGAAGTGCGTAGGAGTTAAGTTTGGAGGCAAATATGAGTCACATGATGACGCAATGAAACCAAAAGGAGCGTGACTACACACACACACACACAACAGCAACAACATTTATGAGGGTGATACCAATAACTATCCCCTTGTCGAATGTATGAATACAATTAATTTAAATGACATCAGAATCCTATTAGTTGAGGTCATTAGAAAGTGTTGTTTACATATGTGGTAGTGACTTTTTCAGACTTTTGTCTAAATCCGATTAAAGTCTGAACATGGCCATGTCTTTAAAACAATCCCAGTGAATCTAAAGTTAAAACCTTAAAGCTACCGTGTGTCATTTTTTGTGATTTTATTTGGTTGTTGTTGTTGATGTTATCATTATGCCTGTTTGGTTTTTGTGATACAACAGAACATTATTTGTGTATGCTGCGTCCTTCAGCTGACCAAGGTTACTATAGTTAACGAAAACGAATGAAATAACGAAAACTAGAATTGAAAAAACCTTTTTCGTTAACTGCAATAAAAATAAAAACTAGAGTTAAAAAAAAAACCTTGATAACTAACTGAAACTGAATTGTGTGTTTACAAAACAAACTAAAATTGTACATAAGCCTTTTTGAATCTTGCAGCTGGCCAATACTCCATATTACAAAAAACTTAAAGTGGACATATTATACCCTATTTCCCCCATTAAAATAGTTCCCTGGTGTCCTATGCTTTGGTTCCCTGGTGTACATGCTTTGGTCAAAATACCATAAGGATGAAGAATCATAGTAGTTCAATAACCCTGCTAAACCCGCCCCTTTCAGAACGCTCGGTTTTCGTGCATGGTCCCTTTATATGCAAATGAGACACAGGCAAACACACACCCACTTCTTCCAGGGGGTTTCTGATTTGTCCTCTTTACAGCGCTTTACAGCTCTATTCGTCTCCCCCTCCCTCCACTAGCTCTCTGACAATATCAACATGTCAGCGAGAGTGCCGTCACAGGAAGAGACGTCCTACATAAGGATCGAGCCGAACACTGTCCAACTGTAAATCAGTTAAAAACACTTAGGAACAGAAGATCAGCGGTGACACAGAGAGTGCAGCACCGCTGATCGCCAGCGCTAATCGCCAGCGGCGCGCTGAATAAACTGTATGTTGCTGTATCAGACCGGAGACTGTGCTCCGGAGACCTCACCACCGCTGACCAGCTCCGGTGCTCCGGCGAGCTGGCGATCAGCGGTGGCGATCACCGTGTAAGCGGAATAAACTGTATGTTGCTGTATCAGATCGTGTGTTCGTGTGTTCGCACCACTTCACATCAGACTGCGACCAGCGGTCGCCGTATTTAGTCAGGGGACGTATTTCACCGACGTACAAACACACAAATTGTTAAGAAAAGATCACATAGAGCTCATAATTGACCATTCTGACACGTCCGCAAATAAAAACTAGAATAAAACTAAGCATTTACAAAAAACAAAAAATAATAAAAACTAGCAAATCCTCTCTGAAAACTAACTAAAACGTCAAAATGAAATAAAACTATTATAACCTTGCATCTGACAAACGGAGTGCTATCAGACCTGGCTGAGGGAGCATTTGTGTGTATACAGCAGCAGTGCAGGGGTAGGCGGGGACAGGAAGTGTAAAAGTTACTCATGACAGCATTAATTGTCAAACAGCCCTTTGAAAAATGAGGTCAGTCCAGCACATATTCACCTACACATATGTATACACAGTCAAACATTACACATAGTTAATTATTCATTCATTCATTCATTCATTCATTCATTCACACACACACACACACACACACACACAAATCCACTGTCAGTGACCCTGACAATCCGCAGCACCACAAGCTGATACAGCTTTACTAACATGCTAAAGGTTTAAGATTAGGAAACATTAAAATAAGTCTTTGAGATTTAATCCACCACCACTAATCACACAATGAAATCTGGCTGTGTTTTGACTCGGAGCTCTCGCGCTCACTTACACATGACGGTGTGTCAGGTACAGTATGACGTGCTCTTCCCCCGCCTTAATAATCCACAAACAACCCTCTTCCTGTCTGTTGTTCCAGCCTTTCATGGTGATATCCGCTGAAATCTTTTTCCTCTCTCTCTCTCCCACTGTTTTCTTTCTTTCTCGCTGTTTTTTGTTTTTGTTCCTGTTTTTAGTCCTTCCCGGCATTTGCTTCATTCTCCTCTTTACTGTAAATGTGTTTGGTTATGCATGTCAGGACGCTTCAGTTTTGCAGAAGATTAGGAGAATATTACCAGAAAATAAATGTTCACAGTTCCTGGAAAATTGGCTTTATCAGGGTCAGGATTTAAAAAAAGGAAAAGAAAAGAAAGAGTCATTATAATAATTTATTTCAGTTACTGGCTCAAAGAGACAGTAAACTCCTGGGAGCTCAGTGGGAGAGTGAGTTGTCTTTCATGTGGAAGGTTGTGGGTTAGATTCCCGGCTCCGCTAGTCTACATGTCGATGTTTCCTTGGGCGAGATGCAGCGTGTGAATGGTTATGAAAGATGCATGATAGAAATGTAGACTAGAAAGACTGTATGTGCTATAAAAATAGACTACCCTTTATTTAAATAGAGCTGATTTAATGTAAAATCATCATTTTTCTAAGTCCAAATGTGTGTCCAAACTGACAGTTCAACCTGCAAGATATAGTTGATAATTTATGGTCCCCAGAGGTTGAATCCAGGTGTGTGAGAAATAATTACACTGAAAATAGCAGAGCACGTGTCTGTCAAGTCTGCACAGGCTACGTGAACATAACATTCAATCAAAGTGCAACGGACACTTAGTGTCTTTGGCTCATGTGGCTTTATTTATCTGTCAATAATTGACCTTTTTTTTACGCTGGAGAGGAACATTTACTCTGCCGCCAGCACAAACATGAACTTTTTGTTCTGCTCCTATGACTTATTTACTTTTACTGTCTGCTGTGGCGACCCCTAGAAAAAGAGAAGCCGGAAAAACCTCACTTAGAAAGGGGGCTTTATATAAGAAATTCGGCTTCACTGATAACAATGGACATTTCATTTCTGTGCTTTATCTATGTTTCTAGCAACTTGTACTTTTTCTCCACTACATTTCCTCTGACTGTTACTTGTTACTACCAAATAAAATCAGAAGAAGAAGAGTTGGTAACAGTCTGTATTGATATAGTGATTTTCTAGTCTTTCATACCCATTCACACGGGGTTAAATGTCTTGCTCAAGGATACATATAGACTAGCATAGCCAGGAATTGGACCGTCAACCTTCCCGTTGAAAGACAACTCGCCCTACCACTGAGCTACCATGGTTAAACCCTAATGTTTTATATCAGAAAATTACGTTTGATACTTAAGTACAGTAAATGCCATATACTTTAAGACTTTTCCTTAATTAATAGTAACAATGAGCTGCAGCTATGAGTCAGAAATGTTACCAGACCTAAAAAGTCTCACTACCTAGAAAAACCAGGATTTTCAGTGGCGTTGCGTTAAAATATAGATGACGTAAACCAGAGAGGAAGTTGAAGACAGGCCAGGTCATATGATGTTGGATATTTGACTCATATGTTTTTATAGCCTGTTTGCACTGTTGACCGATGTTCACGTTCAATCTCTGCCTGTTGCTGACACACACAAAAAGTTAGTTTCAGTGTACAGTCAATAAAGCAGACTGAGGGACAGTTATGTATGTGTTGCCAGTAACTGTTTTAAATGCTAAAAGTCACTGTACAATATTATATTACTCTATACTTACTCTATATTACGCTATTTTAAACATGCTGACTGTAAGGAAGCATGATACGAGCAGACCAAGGTTTGAAAGACTGCAGTCTGTCATCTTCTGTCTCATGTGTCCAGGTTACACTCAGATCACCAAGGGTTTAATTACTGCTCAGCGAACCTCGTGGGAGACATTGACGGAGAGACGGGGACGAGAAAAATCAGGTGAGACGCAGCAGAAAACAGGAGTTAACCACCAGTGAGCCAAGCGCAGACACTTACTGCAAATCTACCGCCATTTAAGATCGAAATCGGAGTAGTTTATGTGCACATAGAAAGGAGAGGAAGACTCCTCTGTCTGCCGGGATGAGATCTGCACCAGCATGTGAGGAGCATGAGTTGTGAGAGAGGAAACAGTGAGGTCGAGGGTGGGCATCAAAGTGTGCTCTGATCACAGGGGTTTATATGGTGGGTAAGTGGCACTCTTATCTGTTTCTAAGTGTTTATTAATGGAGCACTGTCATATTTCTCTCTGAAGGCTCTCACTGCAACTGGTGGCTGGTGCACACAGAGGCACCATTTATTAACACAGAGCAGCCATTCAGTGTTTCTCTTTCGGTGCTTGTTTGTCATTAGATATATGATTTTTTTCCCCCTAAAAACACAAAATGCTTTTTGTTGCTGTATTTATATTCTCCAAACTAACTCTGCTAACATGAACGTGTAGTTAACCAGTGAACGAAATAGGGTTTCAGCCAATGTGTTTCCATGGGAGCAGTCAAAGGAGATCCCATCCTGCTAAGCAACGATCCCTCGTGAAGTAGCATGGGTTGTTTTGTTCTTGTCCCATGTGAGCTATCAACGGGGAAAGAAGATGATCATGTATTGCGGTTCTCATGCACAGATAAGACCAGGTACCTGCCCTTTTGCCCTTTGGCCCTTTTGAAAGACATCTTTTTACCATGTAGAACCAAATCTACCTTTGGGTATACATAAAGTTACCTTAACGTTGACCTTATACATTTCTAATTCTATATTTCATTGTTTATGTTGCCAATAGCATAAATCCTCAATTTAAAGGTATCAATTTTTATTTAAGTTGTTATTTCTGCCAATAATTGTGTAGAAACTTTGGCCTTTAAAACACTCAATATGTAATGTCTGCCACCAGGGGTCTCTCAACCAAAACGACAACAAAATACTTAGTTTGATGACGTTGAAAAGCAGCATAGGAATTGTTCTGTGTCTTGTTTCGTTCCCCTGTCATTTGTGTGTGCAAATGGCCCTGAGTAGTTGCACATAAGGAAAAGAAAAACTAAAGACAACACACTGGCTAAATATTAGTACTGAATATTTAGTACTTCCTCACTCTGGTGTGTCATGGTGGTTTGCCCCAGATGTTACCATTAAAAGGGCAACCAAAATAAAAAAAAAAATAAATAGTCTTGTTGTTTTTAGGTATTTTAATGCAGAAATGTCACCTATTTTATCCCCAAATAGCTGCCGGAGAAGTTAGGAGTTTAGTTTAAGTACAAGATTTGCCACTGTAACATTACATTTTATTTAAAGTAGAATATTATGAGGTGGTGCCCTTTTCTTTCACCTGAGTCCCTGGCCCTGAAATGTCTTTGCACACCACTGGCAGTTTTTACAGAGCAAAACATTAAACTCCGGCTCAGTGGGAAAACAGACAAACAAAGTCTGACTCAAGAGGCTACATTCTTTCCCGTCTATGGCCTTTTAGTCATGCGTCATCAGACTCATCACTGACGTAAAACTAATCTAAAAGGTGAGAACCCTGTAAGCATATGGGTAGTGTTTGATTGGCGTGACTTACTACTTTCCCTCAAGGCTCCTCTGCTGCTTTCATTGTTTTTATGTCTCAACTTCCTGGACATGCTCTGACTGTGTAGTGCGGGTCAACGGGGAGAGGGGGAGAGGGGGAGGGGTGGCGGGGGGAGGGGGTGTAAAATGGTGGATGTCTGAGCACGTAGCTGGATGAATGTTATGACTCACAGGCTGTGGAATCTGATCATAAAACTAAATGCTACATCATCAGCCTCACATCAGGAAACCTCTTGGACATAAACTCAAAGCTGATGTTGCATTTTTTTTCTCTGTGCAGATTCTGTCAGTTAAAGATTAGCTTTCATCACCAAGGCAACCCCACTCCCTCCCACCATGATGGGCGAGGTTGTCCCAGCCCACCAGCAGGGGGACCCAGCTGTTGCAGCATCTATCCCAGGAGATCCCATGGATGTGGAGTGTCCCATCTGCTACCAGGAGTACAACCAGTACAACAAATGCCCCAGGATGCTGGAGTGTCTCCATGTTTTTTGCACCGAGTGCCTCCAAAGGATCCAGCTCTGCCGCTTTGAGCCCCCTGACCCTCACAGCCCACCAGCCATCCCCTGTCCCTTGTGTCGCCACCTAACCCCCCTCGAATCTGGCGATGCCCTTACCTTACCCTGCAACTCCCGCATCCTGGCCAGGCTGCCCCCGTTGGCCTTACACCTGCCTGCCTCCATGGCTGCCTGCCTGTCGTCAGTCACCCAGAGGGTGGTGCTCTCCCTGGAGGGCGACAACAGGGACACCCGCTTCATCATCCTGCCCACCGTCAGCCTGCGGGTGCAGCAGATGCACCCGGACACAACGTACGGCACAGCGCCGGGCCTGATAGGCGAAGGGGAAGTCATAGAGCAGAGCAAGAATACGCTGTTCTGTGTGCAGTTGCTGGCTGTCGTCTTCTGGGTGCTGTTCGTCATCACCTGCGTGGTTGGGGTGGTGTTTGGGCCCCACATTCTGAACAAGAAGTTATAGTAGGAAAAAGGAGTTCTCTCCATTTTGTTGCAGATATACTGTCGTTGTTGATATGAAGACAGATACTGCGACAGGTTTTTTTTTATTTGCAATAATTTTTTAAAGGTATAGTGTGTAAGATTTAGACCTTAACGACACACAGCAAATCTTTTTTGTTCTTCCTAGTTGTCCGTGAACACTGCATGATTTCAAGACATTTCTTTATACACACAAAACTACCCAAAATTCATGAAGCAAAGGTGCGGTTTTGAGATTTTTTGACTAATGCCATTGCAAAATGCCATTTGCGTGTGGTTAAAAAGCCAATATACAAAACTTTTGTGTATTCCCCGAAACTTGCTGGTGTTTAGATTAACACTAACAAACACAGGACTCCTCCCCTCACCCCTCCCTTTCCCAAGCTCATCAGGAGACTACAGTGGCCTTGAATACCAGAAAGACCTTTTTCTTTGTTTACGTAATAACCCTCTTCTTCAAAAAGTGAAACTCTGCTCTGGCTGGTTTAAACACTCAGGCTGCTGTAGAAACATGGTGGTGCTAGATGGCAGCCTCTGTAAAGTTACTTAAACCAGAAATAAGAAGCTTATTCTAGGGCCAAGAAAACAAAATTATTTTACCTTAAAGCAGTTACTTACTTAAACAAACATACTTATGGATAGTAACCAATGGACAATAATATTCCACACTGGACCTTTAAGGTCAATTTATAGTTCACTATTCACTTTGTAATAGATAAACGAAAGTCCACTGATATTAAAATTAACATGTTAAATGAGCACAACAACACACAACTTCTAAACTATAACTTAGTTTAAATTAAATTAAATTGTCTCATCAATTTAAGTAACAGTGTAGAAAAGTGCTAAACAAAGTTCATCTCCATAAAGTTTATATCAGTTATGTTAAATTGCAGTCTTCATGATTTACCAATTGTATTGTTTTCAGATTGTGAATGTTGTTGCTCATCATTTTCACTTATTCTCAGTTCTGCATGGTTGTAGTGCTTTGATGAATGATAGACTGATGAAGGGTTCCCTCTAGTGGTTTATTTGAAAATGTACCAACAAAGGTCAAGCCCTACAAAGCTGTATTTATTAAATTTATTATGTTGTCATCTTTTCTCAGATGTGGTCTTATTTGTCATTAATTTTTAATGTTGTTTGCACCCGTTTGTTGTTATTGTTATAGACTACAGCTGATGATCGTGAGGATTGTACAAATAAAGATGAGGAGATTGAAACTGTATTTTTTGGTCCTGAGCATGGGTAGTCCCTCTACTAATGTTTTTGCTGCGTGACATTATAGAATTTTATTGATTGATGGTCCTTGTACTACAGTGCATTTGAATTTTGATGTAGTATATCCCCAAATAAATTTGCATTTGACACCTCTATAGGTAAGTTCAGTAATTAGGTAGAATTAAAAGTTGTATTACTGTCTTTTCTATTATCAAAAAAGTGTTTAAAGTTCATTATAAGGTGTGAAGCAAGAGTTCACCGACAGTGACAGACAAGTTGGATCACAATTAAAAACAACTAATAACATGCCTCAGTTTGAAGTAACTGAATTTTATATTAGATCAAATATTAAAAATAATGAAGGCAGTGAGTTTCTTGCTGAAATAGCATTATGCACGTCACAAACAGTACACAATATAAGAGATGAAAAACAAAACATACAAATAAAATACATATTTTAAATCCATATTTGTGCATACATTGTTTTGCATTGATTTTATCATTATTCTTTTATTCACTCTCACTTGCTTTTGAGTAATGCCTTCTTGTTTTATAAATTATGTGTATATATCAGAAATAGAAATATAGAATACTATCGAAAATTGTTACAAAATGCAAATATTTCTTGTTATACAACCTTTACTTTTACTCCACTACATTTCCACTAATAATAACTTTGTTATTTGTCACTACCAAATAAAATCAGAAGAAGTAGAGTTATTAATGTCTGTGTTTTTCTAGTCTTGACGAGCTGCTTTACACTACAGTTTTTCCCCATTCACACGCTACAGTTTTCACCCATTCACACCCTACAGTTTTCACCCATTCACACATCTTTCATACCCATTCACACGCTGCAAATATGGGGTTAAGTGTCTCGCTCAAGGACACATATAGACTTTAATACTTCTTAAACGTACATTTGTTTTCACCTGAATAGAATAAATAAAACATATTAGTGTTTTTATTGTTATCATTATCTTTATTACAGTATTTTCCTATAATAATATAAGTGTGTGTGTGTGTGTGCATGGTCGGCATGGTACGTAAGGGCAGTGAAGGGGGGTGGGGGTTACGTGGTGACGTCACACGCCTCGCTGGCTCGCATTAAGCCAGTGGAGAAAAGTTTTTAGACCCCCTCCCTGTATGTTTTTGTTGGGGGAAAAGTTGTTGCTAGTTAGGTGTTGTGTGTGAATGTAGCGTGTGCGTCGTTTTTTTGTGACTTCTCCACCAGTGAACGGGAGGGAATGCGAGTTTTTGAGTGCGAGTGCGAGCTTTTGAGCGTGGTTTTCAGCGCTTTAACTGCGCGTCCTCCTCTGGCTCGGACTGAAAAATCTCAGTGGCCATCATCGTTTCACCTCTGCCGTCTCATTAGCCACACAGCTAGCTCCGCCGCTAGCTAACCTCCTAACAAAGTTAACGCTACCTCGCCTCTTCGGTGTGTGTTTCTTGTGGTGACTTTCCCGTTTGGAGGGGCGGAAAAAAGCCACCGCAGAGATGGCGGAAACCAAAATAATTTATCACATCGACGAAGAGGAGACGCCGTATTTGGTGAAGATACCCATTGCTGCCGAAAATATCACTTTGCTGGATTTTAAACAGGTCCTGAACAAGCCAAACTACAAATTCTTCTTCAAGTCTATGGACCAGGACTTCGGGTGAGCAGCAGCGACTTTTTTCTCCTGTAGCAGCAAAGAAGAGTAGTGTGGTTGGTTTAAATGTTGAAAGACACGGGTTTAAAATAAACCGATAGACGGCCAGCAAACCATGTTTAGTAAAAGGGACTGACAAAAGTTGGAAAATAATTTCCAAATGTGCCATTACCTTATGAAAGGAAGACCTTTAACTTAGCCTAAGTAAACCCTTGCATCATTAACTCACTGCCTGAGAATGTTATCATCACTATCATATATGCTTTGGTCGCTTATTCACATTTTTGTGTTTTTGGTGTGTCTTTCATGCCTTTTTTTTAAATCAAAAAGCTGCTTAATCCCGTTTATTTTATTGATTACAATTACGAGTAGACTCATTCTCATAATACAAGACTGTAGTTGTAGACCAAAATAGGTTCAGTACAAACGGACACACCTAATGGCCACAAATCTGTTACAAACACATACATATGTGGCAACAATAGTAATATAGTTTATTAAGTTCTTTAAGTCACTGTTCGATACAATAATCTGTTAGTAACAAGTTCCTGTACAGAGATTGGTAATCTATTTTGTATGTATGTTTATCACAGTTATTATGCAGCATAACGCCAAACCAAATTCCTTGCATGTTAAAATCTACTTGGCAAAAAATAAAAAATAGAGTCCAAGTAAGAAGTATTAGGCTCTGCAATAATCTGCCTCTTGTTCTTTTGTGTTTTACAGCAGTTGGAATCCATATTATTGCAGTATAACTTTCTTCTTATTCCATATTCTTTATTCCTACCATTAATCTACCTCATAGTTTCTGTTTTTGCTGGGAATACCTATTGCTTGATAGCATTGCAGTTCTACAGTGGTATTGAAATGCATTTGTTCTTGCGGCGTCATGACATTGACAATGCTGATGCATCACTATCGTTCAACTAACACATCTCTTATCAGAAAAGTTATAATGCCTGCTGATGAATGTCCCAGTGCTTCTATAAATACTGAGGGTATGTAGGCCAAGGCATTTCTCAGAAAACATCATCATTACAATGGGAGGCATTCCTTGTCCCTGCTGCTTTTCTTTACCCTAATCCTTATTCTTCACTCCCTCCTTCAGTCCATCATCTTGTGAAATCCTCGTCCTTCCCTTCTTTCAGGACTGAAGCCAGGGTTTTGTCTCTCCCGTCTTTAACACTTTGGCCTGCTGGCCGTCCTTTGATTCCCGGGCTTCCTCCCATCCTCTCCCCTTTCTCCCAACACCACTCCTCCAGAAAGAGCTGCCTCCTCTCTATCAATTAATCTTTCTTTTTTCTGCGTGGCTGCTGTGCATTTTCCTGCACAGGAATGCATGTTTGTGGTTTATTCACCCAGTGAGACCCTTAGGCTTTCTGCTAAATGCATTGTAGTCTTGGATGGGCATTAAGGCTGGGCTGTTTGCCTCTTTTCCTCTTTGGATGGCACCGTAGTAGCCTGTGCCAGAGGGAGCAGATATCAGCTTCAACACCAAGATGAAATGGATGAAATACTTTTTCATTATGTCTCTTAGCGCTGCCAAGCTGGAGCAATCCTGCTGAAGCATATCATTTGAACATTAATACCAACAACATCTAACCGACTTGAACAGATGTTGTTTGGAAAGATCTGTCTCAAGGTATTTTAAAAATAACTTGACATGGGTTACTAAAAATTAATAAATGTGTTTTTAAAGACCATGCTGATCAAGTATGAGCTGTATCATAATGATGCCTGATCAGATCAGGGAGTAATATTACGACATCATTTGTGGCTTTGGTTATTTGTGTCTAATATTTCTGGCAGCTTACCATCTCTGAGATTCACCACCCATTCATTACAAACTGACTTTTATTCAGTAAACTTTTACTCAGTTGTTCGATGTGACTTCTGGTGACATGACTATTATATTCTACAGATGAAATGTTTGCGTCATGAACCCGAGACATTTGTTTGAAAATGTTACACATGGAACTCCAACTGCCCAATGTGACATTTTTTTTAAAAGACTTAAAAAACCCAAACATCACACAACATTTAACCCGAATAGTTTGTTGTGATTACTAACTAGTAGTTTCAATTCCAGCTAGCCATATAAACACATTTTATAAGACTAGCCAATATTTATATCTTAAGTGGCAACCGGTCAGAATCTGAACTCCTGTTTTGAAGCCTCCGGTTTTGTGAATTGGCTGGTGCCATGTTGACATTTTGCTAATGGAAGTTCCTCAGACGTCACCTGTAACTAGGCTCCTATTTGATGACACCAGCTGTTCATCACACTGGTGTCCAGTTGTATGTGTCGTACTTAATATTCCATTTTTCTCTAAGCTGGAATATGATGTACACATTGAACATCATATTCTGTTGAGCGAGACCATTAACTCCTCATAATACTGTTTAATTGGGGAAGTAGGCTTATTTTCCTAATGACTTCTCTTCAGACAGACTCTATTTTGCAATCAACAGAGTTGCCCCCAAGTGGCCATTCAATATATCCTCATTTCCTGTTTTATTTCAGGTTGCTTCTCTATACAGTGTATGGTTAATACACATGATTAGACAGACTAAATATGTTATAACAATACAATTCAGTAGCATTGCAGAATTACTAATGTAACCATAAAGTTCAATCCGCGTTTATCTGAACAAGTTTCAACAACAACGGAACACCCAAACCTTTATGAACGTATGATTCACCGCAGCAAAGACTGCAACAGTTTTAACTCGGTGTACCTAATAATCTGACAAATGTATGCACGTAATGACTCTGTGAAGCTATTACCTGCAATAGTTCCGTGGCATCTAATGGTCTCAACTGTTTTAACTTGACGAGACTCACCGCAGTCATCAGTGTAATTCGCTAGTTGTCACATTAAGTGGACTTAATGCTATTTTGTTTGACCTTTGAAAGTGAGCGCATAATGTTTTTTTTTCCAAAGGCTAATTATCGTCAATCAAGCCACCCACATCATATTGTGTCGGCGCACGGAAAGTTTATCAAGGGGGAAATGGCAGAAAGATTCCCATTTTGAGTTTAAATTACAGTCTGGCATGTCACGCTTTCATTTGAACATCTCCAGCTGAGTTCAGATGAGAAAATTTCAAACATAGCTCTGAGTCAGCTGTCCAATCCAAGCAGGGATGTTTACCCCCCTTCTCCCTGACCCCATAGAGGAGTGTGTAATAGCGAGTGTTTTCATTTGCCCTGGTACGAGGCCAGCTGTCGACTAAGGCTGTGTGTGTGGCAGTGGGGGAGATCCATGTAGGCAGAGCAAGCCTGGGCCGATGCTGGGAACCAGGCGCAGGGCAGGGGCCATTTGCTGGGTTTCTGGGTTTGTCCACAGGGAGAAGGCAGAGGAGAAAGAGTGGGATGGTGTTCACTCAGTTATTGGATATTCCGCTGTGTTCATGTGCTGCAGAGGGGGATCGGGGAGTTGTTTCAGTAAGATTAATTGTCAGAGAAGAGATGCTGTGGAGGATGGGAGGAATTTAGTGGTATCTAGGGACTGGGGAAAAGGAAGTGGGGGTGAAATTATTTTTAAGTAAACCTAACAGGACTCTGCATAATTCACGACTGTCTGTGCATTGTTTGAGGTTTTTCTGAGTGTGCGTGAAATGATCAACTGTGGTCACTTGTTTGTTTGGTGGCCAGAGGAATGTAGACAATTACTCTCTTGGGAGAAAAATGTTGCATGGGTTCATCTCCTGCCAAGATGTCGTTTTTCTCGTAGTGTACAAGGAGAAAAAACTATTTGTTAGCCTCCTGTTCGGAAGTGATACACGTGGCTCTCAAAAGTTGAGGCTTGCTGCAGCAGCTCCCCACCAGTGCCCACAACAATCTGGCCGCATGCTAACACTCACCCACAAAACCAGCTCTCAGCAGCTGCTTACGGAAGCCCAGTGGAGCTTGACCAAGTCGCACACACATAAGAAGAGGCACACTGGCAGTTGAAGCTTGAGAGGGAACATTTTCCAACAGATTCAAAGCAGTCAAGTGTTTTCACTCTGTGTGCCCAGCTCATATCTTGACAAACCACTGTAATAATGTATTGGCAGTCTGCTGCAGGGAAATGATCCACCTGAAGCAGAATGTTTGCCTTTCTGTCAAACATGGAGGAGGATGGAGGAGGGAGCCAGACAAATGTATCGCCTCCAAGGAGCTTTGTAGAGTCTCAACTCCCGACAGTTGCTGTGTTTATGAGCTGCTGTTATGTTGTTACGTTTGCATGCATGTTTAGTTGCAGGTACTTTACAAGGAGGTACAAAAGCAATACAAATGTGTGTATTTAGCTCATCAACCAACACATAGTGTCTCTTGCTTTTATGCACATAAGTTTACTGCAAAAACTAGACATGGTAGTCTTTTAGTCATAATATAATATAATACAATATGCCAGTATAATCCCAATGATTTGATTGTACTTAAAGTACTACGAGAGTTTTTGTTGATTCAGCTTGAAGCTTAACGAGTGAATTGATACTTTTATTTTAAGTTTAATCAATCATAATAGTACAAAGTGATAGTTTTGTACAGTTTTCTGACTATTAAATTAATTAATTAAGTTTATTTTCTTCAATTTAATACTGAAAATGAAATACTATGACTAACTGTCATAGATTTGATTTGAATTATATTTGTGTCCAAATTATAAAGTTCAATTTAGTATTTACTGTGATGTAGCATCACTACATGATACACTAGACTATATTTTAAGGATTGGAAGTTAAACATGTTTGCTAGTATATAAAAAATAATGGCAGCATAAACCAAAGAGATACTTTTCTGCACAATGTATAACTTTAATATAATTATATTGCAGCATTGTACTTTGGATGTACTTTGATTTTTCAGAGATTTAAATTGTTATAGTAAGGCTAATTGTTTAATCTATGAACATTTTCTGTGTTGTTTTTAAGTAAGCGGGTAGATTTAGTTACACACTATTTTTTGATTGTCATCTACAGGACTGCAACAGTGAATTGATAAATTAATTACTAAATTATCAAAATATGCCAGCTATTTTGATGATGGATTACCCTGAATATGTTCTGCTTTCTTTGCTCTGTATGAAAAGTTAATATTGGTTTGTGAACAAAACAAGACATTTGGGGACATCACCATTTTGAGGTTTTGGAAACAACAATCAAATTTCTTTTAACACTTTCTAGCATTTTTACTGTGTATAAGATGAAACAACTCCATAACTTTAGGCAGTTGTTTAAATGATTTATTGATTTATTCTGACCATGTTGTTGTAATGGCCTAATAAGTGTCAGTAATGTAAACCGTTTAATTCCCCTGCAGCTTCACATTTCTCTTTATGAACGCGTTAAAGCCATGGTATGGTTTCTCCTCCTTCATTCCTCCTCTCCGCTCTACCATCTAGACACCACATACTATGCCAAAACATTGTGAGGGCAGAACAATTTATACCGCCTTCTAAACCTGGCTCCGTCTTGTGTTTTTCAGGGTGGTGAAAGAAGAGATTTCTGATGACAGTGCCAAGCTGCCGTGTTTCAACGGCAGGGTGGTGTCATGGGTAAGAAATAATAAACCTGCTGCATGTTGTGAGCTATTTCACTGGTGGCCATTGTACTGAACAGGCCTTTTTCCACAGCAGACATTTTGACTTTGTCACAGTCGCAAAGACCCAGATGTTTTCTGATAACATTAAAGGTGGCTCTGTTTTATTCAAGTAGTTGAGTAAATTATGAAAACAGTGCTTTTCCTATTATGACCTATACATCAAGTGACTTAATTTGAACAATTTTCCACCATTTGTGTGAAAACGTCAAAATTCTACACTCCATTTTAAACAAATAATCTTAAATCAAATAAAATTAAATGCCCTTAAATGTACATAATTGTGTAATGTATTGCAACATCACTGCTTTGTGTTGTTTCAGCTTATCCTGGGGAAAGTATTGGGTAAAATCACCTTGGGATAATCTTTTGGAAAGAGTGGAAAGCCTGAAACAGAATAAGTGTCCTGGTCCAGGTTAAACAGGAGGAAAGGGACCAGAGAAAACACGGGGAAAATATTCTCCAAGTTTAATCCTCAGTCTGACTCACTTTGAGCAGCAGCATGCCAAACTACTCTTTTCAGCTTTCATTGAATCCAATGTCAAGTCCCTCTTTAGATTTGTATAATTTCATCTTAACCAGAAAACTCATTTGCAGAGTGTAATGCCTATTTTATATATATAATTTTATCTCTTGTGACGTGTAAAGATAATTTAGCGAAACAAGAAACAAATCATGAATTATGTGTGGTAGATCCTCTCTGACTTTTTCCCCGCAGTGTATTGCAAACTTATTGGCTTTTGTTGCATATGCCACACAATGATCAGCTGATTTTAAAAGTGTGACAATGACAGATTCCTCTCTCCACCTCGCTGCAGCAATTGCTCTCTGCTGAACAGCTCATCAGTTCCGTAATCTATTTCATGTGTTCCAAACACAACACGTCCTGCACCAAAGTTTTATAGTAAAGTACTGGCGTTTCTGTTCTGTTCATTTCTTTTCTAACAAGGCTTTTATTGTGAAATATTTGCAGGACCACACAGAAGAGCCCTGGCATTTTCTTGAGTGCAGAGGAGCATGTTAGAGCATTTACAAGTTAATATTTATGTCGAGTTGCAATTTTCAAAAGCAAACCCTATTTAAAAATTGGCAAATGTAAATATACTACTCAACCTCCCCCCAAAAAACAAAACTATTTTGCCAACCTGATATATAGGGCAGTACAAAGATTAGTAACCCTTTAACGTGCTTAATTAACATACTCTTATAATTATTATGAAAATAGACATTATAATCCCCGTAAAAGTCAGATTTATGGCAGAGCGGTTATCTTTAGTTACAGCAGGTTGTATATTTTTATTTTTTTTACTGAGAATATGTAACAATGAATGTCAGTAAATGTTTGATGTTAGAGTTGGAAAAGATTGATCACATTACACAGCAAATTTCCACATTGCAATAATTATTTGAAGATGTAACATATGGAGTCACAGGGGAGGAACATTTCTCTCATCGCAGCAAATCTTGAGTTGCAGGTACGGTTTTCATACTTTCCATTGCTCCTGTTGGAGGCCCAGTTGTTGCGCCCCGCCCAGCAGGT
Source organism: Solea senegalensis (assembly GCF_019176455.1). Taxonomy (NCBI): domain Eukaryota; kingdom Metazoa; phylum Chordata; class Actinopteri; order Pleuronectiformes; family Soleidae; genus Solea; species Solea senegalensis. Next base: position 12,417,836 of record NC_058023.1, on the reverse strand, counting down.
TACATCTGAATACAGACAAAACATGGGGACTTGGCCCAGATAAGCAGGTTTGAGTCCAAAGCATCTGTTAGATGCATAAGAATGAGGAAAGGCATGAAAAAGAATGGGGGAACAAAGCTGAGAGACCAGGGGGACTGACATGTGATCTGCATGCAGAGGCGGATGGAGGGATCCCAGAAGACGAGTATTTCATCATTGCATAGCCATTACATTTAGAAGAAGGAACATTTCAGTGATTGACTCCATTTGATTGTGAATGCACCAAACTTCAAAAGCTATACAACGAAAGGTGCAGTAATTTAGTGTTAAATTGGTGAATTTTTGTTTTTTTTTATTAAGATTTTTGCTCAGCCAGTCTCGACTATATTTTATTCCTTTGCTGCATGTGCTGTTATGGTTCAGGTAATGGATGCCGTATGATATTTAGTCTAATTGTTGTTACTTGTGTGTGTGAGCATTTATGGGCTCTTTTGTTGTGTAATGGAGAGAGACAGGTTAAGTGTAGGATTGCGTTTCATTATGCCCTTGAGACGTCCAAATGAAAAGAGTGCAGCGTTTGTGTGTCAAAGTAATTGACATCTTACCCGTTTTCCCTCCCTGTACCCTCTACCTACTCCTACTTTCATTCCTCTCAGTTTCTCACCCTTTCTCCTCTCTGCCCTCTCTCAATTACTTTTTCTTGCCTTGTACCAATTTCTCCCCACTGCACAGTCCACACACCGTCTTTCTCTCCCACCCTCTTCTTTTCATCCTGTCTCTCTTTACCTTTGCTGATTTTCTTTTTGTCCCTTTTCTTTTTTAGCTGGTATCCTCAGACACTCCAACGGCAGAGCCTCCAGTGGCAGTGGTTCCACCTGTGGAAACGACTACCCAGCCTTCGCCCCCTCCACCGCCCCTGCCACCTCCACCTGCAGAGAGGACAGGGGGCATTGGGGACTCCAGGCCGCCCTCCTTCCAGTAAGCAAAGCACTCATTTGGTGCTTGGCACTTGTTCTGCTGTGTATTTACCTGCAGAGGGACATCACAACGCCAAAAACCTTGCTCAAACCTGCACATTTTTACCAGTACTTCAAAACTTAACACTCATGTTTCTCCCATAGCTGAAATGTAGGTACAGTGTCTTTTCCTGCATATGTCATACTCTCTTGTCATCAGGTTACAACAAGAATAACAAGAACACTGCTCATTTAAACCTGATCTCAGCTGGGACCGCCCTTGCTATTAACATGACCAGCCCTTTTGATTTGCTTAACCCCAACTGACTGATTCTAAAAATTTACTTTTACATGTATGCACGGTTAACAGTCTAATTTACATAAATGTATTGATGGCATTAATGTATGGAGCGATGAAATGTGTTACTGTGATTTCAACTGGGTTTACAAGAGCTCAAAACAAGCATAGTTATTAACTTCTTACCAGAGCTCTCTGTTCCCCATGAAGTATGTTGTCTGGAGCTCTTAAGTTTGGATTAGAGGTCAAATGGAGTTCACACACATCAGTGCAAATTCCCATTAAGGCTGCAATGTGCTGATTCATTTATGGTTGGGCCTCAAACTGTCTGTCTCTTTTGACTCTAGGACAGTTGCTGGTTGCCATTGTTTCCCTTTATCCAAATACAATTAAGGCAGTTTCTTCTTTCGTAAAATAAATGTACAGTGTGCAGATAGTGAAGACTTAAACAGGTGTAGTCACTTGTTTCTAGTTCAATTAACGCTGTTTCCTTTAGTGGAAAATTACTCCAAATAGTTGCGTCAATGTGTCTTGCTGGATGAAGCCAAATCTGTTTCTGTGTCTATTGGATGTAATCATCACATGTGGCAGACGTGTGCTGCTCATGTAGGCTTATCAGGACATTTATTTGTTGCTTCATGCTCAAATGTCTTTTACCAGCTGTGACATGGTGAGCAGCTGCTTTCTGGATTCGTCTTAGTCCTCTCCTCTTTTTAGTTAATCTAGTGTCTGGCAGTACAAAGAGGAGAACCAACTGCAGAAAATTCAAAGTTAATTGATTGAAGTCCCTGATTCTTTTTTTTATTGTGAAGAGTCAAGGTGACATCATAGCACAAATACCTACTTGATGTCACTTTTAATAAAATCACACCAAGTCAAAAACAAACCTTCTCTTCTTCACCATCAAAACAACACTATCCTCATATTTGACATCTGATCTTTACAAGAGAGGAATGTTTCAGTTGCATCCATCTCTGGATGCAGTGTAATGCAATCCCATAATATCAGACAAGAATGGCTTTTAAGTGACAAGTGTGACTGGATTGTGTTGCGTATAAACTTCAGCACAGTTGAACTCCAAAACAGTCTTGACAGATTGTAAAGCCACAGATCAACTGATGGTATCAATATAAAAAAAATACAACTTTAAAGACTTTTATGGCTCCAGATTGAGATCACTTGAGACTAGATGGCAAGTTTGAAGCCAAAACAAAAATAAGAAAAATCTAGGGGAGGTAGAAAGAATTGAAGCTGGCAACATTGGTCTCTGAGCTGACATCGTATCAGGCAGCAGCTTATTTTTTTTATTGATTTATTTGAGATGGACATGCAAAGTTAACCAGAACAATTATTTCCAACTTTAGTTTGTGCACTGATATTTCAATAGCTCCCCTGAAAGCCATATTAGCTACATGTAGCATATTAGCTGGGGCTAGGGCTAAGGCTGCAACAATTATTTGTTTATTGATCGGTTACTATGTTAATTATCAACTATAATAATTGATTAATCGGTTGGAGGTTTTCAGATTTTTCTTGCTCCATGTAATAAATAAATAATTAAAACTGAATAATTCTGGTTCGTGGACAAAATGAGACATTTTCTGACATTTCACGGATCAAACAAGTACTCGATTAATTGAGAAAATAATCGCCACATTAATCGATGATAAAAGTGCTTGTTTGTTGCAGCCCTAGCTGGGGCCATATTAGCTGCTATTAGCACAACTTTACTAAACCAACTGAAGAGAGTCAATGTTGTAACTCTCAAGTTATAGCCAAGTGGTTATTTTTGTGAATACCATTTTAGTAAAAAAAATAGCCAGGCTTGAAACTTGTTAAATCATAACTGTTCAGTCCACATTTGGTCTAATTCCAACTACTGTGCTCTTGCTTCCTCTTGTACAGTCCCAATGCTACAGGCAGCGTGGAGACTTTGGACGACCAGACTGAGACAGAGTCTGTAGTTTCATTTAGGAGAGAGAGACCTCGCCACAGAGAGGGCATGGAGCAACACGGTGAGCAACACAGAATCTCCGTTCAGATGAAAACAAGGAGCGCCATCAAGATTTGGCATGCTCCCAACATCCAAACAGTGAATAGACTGTGATTTAATCAAGGAATGTTGAGCAGCAAGGAATGTATATGATCTATAAGCGTATTAAAGAGACACTGATCTGAGAAGGGATGAACATTCATCTTGATTTTCATACGGCTTCTTCTGTGGTATCTCAGGTCCTCGGATGAATGGCCAGAGTCGTCTGGAGCGCCACCTGGCAGGATATGAGAGCTCCAGCACAGTGATGAGCAGCGAACTAGAAACGACCAGCTTCTGCGACTCTGAGGATGACGACACCATGAGCAGGTGAGAGGTTCATTTAAGAGAGGAGCTTGTCAACAGTACGTGTAGTATTTTTCTCGAGAAAATAACTTTTATATGGCCCAAAGATTTAAAAAAATAAATAAATTATTTCTTGCAGTATAACCTCTTTGATACTAAAATGAGTGGGTATACCAAATTTGTTAACCACTAAAAAGGGCAGTTAACAACATCTGTACTGCCAGTGGTCGGTCTACTCTATGGTGTTTTTTTATCATTGTGATGTGTGACGATTGTGCCTGAAACAAAATGAGTTGGAGAAAGAAGAAAACACCACCATGGACAGTCATTGCCATTTTGTATCTTTTATTTCGGCCCCTAATTAAAACTTAACATGAAATCCACAAAAAGGGACATGTAAGGTTTGATGGTTACAAGCCTATAAAAGTTTTACATCTCACCTTTCACCTCCTCTTGACCCTTGAACTTGTAGGTTCAGCAGTGCAACTGAGCAGAGCACAGCCTCCAGGCTTCTGAAGAGGCACCGTCGACGCCGGAAACAGCGCCCTCCACGTCTGGAGAGGGTATGTACAACGTCCTGTAGTTCTTAACATTTTCTCATGGTTTTTGCTCCTCTTAAATCAGTCATTTATGTCCTGGAGTCATTGGAAGAGATTGCTCTGAAATTTCGTATTTAAGTTCATTTGCAAGCTGATGAAATTGTGAAATTATTTTTTCCACTCTAGGCTTCCTCCTTCAGCAGCGTGACTGACTCCACAATGTCCTTGAACATCATCACCGTCACTCTCAATATGGGTCTGTAAACCCCTGATGTTTTCCTGTCATTGAACTGTCTTTCTCAGATATTAAACTCTCAAATCAGTTCTGCATTGTGGATATTCATACATCTGTGGTGTGATTTCTCAACAACACAGAGAAGTACAACTTCCTGGGCATCAGTATTGTCGGGCAAAGCAATGAAAGGGGCGATGGAGGCATCTACATTGGCTCCATCATGAAGGGAGGAGCGGTGGCTGCAGATGGACGAATCGAGCCTGGTGACATGCTGCTGCAGGTGAGCAAGGCCAATGATTTAAACCCTAAATCTATAGCAAGAACTTGACATTTTTTATGAACTACTGGAAATCCTCTCTGCTTTGATACAACAAGGTGAATGATATCAACTTTGAAAACATGAGTAACGACGACGCAGTGCGGGTCCTGAGGGAGATCGTACACAAGCCTGGGTAATTTGCTGCTCTCTGATTTTGATAATCAGACCAGAGATCTTGGTTAAATGTTTTGGTAAACAAAATGTTGATTTCTATTGTTAACTGTGAATTCCAGGCCCATCATCCTCACAGTGGCTAAGTGTTGGGACCCGTCTCCTCAGGGTTACTTCACTCTGCCTCGCAGTGAGTACCAGACTGCCTCACACTCATTATAAAGAAGTTTTCCCCTTGTTAAGTCAGTGCCAGTAAGATTTTCCTAATTTCTCGTCTACTGGTGCAGATGAACCGATCCGACCTATCGACCCTGCAGCGTGGGTCAGCCACTCTGTGGCTATGACCGGGGCTTACCCTCCCTACGCAGGCACCATCACCTCCTCCTCCTCTGTCACTGAGACAGAACGTGAGTCCCTCTTTCCATATTCCTCTCCCTTCACTTTCCGTGTGCTGTAACCAACCTCCCTTCTTTATTCTCAGCCCTTTCACATCTACACAATTGTCTCAAACTATATCCAGCGTCTTTGTCAGCATTCTAGGCCTAAAGGATGGTTATTATTACAAAGTATCTTGCTCCTGTTAAAGTTTTCGTCATCCATCTTTCTCTTGTAACGACACTGGCACAGGAATCATCTTTCACATCTGGTTTTCTGCTTTTGCCTGTGCCGCTGTTGTGTGTGTGTGTGATGTGATAAATTTCTACAGCCTTTGATCTTCTTTTCAAAGTTGCACTCCTTGTTTGTCCCAGTTCTGATTTCATCTTTGTTATTCATTCATTTATCCATGCATGTCTACACTGCTTCCTCTTCAGATTTTTAAAATAAACTCCTTCTCCCTCTATATTTTTCAGGCTTTGATGACTTCAACTTGTCACTACACTCTGATATGGCATCAGTTGCTAAGGCCATGGCCTCACCGGAGTCTGGCCTGGAGGTCAGGGACCGCATGTGGCTTAAAATCACCATCCCCAATGCTTTCCTTGGTAAGAAAAAAAAGAGTGGAAACAAGGCAAAAAAAGAGAGGACATTAGGATCATGAACTTTCTGTGCTAGGAAGAATTTTACAGGGCAGCCATTATGTTCACAGAATTAAAGCCGTGTGACTTGTGGGAAGTTTTGACTGAAAACATCTGTTAAATTGGAATCACCTGCAACAGAATCATGAGGGATGATTACATAAACTATGTTTGCCCAGTTTCTACTTTTTGAAGAAGTTTTGTGTTGTGTGCAATTTCAGACTTGACTTGCATTTTTGGTGTAAACACTGGAATAATACGGCAGATGTTGGGTCATCAGATGGGCAGGACACTCATGTTTCATTACATTAGCTCTACATATTTCCTTTAATTAGTAAATGTTTAAGTTTGGATAGCCGACAGTTTTTTTCCCCCCATTTTTATCATACAATGTACAGTATATATACATACCCATATAACATGTTTTATCTAGCAAAAAGTCCCTTTATAGTCCTTCTCACTCAGTTTCTCTTTCTTGTCTCTGTTTACACGTCCAGGTTCGGACGTAGTGGAATGGCTGTTCCATCACATTGAGGGATTCCAGGACCGCCGTGAAGCCAGGAAGTATGCCAGCAACCTATTAAAGGCCGGCTTTATTCGACACACCGTCAACAAGATCACCTTCTCTGAACAGTGCTACTACGTATTTGGAGACCTGAGCGACTGTGAGAACTGTGAGTTGCTAGAAAACGCTGACATCTATGTCTGGCTCAGGATCAGTCTGCTGAACATAAACATTTGGTAACATTTTGCAGACGGGTTGTTTTTGTGGTCTTGGATTTGTGGGAGTCAAACATCTGTCCATGTGTTAGTTTGCAGGTTTTATTTTTTTTTAAAGTTCCTGTCATCCCTAAGTTCCAAAAACACTTTTTATAATGAGTGGGAAGAAAAAAAACCTGTAGCATTAGTTTCCAGTTTTAGTTGCCATCGCATTTTACTGTTTTGACTCATTTGATCACAACTCCCTTTCCCAAGCACATCAGTGATCTACAGTGGCTTTCATAAACCAGAAAGGATAAAAGAACTTGTCTTCATTGTGTATATGGGGGTGTACACGTCCATTTGGGCTGCTGTAACATATGGCAGCACCAGAAGGCAGCCTCTGTAAATCAAGGCCCTTGTCTAAAGTACATTATTGGAAAACCAAACAGTTTTTTGTCTTACATTAAACACTTACACTTACATTACGCACTCCGTTTCTGCCAATAAACCCTCCCAAAATGTTAAGTACTGGACCTTTTGAAGCCGCAGTGCATAGCTTTGGGTGTTTTTGTTGTTGTGAATGAACACAATGTAATATTTGTATGCTGAGCCTTTCGTCGGAAAACTATGTCAAACAAAACGATCAAATCTGACTGGGAGAGTGTTTTTGTGTATACAGCAACAGTTACATTTATTTATCGAGTTAAATGCATGTAAAAGAAAGATATGTGAATTATACAAAAACAAAGATGATATGTAACAAGTCAAGTTCTATTGGCTTGTTTTATCTGTAGACTACATTTTCCTAACTCTCCTTTCATCTCCCACCCAGATATGGCCAATCTGTCCCTGAACGATAATGACGGCTCCAGTGGGGCCTCGGATCAGGACACTTTAGCCCCCCTGCCACTCCCCGGTGCCACCCCCTGGCCCATGATGCACACCTTCCCTTATCAGCCCTACCCCACACACCCCTACTCCAGCCAGCCGCCTCCATATCATGAGCTCTCCAGCTATAGCTACGCCCCGGGCAGCACTGGGAGTCAGCACAGTGAAGGTGAGATCAGCTGCTGAGAACCATGTGCACAATTCATGGAGTTAGTTCATCATTAAAGGATTGTATCGTTTGTTTTGCATACAACAGGCCATTAACTGCAAGCTACTTGCATATGGGTTTAGCATCACTGCAGTCTATTTCCAAAACACACCATACATTCTTGGATATTCTCTATTGTGTCTGTTTTAAAAAGACATCTCGACAATGTTCATAATTGGTTCTGTTTGTAGCTGTTAATAGTTGCATAATGTGGACAGGACTCTCAATAAAAGCTGCCAAAGAGTTACATCATTGAATATCTATGATACATATTTTTTTATCAATTACAAATCAGGACATCTGATGATTTTTTTTAACTTACTAGCTCTGTAACTTTAATGGAAATGTAATATTAAGTTGTTTGATAACACTTTCAGATATTGTAGAATTGAGTCTGCTGCCAACAAATGTTGCATTCACAAGCTCTGTTGTTGTGACAAACACAGAAAATGGACAATAAATGAGGGTTGATCTTGTAGACAGCCACTACAGACGCTAAATCTGAATTATGTGGTGCGTTCAGAACAGGTAGCGACAAAGGACTTTGTTGTTCATGCTCTTTTGGAGTATGAACCATTGTACACTACAAACAAGCATAGTAGCAACACGTCTACAGATAAAAAAATTAACAGTACTATGTGTACAACAAATTTAATGTGAAGCAATGAGACAAAAGAGCAATTAACAGTAAAAGCTTACCGACTCGAGTGGCAGCCATCTTTGAATCCAGTGTTTGGGTTTGTGAGGTTGCTCTGACTTCCGACCATGTCTGGAATGCACCACTATTTATTGCGAGAGTCAAATAGGATGTGTTTGTAATGATTGTAACTGGATGACTGGTTCACAGCAACATCAGACCGATGCCCAGCAGCAAATGTGTGTAAAATAGAGTTGAAAAGCTTTTTTCTGTCTGACCTTAGGGAGCCGAAGCAGTGGATCAACAAGGAGCGAGGGTGAGCGACGTCGCAGTAGTAAAGGTCCCGGCAGCACAGTGGGCGGAGGAGAGAAATCCCCCTCTGGTGCTGGTGGGGAAGGTGGTGGGGGCGACTCGCGCTCCGGCAGCGGGAGCGAATCAGAATACTCCACTCGCAGCAGCCTGCGGCGCGGCCACGGCTCTGCTGCGCCCAGTGAGCACAGCCACGCCTCTTCCCAGCGCTCGCATCATCACCGCATGCCCCAGCCGCCACACATGTCCCCATACCCCCCAGGTATCCTGCCTTACAACCCCATGATGGTGATGATGGTTCCCCAGCACCCACACCCGGCCATGGCTCACACTCTTTCTCACACGCAGCAGCTGCCCACAGCACCCATGCACCCGGCCTTACCTCCACTCCCCTCCTCCACTCCAGGGGGTCCTCCCGGTGCCCCACCCACCCGTGACCTCGGTTCAGTCCCACCAGAGCTGACTGCATCACGCCAGTCATTCCATCTGGCCATGGGCAACCCCAGCGAATTCTTTGTGGATGTCATGTAGTTTTTCAATCTTGCTGTTGAGTGACAGTTCATGTGAAGTTAGTGTACGGTTCCCGCTTGTTTTGACAAGGATCTGGAGGTAGCTTGTTTAGCTCACAAGCACCTATTAGACTGGGGGCACTTGTTACAAATTTGGTGTAAACAGGGTTAACATTGACAAAGAAAATATGACAAAATTTAAAACATGATTAATGTTCAATGTGTCGTTAAAGATAACACTCCTAAATCCACAAAGACCAGTTCTGCTCTTTGTTTTTAAACCTCTGCAGTACGCTTTTTCTCAAAAAAGCGAACTTACTTTAAAGTCTTTTAGTGCCTCTCAGAGCTGCTTAGCACTGTGTTTTTTTTTATTGCCAAAACAGAAATGCAGTAAATTGTTGGAGGGGAAACACCTTCCCAATTCCACCATTCAAGTCAGAGCTGCCCATCCAGAAATCGCACAGACCACAGTTAAACACTAGAGGGTGCCCAGTGCACTGTGTACTTGAAAAGGATATGATCCTGTACATAAATCTGCATCATGATGCCAGATTGGGTTGGTGGCACAAGAGTATATCAAGTGCCTTTTACTCTTTGCATTTTTAGAGACATTTTTACACTCAGAGTACGTAAAATAACTCCTGCTCCCAGCATTGTTTGACAATGAACTTTTCTGTATATATCTACTACTCCAATGTACATGCAATAATACAGAACAGTGAGCTCTAATGTGAAAAGAAAATAGGTCCAAATATGTCAGGTGAACTTGTGTTTAGTAATCACTGTCTAGGCCTAGTCTTCAAATAAATGTATTGTGAGGAGTACTATGGTTTTTGGTGTGGGACTAGAGGCATAATGGTACTAGTGGATTAAAACAAGATACTGTAAGCGGTACTTTTTGATTACATACATCGTGTATCTTAAGGAACTGTGATCCATAAGCCCCAGCTCCCCATACTCATTTTTATGTTACTGACTCGCATTATTCACCTATTTCATTTTTGTATGAGTGACTATATCAATCATGTGTAACCCAACTATTAAGGTGCTAAATGAAGAGTCAACATTAAAAAAATGACATTTTGACAGTGTCACATTGTTTGATTTCATATTGCCACCTTTTGTTTGTTTATTTGAGAATAAATTTGATACTTGCATTACTGTTCTGACTTCAGTTTGTGGAAGTGAACCTTTGTAAATGGTCATGCTCATGTGTTGATTTCCTAATGTTTACTGGTTACAAGAACAAAACATCCATTAATGACACGCTACACAGTAAGACAATAGCATAAAATAAAAAAATAATAAAAACATTTAAAAAAAAAGGTAAAAGAATGCTTTGTTGAATTCTATGGACTTTCTCAACACTGATATGTGAAACTACATATCCCGTGAAGCACCGCGGTAGGAGGACGGCAACGTCAGAGAAGGGGAGAGGGAGAGAGAGGAAAAAGCAGTTTATTGAGGGATACTGTCGGCTTCACTTGGAGCATCCGGGACGTTTTCTTTGAGCATAAGATTTTGAGGTTCGTCATGATTTTTTCCCTCAATGCGTTATGATATAAACACGTCAACCTTTTTACTTGCTTTTCCTACTTTTGGTGCAGGGAATATAAACAGCGAATTAAAAGTGACTAAGTAACAGCTAGTTAGCCTAGCTTCTTGCTATTGCTATGCGTTACTTAAGCCAACAAATGGTATAAAACGCTACTTTAGCCTTTAGCTATTCTACTTAAGCTGTTATATAACCATCCGTGTGTTAATTAACTGGTTGATGTATATGTTATTTTCCTCTCGTCAGGTTAAATTGTATAATTATGCTGCTTCGTAAGGTGACTCAGTCCCCCGCTCTGTGCGGCACCATCCTAAGGATTCCACCCGTGTTGTCTGGGTAAGTTACTTGTCTTGAACTCTTGTTGAACATATTTAATCAAGACTACAATGAAATATTTATTTCAAACAAGGGGTTTAGTGATGTAATTTGTCTGGTTTACAGAGGTCAGCGTCAGGCCAGGCCTGTGGTGAACTCCCGTCTCTATGCCAGTGAAGCGACACAGGTACAAAAACACGGACTGACCTATATTTTAAGTAGTACTCTAAATGTTAATGTTTCCTATGTGAATGCTGCATTAAATAACATTAGGATCACAAAGAGTCTGTTTATTGTCCTTGTTTGGCAAAAATGTACTGGTTGGGTGACATAACGCTATCCCCTCCTGCTGGAAGTGGGTGAAGGTTCACTGGTCACATGACACAGTTTTTATAGGTGACCCTGCAGTTGTCCTGGACAGAGTTCATACAAGACAGCTGATGTCCCGATGTCTATTCACTCCACAATGACAAGCTATAAATATATTAAACTTATCTGCATTTTTATTGTATGATATTTACAGTATACAAGAGCGATTTACACATGATAGTGCTAGAAAGGTTGTAATGGATCTGGTGGTAGCTTGTGGAGCATAGTACCTTTATTGGGCATTTGTTACAAATTCGGTGGAAACAGGTTTAACATTGACAAAAATGATTGATGTTCAACGTGTCAGTAAAGATAACACTCCTAAATCCACAAAGACCAATTCTGCTGTTTGTTTTTAAACCTCTATTGTATGCTTGGTGCGCTTTCTCTAAAAGTAGATTGGTGTGTAATAAGGATGGGTTATATGCAGTGGACAAATTCAGAACAGAGTGAGAGTGAGTTAACAAGCGCCTTGAAACTAACAAAGCCAAATAGAACTAAGCCATCATACATTTGATTATTTACACCTGTGTTTTATCTACTTTGAACTGTCAAAATGGCTGCTGTGCAAAAAGAGCCCATACGAGCATTCTGAAATTTCTACAGGTTTAACTGAAAGAGCACCACAAAATAACACTTGCTATGCTAACCCCACAATTTCTAGGCATTTAATCTTTAATGAAAACTATTTGTATTGAACTTGAATTTTGTGTTTTATTGTTCTTAAGGCTGTGCTAGAGAAGCCAGTGGCAGTCGGAAGTCATGCAACTGCTAAAGTGGAAAAACAAGCAGTTTCTAATGTATGTACATTCATTTCAATAATTCAATTTTATTGTATAGATCATTTTTTATTATGGCTTTTAAATTGTATTTGAGTTGTATCAAGCATAACAAGGTTATCTGTGCACTGGAGAGCATTTTCTTTATGGCATTTTTAAATACCACACATTACAAGTTTATGCCATATTTTATTTAGTGACTAAGTAAGTATTACCTAGCAAAACTAGTGTGTTTACAAATGTTTTATGACCTTTTAACTCTGCATTTTGAAGCTTTTGTTAGCACACACTTAACAATGTTTGTCTTCAATTTACTTAGGAATCCAAATCATTCGCAGTCAACATTTTCAAGGGACAGATCGCCACTTCTCAAGTGTTTCCCTTTCCCTCAGGTAGGTCAGAGGATATTCAGGTTATTATAATTTTCTAAGGAAGCCATCATTTCATTAAATGGCTTTGCCAAACTGTAAAATGTCAAACTGAAGCTCTTCTGCTTTGTGCCATAGTTCTCAACGAGGAGCAGGAGCAGTTCCTCCGAGAACTTGTGGGGCCAGTGTGCAAGTTCTTTGAGGTATTTAAAAAAAAAACCTTAAGCTACACCTGCATTACTCTATTTTTTGTTAAATTTGAAAAATTCAGGATATGCCATCCATCCATATTACCCCAGTATTTGAAAGCCCGAATATGTCTTTCCTTAATAGCCTTGCGATATACTGTGTGTTTTTATGTTTGTTAATTTGGATGCAGATTACTTAGAGCTGAAACAGGCGTCTGGATGCATTTTATTTGAAAATGTAGTAGTATGGATGTGGCCATCTTCACACCTCACCGTCTCTGTTCTTGCTCTATGTGAACAGGAAGTAAATGATCCTGCCAAAAACGATGCCTTGGAAAAGGTGGAGGATCACACCATGGAGGGCCTGAAGGAGATGGGTGCCTTCGGCCTTCAAGTGCCAAGTGACCTGGGGGGCCTTGGCCTCACAAACACACAAGTACGTTTTCCCAGTGAGATTTATGGCTATTTATTCAATGATAGAGACATTAGCAAATATTATCTACGTGCTAAGTGCGTCAGAGAGAAAGCGAAACAGACATGTGAAAATAGTCTAATGTAAACCTATCTGTCTCACAGTATGGACGGTTGGTTGAGATCGTCGGCAGTCATGACCTGGGTGTTGGCATCACTCTGGGTGCTCACCAGTCAATTGGCTTCAAGGGCATTCTGCTTTTTGGGAACCCAGCTCAGAAGGAGAAGTACCTGCCTAAACTTGCTACAGGTACAATGGCCAGCAGGCAGTCAGTGTCTTGCTGCATCTTAAGTCATCAATTTCAACACTGTATATTACAGTTGTTATGTCTGTTATAGAATCAGGCTGGCAATACGCTGTTTCAGCCAGCCTCTCATATTAAAATGAAACATCTGAAGTTCAGACACTCAAGCAATTTAGACTGATAAAATGTGATAATACAAGGAAAACAACAATCCTCTAAACGTCAATAAATAAAACACATGTTGAGTGTTTTTTTAAAAATGCTTACTCTAAATTTTGAATGCCTGTTTTTCACATAATAATGGAATGCCAAGCTTGCTGAATTGGTGTATCTGTAATATTAGGTTATGAACTATATCCAGAATGCTTAACATTGTTTATTTTTTACAATTTTGGCAGTGAAAATAATAAAATATAACATTTATTTCAAGTCATAGGCCTTTCCTTTCCTGTTTTTGCACTGAGAAGTGACAAAATGAAGAAAAACTGTAGAACTGATGCACATGGTTGAGAGTACATGTATTACTTACTTGAGTACTTGAAGCTCTTACTTACTTCTAGCTCTTATATGTACCCAAATGTTTAAATGCACTTTTGTAAGTCGCTTTGGATAAAAGTGTCTGCTAAATGACATGTAATGTAATGTAATGTAATGTAATAATGTATACATTTGTCACTGCAGGTGAACACATCGCAGCCTTCTGTCTGACTGAACCTGCCAGTGGCTCTGATGCTGCCTCCATCAAGACCACAGCTGTGCAGTCTCCCTGCGGAAAGTACTTCACTCTGAATGGAAGCAAGATCTGGATCAGGTGAGAGAAGTTGCAGTTTTTTGTGATGTCTACCACAAGGAGGCAGCACAGCATAATATGACAAGTAACATGTAATGGATTTGCTAAAGTCTGATGATGCAATAACTCCTTCTGTCAGTAATGGAGGACTGGCTGAGATTTTCACAGTGTTTGCCAAGACGCCCGTGAAGGATCCAAACACTGGAGAGGTGAAGGACAAGATCTCAGCCTTCATTGTGGAGAGGAGCTTTGGAGGAGTGACACAGTGAGCGCACTAAAAAAAGCATTATATATATTGTGATATAATTATGTTTAAACATTATGAAAACATATGATGTTTTACCTCAGTCAATTAAGTTTTTCTCACGTCTGACCGTTAAGATAAAGAAGTTTAAAATCACAACTTACTGCATTCTACAATTTGCACACAAGTTTAAAAATCGGGTTTTAGTTGATTTAAATGTTTTATTTAAAACTGAAGCGTGTAACTTGGGATGAATGGAATGTCAAGTTCACACAATACTGATTAAGGCTCCCAGCTCGACACAATTCTGTGTTTCACAGTATATTGGTGTTTGGATGTCTTTGCTCGCCAGGTGACATTCCCGTGCTGTTTTGCTTGACAAAGCCTGTTATGAAGGATGCAGCATACAAATAATGTTACATTGTTTTTGTTAACAAAGGCCAAACAGAGGTAGAAAAAAGGAGAGGAGATGAGAAGAAAGAAAGAAAGAAAGAACATGATGGACTGGAAAGTGTAGGAGTTTTCTAAATCCAGATGATGGCAGTAATGCAACACCATGGATGCCGTTGAAGAACAAAAACATCAGTAAAAAAAAGATGAAATTACCAAAAGCTATGCACTGCAGCTTGATTTTACTAGGATGTCACATTGAGACTAAACTCTGCTTTACATTACATTACATGTCATTTAGCAGACGCTTTTATCCAAAGCGACTTACAATGGAATCAAGTACAATTAGCCAGGGGTGGAATCGAACTTGCGACCATGATGTCTTTGGTACACAAGGCAGGGTCTTAACCACTGAGCCACTCCACCCCAAGTGCTTTATAAGTGAGACTGAAACAGGTTGTTAGTTATCCATATTGACCGATTTGAAAATTGTTGATTGTGGTTAAGTTTTTGTCCTTATCGTCCAGCCCTAGCTACAGTTGAGCCTTTTGGTCAAATTTCATGTCTTCTCTGGTCACTCAATGGGACTTTCTCTCTTAATCACAGTGGCCCCCCAGAAAAGAAAATGGGCATCAAGGCATCCAACACAGCCGAGGTCTACTTCGATAACGTCCGTGTGCCAGCTGACTGTTTGCTTGCAGAGGTCGGTGGCGGATTTAAGGTCGCCATGAATATCCTGAACAATGGGCGCTTTGGCATGGCCGCTGCCCTCGCTGGCACCATGAAGGGCGTGATCACCAAAGCTGTGAGTAAAAGGAAGGGAAATGGGCAGAAGTCTGACAGTAGACTCCTCTTATAAGTTAGGTGTTAAACTTCAGCTCACAGCTTTTTGTCTCTGTATCTGCTGCAGGTGTTTTCCATCTGCTGCAGTGATCTTTATCTATACTCTCAGTGTTACCACCCCCTCGATCAGTTGTGTATTTCCTTCATTGTGGGTCTGAAGGGAATTTCCCCCGTCTTGCATTGTTCTTCAACATGGTCTTATGTTATAATGCAACTTCTCGCTGATGTTACAGGTGCCGAAGATTTAGATGGCCTCCTATCAGTTTGTTTTCCCCAAACATTGACATTGTTCTGAATGGTGTAACGTGTGTAAGCAAATTGTTATGTTGCAATATCAGAAACAGCATCATTACCAGTACATACAGAGAGTGTTGTCTTATTTATGGATTTTTTTAGTATCACTCTGTCTATTTAAAGCTTGGGTCTGTAATTCTGTTCTGGAACCAATATGATGTCAATAAATAAATTAATCTAAAAAAAGAAAAGTAAACAGGCCAGTAAAATAGTGAGTAGTGCTGGACGGTGTACTGATTCATACCGAAAACTGGTATTGGTTTTTAAGTGATATGAATTTTCCATATATCGATCTTGCGGGATATGTTAAATTCAACAGAATGTGGCGCAGCAAAACACTGTTCGAAGGGGGACACTTTTCACTGCTGCACCACACACGCTAAGGGCTTAGCTGAGGAAGTGACTGTGGTGGTAACTGCAGCGATGAGCACTTTACTCCACCAACTTAGCAGAAAAAAACGTATTACCAATAATATACGCAGATACACACACGCACACGCTCTCAATACCTCCCTCTTTCTCGCTCAATACGAGCAGACACACACGCTCAACTGTGCGTTTTCCTCTCTTGAGTGCTTCCAAATTTCCAGATCTACTACAGACAATATCTAGGTTTCCATCAATGCATGGACATTTTCAAAAATGAAAATGCACTTGTTTCCAGCCACTGTTATTAAGCAAATGTCAGTTAGGCAGTAGGAGGTGCAGAAGTCCACTCTTTTATCTAAAAATAAAATAGACATAGTCTTCAGGTTTCTTTGGAATAAGAATGTATTCAATAGCCAGCAGAGGGCAACACCACTGGTTGGATAAAGAACTTGGAAGTCTATGGGAATATCAGCCTACTTCCCACTTGCTTTATGGTGTTCTGAGGAGTTAGTGTCTCAGTCACTAGTTTCAACTCTTCTTTAATGGAATTTTGTCAATTTTGTAAAATATTTTCACATTCTAGAGTCTTGTCACAGGTGAGTATGAACTTTGGTTTGTAAAACATCCACATGGGGTTGGTCATCTCGAGGCTTCACAATGGGAGTTCAGATTCATATGGTTGGTGTCACAACTGGTCACCAATTGGGCTTACCACAGGTTAATTAGGTGCAGCCTACTCCCTCCCTCAAGAGTTAAAACTTTTGTGAAGTAATTCAAGATTTTCTTTTAAGTTTCTGTGTTTCTATGCAAATTTATAATATACACCACCCAGTGACCTCCAGTGTTTTTGCAGTGTAGCTTTGACCACACGGCCATCGGGGGGCTTGGATGTTTGTTTGTTTTTTCAAAGTGCTTTTGATTTTTTTGACTTAAAAGTTTGACAGAAAGCTGAATTTGTTTTTGTTTTTTTAATCAGGTGGATCATGCAGCCAACAGAACCCAGTTTGGTAACAAGATTCACAACTATGGAGCCATTCAGGAGAAGATGGCACGCATGGCAATGCTGCAGTATGTTACTGAGGTCAGAATAAATTACAGATAATCTTTGAAAAGTTCTGATTCACATTTCGCCAAGATATTTTTAAAAATCCACACTCTTAGGTGGTACATTGTTGCCACACCAATAAAGTGCATGTGATTTTAAAGATTATTTCCTGATTTTTAAAAACACACTTTGAGCTAGAATCTCATACAGTTTAACTACTTTCACTTTACTGCAAACATCTGACGCAAAGAAGAACAAGATGTCTTACATCCGTAAACCTCACTGACACTTCATCTCCCATCTTTTTGCAGTCAATGGCCTACATGATCAGTGGCAACATGGACAGTGGAGCAACTGAATTCCAGATTGAAGCTGCTATGAGCAAGATCTTTGCCTCTGTAAGAGTTATATGGCGTGTTTCCACAGGTTACATGTTACATGTCATTTGGCAGACGCTTTTTTCCAAAGTGACTTACAATAAAAGTGCAGGTCTTCCACCTTGCCTCGGTACGGCACGGTTAAGTTGTGTTTGCACTACCACTTTTTTTAGTACCTGCTCTGGCGAGGTACCATGCCTGACGTCGTCAGACTGCCGGCACAGGAAAAGATGTCCGATGGGAGGAACAGAAAGCTGTAAAAAACTGTAGATCAGTTAAAAGACTTAACAATCCTAAAAACATGGGTCAATCTCCAACAATTACCAGGGAAATGTCCAAAATCTCCATATTAAACAGAGGAGTCTGGTGTATGCCCAAGCGGCATCAAAAACCCTGCAGCCCTGTGTCAGTGCACTGAGTCTGTGCTCCGGTCATGGAGGAAGTACTGAACAAATATTTTAATTAACTGATTCTGATGATTCAGTACACTGAAAACAACTGCTTCACGAGTGTGACACTAGTGTGTCACGTGTAAAACAGTGTCAGTGATGGCTCCACCCATGTTGAGTAGGTACTAGAGTGGTAGTGGAAAACTTGCTGTGCCGTGGCGAGCTGGGACAGGACCATAGTGGAAAAAGGGGCGTTAGTAGCACAACACGCTCAGCGGTTAACAAGAAGTATAGAGAGGTACTCAAGAAGTGCTAATAGTTCCTACAGTGCCCGATTGACAGTGTGTCTTCAGTTTTAATTATTTCCTTCATTTTAACAGGGCACATCTTGATAATAGGGCAGTATTTTGATTTTATTTTTGTATACTTTGCACCCATTTACACAAAATAACACCCTGGGGAACACCACACGTCTTTCGTCATATTTATGTTCCTTATTCTGTGGAAAACAATGAAGGAAGCATGACAGAGGAAGTAGGTGTCTTAAAATTAGATAGCTGAATTAGTATATTAGCAAAGCAAAAGCTCTTTACTTTTTTGAAATTCACTAGTATTTGTATTTGTTTTGTGTGTGTGTGTGTCCCCCCTGCCCCCCATGTGACAGGAAGCAGCATGGAACGTGACTGATGAGTGTATTCAGGTTATGGGCGGCATGGGTTTCATGAAGGTTAGTGTTCTATCCACATCCTGTTGCACACAAACCAGCTGGGTGTTGAATATGTGTTAAGTGCTGAAATCTTCCAGCTGTTGATATGCTGATTTGTTTTTTTTCTTTTTTTTACAAACAGTCCAGTCAAATCCATGAAGTCATAAAAAAGCAAACACATCACAATGAAAACAAGCAAGGTCAACATTTGTCTTAGGTGGCTCATCCTAAACATGCTTTCCCAAAACAGAAATTACTTCCTTGACTCTAAAGACTCCGTCACGTCGTTGAGACAAACATATTTAAACTTGCATAAAAATAGTCCTCAAGATTTTAGAGAATGAAATAAAATGCGGTCAGAACAGCTTTTTCATAGCAGGGACCTTTCCTGAAAAATGTTATGCCTTTTAGAAACGTATTCAAATAGTTCCTGTGCCATCGTGCAAAATGCCCCAACTCCCCAATTTTCTGCAATATAAGGCCACCCAATAATTTAGCAGAACTTTCAAGACCCAAGCCCTGTTTGTTATCTGTTATATAGCACAACATTTCAGTTAACAAACATTATTTTGCTCAAATTGAGAGACAAGGTTGAGATGTTTGAGACACAGGAATGAAGGGAGGGAGCTGTAATTCCTTCTTGGACTGTTTTGTGTTCCAGCCGTATTTTATTTCCAATACTCGGTATTGTCATCAGTCTAATAGTTGATAATGCTTAAAGTGACAGTCACTCATAAAAGCCAAAGCCTTTCAAACATCCTCTGAAAGAGAGGAGGAAACAAAACTTACACATCAGTGATTGTTCCACACACAGTCCACTGCACTGAACATCCACAGCTCGTCTGTGACTCTGTTTATGTGCACTGTGTCTCTGATTTCGTGTGTGCGCTCCGCTCACACAGCTCTTCTCTCTGTGTGATATTTCTTGAAACGATGCCGTTCTTTTTGAAAACGGCAAAGAACAAGATTGTTTACGTTTCACGATGTTTCCGTCTGGATGTGGCCTAACAGAACATAAATCGTTGCGTTCCCCCAGAATAAAGAACATTATGTTTTCGGTGATAAATAATTACATCCCTGTCCGAGGCCCACCTGCGTTAAATCAGACTATGGCTCACACTTCAGGAGGCGTCGTGTTTCTGCTTCTTATGTACTTCATTGAATCATACACTCGGCAGGTAATGTGTGCCAGAAGTAGCAACATTAGGACTGAACATACATTATAATCAATGTGAAAGAAAACAATGAAATTAACAGTCATTCTTGTGTTTACAATTCTTTTCAGGAATTACAATGAATATACATTGCAGTCTGAAACGGCTTTGTGTTAAAATGTGTCATCAATCTATTGACTGAGTCTTCACGCTTCTTCACTCGCAGTGGAAAATTAAACAAGGAACCGGATGAGTAGAATTTGACTTCCCACTTCCCAGACAGTGCACATTTCTCGATTCTGTCAATTGTGGAAGGGTTTGTTTTTCATGCTTGAGCGCACCACTCCAGGCCCTGAACTAATAATAGTGTCACATTTTCATTTTGCCATTTCTGAACGACGTGACCTCAAACTATTTAGTGAAAGGCTTGTTTCAACACTGTCTATGCTTGATTAGCAGTTGGTTCACGGTTGAAAGTGATGTTTCTGTGCAAACATCAGTCTGGTGGTGAGTGACTTAGTTGCTACGTGCAAAGCTCTCGTTCTCAACAGATTTTAAAATCCTAACCCTAAACCTCACTGATTGTTTCCTTTCCGTAGTTTAAAAAAAATGTCAACCAATAACCTGAGAATAGACTCGCACAAAGAAGCTGGGGTGATGTGTGGGCGACTTTAAGTTGTGTAAACAATACTGTTGCCGGTCTTAAAATAAACCAAACGATCGAGGAGGGCACATTTAGAACGCCCGTGCTGCTTCTCATCAACACAGTGGAAAGTATGCCCCATCATGAAACACCACTTAGTAGAACTAAAGAGGCTGTGGTGAAGACTGCAATCTCTTTTAACAACAAAACTATTTAAAATCTCACAAACTTGGAGGCAGAAAATAAACATTTTTCTCAAAAAGATTTTAAGTTGTTATCGGATATTTTGTTGTATGGATATGCACAGATCTTTCTGTGATTTTTGCCCCACGTGTTTGTGTAAGATAATTCAAGCTTTTCTCACACATAGAGTTTGTGTACTTTTTGACTCAGGTTTTCATGTCACCAAGGAAGTAATATCCAACTTTTGCTCTGTAGATTTTCATTTCTGCTCCAGTGGGCTGAATTTATCACCTGTGCTACCAGAAATACAAAGGTTTTCTTCATTGCAGTTTGCAGCTGCAGATTTCACATCCTTGTTAAAGTTGTGTGAGAATCTGAGATCTGAGTCTTTGTGTATGATAAATGCACAGCATGTTTCTTTGTGTTGCTTGTTTTCAAATGAAGTAATGGCATACGTGTCATTTTTGCAGCTTAGTTTAGAAAGGATTAGGTAAAAAAAATGTAATAAAATGGAAGTCCTGATGGTTTTTTGTGTATCTGTACCTGAAGGACTCTGGAGTGGAGAGAGTGATGAGGGATCTGAGAATTTTCAGAATCTTTGAGGGAACCAACGACATCCTGCGGCTCTTTGTGGCCCTCAATGGTTTCCAGGTAACATTAAACCACTTATCTGTACTTTTTTTTCACATGTCTGTGGTGATCTGAAGATGTCTAGTGGAAAAGTACAGACGTTGCATAGACACAAAGTTATTTCTACTGTCTAAAGCTCTGCATCTTGAGCTTGTAGAACTTCCTTATTCCTATTTTTACACCGTTTCCTGACACTTGTTGTCAGTCTCTTATGTTCTTAATATTAAGCAGAAGAAATCCAGCCATTTAAATTAGATTTAAATTTACCCACACTACCAATAGAACTTGCCTTAAAACTGCACATTCGGCAACACTGACTGACACGGTTTTCTTTTATTTTCTATGACTTGGTCTTTTAAAGAGAAAATGTTAAATTCTTGGACTGGATACAGCCACAATTATGTCGTCTTTAGCTAATGGTGCTGAAAACGGCTTGTTTTTCATGAATTCCTGGTAAATTACAGAGCACTTCTCTGTCTGTTATTGTCAGGTCAGCAAGGAAATATTTTTGAGGTGACAATTTCCAGCTTGTTTTGTACATGAACCCTTCAATGTCTTCTTCCAGATATAATGGACATTTTATTTTTTACATTCCTGGAAATCATAAGTTAGTATTTTCCACAGAGTGTTTTTGCAATTACTATATTTTTAAAGCCTTTGTATCTAAATAGGAGAAATAACCAAGGTTCAAAGTAAAGCAAACATCTGGAGATAGAGGTTTTAACAACTCACAGTATTTAATTTGCTTAAAATACATAAACCTTTTACTTATATTTTCTAAGTATTTGACTGATTCCTGCTTCCCTACAGAATGCTGGTAACCAGTTGAAGAGTTTGCAAAAGGCACTGAAGAACCCGCTCGGCAACGCTGGTCTGCTCACAGGAGAAATGACCAAGAGAGCTAAAAGGTTGCATCACACACGTCATTAACTTAAGCAATGATTCAACTTACTTAATACAGGAAGAGTGAGAAATGACAGGCTCAGAAAATATTTTTACTCAAGTGCAAAAGTAAAAGGTAGATACGTTTTTGACTTTAATGGCACTGTGCAGTGCCTCGCTCATCTGAATCTGTTATGCGCTCTATCCACGGTTGTCTTTCCCTGTCGGTGTCATCGCCTCTTTAATGTCGTGACTGCGTCCTCGTAGGTTAAAATCAGAGACTAAGAAACAAACTAATCGTCAATTCCCCTCACTTACATTCAACTTAATTACTTAAGAATGTAAGGAGTAGAAAGTCCAGATATGTGTTCGAATGGAGGATGTAAATAGAAAAATAGGTGCTAAAGTACTGACACCTGATCTACTATGATTAGAAAGAAATAAGAAAAAGAAAGAAAAATGTATTTCAGTTTTTTTGTAGACAGAGCATTACAGTTCAACTTTAAATAGCTAGGAAATTCAGTCATATTTCAGTCTGTGATTAATAATACTATATTTTGCAGCCTTAAATCAACCATAAAGCATTTCCATAACTGATGCTCTGTGAAGCCTAGAAAATAACTATTTCTGGCACTTTTCATGTAAAAAAAACACAGTTGCAACACAAGCTATATATCATAGAGAGATTGGTAGAAAATATGTGCCAGAGACTAATCTCACCTCTCTGTATGATGGCCAGCTTTGTGCTCCACTTTCTCATGTTCTATTAGTGTTCTATTAGCGGCCAACGAGTTTCAGTCACCCATGGAATAAATGAACTCCAAATTAGTCATGCTACACTTTCTGAGTCTGAATTTGATATTTGTGTGTGTGAAACAACGTTTTGAACCGTTTTAGGTTTTTTTTTAATGTTTGTTTTCTTTGGAGTTGAGTGGAAACCAGTTTGTGAGCATGTGTTTGCAGCATTTCAGTAAATAGTTGCAGTGCAGGTGGACTCAATGCTGTTGTTGATCTGTTTTCTTTCTATGGCTAATAAGACACTGTCTTTCTTTGTTGTGTTTGTAGAATGGCAGGTTTGAGCACAGGCTTGACACTGCAGGGAGCCGTGCACCCGGAGCTGGCACACAGTGGTGAACTGGTATGTAGGAGTGACAACGAGTGGGTGTCCAGACAACGTTCTGACAATGCGGACTGAATGTGTTTGATGAGAGTCTTCTGTTTTCACGCCACTTGTTTCTCCCTGATCATTGTGTGTGTGTATTTTGTAGACGGTTAAAGCTGTTGAACAGTTTGGAATAGTCGTTGAAGAGCTGCTTGTCAAACACGGCAAGAAGATCATTGGTAAGTGTGGGTGTAGTGAAAAATCCCCTTTAGCTCCATTCTTGGTGTTTCACCTGCATGTAAAATTAATGTAAAACATTTGTGACAGTCTCACTTTGAGTCATTCAATTCCAAATTTTCCACACAAATCCTCCTGCCATGCTGTGCTTTGTAAAGAAAAGGTTTTTTTCTGTTTCAGATGAACAGTTTGTGTTGAAGAGAATTGCAGACAGTGCCATTGACATTTACGCCATGGTGGTCGTCCTGTCCAGGTACAAAGATGTGAATTTAGAAGGCAAAGTGACATATTAACTCCTTGAGACCTTTCTCATTTCTTGTTCCTCTCTTTCTCTCTGTAGGGCTTCACGTTCTCTGAGTCAAGGCCAGGCCACAGCTCAGCATGAAAAGATGCTGTGTGAGACCTGGTGTATGGAGGTGAGACACCATTTGAATCCTACCTAATTGTGTTCATGAAATTAGGTAAAAAACGTCACCTACCCACATCTTAAACATGCATTTTATTTAAAATGGAGATGCATGGCAGGTGATGCCATAGCAGATAGTGTTGCCCCTGTTTTTCTGATGTCAGGATAAGAAGAAGAAAAGGAAAGGAAAAAGAGAAATCCATAATAGTAATTATATAGGGATGGGAGTCTGTATCGGTCAGTATCAGAATTGGTCCGATACTGGTCAAAATCACTTGCTTTTGTGTTTTTAATTGATGATTCCACATTTTGCCGACACATCTGTTGTCAAAAGCTCATGATAAATAGTTTTTACATACAAATTCTACTATTCTACTTGTTGTAGATGAAACACTTAATCTTATGTCACTGTTGCCCTTATTCCCTCAGACCCACGAGAGGGTCATGCGTGACATCAAGACCCTGCGCTCCAGTGACTCGCGACGGCTCTTTAAGAACCTGCGGACCATCTCTGCAGCCATGGTGGAGAACGGAGGAGTGGTGACTCCTCACCCTCTGGGTTTCTGAACACACCACTCATGAAACACCCCCCCATCTCAATAGCTTCATCTGTACTACATTCACTTCATTACTTTTGCTGTCGTCATCACACACCCGTAGCAAAATGACTTCTGGGATTCTTGTGTCTCGTCCAGACACTGTGATAAAGTGTCAAACCACATGAACAGTGATTTACGTGATTTACGTGAACACGCGCGTACTCGCGTACTCACTGCGGCCTTTGATACACACTGTACTGCACTGATAAAGCTTCTCCTTTTTTTGCAGTAAGTTGTGTTTTGCAACCTCATAGTTTTTCAACATGAATAACAAACTATCATAATCATAATTATGTATCGTTACAAGAGCACGTTTGTGTGTAATGTAGCGACTAATTTACAGCCATATCTGTAACATCTAATATCAGAATTTGAAATCATTTCTGAGGTGTTTGGTAAATTAATTACAACGTCAGTGTATGCATGTAAATGGTAAACACTTACATCTTCAATGAAAAGGGAATTTGGAAAAATGAAAAAGAAAAAATTAACCCCTAAACTAATCGGTGGGTCCCGACCCAGTCTTTGGGAATCACTGCTCTCAAGCTAAATCTCACCCATGCATTCACGCTAATTTCAGTAAAGGTACATCTTTATTTATCTCCTGCTTCAATGCAGAGTGGTCTGAAATATGATGTGTTTCTGCGCGTGTGCCATTTTAGACATGTTCGCATTCAGATGCAAGTTCAGATGCCTTTAGTTGCAAATGTGAACAGTCATATCTGATGTCTAATGAGTCAGATTTGAACAAAGTACCTGCTAATCTGAACGTAGCCATGTAGCTGCGGCAAAATGGGAGTTTCAGCACCCACACGTTTGACTTTTTATTTTGGTTTTATGGCACTCGCACATATGCGAAGGCGGGACTGTCGAACAAAAACCTGGTCAGTGGTGACCCCAACCTGTTTGTGCATGGAGATAATGGTCCTTTTACATGTTGAAGCTACAAGTATCAATGACAAAATGTACATATATACAACATCAATGCAACTTTAATGTAAGAGGCCAGTGAACACAAGTCCTGGAACAATGTTAAGTGATTTTAATTTATACACAGGGGTATTTTAAATAAACATTGCCTTAACTTTGTACACTTATCTACGTTGTGTTGTAATGTACATATAAACGGAGTGTTTTGGGTACTGTATTGGCCTTCAGGCATTTTTTACTAAGTCCACTCAGTGCTAATCATAGAAACATGAAAACTTCCGCCTTAACAAACCGGTCCACAGATGCTGTTTGAAGTTCCTGTTACGACTTGAGTCCACCACAAAATGTGCGGGTCAGTTAGTCACTCTTTTACTCATGGAAGTCACACGGGTTTCCCAAAGAGCAAGAATCAATCATCAGTGCTTGGTTTCATTAAATAGTTCATTAAAAATAAGTTATGTAAATAGTTGTTTGTTGCAGTTCAAACTGTCTGTACAGAATCCATAAGCGATCTGATCCATAGCTGACTGTCCTCACTGTTTTTAAGACGAGTTGCTGTGTTTGTGCACATGTGCTTTGAGGAGTTTGGCTCAACACACTGTTATTGGAACAAATAAAATGGAAATTCATCTGGCTGCTTATCACGTAGTTTCATTTATTTATACCGTGTGCCTCTCTAAAGTCCACTTCCTTCTGTCTCAGTATCTGTGAATGTAGTTGTTTTTGCAATCTACAAGCTTTTTAACCTGTCAAAAAAAGACTGCCCCTTCTTGCCCAACTTGCTTCCTTTTTTTCTGTAGAATAATTTACATGTTGCTTTCACTTCTGCAGCCCAGAGTTTACTGGAATGCCAGTCAGGGCTTTGTCACCACACGCTGTGAAATTAATAACAGGAACTCCTTCCTCCCGCTCATACACAGACTTTTCAAGTGTTGCTGCTGCTGCTGCTGATGTGGGAGTGAGTCTGAGAGACGATGCTGATGATCTCTCTCTCGCTCTGTGTGCGTGTGACCGCTTCATGAGACGTGTGGTTAAAGTGTTGCGAATTCCCCCTGCAATCGAGAGCCCCGTCTAACTGAAAGTTCAGCAAAATGGGTTTCTCTGCTTTCCTGTAGACACTTTCCGCAGATGATATAATTTTGCTCTTCTGTCGTAGTAAGAGTCGTAGAGTGAGGAAGCATGATAAGCTGCTTTGATGGAAGTTTGCATTTTCAGTCCTTTCCTGACGCTGGAAAAAGAAAATGACCTGCACAAAAGTACATAAGTTGGTAACGCTCAAATAAAGGAAGTTAATAGCAAGTTAAATGAAGACAATTTCATGTGTTTTGCCACATTTTCTTTGCCTTTAGACTTTATTAAAGACCACTGAATTCAGTTTGATGTTGAAATTGAAGAGTTTTCTATTTATCTCTATTTGTCAACACTTGCTAACAGTTAAAGTAGCACTGCTAGTGTACGAGTCGTACCAGTCTCCATCTTTGATTCAGCTTTTTCCAGTATGAGGATTTCTTGTCTTGCTGTTTAATTGTGGCTCATTGTCAATTGAACATCTTTGTGTTTATGGTTTGACACAGTGAGCTGGACAAACTGAAGCATTTTGATAGTTTTTTGGTAAATTAAAGTCAGTGTCTTGTCACTAATCCGTAAAAATAATTTCTCGTTGCAGCTCTAAACACTTTGACAAATCTAATAAGTCTAATGGCGCATTTCCACCGGCTCTACTCGCCTCACCACGACACGGCACGATTAGGTTGCATCTTCACTACAAAAAAGTACCTAATTAATGTGGGCGGAGTCATCAATGCACGACTGAGTGACACTGCGGTGACTTCGTTTTACACGTGACACACACGCGACTTTATACCACACTTCTGTAGTTGTTGGAGGTTAAGCCCCGTTTTTAGGATTGTTAAGACGTTTTAAGTGATCTATAGTTCGGCACAGTTCGGCTTGATTTCTGTGTGGGTTGTCTCTTCCTGTGACGGGCCTCTGGCCAGTCAGCGGCCGGCAGTCTGACCAATCATCGCATCGTACCTGCTTAAGCACGCCCAGGTACTATGCTAGTGGAAACGCTACTTAAACCGTGCCGAGGTGAGGCGAGTAGAGCCGGTGGAAATGCGCCATAAGTAAGTGTTAGCTTGAAGCCAGGATGTAGTGAACTTATCAGAATACTAGGCAAACAGGAAATGTCAAATACATCACAATCAGATTAACTGAAATAGAAATAGAAACTGCAACATGTTTTGAGATCTAATGTGAATTTGATTTGAATCATGTCTTAATGTTTGATTAGACTTGCTATTTCCAATACAAGTGCAAATATCGATTCTGTTTTATTATTAAAATCAGATCAGTTAAGGTGCTGTAATGTGCAGGGGGAGAAAGCACTGTGTTATTATCAGATTATTATCAAGCACTATTTGTGTCAGATTTAGGCCTATTTAGTCACTGTTCTCTGTTAATTAGTTCACATCAGATTAAAAAAAAAGTTTGAATGCCTATAAAATATCTAATCGGATTAAAAAGCCCTTTTTTTTCTTTTTACTGAGCCTCAAAAAACACTTGTGGTTCAGCTGTCCACATCTACTATGGACAAATGAGCAACTATTTCTAAACCCAGTGTGGTGATGTTTTCATATGCAGATTTTGTTAGTGTTGACTCAATACCTTCAATGTGACCTCCCTTGTAATCACAGGGCACTAGAAACATTCAAGTGGATCAAGTCCATCCGACTAAACAGCTTTTAATATCCACAAGGTTATGAACACATGAGAAACACAACCATTCTCCATCACAGTGAAACAATGCAGCACTGCTCCTAACCCAGAGGTCTGAAATGAATGACCTCTGACCTGAAGTCTTGAGGTTCATATCCCTGGACCTGCCAGGAAAAGTCACATTTTAGAGAACTAACCACTTCTCCTGAAAGCAACGCTGTGCTCTCCAGTTGGTCTGAGAGTCTGCGTGTTTGTTCACGACTTGGCCAAAGGTCACAATGGAGCAAAACAAAAACACTGCTCTTTTACATCTTCCTCTGACTGACTGCAGTCATGAAGTCCAAGGAGCTTCCTCTTTTGTTCCTCATAGGCTCAGAACATCAGGCGTTCCAGTGCCTCTCAGGATCCTCGTATTGAGACACTGCCACCCCATCAGGCATTGTCTGTATCTCCTTGACATGAGTGTGAGTCATGTGTGAAACTCGAGTCAGACACTGGCCTTGTTTCCTCATCCTCCACAGGGACTTGTGGGACGTCCTGGGAGAGGATGGTCAGAGTGGTCAGTGTTCTCTCCCTGAGGGGATAAAAGAGACAAGCTTAAGTTACACCATTGCTCTATAAATGAACACGTGTGCTGCTGTTGTAGTCTTGTGGCAAGATGGCAATATAAAACTGGTCATAAACTACCATTTTGACGCCTGAAGATTAGTGATTTGACCAGGTTTTGCACTGGAATCGGAAACTGGAAACACTCGCACTGTTGATCACTTGTGCCACAGTTTTCATCTGTTTTCCTCTAAATGAGAACATAATTGACAACATTGACATCAGTCTATTGAATAACAACTGAAGCAAGTGATTGATTTCCCATTTACTGCTCAGGATAATCTTTACTCATGTTTCCCATGGACTTCCATTCAAACTGAGGCTGCTGGTGGCTAATCAATATACTCTTGCTTCCTTGTTGGAAGACTACGTCCACTTTTCATGTGCGGTCTATGAGCAAAACAATGTTAGGAGGAAGTAGATTCTATTTATCTGATGTGTTAAGTTGCATGCATGCTACCCATGTGCCGTCTTTTTTGTCTGTAGTAGTTCCTGTGTGGTCACAGTCGTCACGGTCACTTAGGGCTGAGGGTTCATTGGCAGAAATGAAATATATTCCACCCATAAATATGTTTGTATTCGTGTATAAGCACCTTCAAATAAAAGAAAATGTTTTTGTTACCTTAGAATAAGCTTTTGATATTGATTTTACGTGTTCAACGTGTGCTTGTTTTCTTAGCAGGCTTTGTGGACTGCACAAGTCGAATAGCTCCCTGATACAACCGGGAAAAGGGGGGAGGCGGAGTGAGCTGTTTCTTACAATCTGCAGTCTCACCATCGGGTGTCACTAATTCTCACACAGTGGACCTTTTTAAAGATGCAGCAGTAGCGAGATGCCAGTAAAGGACACAAGGATCTTGACCTCAGAGCAGGTGTTGTATCACAGTAATCACCCCGTGATTAAAAAAACACACAACACCATGTTTTGGATACAGAAGAATGGCAGGTGCCATTTTTCCGATAACAACCCGCACCCTGGTGGCCAAGAGAATAATGCAGTGAGAGAAATAGGAATGCAGATGATGTGCTTTTTCTGTTGCATTCGCACTGCCATGTACGACAGAGTATCAGGGCCAACCTTTTTTATCTTTCAAGACTTAAGTCATTATGTAATTATGAGAATAAAGTCATAATCCTTTAAGAATTATGTCGTAATTATTATTCAAGCAAAATCTCGAATCCTCAGCTGCAACCTGCATCAAGATGAGAAACGTGGATATACGTATAATCTATAATATTCTCATAGTAATATGACTTTTTCTCGTAATAATATGACTTTATTCTCATAAAATTTTGTTTTTTCCTCGTGATATTACAAGAAAAAGTTGTAATATTATGACTTTATTCTCGTAATATTATCAGAATAAAGTCATAATAATATGACTTTATTCTATAAATGTTATGACTTTATTCTCGTAAAATTACGTCTTTACTCTCACAATATTACAACGTTTTTCCTCGTAATATTACAGGAATAAAGTCGTAATTTTATGACTTTATTCTCGTAATATTACAACTTTATTCTCGTAATATTACAACTTTATTCTTGTAATATTGCAACTTTATTCTCATAGTACGACTTTATTCTCATAAAATTATGATTTTTCTGGTAATATGACTTTTTTAATATTACGACTTTATTCTCGAAAGATTATATTTTTTTACTCTGTCATTTGAACAGCATAATGACAAGTTCAGTAGCGCAAAAGTTTCATTTCTACAGAAATACCCTTTTAAGTGTAGTAATAATTGTAGGAATGGTTGTCACAGTAATATTGCATGAACAAAACTGAATGTTTTTCAGTCAAGTGATCTTCAGTCTGGCTGAATACCTTTGAATTAGGGAAGATTACAACACTGCACTAAAATTAAACACTGTCAGCATTTACTCAGCATTTGCTCGCTGAAGCACCAGTATAGACAGGAACCAGCGTCAGATGTGAAATAAACGTGGGTGTGTTTGGTTTGCTTATTACATATCAAACAAAAGTGACACGAAATAGTGGACACGCACACACACACGAGACAGTGGAGGTGTCCTTCACGTGCTGCTGTGCACCATGTCAGTAAAACTGTAAACAATGCTGCCTCGTTATTCCAGGCATGTGTTTGTTTTGCATGGGTTGGCTGCTGCGTCGGCTGTTTTTGCCACTGTATCCCAAACTGGTCTTTTCATATCCAAATACCCTCATGCAAAATAAAACGTCTTTGTGTGAGTTTGACACCCCTTTTAAATGGTAATTACGGCTTAAATTTACAGTTGTTTGATCAGCTCATGGCAGATGGCTGACCTTCCTCCAACTAAAACACTTGCTCACACAAACAATATGGTTTCCGCCTGAAGCCAACCAGGAAATAATGGTATCATGAACAGCCACCAGGGGGTGACTTCAATGATGAAAAGAAAGAAGCTATTATGCCCTGTTCACACCAAACGCCACAGGATCATTTTGTAGATTTTGTGACACGATGGGCATCGCATTTTTTCCTGAGAACTTAAACGTCTCAATCGCTACTTTCAGGTCTTATTTCACAGAGCATGATGGTCATTTTGTTAATTATGAATAGGGGCGGGAATCACAGGGTACCTCACAATACGATATGCAATACATGATCCACGATGATCTCACAATACAGCGATTGTAGGTGGAGTGGCTCAGTGGTTAAGAACGGTACCCTGTGTGCAAAAGGCTTCACGGTCGCAAGTTCAACTCCACCCCTGGCAGATTGTACTCAATTCCCTTGTAAGTTGCTTTGGATAAAAGTGTCTGCTAAATGACATGTATGTGTACACTGTATGTGTACACTGTATGTGTTTGTGTATATATGTATGTATGTTTGTATATATACATGTATGAATGTGTATATACAGTGTGTGTATATGTACATCAGCCTGTGCTAGTGTGTGTATAGTGTGTGTATTGTGTATGGTTGGTACATACCGTGTTCTGTGTTGTGAGTGCTGCGGCCAGCTGGCTCTCAAAGTCCAGCCCAGGACACTCTTCAAGTACCGGGAGCAGCAGGGGAACCTGTGACTCAACTGATCCATGAGTTCCTCTTTGCGCAAACCGTAAACAATTGGCGCGATGCACTGCGCCAGGCTGAAGAAGGCAAAGATTACTACTGCTGACAGCTCTTTGGTGGGCGTGTTGATCAGCCCGTGCTTCTTGAGCGATGACAGGATGAAGTTGACAAAGTTGGGGAGGATGTAAACAGCCAGCTGAGAGCCGTGCAGGGCGATGGTCCTGCACCCGGCGCGATTGCGCCGGTTGAGCACTCCTAACCTCCGTCCCTCAATAAGTATCCGCACATAGGTGTAGAGAATCAGCACCGTGCACAAACCAATGAACACCACCTTGTGCAGTCTGCCCACCCTCAGCTGCTCCGGGCCACACTTCTCGTCATAGTGGGGGTAGCCGTCCTCCCCGCGGAGCTGGAGGAGCAGGCTGAGAGGGATGACCAAGGCCAGCAGCCACGTGAACAGCCCCAGCAGCCACGGCCAGTGCCCCGCCGTGCAGGTGACACTGTAGCGCATCGGGTAGCACACGGCGCAGTAACGGTCCAGAGCCATGACCGTGAGCGTCAGCAGAGCGTTGGAGGCGCTGGTGATCAGCACGGTGACCATGAGCAGACACGCGCCGCGTCCCGGCCGCGCGTCCAGGTGGATCTGGTAGTAGAAGACGCTGCTCATGCCCAGGTAGACGAGCGCGGACACCAGCAGGTGGAAGATCAGCACGTAGCGCACACGAGTCCGCAGACGCTCCTCGCGAACGATGGTCCAGTTGATGATGAGGTTGAAGAAGAGGAGCAGCGAGAAGGACGCGGTGGAGACGTAGAAGCGCACACAGGTGTATTCCTGAGCTGGGTCTGGCACCGTGCTGTTGTTGGATGGCATAATTCCTCAGCTGGGCATGGCGGGATTCATGTGATGATAATGAGGAGGAGGAGGAGGAGGAGGAGGAGGTGAAAAGCTTATCCGCTGCATGATCCTCTCTCTCTGCTCTCTCACTGACGATTGACGCAGTTACACCGCGGCACAAGTTTCACAAGTCTCTCTCTCTCTCTCTCTCTCTCTCTCTCTCCTCTCTACACACACACACACTGACAGCACACTGACAGCACATTGAATTGACAGACACTAATTTCCTGAAGACTTACCCTAACCTTTACTTAACCCTAACCTTGACCCTAAAACATGTCTTCAACTTAAAAAGTTTATGGGGACTTGGGGGCATAAGGAAGACAGGTCCCCATAGTGTGTGTAAACAACACAAGGAATACCAGATACACTCTCACACACTCACACAACAGTCTCAGCTTTTGACTTCTATTCCTTTGGACACACTAAACAAAGCTGTATCCCTAAACTCAACCATAACCAATAGATTACACTAACTTTAACCTAACCACAATTCAAATCTTAGCACTTAGTCAGCCTCATTAGGACCAGGATTTGGTCTCCATGAGGACTTGTTGTCCTGACAAATTCAGCGTTCAGGTCAGAAAAGGTCCCCCAAACACAATTACACACGCGTTTGGACTTTATTCATCGTGAGGACACTCATAGACATAATATGTACTCTAACCTTAACCATTACAATTAAATGCCTAACACCACCCCTAACCCCAGTCTATTCAGATGACGGCCGTGGGCCAACCTGTGGTTCCACCAGAAATAACTTTTACTGTCCCTCAAAGATTCCTACATCAATTCCTCCAGTAGTCTGATGACGTTTGATAGCAGCGTTATTTCTCAAAGGCACTTTGTTTGTGGTTTGTATATGACATATGTTTACCTTATTTCAAAGAGAAACAAATGCTAATATCGTGCACCTTTTTGATTTTATGCATTTATGATTTTTTTAGTCATTTTTATTTTTGTCAAATCCCCATAATGTGACTGTGTAAACAGATTTAGGACCTAACCCTAACCCACAACATAAGGAATACCAGGTACACACACACATTCCCTTGCCCCTTACCCTATCCTTAAACATCACAACTAAATGCCTAACCATAACTACAAAATGTCTGCGTTGTTATTTTGTCTTTTTTGTATTTTTTATTTTAAAGTAGACTTGCAGCATTTATGTTTTAAGAGGGTTTGACACAAACGTTTTGGACTTTTCACACTTAATTCTCTGACGCTCATATGTGTTGAGTCGTTGTTGCCATCCACTGCTGCTGTTGTAGATGTTTTGCCAGTAATGTGTGTTACTTTGCTTTAATGGCAACACATGATGATTCTGCTGGATTGCATGCGTGCTGGAAAAACATCAGAAGGAAAGGGAAGATGTTCAGTAAATCTCAAGGTGAACGGAATTTCTTTCAGTTACACATTTTCCTCCAGAGCGCACAAAGCATACAACACTAACTGGTCATGATGTATTATTATTATTTTTATTATTATTATTCTTATTATTCTTATTATTGTTATTATTGTTGGGGCAGAATTATTTGTGTTAAAAACATTATGAAATACCTTACAATTTATCTGAATTGACAAAAAACAACAACATTTACAGCCATTACAGTAGCAGAGAATCACATCTGTAACTGCTGTAACATCAGATGTGTGTTGATCTTTTAATAATAAATTCCCTATCAGGCTACATTCACATGCAAGTAAGTTTAATGTAGTACAACCAAGTAACAGCTGTGATACCACAGTCACGGTCCTTACTCATGCTATCATCACTGCACAATATGAATATTATAATTTTAGTTTAAATCTTTGTAGTTCAGACACATTTACACCTGTTCCTACGCCACCATGTGCTCAAAGCTGGTATTGTGACCTGTACAGTCGAGCAGAAGCCTCTCGAGATTTTCTAAAACGTACACTGAGCTTAACTTAGAACATTAACATTGAAATGTTTTATTCATATTACCACTACAAATAAAAGATTACAACTTTTGTGATTGCAGTTTCTTCTATAATTAAGAAATAAACCATAAATTGTGTTCGTAAATAAGCATAACGTAATAAGACAGTACTATCAAGGCCAACCTGTAGGTGGCAGCCCACTGCCATATTGAAATATGGCCCCATTGCTTATGGCTGGTTGTTTACATAAAACGTACATTAATATGTAGATGTATATCTTCAGTCAGAGTAAGATAATATTATATTTGTGTAACTGCTATGCCCCCTGCTGGTTGTTTTGGATTATTTTAGAACCTAATCTTGCTGGTTTCTGGTGACTTTGATGTTTTGTTTCGTTTTTCCATTTTCATTTGTAATACTATTTTCTTGCATTCAAAGCGAGTACGTTTGTGTTTTTGGAGTTCACTACATCCTCCTCCTGTGATTTAACTTGTAAACGTCCTGTTCTCTGCAGGTGTTCAGTCTGCTGCTGTAAACTGCTCCTTCCTTGGAAACAGAAACTTATTGCAGAGACACTGAATTTGTGGTCAGAGCTCACTTTTCTCTCACAGCTTACGCATCCAGGACCAAAGAACGACCTCGAAGAAGGTAAGAACAAGTTGTTTTATCAGTCTGAATATGACTTTTGCTGATTTGAACCCTGTTTTGAGCTTATAATATTGCGACATTTGGAAGTTTAACTAAATAAATGATACAGCTTTAGCATAAGTTCAATGTCTGAATAATTGTGAGAGAAAGCTCACTCGCTAGGCCAAACGTAAGTGTAACTACTATTACTATGTACTATTGTATTTTTACACGGATAATTTAAATGTTGTGTCACAGTTGACCACTAAAACAATTAACTTCTATTTTTAGTCATTATCAATTTCTTATTTTTTTTTCTTTTTTTACCATAGTTAAGTAGCAAGTTAAAGGAAAAGATAATTAAACTACAGCGGTAGCTGTAACTTTATGCTAGCTGATTTTTTTTCCCCCACAGGATGATTTTATGACTTTTGTTATACAAATATTTAAAATGAACAAACCCCATTTACTTAAACTGGTTTTAAAAACCCAATTTTGCATATTTAATTTAAGTTTAATGTTTGAGGTTAAGGTTAGGGTTAGGGAATGATTGTATATGAGAGCTAATGTGCTGCTGCACATGGCAGACCCAGCTAATAGCTAAGCTTATACATGAAGATGGTTAAGTTTGACTTATTAATAATAAAAAGGCATACAGGGGTAAAACAAACAAAAAAAGACAAGAAAGGGTATATTGTTGTGCTTGAATATGGGTTTGGCTTTTCATAAACGTGTAATGTCTCAATTATATCACATTATTTGTAAGTTTAAAATGTTGAATAAGTTGTCTTACTTGGAAAGTTTGCATGCACACCTCAGATACCTTTTGCCATTTAAGTGTCAAGTTCCTTTAGACGAACACTAGCGATAGATCAGCTAAAAGTCCAATATCATGCGTCCCTGGTTGTGAGTCTAGTTCTGCTTGGGAAGGTTTTTGTGATTTTTGTAAGATAATAGAACGTCAGAAAACAAATATACATATTAAATGTCACGTTTGTGTTTGAGTGATTGTATCTGAAAGCTAAATTGAGTTAGCAGGACAGACCATGCTGAATGTAAACCTGGTCCTAGGCTTATGTTAATATTGATAGAGAGAGATGGTTAAAGTTTTTAAAGCATTTTACTGAACATTACAGATTGGTAATCGGCATAAACCTGTATGAGAACATACACTATCAGGGTGGGACAAAAGAAAGAGCACTGTAAAGAGGAAGTTTTTTTTTTAATTTGCATTTCATGTGCATAAATTATGGGTACATCTGTGATGCTTCTAAACTAACATTAGTAGCACCACATTCTCAACAACTTTTTCTTTAATATGACAGTTCTTAATTTCTTCCCTGTAAATTTCAGCCATGGCCGTTTACCAGCAACCAATCGCTGTACAAGCAGCAATGCCATCCCAGGTGATGACAGTGACCACCACCCATGCCCATATGCCTGGCACATGGAGCACTGGCCTCTGCGACTGCTGTTCAGATATGGGCACCTGTAAGTCTACCCAACAATCAAGTCCCAAAAGTTCCTTCGTGGATTGAGAAACAGTGGTTGAGGGAATATTGTCCTTGCTCTGTGGAATCATAATGAAATGCAGTACAAGCACTGATCAGTTTGAAATCTTCACATTTATAGGTGTGCTGTAGTAGGAAATGACAGGTGAAAACGTTTCATAATGTGCCTGTGTGGGGAGGAGTGAAGAGGAGAAATTAAAAAAAAGGTTGTGGTAGTTAAAAAATAGCTTATTTACTATGGGGACGTTTGAAAAATGATGTTTTATTTTATAAATGAGTATTGCACTTTTATAGTTCACATGATTCACATGAGAATTGATTGCATCATATTAGATTGATACTTTCAGTTTTATTTCTTCTGAACTTTCCTTTCCCACAGTACAGGGTTAGTGACAGTTGTATTATTTAATAATGAATATATGTAAAAAAATAAAATACAATTAATTAGTTACAGCTTGCAACTTACTGTTAAGTCCTTTCCCACATTTTTCAGAATGTACTGTGTGCAATTTACTTTATAGAGGGAAGGACTTTTATTCTGGGAAATGTCAATATGAAATTTAATTAGACAAAATTTCCTGAATCTTTTTTCTCTTGTTTCTTTTTCTTCCCCGGAGGCTGCTGTGGTCTCTGGTGTTTCCCCTGCATGCAGTGTCAGACAGCCAGTTTAAACAACTGGTGCTGCTGCATGCCGCTCCTGGACGCCTGCTGTGTGGTGTCCTGCTTACTCCGCTCCTCCATCAGAGAGCGCCACGCCATCCCTGTAAGGCCGGTTTGGAGAGGGAGGGGGTGAAATCTCTGTTATAGTCGCTACTAACAATGAAAACGTGTACATCTGGTAAAGTCAAGTTAGTACATTGGCGACATTGTCCTAATCTGTAATGTGAGACGTCACAGTCCACGCTTTGACACTGATCTTCATGAGTAGAAGCCAGTAGAGAGTTAACAGTTTTTGGAGTGAACACGGGAATTGATTGAGTGGATTGTTGAGATTAATCCGCAGAAATTCTCTGTCCTGAGCTCAAATGACTCGACTTCTCAGCTGATTTTGACCAAGCGGCAAGTGTCCGGATGTGACCTCGCCCATGAATGTGTCAATTTGCTGTTTGCAACCTCCAGAATTGGCATTGTTCATAGGCTTCAACTCCAACAAGGCACCTTGGATGATACCAGCTGTCAATTACACTGGCATCCACGGGTGCCTTACTTTAAAGTCTGTTTCCCTCTAAATGGGAGCATAATTTACAATATCAATATCATGTTCTATTGAAGATGAGCTGAAACCAGTGATCAGTGTCAGCCAAGGCTGTAAACAGAGTGTCGAAGATTTGCAGAAGTTGAGTTCCCTGGTCAATTGATTTACATGCTAAGCCCCCATGTCCTCCAAATTCTAAATCATTTCTGTCTGCCACGAAAATTAAACACATTTTTATCTTGCATTTTAATATTTAGGTAACTCTTGAATATAGATATCTGTTTCTTAGAAACATGGCTGAATGTCATAAAAAGCCAAAACCCACAACTCTTTTCCCAGAGAGAAAGTGTTTTTGTTTCTGTTCTTTCTTCATTTGTGTTTCAACATTCTGATTTGAATGTTGCAGTGCAGCTACTATTTTTTCCTCATTTGTCACCACTGTAATACCGCACAGTTTGCATTTTTCATCAGTCAGTGAGGAAGAGTGAGTTTCAAGATTTGCTAAAGGTAACTGTAACCAAACAGAGAATAAACTTGAACTCAGTACACACTGTTGAGCAACCTATTAAAGGATTTATTTGAAATCTGATCAATGATATTCTACTCAGTTTGCCTGTGTGAGATAGATTAGCACACTGGAAAATGATTTATATAAAATGAGTTTCTTCAGAAGTGCTAGCCCAGTGATGGTCAGACTACTGTATATAATGTGCATACTAGCTGGATTTGTGTATCCTGAGGTTCAAATTCAGAGCATTGTTCAGTACAGTTTATAGTATAGATTTGTTTGAATACGTTTGATGCATATTTGTTCCGTCCTATCTCATGAAACATGTTTTTGGGCATAAATTAAGAATTCACATGGTAACAATGACAAACTGCACATAATCGATCGATATTAAGTCCTTTTTAAATCTTTACTTCATGAAAGATGTGAATATAGACAGACATGGAAGTAAACAGCAAACTGTAGCATTACGGGTTGTTGCCCAGGTGGATGAAATTAAAGGTGGGGAAAATGAAAATATATTCAAACACCTTCTAAAGCTCATTCGTATTAAACGACGACTGCAGGAAACCCCACCAGCAGTTGTTTGTGCTGACAAACATTCCAAAGTCCACGACTGGACTGTGTGGCCTCACTCTCACTAGTTTTTATTTACCTTGTTTGTCAGCTTCAGTGGGAAATTACAAAATCCAGATTGAACTCCCACATCATTGTCAGTAAGGCTGGGTAAAAAATAAGCAAATAAACTCTCATAGCTGATGTTTTGAGCCCTGTGTCTTTGTCTTCCTCCCGCAGGGCTCTTGCTGTGATGACTGCTGTAAGCTGTTGTGGTGTTATGTATGCGTGTGGTGCCAGATGAACCGTGAGCTGAAGATCAGGGGCTCAGGACCGGCGACCGCCACAGTGGTCACCTCACAGGTCATGAGGGGATAGGACGCAACCATGTGGGAACACAGTCGTTTCAGTTTGCTTTTCTTAGTATAGCAGTGATTTAATTTTTTTATTTTCTTTTTTTACAAAAATATGCAGCTTTGCAGCTTTGTTTCACATTTCAAAGTAGATTTTTTGTTATAGCTTGTTATATTGTGTCATCACATCAAGTTATTGTCTCTCCTTGTGATTACAGCTGTTATTGCATCGCATGCTCTCGTAATATAATCGTTTTTGATGACAGGATCATATGCAGCTACAATATTATCACTGATGTCTTTATTCAAAATGTTAAAAGCAAACAAACCTTCAAACACGTATTAAATAGTTTTTCTTTATTCCTTGAGTCGTTTAATCATGTATTTCCTGCTGCTTAAAAGATGTTTCATTTCTCAGTGTATAATTTACAGTTACGCACACTCACTGGCCACTTTATTAGGAACACTGCTTGTTCATTTTACTTAATGCATTAAGGGATGTGATCAAGATGACTTGTTAAAGTTCAGATGGAGCATCAACACGAGGAAGACAAACTGTAATTTTTTTTTGGTCCACCTTTTAATTAATTAACACCTGATCACGTTCCTGTTGTGTGAGAAACGTAAAAGTACCAAAGACTCACCGGTATCAAAAAAGAAAACAAGGCAATTCTTGGTTTTGATGTAATGGAAGCACAGGACAGTTTATATCTATATACACTGTAACAATAGGAACAAAAACTGCTGTTTATTTTTACATATGAACATTTTATTTTATTCTTTTTTGTGTGCATGCCCTGGACAGGGGTTCAAGTCGGGGGGGGAGGGAAGGCTGGTTTGTCCTGGACACAAGCAAGCAACACTTATAAACAACCAAGTTATGGCAAAGACCATATCTAAAAACACAACATATCTATACTTGAAGCAGATGAACTACGGCAGACCTATTACCTATTACAGTGGCCAATGAAATGATGTCTGCACACAATCATGTTTAGCAGGTTCAGACTTTGAGAGATTTGCAAGAACTGTAATGATTCTACAACAGCTGCTACTACTAATTACTCATTCGTTCAGTCTGATAGTAACACATTCACTCAGTCTCAGTAGATGATGGAGAAAATCCCAAAACATCCTGTTGTGCGGGAAAATCCCAGTGAATCAGCTTTAGACATATGCAAATCAACTGGCGCCACTAAACAACCACACTTTCAGTTACAGTCACCACTGTTACCACTGTGTCTGTGTGACTGCACTAAACTGCTGTTTAGGCCCTTTGTTAAAGGTCTATTAAGAACTGCACTGTTAATATAAGGTGTTCTATTGCATAATGTGATTAGCTGTAGGTTTTTGGTCAAAATGCATAATATTTCTAGTACAACTGTTGGAGTACGACAACATACAGTAAATGAAACAATAAAGAGGAACCGGCAATCACAAGTTTAGACAGCAAAGATGCAACACAGATGTTCTGAGCAGATGTTTCTATTTTGACTCAACTTGCATAAAGTAACCACAGATTTACACACATTGATAGACATAAATGTATGGTCTCGTCTCAGTTTGTCATAATCATACACTGAACTGGCGACACTGGCAAGAGAAAATTACACAAATGAACATTAAACTATAAAACCTATATTATAAAAATAGTAATGTAGATTTGTCTTTTTTTCTTTCTTTTTTTAAGCTACTGTAAAGACACATTCTAACTTTAGTGTTTTAATATTATAAATAAACGTCAAATAGCTTAGATAATGATGCAAATTGTGTAGAATATTTTAAGACAGCTCTGCCCATAAACTGATGATCTAAATTAGCACCTTATTGTCAGTGTGATCACAACAATAACAAGCACAGACCACATCCTGTGCTTGTTCTCCCCCCCCCAGCTGTGTTTCAAAACGAAAACAGAGGGCGAAAAAGAATTTACAAAGACTCAAACAAATATAAATGCACCAAGGCACCCTGAAACTGAGGAAGCTACATGGAACTCAGCCATCATTGAGTTGATCATTTACACCTGTGATAGTCCTACCATGCTCTACCTAAAATGGCTGCTGTGCAAAAGACCCATCAACTTTTCAAATGAGTAATCGTAGTGTTGTATTTGTTGCTATCCTTGAAATTAACAGTGTTTGTCGATTGTTTTTTTTTTTGATAAAATCAGTTTTTTAAAACAACACTTGTCTGACCAAATGTCTCTTAAACGGTTCCCCTTCCTTCCAGTTCACTTGGCACCTTCCTTCAGGAATCTGCCATAAAAGGATTTCTCAGAGAAAAAAGCTGGTTTGACTGTCCCTGAGTCCAAGGCAGATGATGGCCTCATGCAGTCTAGAGGAGAGGTGAGAAACAAAAAGTCTTGTATAAAGTACCTTGAAAGGGATACTTAAGTAAAAGTATCAGGAAATTACTCTGGTGGAAGTTAAAGTCAATTTTGTCAGTATTACTTGAGTAAAAGTATATATGAAAAAAGAAATATGAAGTATACTTAAAGTATATGACATTTAGGCTACTGTACTTAAGTATCAAAAGTCAGTCAGTCAGTCATTATCTACCGCTTTATCCTCCACCAGAGGGTCGCGGGGGGTGCTGTGCCAATCTCAGCTACATCGGGCGATAGGCGGGGTACACCCTGGACAGTTCGCCAGTCCATCGCAGGGCCACACACAGCTAGAGACAAACAACCATTCACTCTCACACTCACTCCTATGGTCAATTTAGAGTGTCCAATTTACCTAATCCCCACATTGCATGTTTTTGGACTGTGGGAGGAAGCCGGAGAACCCGGAGAGAACCCACGCACACACGGGGAGAACATGCAAACTCCATGCAGAAAGGCCCTTGTTCCAACCAGGGCTCGAACCCGGGTCTTCTCGCTGCAAGGCGAGAGTGATAACCACTATACCACCGTGTGGCCCAGTATCAAAAGTAATTTTCTGATATAAATGTACTTAGAATTTAATTTAGAATTGAGCAATTAAGCTTGTGGGTTTGATTCCACTATGCTGATATGACCTTGGATAACATACTTGCCAGCAGTGTGTGAATTGGTACAGACCATTGACAAACTCTTCTTCTGATTTTATCCGGCTTTAAGGAATTTATTTAGAAAATGTAGGGGAGGAAAAGTTGCTAGAAATATAAGTAACAAATTTGAAGAAGAGATATGTGTACTTACGTTAAGTACATTACAACACTGGAAACAAAGGTCAACTGTATTTCTTTTTAATGTGTGATTGTTTCACTATAACATCCCAACACCAACCATAAAGTTGTTCAAAATTTAAACTAATTTATAACAATTCCCTGCTGGAGAAGTTACATGATTGCTGTCAGAGAGCTTTTGTAGTGGAAGTGTGAAGCATCGTTCATCATCCAAATATAATGTCAATAGCTAAAACAACAAATTGGAAGGAGCATAGCTCACAAGCTGTGATTCTGTGAAGAGGTTGTGTTATCGATGTTTGTCCTGCAGATGGCAGTGTTGTGCTAAAATACAGTTCATCTTCCCTTCACATTTTAGTAAGACAAACTTTGGATTGTTGGTTGATGTAAGTGAAACTTGATTACATGTATTAAAAGGGCTGTTTTTTAATTTGGTTTCACACGTTTCTATTGTGTAATTCGTTTTTAGCTGTCATATATATATATACAGTACAAACTGTTTATGTTTATGTCATGGAAGGTCATTTGTTACTCAGCTCATGATTTTTTCCACATTATCTCAATCTGCAACTTCATTCTTATAACTTATAACTCATAATATTATTGTATACACACCAAGAAATTTGAAGGTGGCTGGAAAAACATGCATAAACTCAACTTGACAATATGTATTTTTTCAACACTAAATGTTTTAGTTGTTTAACTGCTGATCATTTGCTGCTTAAAGACTTCCACCTTACTTTAACAAACATTCAAAATTAGTCGAGTATTGTTTTAAAAATATATTCTACTTATAGAATCTGTCATATGTTTGCTATTAATCATAATATAACATCACAGTGAGTCATTTCTTCAAAAATATAACATTTATTTGAAAAGAATGATGTTTTAATGGTGTGTTTAAAGTTCCAAAAAATATCATGTGCTATTAAAGACAACTAATGTCATGTTAATTAATGGGGGTACCATATTTTGCAGTGTAGTCTCAAAGCAGCTTGTTAAAGTTGAAATACTTATCAGTTAAGTAATAATCAGTCATAAGTTATGGTACAGAATAGTAAATGGGCAGTAAATGTTGAAATAAACATGTTTGCAGGAAGTAAAGTGCAATGGATAAATGTGCCAGTTGTCATCTGTTTTAACGAGCTTCACCCAGACAGGAAGCTGTATTTTCCTCTTTTGTGCATCTCAGACTGAAAGAGGAAGTCGTTTCTCACCAGCTGCGTGTGTGTGTTTTCAAATGCTGCATCTCCAGACCTCAGCTACACTGTGAGGTAAAAGACCTGTGAGACTCTGATGGACGTCTACCAGGATGCTGTGCAGTATCTGCAATCAGAACACGTGCCAGGTGAGGGACAGAGGCATTTGTTATATAAAGTAAATGCTAATTTATAACACTCTAGAGTATGGCATTAGATTTTGCCGACAATACTCTCAAAGTGTTCATAGTATATGTATAATCCCAGGGATCACAAATGTACAATAATGAAAAGCATTTAGACTGTTGAACTGAATTTTTAATTTTATAGTGCAATTTTATTGCACCTTATCTTTTTTTGTGTATTCAATATATAATACATATATTTTATTCTTACTTTTAAATAGTAATGAGCTTTCATGTTTCCACACAGTATATGAACTTTAAAAGGAACAGTATTCCCAAAGTGTGGATCGTGGCCCATCCAGGGGCAGGGCTTTTAATGTTGTGTTTTGTAGAAGTTTGACAAACTTGAAAAATAACATTGGTAACACTCAAATGAATCAACATATATGCCATTGCCTTTTTATAATTTGCTAACTTTAATTTCGGGGAACCTAAAAGTTGTACTTTAAATCTGTCAATCATTTTCTCATTTTTTCAGTAATTACCTGCAAAATTATGATAAGTTAAGTTATTTAAACTAACTAAATAAAGTCAATACAACTAAACATGTCAAGTCAATGTCAATAAACAAAGCTCCAAAGACTGTCTTTTTAAAGGAAGTTTCCTAGATTTGAACTCTTTACATTTTAGAGTATAGACATGCAGAAGTCTGATTGAAAGGTTTTGATTGTGTTCATGTGTCTGTTGTTTTAGTGGAAGTGGAGACTGCTGTCTTGGT
Organism: Solea senegalensis; assembly: GCF_019176455.1. NCBI lineage: Eukaryota > Metazoa > Chordata > Actinopteri > Pleuronectiformes > Soleidae > Solea > Solea senegalensis. Next base: position 12,373,119 of record NC_058023.1, on the reverse strand, counting down.
GGAGGATGTGTTCCATGAGGAGGAGGAGGAGGAGGAGGTGGTGATGCCCTCTTATCTTTCTTCTCTTCAAGAAGAGAGCATAGACCTCCCTGTAACCCCTGTAAGTGCACATCCACTTCACAAATGTGTTGCAATATATCATTTTCTGCACAACACAATGGAGCTGATAACAGAAAAATGTTAAATATCTATTTTGTCATGTGACTGATTTGGACATGAATGTGTGATCCAGACATCCTGCAGCTCAGAGGAAATGTTGGAGAGGAGGCTGTTGGTTCTCAAAGGCATCGTGGAGAGTGAGGAGGTTTATCTGAGAGAGTTGGAGGTGCTGCTCATGGTAACTAATACACAAACACATGTATATCCCTTTTTTTTACATATTTACATATTCAAACTAAAAAATCCTGCTGATATTATATAACTATAAATGACTCTGTATAACTTCCTCTTTACCACTCCCACGGAAGCTCTAAATGTTTTGTATGTGTGTATTATATCTGAGCATGAGTAGCAGTCACGTGCGTGTTTCTGGACTTGTGTCATACATACATGTGCAGTATGTTCACATTCAACATGTTTGTTCTTCTTTTTCCGTGTTTGACCATAAATGAATTGGAATGAGGTTCCTCTTCTCGCCGTCTCTGGCTAATACAGTCTATAACTACAGCTAGCATCAGGTTAGCTTCATTTTGAAGGTGGAAAAAGCTAGTTTGCCTTTGTTTTAAAGGACCATTGTTTGTGTTTTAGGGACATCTATGAGTGAATTTGCAAATTGCAACCAACTGAAGACTGAAATATTCTGATACCTATGAGATATGTTAACAAGCAAATCTAACTGTAAAATACAGAGAGTTTCCTGTGTCATCATGTGATCGGTGCAGTGCGAAAGGCAAACCGCTCCGGGGAATGCGCCGCCCATCAGCTTGATGAACTGAACATAGATGTCTACAGCTAAACAGACGTCTCTGGGTCAGTTTTTTTGTTAAAAGGTCAAGGGATTTTGGGGAAATCTATCCTGACTTGGGCGAAGCTGGGGAAGATCGTCACTATAATTCCTGTGTCCGGCTGCCTAACGCGGATTCTTACTCCAAAACTGAATCAAAACAGCCCAAAGAAGCCTTCTTACCCATGGACAAAGTGACAAGGTTGATAAGGACCGCAAGTTGTCCCAAAGACTTTAACAAAACAACAGCATGGCAGATGGATGCAGCTTTGAGGTACTATGAAGTAATGGAGAACGGCGTGTCTGATACCAAACCGAGTAGAGTAGCGCTAGAAATGTCTAGTGGAAAAGCACCACTAGAATCTGTTTAACTGCTGTACAAAATAGCACACTTCATGGAAGCGATCCCACAACTTTCAGCTCTTAATTTTCCAGTTGATAATAAATTAAATGAAAACACAATTATAAATGTGGTATTCAATTTCTACTGACGGATCCCTGCACGAGTTCTGCACAATTAAATGGATCAAAATCCAAAAGCTGAATAGTAAATCTCCTTGCTGACCTGTATCACATGATATTCATTCATTCATTCATTCATTCACGTTTACCTTGTTTTTGAGGATTAAACCAACAGCAATAAATGAAGTCTGACTCGCATTAACAAAAAGGACGAGAGTGGAAAAGTGTTTTTCATGGTAAGAGACAGTTCTCTTTATAACAGGAAGACCTCGATCAGTTTCTTATTTCTGGTTTTCTCTGCTATTAATAGCAACGGCAAACCTGTTTCCTCATTCTCACGCTAATTTTACTCAAGTGATTGTGAGAACTGCATCAGATTGCTGCTAGTTGCTGCATTGTGTGTAGGTTGTTGTATTTGAATGAATATCTTTATTTCGGTTACGTTCATATAAAAGTAAACAATGTGACCTAATTTGATATATATGCCAATAACTGAAAATGCAATAGGCTGAAGCATGTGGCTTATTTTTGCCTATGCTGTACAATACAAGGAAATATAAGGTATTACAAAGTGAACATCCTAAAATATTCTTAGGCAGTTTTTATTCAATAAATAATTTGTTTTATTAAGAATAGCAACATATTTGCATAATTTATGTTCTATTTGTGGTTAACAACAAAGTTTGTGGTCTAACCCTAACCCTACGACTCCCAAAAACTTTGTTTCATGGACTCTTTCAATTTCTACACCCTTTAAATTCAACTTTATGTCAAAATTGGTCCTAGTGCCATCAAAAATCATACATTTTGTTTGCCATTCATTTAACTTATTGTAATCAACTCTTTTTCTACTGATTCAGTTGACTGCTTTATGTTATGTACTATATATTATTGTTTTGAAACAGGTGACTGAAGCTTGGAAATGTAAAATGTATGCTTCGTATATGTTCACAGATTTTCTCATGACCTCACCCATCTTCCTCTTCTCACATGACCTCACCCATCTTCCTCTTCTATCTACACGGCAGCACATGCACTGTCTGCCATGAACCTCTCTCTTTCTACAGGTCAACTCCTTGACTGTTTCATTTTATTTTTATTTCTAGCCCATGAAGGCTCTGCGGGCCTCAGCTGGGACCTCCCAGCCGGTTCTGTCCAGTCAACAAGTCCACACTGTTTTCTACCAGGTGCCTGAGCTTAGAGACATGCACCAAAGCTTCTACTCAGACCTGAAGGCCCGGCTGAACGCTCACTGCCACACAGATCCTGCCTCGGGTGAACAAAGAGACATGAACCACACAGACTCTGAGCTGATGGTGGGGGAAGTGTTTCTGAAAATGGTGAGTTTTTCTGTTAATTTATAGATTGTATGACTGAGCTACTCTCCCATTGCATACATCCTGGTCAGGGTCAGAAGTCAAACAGATACAGAAAGCCACTTACTTTCCTCAGGAGATGGTGGAGACCAAAGCTAAGATAAAAACAAGATAAATACCAAAATCAATAACCTATTTAATATTTGCATCACTTGAAACTGTACTGCAGTAACTTGTACTATTGAAACCTTTGTTAAATGAGTTTAAACATAGCTGTATTACTCTATCATTGCCACACGACGAATATAGCGCTTTGTTTTATGTTAAGACAGGCAGAGGCAACTAAAAACAAGAAGCGCCCACGAATAGACTGTGGAAAGTGAATTCAACTGCTCAAAATATCTGGTTGTCAGCAGTTTGATGGGCTAAACACTTCTTGTCCCCGCCCGATCCTGCTGTACACACAACCGCTCCCAGGTCTGATTTTTCAGATGAAGAATGCGGCGAACAGATAATGTTACATCATAATCAGAATCACCTTTATTGTCATTATACAGTCCACAACGAGATTACATTGCTTGTATTCATAAAGAACAGAGGCAGAATAATAGCAAAAATCACCAAAGGGTACACACTGCAGCTTTAAATTTTAAAGGTGGAGTGGCTCCAGCCACTGAGTGCCTCAGTGGTTAAGACCCTACCTTGTGTACCAAAGACATCATGGTCGCAAGTTCGATTCCACCCCTGGCTAATTGTACTTGATACCATTGTAAGTTGCTTTGGATAAAAGCGTCTGCTAAATGACATGTAATGTAAATGAAAGTTCTAATCACTTTATCTTTGCTTCCACAGGTGAACCAGATCGGTCTCTACGGTGGTTTCATTCAAAACTATGAAGATGCCGTTGAAGTTGTCCGCAAGTGCACACAGTCAGACCCTCGCTTCAGAACTCTGGCCGAGGTACAAACTACTGTGCTTCCAGAGCAGCAGTGTGAACACATCAATATTGACCCACCAGCCTTACAGTCATATCTCTTGATTGTTCCTCCCAGAGCATGATGTTGAACAACGGCGCTGACAAGTCTCGCACCAAATACACATTTGAGGGTACGGAAATGTGTGTAATTATGTATTTTCATTTTATAACATGACTTGTTGGCAGTTGGTGTCTGACTGTTTTTCTCTTTACAGCTCTACTATACAAACCTCTGGACAGAGTGACCAAGACAACACTAGTGCTGCGTGTGAGCAAACCTCAGAAAATGAATTAAACATACCATATTTTTTATTGATTTTTGTTGTTGTTGGTGATGTTACTGTTCTGCCTCTGTTTGGATTCTGTCAGGCAATACTATCAGACCTGACTGAGGGAACGTTTGTGTGTATATAGAGTTAAGAGCTAAATGTCTGGCAGTAGGATTCACTTCTGAAATGTTTCATGGATGCTTGCGTGTGTTTGCAGTCGTCTCACTTTACTGTGCAGGAATGTCGCCAAGATCTAAACACTGAGTGAGAGTCCTGTGGAGCTGATGAGCTTAATGAGCATTGTGTGAACTACTTACATCAAGGAGACAGATTTGTTTTTTTTTACTTTAAAGTTACATAACATCCCAAACTTCACCTTTGAAACATTATCTGATACTGTTTTCTTTTGCCACTCTTTTACCGACCACTTGACATTTTCTGACAGAGAATCCTCTCTCCGATCTTGCAGGACCTCCTGAAGACGACACCAGCGGAGCATAGCGATTACGTAGCTTTGCAGGAAGCGCTGAGATTGTCTCGCAGCTTCCTGTCTGGTGTCAATGAGAGTTCACAGTGCAAGCGAGATGTCATGCTCAGTCACGGAATGGTGAGTGTTGTATGCATTAAACCTGGCTAAACATTTTTTAACTGCATGTTTACATGTACACCCATCTTCACTTCTCCTACCACACCTGAAAATGTTCTATATCTGTGTGTGTGTGTCTATCTCCCCCAGAGACGTCAGCTGATGCGTGACGGCTTTGTGGTGGATGGCACTGATGGAGAACGCAACCTGCGACACATTTTCCTTTACACCGACCTCCTGCTGTGTGTCAGATTAAAACATACCACCAGAGGGTGAGTGTAGGAGCAGGGAAGACAAAGGCCTGTGGGAAATGTGGTTTTTACCACTTGTTACATTACACCTTACACCTGGAATGACATGTTTGGGAGCACAGAAAGACATGCTACCTTGCAGCTAAATAAGTCCCAGAGATAATATAGATAACAATAAAACAAAAGTACAATTGAAAAACCATCAGGAAGAATAGGCTTCTAATAAAAATGTGTTTTAGGAGGGTTTGTTGCATATGCTACCTTTGACCTGCCTTGTCTCTCATAGTATGTCAGACAAAAGGGAACCACTGTTGTAATCAATTACCGAATGATTTGAAACGGACACTTTGATTGCAAGGTTCATTATCAGATGAATGTGTGAATCAAAAACTCAAGGATAGATTCAATATTTAGTATATTATCTTGGATGTACGTTATTTCCCAAGGACAAAATGACTTGACTTCAGGATTTTAATAAGAACAATTGACACTTTCATTAATAACTGCTAAAAATGTCCGTATTATTAAAGATACTGACAGTACAAAAATAATTGTGCAGAGTGTTACACCTTGTTCTATTTTGTTGTTTGAAAATGAGAAAAAAAGACTCCAACAAGTTAGTCAAGTGAGGAAATAACAAATTGTATTATTCCAGTGCAGGGGGAACTCGATTGTTATAGCAGCAAAATAAGGCAATAAAATAAGTTATAATATAAATGTATAACAGGTACATGGGAAAAGTGCAGTTCTACAGGATGATTACATGTATTTTTATTGCACGGATTTACAGTTGCGAGAAATAGTATATAGTAATATAGTACTATATATGTATATGTATATGTGTATATATATATATGTATGTGTATATATATATATATATATATGTATATGTATATATGTATATGTATATATAGTACTCTTCTGAGATGCATGTTTTTGTAACTGTTTATTCCAGGAAGCAGGATCAGTACAGGTTCTGCTGGTATCTGCCTCTGGCTGGTCTCAAACTACACTGGTCTGCAGATCAGGAACGACCGTCGGACACACACCTCCGTTTACACACCATAAGAAGCAAGATGTATCTCCTGCGACAGCAGATTCGGCAACAATCGGTATGGGTTTTTTCTTTGTGTGTGCGAGGAAGACACAAATACAGAAATGAGTGTGACCTTTATATCAGATATGTGAGAAAAATGTGTTTGTGTGTGAAGAGGGGATCCAGAGGAATGTCCTTTGTAGCTCGCACCAAGAAGAAACTAGAGCAAATGGATCTGATGCTGCTCACATACTCTCCTCTTTATAGACTGGAGCTGCACAGCCCTAGTGGCAAGGTACACACACACACACACAGCCCAACACTATATAAAAGCTAAAATATAAAAGCAATCCATTTTGTCTCACTTGCAGAGTCACACTCTCCTCCTCTCCTCCTTGTATGAACTCGAAGAATGGAGAGAAGCCATTCATAAACTCAGTGCAGACAGTAAGTTCTCAAATGTCAAATAATCTCAGACAAAGAAACCCTGTAAACCTAACAGTGATTGAATTTATTTGATCATTTGATGCTTTCACCTTGAACTTCATTATACTGAGGTGATTAGTTTTTTAACCATATTTTATTTATTTATTTAAATTTGATTTATTATTTTATTTATGGTGATTTTTAAATGTACCAAATTCTACGACTATTTAAAATGATAATGTGCAGATTAGTTTTCTTGTTACTTGCAGCCATGTGAAGTTTTCCATTGTGTTTCTGTAACAGGGTTAAAAGATAATGTACAGTTTATAATATAGAAAATGTGTATGCATCATGGTCATTGCAATTATTAGTTGAATATTGTCATGGTAAAACATACGTTTTATATAATGTCAGTGTTATTTTCTGACTGTTGCACCTCTTGACTTGAATCACTGTCAGACATAGAAACTGTCCCACCAGACCTGCTCACTCTCACCAGTGCATGTGTGAAACTGAGAATGACCCAGCAGCCACCACTACAAATCTCCAGGGCTGGTACGACCACCAACTCTTTTCATCTGTCTCTCCCTCTGTGTTTTTTTCTTTTTTCTTTTCTGCAGAATCACAACCTGTATCTGAAATAAAATCCACTCACTGTGTGAGGCTTTTGTATGTTTGATCTCTTTTTTGTTCAGGACGATTATAAATCCACTCATTTTCAAGCTATTTTTGTCTGTCTCCCAGCAGTAGAGGACACAGAGTCATTGTGTGGGACTCTGCGTGTGGCCATTCACTCTGCCCGCGGCCTGCAGCAACCAGCACGTAGGATTTCAGTGTTGACTAATTTCAAATTACACAAAATGATAAAAGTGGTTAGTTTGCTCCACAAGCAAGTCAACAATAAAGGCCATGTTCTTCTTCTTTCAGGTGTTTATGTGTGTGTGGAAGTGGATGGATGTGACTTTTATGATAATGAGACACAGACACACTCTTCAGTCCACAGCCTCAACCCATACTGGGACCAGGTCAGACTTTTCTCTTTTTTTTAATAATTATGGCTTTATTTGAAACAGACATGTAGATACATCAGCAATAGACTGCAATAAAAATAAAAACAAATGTCATTCCAGTTTTGTTTGTTTTGAGGCCAGAAAAGGCACATCAGTATATTCATGGATGCCCGCTCTCCTCTAATAACTTAAACATTTCACAGCATTTGTGACATCAGTGGACATATTATCTTCTTAGTACTTAGTACTGACAGTTTACCTGGGATAGACAGATCCAGATGAGTGTCACATGTTCACTTAGAACTCTAATACAACTTATTTGTAGATAGAACAGTTTACATGAAACTATATATTGGAACCAGGGTGGACCTATGCTGCTGTCATTTGAGAAATCATAAATAACCAGTCAATAAATAACTAAGTAAATTATAAAACAAAATTGCCAGTGGGATCAAATAAAGTGAATGAAAAAGCTATGAATAGAATCCAGTTGTTCCAGATTTGATAAAATTTGTCCTTTTGGATTCTTCGTCGACTGGTCTGTTTTTTCTGATGATGATGTCAGGCCTCGGCTGAACTCGCAGCGGATTAAAAAGTCTGCAGCGTGTCTGCCCTTTAAACATGATCAGTGGCAGTAAAGCTGACTCTAAATCCCACTGGGAGTCGGGACTGTGAGCACTCCCGTCGCAAGCTTGAGGACAGTGAAGTGTCCAGTGTCGGTGGGGATGAGGTTAATGACTTCCTCTTTATTTCCAACAGGAGCTGTCTTTCCAGGTTGACGGGGCTCAGAACCTGAGGCTGCTCTGTGTGAGTCAGTCCGACAGACGGGATGATACCGTCCTGGGAAAAACAACCTTCAAGGTACAAACCTCAACTACTGTTTGTCGTTTGCAGCAGGTGATAATTAGAGACTGACAAATATAAGAAGCATATTTATATATATATATATGTGTATATATGTGTATGTGTATTTATATATATATATATATATATATATATATAATTACATCCATTTATATTACATAATACAGAGTAATGAGTAGTTCTGGGTCTCTCTGTCATTTTGGTCCAGTCTGGTCATTCTCAACAAATGTTTTTAAACATTGGTGGCTGTTCATGAAAAACCCAGTCTAACAGCATTGCTTTGTTAAATGGTTTATAATATATATATATATTATATTTAATTTTGGCTCATATTTTAAAATGCCATTTTGATTCATTAGCACAGTCTTGACATAAGGCTAATCACTTCCTGTGTGTAGCCCCTTGTGTGCAGATGCAAACTCTTAAAGACAAAAGTTTGTTTCCTATCCATGGTACAAATCTCAACACTCTGATCTCTTTGCTGTCACAGTTGGAGTCTAAATCCCTGCACAACGGATGGAGGAGACAGATTTTACAGCTTGGTTCTCTGGAGTTGACTCTGTCCCTCAAGTACAGTCACCACCGGCTTGAACCACCGAGCTCCACAGCTTCACCACTGCCTGTTTTCAGTGTCCCTATCGAAACTGTGGCTCAGTAAGTTTCTGCCAGTCATCTGAGTACGAGACAATATTTTCACTAACCCAGACTCTGCTCATAGGTTTTTATAAAGTGTTTAAAGTGAAAGCTGCCAGTCTAGTTTTATTTGACCCTCTGTGCAGCTTCAGGAAGTGAGGCGGTTTGTTTTGTGGCACCGCAGCCTGAAAGAGAAGCAGAAGTGCAGCAACAATGAAGTGAATCAACCTGATGTCTTAAACATCTGAGGATTTCTCTCCCCCCCCCTCCTTTTTGCTTAATACTTTTAATCCTCTGGCAGACAGGATGGAGTGCTGGTTCCCCACGTGGTGCGATGCTGTGTGGAGGAGGTGGAGAGTAGAGGCATGGATGAGGTGGGAATCTACAGGGTTTCGGGGACATCCAGTGAAATCAACGCGCTCAAGAATGCTTTCAACAGCAGTAAGAAAATACAGAGTTGCGTCATCACTTTCCGGTTGTGCTGTTATGTTTTTAATGCGGTTATGAATAAATGCTGGGAAAGCAGTCACTCATAGTATTCACCAGGCTGCTTCTTCCTTCTCTTCAACCAACACGTCCTGTAGCTTTGAGAAAATCCCAACAAATAATACACCAAATTTATTCTGCTGGAAATAATTAGATTGTTATGGCTTTTAAAAGCTTTCTGAGTAACCGTGGTGAATACAGTTGCAAAAAACAACATGGGTACATTTGCTCTTCCTGATAACACAACTGAAACCTCACCTTGCAGGGAAATCTGTGTTTTTAGCTCACAGACAGACAGGAGCTGCTGTCTGATTTGGCAAGTTTGTGTCACTGACGTAAATGTGAACTAAGAATTTCAAGCACTAACATCACAAAATAACACATTTGATTGTACTGATGGAGGGAATCAAAAACTCATGTACCTGGATGTAAAAACTTTGGTGCAGGGAAGACAGTGAGCCTTTTGTTAAGTGACTAAAACCGACTAATTGTTCTAATACTACTCATCACCTGCCCTGCACAGATCTGCGTGAAGCTGTGACCAGGCTGAGAAGTGTCGACGTGAACAACGTCTCTGGTGTCCTCAAGCTGTACTTCAGAGAGCTGCCTGAGCCTCTTATACCCGCTGAGCTGTTCCACAGTCTGGCAAGGATGCTGGGTATGAGGAATTCATTCTGTCTCACGAAGAATAGTTTCACAGCAGAACCTTATGTGACATCATTTGAACAAAATACAAAGATCTCTATGTGTCGGTTGTTGGTTGCTGTGCTTAAGGGGGAGGGATTTTATTTGGCAGGTATAGAAGACAGGGGCAAACAAACCTTTGTAATTATATTAAATGTAATTTAATATTGCGTGTCTCGTAGACCTACACAGACATCACCATTAAATGCATCTAAAGGGCTTCATGTGTTGCATTTGTTTTACTTTTAGATATCCAGGACAAACCCTCGCGTCTCGTCTCCATGTTGTCTCTGCTACAGTCCTGTCCTGTGACCAACCGCCACACCTTCATCTACCTCATGCACCACCTGCAACGGTCTGAAACACCAACACATATTTTCTCACAGTTGATCTCAAATCCATTATTTTTTCTATTTTTTTTTTAACCGACATAGGCGCAAATGCCATTGCTGACACTTGTAAATAATTTTCTTCTACTCCATGTGTCTCCAGTGTGTCTGAGAAGGAAGACGTCAACAAGATGTCTCTGATGAACCTGGCCACAGTGTTTGGTCCGAGCCTTTTACGCCCCCCTGTGGCTGGACAGGGTGATGACCCAGCTGTGAACATATCCCAGGAGGTGGTGGTTCAGGTGTGGATGGAGGGATGAAACAAAGAGAAATGTTGATGAATACAGAGAGAAAATGATCAATGAATCAGTAAATCTGCATTTTAAACTATACTGTTCCCTTTTTTCTTTTTCTATTCATTATTAAGTTAATTTAAAATATAGATCAGAAAAGGCAGGAAACAAGACAATTGCCAATAATATACTGTATATCTAGAAAAAGAATGTTTGTTTAACAGTTAAGGGATACTGTTTATCTGTGAGCACATGAGTCATGAGTCTGTGTGTTTGTGTTTCAGGTCCAGGTGGTTTTCTGCTACCTGCAGTGCAACAACCTCCCTGAAGCCCAGATCTCTGTGCCACATGACACAGATGCTGAAGATGACGAGACCACCCACATGTGAGACCACCAGCAGCAGGGTCACGGCTGGCAGAAAGAAACAAAACAAATGTATTTATTATTGGCACAATTATTGTGACTTTTGAAGTTTTTTTTGTAAAAATAGTTTAACAACCTTTTTTTTTGCTACATTAGATGTGAGTTGTGAAAACGACAACTCCAACATGTAAATAAATGGCTACAGCATTGTGACGCGTCGACAATAAATCCTTCCATGGCTGTTTGTGAAGACCTTTTGTTTGTCCTATGTCGACAATACTCTGAAACTCTTGACAGTGTCAGGGCGACATGGTCGTCCCTCTTTGTCTTCATCTTCATCTGCTCTTCCAAATCCAGGTCGCAGTGGCAGCATTCTTTTCCCCATTCTTCTCCTCCACCATGTCTGCACTGGTGTCTACCCCCACATGAGCATACCCCAGAGGATGCGCTGAGGAAGCAATCGTCGCCAGACGTATTGTTTTTAGTGGCTCTGTGTGTCTGTCTGTTTGTTTGTGTTTCTGCACTTGCACTTGCCTTTATGACCAGCAGAGGCTGCCAGAGGCTTGTTGTGTGAATGGGTTGAAGTCTGCCATCTCTGATTGCCTTGTTCCTCTTGGTTCCAAAGGTGCTGTAGCAACATTGTACGTTTAAGTCAGCCTCTAATCATAACTTGACCAAAAGTCTGGAAAAAAGAAAATAAACAAAAGTCACTATAATGTGACAGCTGTAATATTGTGAGGATTTTTTTTTTTTTTTTTAGCTAGGAATGATTTTTTACTTGAACATTCTGAATCCCATCATGCAATGTTGTTGTCTGTTCTTGGTGTTTTACAGACGTTGGCCTAGATAGTTACAATGGTAAATAAATTCAACTGCAGTGGACGCCAACTGCCATAAAAACAACGAAGAAAAGAAGAGAAATTGCTGGAGAAATTGCAGTCAAGGCTGAAAATCAAAGCAGTCACCGATAGTATCAATCAGGTTTATTCTTCTTTCTCCAGAATTCAATCATGAAACATGTGCTGTACCTTTGTGAAAATCTCCACAAATATGCAGTTTGAATACAAGTGGTCAAGCTATGACTTTTCCATCAGCAGAGGGAGTTATCAGTTTTATTAAAATAGTAGATATTTGATTCTTTGTTCTCCTCCTCCTTCTCATCCACATCGGCTTAAAAGGTTTACGATCCATGTATGACCTGGAAACAGCATTTGAGAAGTTAGTTTTCCCATTTGGTGCTTCATGATTTTCAGTAAAAGTTAATTTCACGTGAGTAAACCTGAAATCCATCTACTTGATCTGTCACTTAATGTAACTTATTGTGTCTAAATATATGCACGCAGGACTCCTCGGGAGGCAGATGGACTCGGTGGCACGGAGTAACATGACGCTGAAATGTGGTCGAGCCAAAAATCAACAGTGCAGATGTAATAAAAGGGTTGGAGGTCACCTCCCCGCGCCTGAAATCCAATCAGTTACGGTTCAAATCCAACTAGACGGAGTTCACCACGTAGTGTACGCCCCATAAAAGTCAAGCACACACTTTATGGTATGTTGAAAACACACACGCACAAATGACCCGTGTTGGATGCATCCACACCACAGATGGGAGTCCCTTTTCAAGCGCACCACCTGGGCAGGCCGGGCTAATGTTACCTCCAACCTTTTTACCCCTAAAACCCCCTTCAGTTGTTTGATCCCCTAATCCTGGACCCCACTATCCAGCCCTCCCAGTACTAACAGACTGAGAACTGTGTGTGGACGCCATAACAAAATCCAGAACTAGTCCCAAACTGGGGAAGAAAGAGTTTGGATCTCCCTGTCGCCGCGTTGCGTCATAAATCACTTGTCCCCTCGAACACGGTGGCTGCCAAAACAAGGTTCCGCTTGAGGACTACAAAGACAAAGTGAGGTTCCCATTGCAGACTACAAAGCCGAGGAAGTCCTGAGACATTTGTGTCTAAAGACTGGAAAAGACGACTGGTCGACACCTGGGACTGGTGGGAAAGTTTTTACTGGAGAAGTCAGGTTCTGTAGAACAGACTTAACGCACAGTTCCAGTGACTTCAAAAAAAATAATATTACGGAAACGGGTCTGACCTCTAAACCTGTAGTTTTCAACTTGAGCAGACCATGTGTGTGTTTTTGAGGTTCAAACGTTCAAAGCTGCAGTGTGTAACATTTGGTCTGTGCAGTAGACTCTCTTTATTAATGCGGCACCCACGTTGCCTCTGTCTGTCTTGACATAAAGACTTCCTGTGTGCAGTGCAGTAATGCTGCCTTACTGTGAAACAGAGCTCATGACCCTAATCAGCATTGTGTGAAATTTGACATTTAACAATACACACTACAGCTTACAGTGAATGAATCATGTCTGTCTGACATCTGTTTTTTTTCCACTTGAACTGTAAATGATTAAACATTTATCGTCTGTATTGTACGTTACAGATCTTTTGGGCCCTTTCACCGTCATCTCTCGGGAAAACTCGGGCAAAGTATGATGCTGAAAAGTTTCAACGTGATGTGAAGGCTGCTCCGTTACCTTCAGGAACAATTCAAAGGTAACTTAAAACAAGCAAAAGCTCCCTTTGAGCACATGCTTGTGATGCAGTGATGTAGTTCTGAGTGTGTGTGTGTTTGTTTGATGGCATGTGCGGAGCCGTGCCATACTTGATTAGTTTTAATCCAGCTGGGAGTCAGGTTGCTGTGTCGGCGGCGTGTCTGTATGGAAGGCATGCAGGCTGCAGATCATAGGGATTGACCCTCCGCCTCTCAGGTTAACAGAAGCTCTCTCTCTCTCTGTGTTTGTGTGTTCTTGTATTTGTTGCCTATTTAGAACCTTTTCTAGCATAAACACTGATCTCGTCAGGACCAGTAGACCTCATGGAGACCAAAAATCTGGAAGAACCTCATTTCTGATGCGTCGGGTTAAGGTTAGGGATCACGCTTTGTTAAAGCTGTATAAATGAATGGAAGTCAATGCGGTGTCCTAAGAAGAATAGCTGTACAAACTTGTGTGGTGGAGAAATTTGCAGAACTTGAGGTCTTTGAGGAAGATTATGTACAAGGATGGTACAAGAGAGTGTGTGTGTGTGTGTGTGTGAGAAAAGGAAATCAGTGGATAAAACTGATTGTGTGTATTGTGTGTAAGAATGTGTGTTTGCATTTAGTCTAGTTGAACTTTGGCACTGGCTGCAGTGCAGGAGGAGTCACCTCTCATAAAATGTACCCTCAGCAGGTTGTAAACATAACACCACACATTCACAAACACACAAACACACACACACACTGCTGCCCAATTCTCCGTATGCCAAGAGTAGGCTCGCCCTCGTCCTCAGTAAAGTGTTTGTTGTCATTTAATGTGAACAAAGCCGCAGACAACGTGTTCCCTCCCTCCACAGCAGAGAGCTGCGGGGCTTAAGTTGTCTGTTAGTGTCTGTGTAAGTGTGTGTGTTAGGGTCGTTCTGGGATCAGACCCCCTCATGTCGACGGGGGCTGTGCGGAGACGACCGCTGACAGGTGTTTCCTGCCGCCACACACAGCAGGTGCTTTGTGTGTTCACACACACACACACATATTCCCTACATTTCTAACACCAAACTGTCAGGAAACAAAATAATTAAAAATGACAAAGTTTTATAGTGGCTTTAAATTCATTCTTTATGTCTTATTGATTAAACAGATCCATCCTACTTGATTTGACAATGTCACTCTATATAACTTTTCTATTTATGTGCCAATTGTGGAACGTTTATTTATTGTTTTCAAACCAGGATTTTAATGAAGTGTAACCTTTCCAAAAAGCCTGCCACTATAGCATGTTTCATTTCTCTTTCTATAGGCTTAATTATAGATGGTAAAAGGCTGTAGGCCATATTCCCTCTCCTCATATAAAATTCACTTTTTTTCTGTCTTTATTTTCCAAAATCTCACTTTTTTTCCAGCACATTTTCCTCAATTTCAATATAACATTTTGATGGAATATCAGAGGACACACAAATTGTCAGTTGAAAGTTGTGATTGTAATTTGTCAGTATATAAAAGGCCTGACTAAAGACATTTTATATCTTGGAACATATGGTAAACATCACTTGCGCTTTCATTATTTCTATTTTGCTTCAACAAGACTGTAAAATGAGCTGTTTTATTAAGAAAAACTGACTTTGTTTGGCAGCTCCTGTGTGTGTGCTTTGGCCCCCGAAGAAGCTGCTGATTCTGGATCCTTGTATAGCTGGATGTTTGGACTACATAACAGTACAGCACACACACACACACACACACACACACACGCTCGTACATCAGTCAGCGAGTCTATTTTTCCTCCTTTCATTTTCAATCACAGGCTACAGCACAACCAATCACTGACATGGCTGCTACCAAAACAAGGTAGCTGCTCGGCAAATAGGAAATCCCCCATCTGTCTTATTACACCTCCCGCCTGTCCACTACTATTTCCCTGGGGCTATGACGCCATATCTCCCAAATGGAAACAGAAGCCGTGACGACAGGCCAGGCCGATGCTTTTAGATCCATATTGAGGCCTGTGCGCGTCTCTCCGAGGATTCCTGTACGATTAGAAAATGAGGCTTGGGTTAGTTTGGTCTTCACGTCAGCTGTCTGCCGAGGCGGCAGATTGAAGATAGTGTCAATTTCCCTGAATATTATACAGAACTAATGCAACATGTGTGTGTGTGTGCTTCTTAATGTAACTATTGACATGAAAAAAAATAAAGTAACATAATGAGGCACAATTTAAAGAAACACATGGAAAAACTCCAGTATGGAGTCTCCATGTGGAATCAGTCTTTCAATATTGTGATAAATGTGACAAGAATTATAATCATTTTTTTAGTGTTGTTCTCAATTTTGAATATTAAAAAAAAAAAAAGAAAAAAGCGAGAAAACTAAGTCAAAGATATTTTATTGGCCTCATATGTATCAAAACCTTTATCAAAATGCAGAAGAAATATACATATAGATACTGTGTATGTACAGTATATATATTCATATTCATATATATTCATTTATTTATTTTCACGACACAAACCATCTGTGAATACTCTTTGGTTACATTTGTGTGCAGGAAATGTGAGGTAGAACATTTACCTTTATGTGTTTTTTTTTTGTCACTTTTCCCCTTTATTTGAGTAAAAACAAATCAACAATAAATAGGATTCAAACTAAAAACAAAACATCTTGAGTGGCCTTTTCAGTTAGAATTTCATCCACTTTAATTGTTGAAATCGTTTCATGAAGAGAAAACATTTAAACCCTCTTGACAACGGCCGCGGCCGATATTTCTGACTCACGGTAAAAACATGTTTTTCTTCACATCTTTAGATCAAATTTTGACCTTGTTGTTTCATATACATAAAGTCACTCCTGTATTTCCTGATCCCATCTTCAGGCCAAACGTGTAAAATAAACTCTTTCTTCTCCCAGTCATCTTGTTTTTAATTCTCTTCTTATAGATATTTAGTTTTATTCAGGACGTGGAGTTGAACACACCAGAGCAGGTGTGGTGTGTGAGGAGGAGGAGGGGGAGGGGGAGGAGGAGGAGGTGGTTGCTGTGCCTTCTGGTTGAGCGTGTGTGTCCGTGTGAGTTATGTCCACTTTAGCAGAGTGTGTGTTCACATTGTCAGTGTCTTTCTGAGTCAGCAGGTGAGGGGGGATGTACCCTGACTGTGGTTTTGACGACTCCCTGTGGTGGTCCTTATCGGGGGACTTTGGAGGGCAGCGGCCCCGCTTGTCCTGCCCCCGGAAGCCCCGGAGTTTGGGGCTCCAGTGTTCCCGCCACTGGAGGGCCAGAGTGGAGCGGTCCGCCACCAGGCGTCTCTCCTCTGGGCCCCAGCCCCGCTCTCCTTCCTCTGCGCCAATCAGGAGGTAAGTCCGACCCACGTGGAGGGCGGGGCATCCGCAGCCAAGGTCACGGTCGGGGACCCAGAGGGAATGTGGGCCCCTGCGAACATGGGAGGAGGACCCCGTGCGGAAGACAGTTTGGACTGCGATGGAGAACTGCCACCAGGGACCTGAACGCTCCATCCCTCTCACCTGCACCTTCAGCACTGAAATGCAAAGGTACAAAACATTCAATCAATCATTGGTTTATACTTGTTTTATTATTATTATTGTTAATTTAAAAAAATAAATAAAAATAAAAAAAAGTAACCAACCGTAATCCTTGAGACAATAGGTCTCTAAGTTCATCCTGACTTTAACCTGAGAAGGCTGGCAGTACGACACACACTCCTCCGCTAGCACAGTGAGAGTGAAGAGAAGGGAGGAAGAATTCATCAGATGACACGGTATCATTTCATAGCAAGCATATCAGCACATGTCTTCTCCCCTAATTACAATATGGCTGCTTCTATTTGTCATCACAGTATCCTGTGACTAACAGATGACCCTCGAGTGGAGCAGGTGGGACATTCCTCCAGCCGCCACTAGGAGGGAGTGCTTAGCTGCTGCATTGAGAAGCTGGAGGCGCTTTTTTTTTTACATTTAGTTCAAGGTCCCTTCTGTTAAAATCAACAACAGACGACGTCATCAGAGTCTGTTTTACATTAAACGAACATTTGACTTTTGCATCACTAGAAAAGGTGTGCACTCTCCTCCTGTCTTCATTACACTGGCCTGCATTTATTATTATTATTCCCTTTGACCGAAAGTAGTTGTTGTGTATAGTTATCTCATACAGAATATACTTGCTACTCTTTTATAGTGTATACACACACTTTGTGTGTTGTCTAAAGTGATTTATTAAAGTGAAGGCAAATAAATAAAAGCAAGCCTAAAATGTAAAGATAAGAAAAGCCTAAAAAGAAAAGCTAGTATTCTCCCGTGGCCACTGACTGTTGCTCTGTTTTTACTTTTTAAAATCAGGTTTTTAAACACTGTTTCTTAAAAAGAAAGGAGAAATCTTCTCCTACACTTTAAATTTATTCTAATTTGTCTTATGCATGTAATAATAATTTTGTAAAATTCATGCAAAAGGCATGAATGCATTGTTTTTCTAAACTTCTTATGTGCAACATAAACATATTAACAATATATATGCTGGGTGTATACGGTTTACAGTGATGTGATACGTAAATGTCATTTCCAAATTTCAATTTTTTTTAATCCAATTATGAGGAGGACGGTGCATACCTTTCACATGCTGTATGCTCCACTCACACAGGCTTGAGCTTTGCATTTAAATTGTAAAAGTTCCCATTCATAATGACGTCATATGACGATGAATAAACGATCGGCTAATCTAAATATTAGGTTGCATCTCTGATGTCATTGGTTGCCAAGGCTAATGCGTTTTCTGATTTCATTGTGACATTACAATGATGGTTGATATAAGCCTTTATTCATAGAGATGTGTTAGAAAACTTGTTTTCTGACTATATTTTTTGGCCACATTTGAAAGGTGCATCATCCTACTGATACTAATATTCTACAAATTCATTCATCTCCGTTTAACAAACCCCGCAAATAATATTTGGGGAGATATCCGAGGACAAGAACAAACACATGTTCATGACAACAGTTATTTGTCTTGGCATGTTACAGGCAAAGGCCACATAAGAAAAAACAAACATAAATAAATAGATATTGGCTGTAGCTAATAAATAAATCAAAGTGTCTGTTGTTCGCCAGTGACTCCACTCACCTATGCTGTACTGAGGCTGGTACACGGGTGTCGGAGCGGCTTCTTGAATTCCTGCAAACATAAACACAGTTTCAGACAGGTGACGGGAATAGATACACGGTGTCTTCACAAGCTGTCAGGCTGACGCTCCTTTGTGTGTGTGTGTGTGTTAGGTTTGTTCTGCTTGAATGCCTGTGTGTGTGTGTGAGGCCTGTCTGTGTCATCGCCGCTGTTTGTGTGGTCCTTTTATGGGCCAAAGACACACGAGATACAAACTTACAAACTTTACTCTTGCATGGTTTTGTCTCAAACATTAAACAGAGCTTAATAAAGTTGGCATGTGTGTGTGTGTGTGAGCTGAACAACCTGCTGGTCTGTCCATACATTATCCAGGCCGCTAGTAAAAGTGTGTGTGACAGTGCAGTCATATAAAACTAAGCCAACGCCGTGTCTCCTATGTTCATGTCCCGTCCTCTTTGACACAACTGGGACAGTGTCATCCTACACCCCCACCCAGCTGACCCCCCCCCACACACACACACACATTTTATTTTAACGACAGGAAGTCACTGTGTTTGTGGATGTACGTACACCACGGACTCCATACATGGATCATATTGAGGCTGCGTATTGTTTAATATCTTCAGAAATGAATGCTACTTTTCCAAGCTGTACATTTTGATATTTTTGTAGTTTTTCCTTAGAAAAAGGTTTACAAATAATAAATATTGGAGATGCCGGTTCATGCACTTTCCCTAAAAAACCCCAGCATTAAATGGAAAAATATTATTATAATAAAAAAATAAAATTCATTTAATTTCATAAATTAAGCCATCGTCTATATAAAACTCAAAACTTGTATATTCAGTCTATTAACTGATCTGCTGCAGAAAATAAGCTTTATTTTTTATCATTTCATTGCTGAGTCATGATGGTTTATCCCTCTACTATTACTATTGACGTTCACAACTAATTGAATAATTTCATCTATTCAAATATGTGGTTTAAAGGCAGCATGAATTCATCATGAGACGAAATCTGAGACAACTTCAGTGCGGCTAAAGAATCTAAGCTGTAATGAGCAGCAGAGTTCTGCAGGCTTTTTCCGTTGTGTAGCTGCTGCTTTGAGTAATAATGTACTACTTGATGGTGCAAGATGGCTGCCTTTGAAATGCAAGGCCTAAACCTTTTTAATGCCTTTATTATATCATGTTTTATCACGGTTTTGATGTTTTTGAGTCTTACTTTACGGCTTTTATTGTTTTATTCGGGTCTGGTTTATGTTCTGATGTCTTTTAATTGCTGTGTGTGTGTGTGTGTGTGTGTGTCCTGCAAAGCACTTTGTAATAGTGTTTTGAAAGGTGCTATATAAATAAGTTTATTATTATTATGCAAATGGGATTATTTTAAGGCTACACATCTAAAATATTTTTTATTTCAACGCAATTACACTCACCACCTAAATCTTACCAACTGGACATTTAATTAGCAATAAATGCACTTTTGACCAAATGCGTAGTGATATGTTGGGATCTTCTTGAGCTTAAGTTTAGCCTGGCTGCCTGCGTGCCTTTTGGTCAGTGTGATGAGAGGAGGAGCTGAGGTGGATGTGGCGGCGTTGGCGGGTGAGGGGCAGTAAGAGATGCTATACATAGCTTGAGATGGTCCGGCAGTAAAAACAAACAAGGTTTTCTCTGCCTCGCTCCTTTCACTGGGAGAGTTATGAGTCTGGCCTCTGTGATGGGGGCGCTTTGAGCCGCAGTGCGACAGGTGTGAAGCTCGTCGCCGCTGGCTCCCGATGTCACCTGATTGGAGCTTACACAGTGTTAGTGCCTGTGTAGTTGTCGGCACTTGTGCGTTTATCCCGGTGAGCACACGTGGATTAGCACTCGGGGCCGAGGTTCGGTAGCGGTCATGAGCAAAGACAGGAGAAGCAACAATCCACTGGATCAGATGCTCATCACAGATCAGCTGGAGATGAGGTTTCCCCCCCACCCCGTGGTGGTCAGCTCATGTTAATGCTGCTATGGAAACCGTCTCCAGGGACGATGAGAAGGGGACATGCTTGTAGATTGAGCCAAATTAAACCAGGCTGCAGCGGCCCTTTAATATCGAGACACTGTTTGATAAAGGATTAGAGCTCTTGATCTGAGGTTTAATCCGTTTAGGCCACAAGCAAATGAGGCTGAAGGAGAAGTTAATGAGGTCACTTTGTCATGACTGACAACAAAGTATTAACGGCCCAGTGTGTAACATTTAGCAGGGTTTCTTGGCAGAATTTGAATATACTTCCCATAAGTATGTGTGTGTAATTGCTTTAAAATTAAAATCATTTTGTGTACGTAGTCTCAGAATGAGCCTTTTATATATACTTTGGGCAAGGGTCTTGCCTCACAGAGGCGGCCATTTTGTGCCATTGTGTTTCTGAACAGACAAACCTGCCAGAGCTTGTGTTTCACATTTTGAGGTGGAATGTTGTGTTTCACTGGCGTTTGCTCTAAGACAGCAAGGGAAACTCAGCTTCCTCTAAAATGGCGTCAAATATGTACGGTTTTGTATTTACATTTCAACACTGACCGTGCCCTAGAACGTGATTAGAATGTGTCACTAGCTCGTTCAGAATCATCTGTTTTTGCGTGATTTTCGTATTCCTGTAGCAGCAGCCGCATTGAAACCACTTGAAGCCCAGCTTCAACTGGTGGACGGCAACAAATCGTTTTTTTTCACTGTGGTGAGCTCGACAGATTTGGCAAAATTGTGACCTCCAGGGAAGCTCAGCTTCCATGTCAGTGGGCTTCTGCATGATGATTGGAGGAACTGTCTGAAAGGCGGAATTAGTTTTTGATTGACAGCGTTGCAGAAACAAAGACGACAGCGGAGCCTTTTCTGTCTCAGTCCCATGTGAGTATTTTGTGAGGGAAGGCTGTAGACAAACAGCTGGTCATTGTGTGTGATTTGCTCTGAGGTACAGCCCATTTTGGTTTGTGCAAAAAACACAATTATTGCATTTCAGTTTTACATGATTATCGCATTTTCTTGTTTGAGTTGTTTGTTTGAAGAATTTATTCCAGCGTCCAGTGTTTCAGAGACCAGCATCTGCCACTGTTGTGTTGGATGTTATGATGATACAACTCAGACTGTTTGGATGTCTATGGTTGCAAGTAACCAGCATTGAAGACTTCCTCCTATGATGTTGTCCATCTGTTGGGCTAAACAAAAACCTAGTATCTATGCAAACCTTTCCCACGAGGACAGTCTCTGTATAACAGCATCTGACAGTTTAAATGATGCCGACTCCTGGCTGTAAACTTACGTATGCAGGGCCGTAGAGGAGACTTTCCCTGTTTGTATCCTGGGGCACAGCGGTTGCACCTGAGGCCGGTCACCCCATCTCGACACAGACACTGACCTGATGTCTGGTTGCACCAGCGACCCACTGCTCCCAAAGGATGGCACTGACATGCTGGAAAAGATTCAAACATTTTTATTTATTTTTATCCGAAAAACATTACATTTCAGTTTCGTTCAGTTACCTGCACTCAACAATTGTGAAGGGTACCAAAATCTGTACAAATCTGTGCATATTGGCACTGCAGTTTGTTGACGGGTCAACCAATAATTGTCATTTTAGGGAGAAAAAAAGAAATGGAAAATGCAAGATTTTCTAAATATACCATGCTCCACGACGAGAGAGAGAGAGAGGATACAAAACCTTGTGTGTTTCTTTTTTAAAAAATGATGTCAGCACGCAGCAGTGTTTACTGCGTCCAATTCTTCTACTTAGTTGAATTTATTGGCGGGCTATTATTGTGTCACACTGGTATGATGTCACACGATTGACATAGCTGACATGGCTATCGCCATCCAGTCTACACGTCCCACAGATCAGGGTTTAACATTCTGAACCAGAAAATGACGAGACGTGCCTCTTGGTGGATATCCAGGTTTACTTCAGCAGACCTGTCTTGTTCCTGTCTACCTCTGTATACACAGAAACGCTCCCTCAGTCAGGTCTGATAGTATTGCATGACAGAGCCTGTTTTCAGGTGAAGGACACAGCACACAGATAATGTTACAGAGTTTCCGTCCACTAAGACCAAACAGAAGCAGAATAATAACATCAACAGCACAAAAAAAATCCCCAAAAGTTACGCACTGCAGCTACAAATCTGAAACAACAGCTGAAAGATGTTAAAATGCTTGTTGGAGCTCGGGGGAGTCGTTTCTCTGCACTCATCACCTCACAGTCCTTTACCTCAAATTACACACAGTCATTATAGGTATGGCTATGAAAATAAAAATATCAAGTCACGCAGCTATAAAGTTTTTTTGGCACCCACACGGCTGTGGTCATACAGGTTTGCTTTCACATGTACGAGATTTCAATTGAATGAATATGAAGTGAGCACGGAGCCAAGCGAGCGTCGGCTGTGTGCTTGACCGTCTTTGGCATTGAGGAGAAGACGGCA
This sequence comes from Solea senegalensis, assembly GCF_019176455.1. Taxonomy (NCBI): domain Eukaryota; kingdom Metazoa; phylum Chordata; class Actinopteri; order Pleuronectiformes; family Soleidae; genus Solea; species Solea senegalensis. The sequence goes on along the minus strand of NC_058023.1, from coordinate 12,350,083 downwards.
AATTGCCGTGTGACAACATGTACGCATGAGAAAATATTTTAAGCCAGAAGGTGTTAAAATTTGCGATCTCTGAACAAAACACAAGGCTGTACAATGGACTGGATTAAGTCAACCATCCGTCAACGACAGAACCTCAGGTTTTAATCCTGCATGACAGCAAGCGTCTGTCCTGAGGGAGTGTCCTTGAGCGAGACACAAGACCTTGACTGACACCAAGGATGGTATTCTTAAGCTGCCCTGATGCGTAAACAAAGACAAATTCCTTCATGAAGTTATTAAGCAGATGTCACATAAGGGATGAGGCGTTCTTTAAAGCTTGACGGTGGAAGAATGATAAATTTCCATTTTTGTTCCCGCTGATTTTACGCTATAAACCGCAAAGCCAGAGCCCCCATCATGTTTTATAATTCATTTCTCTTCCACTTTGTGTTGCTGTATAATGATTACAGCCGGGATTTGCCACGGTTTACACTGCAAAGTCGTCTGTTTACCACTTCTATCACATGATGAGCAAAGACAGATAAAGAAAAGCACCCACACTCGAAACAGCTCTGTTCACACTCCAGTAAAGTTTACACAAGTTCTTACAGCCTGACAGGACTGACTAAGTTATTATATCGCCGGTGTCCTCTGAATGCAGCTGTAAGTTAAAGCAGGAGGAAATTTAAAGCTGCAGTGTGCAACTTTAGGTGATTTTGCTGTTATTATTCTGCCTCTGTTTGATGTTTGCGAACAGAAATGATGTAACATTATCTGTATGCTGAGTCCAGCATTTGAGAACAGACTCGGTCAAGCAACAGTGTGGTCACTTTTTTTAATCCAAAATTCAGATACCCATTCAAGTTTAGTGGGGAGGAAAGTCAAACACCAACTTGGAGTTCAAAATATACAGTCGAGAAGTCGAGAAGCAGCGCGTGGGAGTCTCTTCTAAGTATGGAACAAATCTGGATATTCACCTATTAGCTTGGCTGTTAGCTCCACATTTGTTTACATTTAAAAGTTACGTCCTACAGTTTTAAAAATTTGGTTAAATTATAGCGTATCCTTTTCATCCCTGCACCTGCAGCAAGCTTAAAGCCACCCCATTAACTCTGGATATATTGGTGCGGCAGTAAAGCATGCCACAGTGTCACAGTCACTTAGGACATGTGACCAGTGAAAAGTCAGGGGTCACAGCAGATGCCAACCGGTGGTAACGACGGGGGTTACAGGTGGCAGCCCAGAGGGGGGTTTCTATGTGTCTCCATGTTTGTACCGCTAACAGGAATAGCTGTCCACTCTCACAATGTAACCGAACCTTTAAACACTTCTGTACAACTGTACGAGACAGAGAGACTGCGTAAAAACACACCCTCAAACACACACAGATGTGCATTCAGGCTGTCAGACACGCACACACAGTCTCTCACATTATGGTTTGACTTTCATCCTCCAGGAAAACACACTTCAGTAAAGAAACTTATTTAAGCATCTTTGCATAGACACAAATACACCAACAAGAATGTACTTGACCCTGCATCACACACACGCACGCACACACACACACAGTTAACTCATAAATGTAGAAGTGACTGACGTTGACAGGCCTTGCGGTGGTTCAGAGGCTTGCTGTGGTCGCGTGTGTGACCGTTCTGGCAGTACTGGCAGTGGCGTCCAGCCGTGTGGTGTCGACACTTCAGACACACACCTCCGCTCTGTCGGCCCGACTGCTGGAAGACCTCCATGCTGAAGCGGCACTTGTTTGAATGGCCGTTACACTCACAGGCTGAAATAAACAGAAAAAGGAGTTTTGGTTTACTTCCAATGTTCAGGTAAAGGGAAGTGAAATGTTAGTTATACAGTAGTGTAACACCCGCTTAGTTTTCATTCGTTTCATGCTTTATTGTAAACTCAAGTCACTTTTCCTTTTCAAGTCAAGCTTGATGAAAATCACCTGGTTCCCGCCCACTTCCTGTCCCTGGCAGTTCCCACCAGTAAACCCCAGAAATAAGAAGACTTGTCCTTTGTTCCCTCACCAGATGGTCATTGTTACCTCTGCCAGCATACTCTCAATGTTCCTCTGTCAAAACTCCTGCTCGGTATGTAACATTTCTACAATAACCATATTTAAATAATATGAATTCAATAATCCAGAATCATTTTGTTATGGTAGATGATAATCTGTTTGTGTCACAAGCAAGTCCCAAGTCTTACCCTCAACCAAGTCTAGTCGAGTCTCTGCTTTAAATCAAGCAAGTTAAGTCGTATGAATGTAGAAGATGAAGATGATTTCCCAGGTATTCCACATTTAAATATGCTAAAAAGACACTAGTAAGTAATTCCGAACTGCTAGAGTTTATCAGTAACAGAAACACTGTATAACTCATACAACGTAAGGACAGCTTCACAGTGCCATACAATTTAATTGTTTGTAAAAGAATATATAATTTACACCAATAAAATGAAAATAAATGAAACTGCAGAGCCTAAAATGTAAAGAATACTGACCGTCGGCCGATATTAAACCCTGGAAATGCATTTATTAGCCTAATAAAGCAGCACGTTCCGTGCACTTATCATAACCAGCTTTTGACCCACCAAGACTAACTAACTAACGTTCGTTTAAAATAGCAACCAACTGACTTCAATGTGTTACCTTCCTTTGTGGGATTTGAAGTGTCGAATGGAATTTCACGTTGTGGTGTTGGTGTCGCTCGGTTGCCAGGTTTGTAAGCAAGGCCGCAAAAGCAGACATCCAATGTGTTCCGTGTTTCAAAAGCAAATTGGAACGTTAACCCCCTCAATATTTGAAAAAATGTAAATATTCCAGAAGTCATTTTGAGTCATTTTTTCACAAGTCTACATCGAGTCGTTTTCCAACGTTAGTCCAACCGCAAGTCCTCACATTTGCGACTTAAGTCGGACTCGAGTCAAATCCCCCCACCTCTGATCTCACCTTATTAGCAACACTGGAACCCTATAAAGTGTCAGGAATGGTACCCGGTGTGGTGTTCTTTACCACATTGGTAAATAATACTGGTGTGGTGTCATGATAGAATGTTGCCCTTCTATCATGAACCAGTTTGGTCATCCGTCTCTTACCGCTGTCATCAACAAAGCATTTTCGCCCAAAAAACTGCTGCTCACTGGATATTTTCAGTTTTTCAGACCATTCACTATAAACCCAAATATGGTTGTACATCAAAATCAGCAGTTTCTAAGAAAACACTCGGTTTGAATGTCAGCAGCTCGTCTTGACCCTGTCTACAGTATATGTCCAAATGCATTGAGTCGCTGCCTTGTGATTGGCTGATAAGATGTTTGTGTTGACACGCAGAGGTACTTCATAAAATGGAGGGTGGTGTATTTATAGGTTTATTCCATTTAACAGAGGGTGACGTGTAACTTTCATGACTCACCAATGCAGGGGTTTGGGTGTGTGGGTGTAGCTCGATGCCAGGGTCGGTCAAAGTAGAAGTCCTCACACACGTCACAGTCTGGCCCCGCCGTGTGATGCTCGCACACGCATACTGCCCGACCTGTGTCGTCACGGCGACACTTGGAAGCGTGTCCGTTACATTTACACCTGCCTCCGACCTGCAGGTCGGACAGAGCCAGAGGAGCTTGGGCAGGGGAGGTAAAAGTGGAGGGAAGCGCCACCTGCAGGTTCCTTGCACTCTGCCTCGTGTTGAGATTATTGTTCCGCCTCCTCCTCAGTTCCTGCCCTTTGTTGCCCTGACGCTGCCCCTCCACTGTCCAATCACAGTCGCCATTGGGGCAAGGTAGCCAATGACTCCCTCTCCCCTTCTCCCTCTTAAGGCCACGCCCTCTCCCTTTCCCACCTTTCTTTGAATGCGTGAGTGTACCAAAACTATCTCCCCCTTCTTTGCTGGTCACATTGTGTCCATCTTCATCCTGACTGGACCCCTTGCTGTGACTTTTCCTTCCATGTTTGTCCACCTTCTCTCCTTTGTTCCTCCCTCTTGTCGCTGATTGTTTGGACTCCCTGTCAAAAATTGCCAGTGTATTATCCGTGTTCAACATGTTCATCTGTCCTTCAGTGCGGCCCTTGTAGGCCAATCGCCCAGTGCTTCGGTCATCTTCTCCACTGTCACGCCATTCTGCTTCATCCTGTTTATTCAAACTGCTGGTCTTGACAACTTTGGACACCTGATGGAAGACCACGCGTATGTCTGTGGCTGTCACCCAGTCCTGGAGGGTGGGGCTGTGGTCAAAATCGGGTGAGGACGGTCGTCCGTCTAAGGTTGAGAAGGCCAGCACCATTCCGCCCCTCTGCTTTTGCAGTGGACGAGGGTCTGAGCACAGAGCTTCTGTTTCTTGATGCCTGGTCCGAGCCACTGTCTGCGATGGCAGCCCAAAGTTTGTGAGGCAGTCGCTGGAGTAGTGCTGCATTGGCCTCCAGGTGCGCCCGTAGTCCATTGACTTGAGGATGGAGATGGAAATGGGATCTGATGGTTCCCCCTGGTGGCAGAACTGCAAACTTATGTAGGTAATCTCAAAGCGGCGGCCAAGAGGTATGGAGAGCACCCACTCCCCGGTGTCCATGCCTCTGCGAGCCATCCAGCAGGTGAGGTTATGAGGGTTGTGGAGGTCGGTCAGGGCGGTGATGTTGCCATCGTGATTGGGCCCTTGCACCGAGTGACTAGCGTTGACTGGGACCCCATAGGCAGCGTTGATGAACTCTGACAGGCAGTGACGTGGGCGCCCATCTAGGTGGTAGCATGGGTCATGAGGAGAAGTCCAGCTCAGTGGGGTGTGGAAAAGGGAGGAGGAGACAAGGGATGAGGGGAGGAAAAGGAGGAGTAGAAGGAAAATGGGGAAAAGAGAGGTAAAGGGGGGAGGGGAAAAGGGTGGGAACATCATGTCATTGAGCCTATGGAAGAAAGAAAAAGATGATTTTTAGGAGAAAATCTTGGGAGTCTCATCGTAAAACGACACAATCTGAATGATTTATACGACTTAAATTTAAAGCTAGAGAAGGAAATCTAAGATTGCCCACCTGCGTTTTTATTGAAAACACACAGTACCAGCTTATGACATCTCTTCAACTGCACCTTATTGGCTCACGGCAGAAGCCAATAAAGGTCTCGACCCGTAAAAATGCAATCACAGTGGTGTCAGCCGCTAGTTTGAACCTGCGACCCTTAAGAACTTATTAGTCTTCAACTTTCTTCAAAAAGTAGTGGATGAGTGGGGGTGAAGAAGGCCACGCACCCAGTGGGTCTGTGTTAAATGACAAAAAACATGCCCAACAGCTGGGGCTAAAGCCCAGGCTGGACCACATCCATCACATTTATGGCTCTCTCCTTTTCAAATCATTTACCGCTGGTCAGTGCTGCAGGCGAGCGAGGGGGCTGAGTGTGAGCGGTTACTGAGCAGAAAAGAGTGTATGAGAAAGAGAAAATAGGGGAGGGGAGAAGAGGAGTTGGGAGATTAGGGCTTGGGATAGTAGGAAATGATTTATAGATCAAAATGGGTGTTCAGCATGAGCCCACTACGTGGAGACTTCCGTGGTGAAGACAAATACGGGCTTGTGTGTGCCCACAGTGCAAATAAATCCCTTACAACTGGTGATGAGAGTAATTTATTTGTCTGTCAAGATTAATTTTGACATGTGGTCACAACGAACAAGGAATGTCCTTCTCCGGAACCAGTTGTTATTGTTTTTAATAACTCACCCTAAGCCCAGAAGCACATTCCCTAAATGGATTCTTCCGTGCTAAGAAAGTTCCAGATTTCCACTTTCATTTTTGGGTTTCTTTCCCTTTCTTTCTCAAGAGGACTGTCATATTTACATCAATAACTGCCTTCCTTGCACAGTTTCAAACGGCTTTCCCCCCCCTGCCCTTCTATCTCCCCGTACATCTATCACCTGCCCCCTTCATTCTGGTCTGGGAATATTCTTAACTGCTTCGAGATTGATGATGTCCTAACAAGCGTTTGACACTGACAGCAAAGTCAGCAGGGCTGCATAAACCAAACCCGTAGGAGAGGACGTGGCAGAGAGCCTCTGTGGCCTCGTCATCCTGCTCAATTAGCCAACGACCGAAATATGAGGCTCCCCTCAGGGACCACACAGCTCCGCGGGGCCTGCACGGAGGCTACGGCAAGCCCTCGGACAAGCTGCTCTCCTCCTGAGGTCGAAGTCAGAAGACATGGTAGGATCGGTTAAAGCTACTGTATAGTAAAAGGACAAAAGGGGGAGATCGGACACCACATACGAGGCTCCCCTCACTCTTTGTGAAGCTGCCACGGGATACACCGCAAGTGGCGAGTGCGGCGATGAGCGGTCTAACTGTGACCCTGATGCCAGTGAGCCGCATTCCTGGGACCCAGAATGCCTCGGCTGGTCATTCCTGACATGTCGAGACATGTCCCGTGGGAATCTGAACTCACTGATAAAAAGCTGGACTTATACGCTGATGGTGTGATTAATTAGGTGTTCGGTTTCATTCAGTGGTGACGTCTTGGCCGTGTAGGAAGGGAAGATGTTGTCAGAGAGGATTATGAGCAGGGCAAAGGTTATCAGCAAATTCAGGAGCTTTGAGAGTATGACGAAGAATTATTTCTGGTTGGGAAATGATACGTGAGTGTGGACGAGTAACAGCTCAGGGTTGTGGTGGTTCAAACATGTAAGGCTGCAAAGGGAAAGGGGGGGAGGTTGTTTAACATTCCCATGACATGCACTTGCTCTTGTCTTTGTCACATTACATGACTAATTAAACATTGCCCCATTACAACCACTTTGATAAATGGATGCTCATCCCAGAGAGGCCCCTGAGGTTTTTTAATGCGCCCCACTAGGCCAAATCCAGACTCTCTTCTCCTCTGAAACCAGATCATCTGTCTGGCACAGCCACCAGAACCCATCGGATATGGTTTCAAGTGTTTTTCTCTGCCGCTTTCCATAAATTCACACGGCCGGGGTATCGGAAGAACATACTGCGGATGAGCGGCATTCCGTTTTAAGTGTCACTTGATGGGTCAAAAATGCCAAACCTAGACATCAGGGGTATTTTACACCACTCCTGTTGTCAAGGTGCTCTGTATTGACTACAAATAGCTCATGCGTAAAAGAGGCTGTCATCACCTATTCCTTCTCACAAGAAAATTGCAAATTGAGGTCTGCGACAAACCCCCACAAGAACTCCTCCACTTCGACAGCATTCAGTGAGACTTCTTCACGCCTCCTCAAAAAGCTTATACAGTCATATTGTGGTATGATAAGATCAACGACATCTCCTGCGGGTGATCTGTGAAAGCAGCTATGCTTGGCTGGCAAGTGGCTGGAAAAATACTTGCTGACAACCTGGGGGCATGTTTACAGCATAGTCGAACAGAGGAGAGAAGGGAAACCGCCACTCATGTCAGTGCTCGAAGCCGGAGCAACAAGCTGCAGTCCGTATTGATTTCCTAACGTAAACCTTCATTCATTCTTCATTTTGTTGAGGTGTAATTAAATGCAATTAAAGTGCCTGACAAGTTGGAGGATTAGAAATGATAAATGTCATAAGGAAGGAAAATGTTTTACACTTCTTCTTTTTTTTTTTATTAAAAAGGTATTGGTAACAACATGCTCTTAGTTATTGTCAGCAAACAGAAACGTACAAAACCCTTGTTTGGCAGTTCAGTTTGTTTCTAGCCTGTAATCAATATAATGTGCTTGTAGTGCACTTCTACTATTGAATGGTCAGGAAAGATAAGTGTAATGAAGCTAAGTTTATAAGAATACATTTGCAACATGGGATTTTATCTTTTTTTGTCACATTTTAGAGCTTTATTCTGTCGAAAAAAACCCAACTAATTTATTGTGTTAAACGAAGACTTAAAATGATCGTAAAATCTCTGCTGGTGGTATAGTCTCTTTCTACCTGTTACTGTAACTCGCTCTGGTCTGTTCACACTTTGGAGCTGCGGGCCTGTCTGGGTCTGGGGCTGTTCTGGTGAGCAGATGAGCTGGATTTGGCCTGTCTCACACATTTTAACATTCTTCGTCATGGACAGCAGATTTGTCCAGCCATGTGCGTAGCAAGACGGAGACAAACACTTTAGATTTGAGTTGCTCTGCACCTTCGCGAGTCTCAAAAGACGAAATGAGTTGTTTGTATAAAAATGAACAAGAGTGTTATATCCTGGGACGATTTCCCAGGCTTCTACATTGCAACTCTGCTCCAAGACTCGGGGGCCTTTAAATAAATATGATCAATTATATGAGCTCTCTCTTATAGCCGACATGTTTGAAGCTGCAGCAAAGCACCTGTTGGCGCATGTTACCACACTGACACCTTTGTTAATTTGCAATTGTCCTCAGCCGGTCAGAAATACAACACTGGGTGAGAAGAGAGAGGCTACGTATGCGGTCTGTATTCCCAAACTGCATTCCTGCTTGCACAGTTGAAGCGCATGTGTGTGTTATTCCACACGGAGCAGATTCCAGGAGCTCTGTTTTAGGTGTAATAATCTAATTTTAGTGGAGGGGGGGGCCTGCAGGAGGTGGAAGCAACAGACAGCACAAAATGGATTATCACTGCTCGTATCTTTAGCTAAAAGGCCTCCGTCCTTCAGACGTGCATCAACAATAAACCGCCAACCCCGGTGCATACAATGCACCCCTCCCCTCCCCCGGGGGGCCAAGTGCACCGTCACAGATACATGTGAGGGTGCCTCTGCCTCTGCATTGACCCTCAGTGTCCTGCTTATTTCATTTTTGAATAAAAAACCACATGTCACCCACTTGATATTTAAGTTTCCTGTCAACTTACACCCCTCCCTTTATAGCCTCATACTAGTTGGCAAGCGGCTTTGTGTGCGCAGCACTGAGCTTCACATGTTGATATTGAAAAACAGATGGAAATGATATCATTGTGATTCCGCGTTGCAGGCACGCCAAAGACGAACCTCAGGCATGATGGGAATAAGAGTGAGGCCACTGGTCATGACTGCGTCGACAATTGCATCCACACACACACAAACGCACACACAGTGTGGCCGAGCAGGTTAGCGATGGAGATGCAAGACTGTTTACAGCACTATTAAATAGTATAATAGTATGAACTATGAAACAAAAATATTTTACCTCTTTAATTAATCACAATGAAAAAAATGAAATGAAAATAAAAAGCAACCTGTTTTAATATTTATTTTTTACTACTGTGTGCTACATTAACACCCTCCACTGCACTGCAATGTATGCCCCTGTAACACACACACACACACACACAGATACGTATGCACACCTTTTATTCTACATATAAATGTAAGAATATATGGATTTAGGCACCTATAGATGTAACTTTCTTATATTATTTAGGATCAGGTATGGATTAATGTATAGACAGATAATATACAGTATATCGTATAATAAGATTTTATATATTGTACAGTATAAAAACCATTTAGATGTGCATGTATGCACCTACATTATGCTACTTTTATTTTATTTAGGATTCTTGGATAACTTGCAGTGTATCGTCTATTATATATGCAGCTGCATGTGCAAATTGTAAGCACTATGTGTCTCCATAGTTAATATATAGTACATTTATAGATTATAATACAGTAATATATTGTATATTAAAGGCATTGTTTTTTCATTGTTTTATTCAGTATTATTATTATGTCTACCTATGTATCTATATCAGTGGATAGATGATTGATAATATACAGCATGATGCTATTTTACTGTATATTATCAGTTTGTATGGCGTACACACACACACACACAACTTTTATTATATTTATATTATTATATATATATGTTAGTATTGTTTTATCTACATGTGCATGTATCAATAGATACATAGATTAAAAAAGACTGTAAATGATATATTTAGTGTTGCATTCAGGTACTGGGAAAAAAAAGGGAGACTTTGGGAAACTAATGTGAGACGTTTAAAGAGCCTGGAGTCACACACAGGTTTGCGGCTTGCGTTGCATTTAATGGCGCTGGGACTAATAAGAATGATTCACTTGCTGCGGTTCGTTGCACATAAACGTCGGTCGTGTTTTAGTCTTGATGACTTTGGCAGACGCTGAGAGTGAAGCTTAATTACAACCATTCTGTGCTAATTGCTCTCGTTAAGCAGCCGCCAATTTCGCTTTATCCTGCGGGATAGAAAGGAAGAATAATATTTACAGTGGGAGGCGATCAAACAAGTGAATTGTGATTGAAGAAAATAAACTCGTTGTCGTAATTACTCGCATGTGTTTGTATTGAGGGGAGACATTATTCCAAGATCAGATGAACTAATTGCAAACCCTGGTATCGTCCTGTCATGTACGTAATTTATGTTTTTCATATAATATTTTTCATTTTGAATGACAGAAACATAACAATATTAGACTGAGTATTCTTACTATTAAATATAATGGAACAATGATCTATTGAAAACTAAAGCAATTAGAGGCAAAATAAAGTCTGAGTTTGTAAAGTAAAAATGACTTGGATGAGTTCAATGTGAGGCAACGGATTTATCGATGTATTAAATCTGACATTTTATACAGCTTGCTGTCTAAATGTAAAACGTCTCTGTATAATACTTTTGTTTAAACAATAAATAAAGGCACTTGAAATAATTAATTTTTATAATACTGGATCTACATCTAGTGCCAAATATTTCCCTGATTCAACTTAAAGTAACATATTGCAAATAATATTTATATATATTATAAATATTAAGTAAATAAATATTTAAGTCACAAAAAACACCACAGGCTCAGATTTGCCGTGCACTCGCTGCGTAAAACTTGCGCGTAAAGTCTCTTCTCTGCGCGCACGGAGAAAGAAAAGTTGCACATTCAACTCTCACAGTCTGTCTCACAGTCTGAGAGAGAGAGAGAGAGAGAGAGAGAGAGAGAGACGATAATATAAATCAGGAGTGCTCACCATGTGCGTCCCTGTGATTCCTCTTCTCCTTACTTCCCCTGCTCCCGCGGTGCGTCCTGGTCATTAAAGAGGAGCGCAGCAAGTGTCCGCACATCCACTTCCTCCTCCAGCTCGTCTGCAGAGACAGCGGGACACGAGATAAACCGACCGAGAGGGGGCAATACACCGGGTACAGTGGAGGAGGAAGAGGAGGAGGAGGAGGAGGAGAGGGAGGCAAATTAACGGGACCAGCTGGGAGGTGTCTCTCCTTATATCTGGAGCCGAAAGAGCTCCCACCACCCCGAGCGGGGCCACATCCTGTTTGACGCAGGGCGCACCGCTGCCAAACGGTCTCTTATGACAAAATAAAGTATCATATCCATCACAGTAAAACCAAGAGCATTATTAAACCCACTGATAACCTCCTATAGTTCAATGTTTGGTTCGTTTTAGGTTCAAAATACTTCTTATTTGGCGCTTTCTTAAACCATCCAGGATAATGGTAACAATAATATATTGTCTTTATTTTGTCAATTAATGTTCAAATGAGACAAACTACTCAAACAAAATTGACAAACTGGTATCTAATGTGAATGTGGACATACACACCTTGCTTGGGTAATATATTCTGAAGTCTTATAAACAAAAGTTATCATATATCAAATAACAAATGGAGGGATTTGCCTCTTAAGTGCTTTACACTATTTATTCTATACTATCTCGGCTTTTTTTGTACTAATTTTACGCATTTTAATTGACAGGATAAAGTGTAATTTGACAGATAGATATTCTACACAAGGGTTTCAATTTTCTTTTGATAAGTTATCCTTTTGGTCCTCACAAGATTTATACTGTTAATATACAATACAATATTTTCAGTGCAGGAATCTTATTACAGTAGATCATGTTTATATTCAGCAACAAGCAAAGCCTGAAAGAGACAACGTCATTCTTTACAATTTGATCAACTGAAAAAAAAAAACAAAACAACTTATATATTTACTATTTAACAAGTTATTTTTGTCTTTATTTACAGCCTTGGTCTAAATATTAAGAGTTAAAGTTACAGATGACTTCCAGACCTGCTTTCGTATATGTGCCTTGAATAAATTACTTTTTCATGTTTTCCTCTACTACCAGATTAGATATAATAGACATAATATTCACCGTCTCTCCCTTATTGAAAAACTCCAGAATGCTTTTCCCAACGGTGCCCAATACAAACAATGAGACGAGCACAGACAGACACATGCATGCGGAAAAATCTCTCTGTTGAAAAAAGCCAAAGCTGTTCCAGCAACAGCAGAAAATGTTTTGTCTCTGCATGAGCTCACCGCTCATGATAAGAAAAATATGTCTTGAGGACCTTTTAGGTAAGAGATCTGAGTACTTCCTCCACCAGCGGCAACACATTACACTCTCTTTATAGAAATCTGAGAATCAGAATTAATCTGAAAACAAATCACCGGGCTGTATTTGTTGCTACAAGCTCTGGAGAGAGTATTAATTCAAGTGGCTACAGCAGAAAATATGGATTTTGAGACTCAATTCAGCATTTCAGGACTTGTTAGGACTTTCTTTTTTACACTGTGCATTTCCTCCACCTCAGGTTTATTACCACTGGCAGGCAAATTGAGGATACAGAGAGAAGCCAGTTGCAGTAGCCTTGTCTCATATTGTCCAGGCAGAGATCTCACCCTCCAGTTTGCTCCAATTATCCCTCGGTGGAATAGGAATAATGGTTGAAGTTAATTGGCCGCAGTGGATTGTTCTCAGATGTGAAGCAAAACTGATACAGATGGAAATATTAGACAGAATAGAGAGAGGGGGAGAGAGAGAGAGAAGATGCTTGATTGGAAAGGAGGAAACTTTCCCAGAGAAAGCCATAAAACTGATTGATGACTTCCCTCGAGGAATGTTTCCCCAGGTGTGTGCTTTGTGTGTATGTATGTGTGTGTGTGTGTGTGTGTCAAGTAGTTACAGTGCACTTGAGAAATGCTATCCTTGGACGCAACACAAGTGCAATAAAGAAAATTAGAAGGGTGAAATGGCACGTTTACGCATCAATATCGCAGCGTTAAAACACAAAGGAGAGATATCAGTGAGCTGAGCTGCAGCGATAACAGACGTCCCAGCTAAAATGATATAAGACATTGTCGTCGTGCTTGATAATTCTCTGCAGGTGGTCCTTGACAGGTGTGCAGTGCTGCCAATGTTTGAGTCCTGCAGCAAGGGAGCGTGCTGAGACTCAGATCATAATAAAAAAATAGCACAGAGGTGTAATTATAAAAGTCAACATTAAGCCTCCGTGACAGAATAAGAACAGATTTCCCAATCCATGGGTGTCTATTTGATGGATTAGCGAGGGAAAGTGCTACAATGTGGTACTTATACATACTTACTTTAGTCTAATGATCAGATATGGGCACTGAAAAGCAATATATGGAAATTATATTAATCTACATCATTGCAGTCTGCATTTTCTTCTTATTTACATTTAAATGCTCCCATAAAAAACATAATGGGACATAATGGGATAATGTGCTGTTCTGGAAAAATGGTTGTAACTCTCCCTAAAAGATAAAGGTTTGCAAAACACATGAAATGTAGAATGAAATTTTCTAAAATACATTTTTATTTCGAGACCAAACTAAGAAAAATAATCCGTATATAAATGATATTAAAAAAACTGTGTTCCTTAAGGATCTATTTAAGGACATATTACTATTCAGTCTATAGTGTATGATAGTGATCAATCAGACAATCACTCCAACAACATTTTAACCAACTACAACAGCAAATATTTAGATATTGCGGTGATGCTGGTTTGAAAATTAGTCACACAAACAATATATATTTTCCTCCATATGTATTATTAATTCTTAGCCCTAATGTTTTTCCCCAGGTTAATATAATAATCTGGAAAAAATATTTTTGATCTCCCAAAGAGCAATAAAAGCAATTTAAGAGCTTGTGCACAAACAGTTATGGCTATATAGCTAGTAACTGCTATTAAAAAGCTTTGTGAGTTGAATATTAATTGCTAAATTATCTATAAAAATATATATCTAATGACTATTGGTGTACCTCAAGGATCCATGTAAGACCCTCTTCTGTTCAGTCTACATATCAACAATTAGTATAAACAGTTTTTTTTCCCACCAGATCAATAAGTGAATAAAATGGAAGGGAAAATGAATTAATCTTATTGAATTTGGATATGTTTGTGTAAGTTTGGACCCAAATCATAGTTATGGTAAAATAATAATAACGAAACTTCTAATTACGTGATATTGGTTGTTTTGCACAGGAAATGCTGAGGAAAAATCATTCAAGTCTGTGAACAAAAAATAGAGGCATATTAAATGTTGTTAATGTATGGGACTGGATAAAAAAAATGTCTTAGCTTTGTGACGTTTATTTGGACCTTAAACACACAGAGATCAAGTTCCCTCAGGCCCTCATTGTTTACAGGGGGAAGGAAATTAAGTTATAATTGAAGGTAATTATATGTAAATTTGACCTATTACCTCTGGACAGTTTGGATTTAACTGTTCTTCCTCTTAACAAAGAGCAAAGATTTATTTTTTAATTTTTTAACGATAACTATGATGAATTCTTTTGATGCAGCACGGATGTCTTTGTGGAAGAAAACAAAAACTCTTCACTTAGCTCTTTGGCTTTTGAAATGACTTGGCAAATAAACAAAACAAAAAAAACAAAAAAAAACACAATAGCAGTGTGGAAAATGGCCCTGGTTTCCATGAATACTAATGCAGTGTTTTTGTTTTCCACGCTTCCCTCACTGTGTCTCTGGCACAAGTGTTGACAGGCGCTGGATGGAGATGGTGAACAGACTGTTGTTGTGCACCGCAGCAAAAACAACCAACACACACAAACACACAGTCACCAATTAACCTGTTGTGTTCAAAGAGCAAAAGTCAAGAGTCAAATGTCCACAGTGGTTTCCCCTCTGTTCCTCTACAACGCCGCAATTAAACAACCAGCAAACTTTATTGGACAAATACGTTTAATAGGCGTTAAATAAAGTATTTAGAAAGAAAGTCTTTGTCATTACATCATGATGGTGGAGACATCTGTTAAGGTCGGGCACATTCGCCAAGTGCATCCATGTGTTTCCACACAGCGTCCATCCATTATCTCTTAACTAGCCAAAGACTAATAACACTAAAATGCCTCTCGTTTTACTTTAGGCGCTTGATTCTTTTTTGATTTACAGTTAAATGAGGAACTCATTTGCAGGAATCAAGGGTTTCCAGTTAAATTAAAACAAAACGGTTTTATCCTGATTATTATTATTATTATTATTATTATTATTATTCTTAAAGAAAAAGAAAAGAAAAGATTAGATGTAGAAAGTACAAAAACAACAAAATCACTGAACGGCATGTGACCTCTGTGACCTTACATTTTAAAGACTTTGTATTTGGTCTGGTTTCTAGTTTGAGGTTTATCTTCACCATGTGTTATTTATGATTTATTGCACAATGTTTAACAAAATGTTCACGCTCCAGCAGGACAATACATATTTTTTCTATTCTATTCTGAAAAAAAGTGAAGTGAATAATCATAAAAACAAGACCACAGCAAATGAATTTGGCTGCAGATTGAAACCGTATCCATTGATCATAGTAGTGCACAGAATAATCAGGGAAATGTTGCTTTTAACCCCATGGTACAGCAAACTGGGATGCACAGGTTTTTGTACAATGTACATTTGTTTTTTGTATCTTTATAGATGAATAAATAAATGACCCTAAGAAAAAAAAATTAACCAATGGACTAAAAGACAAAACAAGTGTGCATAATGAAAGAACTGAGGGCACTGACGGTTTCTCAATATTTAATTTTCTTTTCTTCCCCACATTTTTTTCATTTTTGTTTTGCCTCTTTAGTCAATGTAAACTTTCAGAATCTTCCTCCTCTCATTTGATTTCAGCCTGGTTGAAATGTTAGATAAACTTTGTGACCAAGTTTTTGTTTGTGTCCTGTTTGTTGCTAAATAGGGCACATTTAAATACATGGAATAAAAGTAGGATTATGACAGTGATGACAGTTTTCAGAAAAGGTTTTTTAAAATTGACACAAAATCTACCTGAGGCGAATCTGACCTTACTATTTATGTTGTCGGTCCTGCAACTGTAACCCGTCTAAACACAGCACTAAACACAAATAACACTGAATCATTGTCATAACGACCAATTTCTTCTTTGCTCCTCAGTGCCCTCTTGTGGCCGGACGTGACTTCACCGCTGTGCTGTGGCTTTGCTGTGACTTATCATCATCACCATCTGACCCATCTTCAACTGACAGGTAAAAATATATATATGTTATACATATTTGTGATTTTCAAAAGAATACATGTTTGTGACATATATTAAATATATATTAAATTATATGATATTAAACTGAATTTGCTGTTAGGAATAAGTGGAGGAGATTGGATCATCAATGTTAAACAAGCAACTATGAGCACAGAATTCTAATTTATTGGGAGTTCATAATAAAAAATAACAATAAATTGATTGATATATTTGATTCTGATATTTACTTTTTGTACGTAGTCATTTTAGAGTAAGAGGGAGACTTGTTTTGAGCTCGAGATGGAAATGTATTTGTGTATAATATGCATGTACTGTAGTGCTGTAGAGTTCATCACGTCTGTCTGTGGTTTCTACAGCAACAGTCTGTTGTTGCACTTGATACTGGAAGTGTGAAGGGGAAAAAAAGTGCAACCACTAGGTGTCAGCATTGAGCAGCTTTGTTTTGGCCCCAGGTTTGTTGCACACATGGTTTCCAATATTTGCATGCTCCACAGTTAAGCTGACATTTTATTTTGAATAATCACGCGGCTCACTGAACATCACTTTGTGTTCGCTGTATTTAAAGCTGGCTTTGTAAAGTCTCAACAAACAGTGACCAGTTTCAGACAGATGAGCTTTTATCCAAACCTCTGTCCTTGTGACATTTAACCACAAAGCTTTGCTGTTGTCGTCCCAACAGTGTTTGGGTTGTTTTGCCTTGTTCTGCTTTGATTCAAGTGAGTTTCTTGTAAAAACTGCACACTGCTGTAATTTTTCATGAAAAAGATTTTTCTTTAGAAAAAAAAAGCACACAAGCAAAATAACTATTAAAAACGTTTTATTCGACATAAAAAAACTATACATATTGCATTTCAAAATGGCAGATATATGTACCATATAATGTTGGCATAATTGTAAACATGATATAACACTGAAAGTACTCCAATATATGAGTGCGTTTTAAAAAGGTGCAACAGTTTATAAAAGATAAACACCATTTATTATAAAAAAATAAGACACATTTTGTTAGTGTGAACTTGAACAAAGTTACAATGGTCAATGTAAACCAGAAATGGTGCCGACAACAAATCTCAGATTTGTGTCAAATTATTCATTTTCAACTTTTAAGAAGCTGGAAATGTTCAGTTTCTGTCCATAGAATTTTCCAAACAAAAGCCTAAAGCTGAGGTTTTGTGTTGTTTTATGCTTTTCTCCTTTTAAAAAAACCAAAACGAATTGTCTCATAGCTCTGAAGCGTCATGCGTCTTCTTTCCCTCCCTTTCCTCTTCTGTGCTGCCATCAGCTCCGTCTTCCTCTGCACTGTTGCTTGCCTTGTCCTCGTCCCCTCCTTTTCGTCCCACGTCTCCTTTCCACATCTCGTTTAGACATTCTGAGAGAAGGTGAAAAAAACACACAATCAGGATGAAGAGGAGGAGCTTTTAGGAACATACTAGATTTCCACATGGGGAAAATAAAGCCGAGTTGATTTTGATGTTTAGATTTCAGAGATTGTATATTGTAATGCATGGACCCTAATATCGCTCTCTACTCTTTCTAGGACTAAAGCGCTTTGCCTTCATTAACTGTTTAGTTTTAGAGGAAAAAAATAGATGTTGGTTATTTTCTATTAGTTTCTTCCTCAAAAACCACTTACTGCATTTCTACATAAATGTGTGTACATATTTAGTCAAATGAGAGACAGAGTAGTTCACAACGTCTCCTACCTCGATCCGAAATCTGGAGGACGTGGCTCTCACAGAGGAAGTTCTCCAGTCTCTGGTCCTGATGATGGAAGTACCAGTCCTCCACCACCTCCTCATACTTCTCCAGCATCGTCTCACACTGCACGACACACACCAGCACATTCACTCGTATCACAACTTTCATTATAACAATAATTAATAGTTGGTTACTTTTTGGTTTTGGACGTGTTTTTCTATCGTTACTGAAGTTAGAAACATTCTGTTTTAATGTTCCCAAAATCATTCAAAAGAAGACCCCCGGAACCTGACCTGTTTTTTCATGTCCGACACCTCTACTGAAGGCTCGTCCCACAGCTCGTACGGCAGACCTAAATCCACTTTCACTCCTTTGTGGACTAGGTTCTTCAGAGTTGCCATGGTCTGACTGGTGCCCTAGATTTACACCAAATACCCAGCTGTCAGTTTGTTTCACAAATTAAATGTTTGCAACTGATGAAAAATGAAATGTATTTATATATCACACTTTCATCCACTTCAAATATTATAATGTGGTCAGGTCATTCAGAGAGCTTTACAAATATAAAAACAGCACAAAAATACATTTTAAAGATAAAATAGGACAAATAGAGGAGATAAAGTGTTTTAATTTACAATGCAAACAAACCACTTCACCTTGGCATATCGAAGGCTGCCAGGTCTTTCTGCATGAACACTATACTGCAGGATGCGCTCACATATGTCATCTAACGCCTCAGTCAGCCGAGTTTCCCTGAAACAATTCAAAGAAAGTGGATTAGTATTAAAGGGTCACATTTGACACATAAAGCTCAGTATGAGTATATCGCCTCTTTTCCCCTCCCCTTAAAAGCACATTTTTCTCTCCAGTGACACCAAGTGGCTGCTCAATTTGTGAATAAATAAAACATTTAAAAACAAAATTGACTGGAGTGTTGGATTTCTCCTTCTCTCGACACTCATGAGCCTGAACAATAATAAAAATCACATGTTATGGTGAGACTGCAACAAAGACTCCTCCACTGACCCCTCACTTTTCCAAATGTGTCAAACGACTATGGCCATCCCAAAAAGGATGTAAACAATAATGATTAATCAGTTTTCCATTCATATAAGTCAGGACAATGAAACAGCACGTATCCTGGAAGTGACCCTCAAAGTAAAGCTAAATGGAACTCAGCCATCATTAGTGTGATTGTCTACACCTGTGAACCCCCACTGTGTCCTGTCAACATGGCTGCTGTGCAAACGTAACATTGAATAATAGAACGCATTTCTTTCAAACATCATTAATGGAGCTGGAGACATTTTGAAAAGTCCGATGTTTACTTGTAAGATGTTGTGTTTGTGGGTGTGTCCTCGTCCCCAAGACAGAATTTAACTCACGAGGTGTTGTATTTGATCTTCCTCCTCCTCTTCCCTGTGTCCAGCACTTCTCCCACCTCCAGCACTTCTTTGGAGCGGCCGGTTTTCGCCAGAGCGTCCTGCAGCTCTACTGTGAGGAACTTACACACTGACAGACACCAAAACAAACACGAACATGAGCCGTCCGCACGTTTGTAAACAGACACGAGCTACCAGGCGTAGCTTTCTCGTCCTACCTTCGCATTTATTTGGCAGCCTCTCGTCTTCATCTGCTGCGACGAAGCCACAGAAACAAAACAATGCCAAAACAAAAACATTCATTGCGTCAGTTTGCATAAAAACCGGCAGAAAAGCTGAAACTTTACTGCTTCCGGAGCCACATCGGCAACTAGCCCATGCGCATGCGTAATCGATGCCCGATTTTGGATTTCAGGGGAGACGGTAGATGAAAGAAAAGTCGAGCTCTTATCTCCTCAAAGAGAAAGTCATGTAGAGTATTATTTTGTGACACATTTCTCCGTGTTCAAATTGTCTGACAAAAGCTTTTACTGCAAAAACCACATGAACTAATGAATAAGGCTGATTTGTACGGATGTCAACATCCGATTTTCAAAATAAAACACCCTGCAGCGCAGTATCTCAGTGCACGTTTGAAAGCACGTCTTTAAATGGGATAAATAATTGAAATGCAGTTTCAGAAACCTAATTACTTTATAAATATTGTGATAGATTATGTCTCACATTAGCACTTTTTAAATCGAAATCGAATAACTATCACAACTTTGTTCCTTAATATTGTGTAATGTGTACCCGTTTTCATTACAAGAATATGCATTTGACATGAAATTATTTTTTAATCACTGTACAGTTTTTTCACTCTAAAATCTTTGTAGTATTGAGCCTAAATAATAGACGAGTGTTCCAAAGTAACCATATATTTCATTGCATTCACAGTATTTAATCAAAAGTAATTAATTGCATTTTGAGTCATTTATATACCTCATGCATCTGCATTTATGGTGTAAAAATTTATTTTTAACACTGTTAGCATCATGATGAATATTGGATACATGTGAAAATGGCCATTATTGTTTGTAGTTTAGTTAAAGCAGAGTCTGTGTTGTGAGGTCCACTTTAATTCACATTTTACTTTTCAGAGTTTTGCAGTTAAAAAGAGAACATCATGACTTCATCAATATTATTCATCTATAATTCATTCCAGGTAATTCAAACAGGCTTTCTAGGAAATCAATAATGTACGATTACTACATGTTGATTATATAGTACAGTATGTAGAAATAGGAAATCATTTGCCTGGTATTTTTGGCAGTCAAGCAGTTAAAATAGAAGGTGCTTGCCTCCAGGTTTCTCGGGTGTCAGGGGCAACAAAGTTGACAGCAACAGATACTCCAGGAGTCCCTCAGCTGGAGAAGAAAGAAAATTAGGGAAGAGGAGACAATCTTTAAGAAAGAGAAAGAGAAAAGAGGAGGGGAATCGTGGAGGCCATATTAAGAGGAAGAGAGATATGTGGTGAGAATGTGCTCAGTCAGAGGAGCAGAAGCAGCAGTGAGCAATACAAACGGAAAACACATTAGTTGATGTTGTCAGTGAAGTCACAGCAGTTTTCACACAGGTGTCAGAGGATACAGTGTCTGAAACTCAAGAGTGGCTGCAGTGAGTGAGGCGTTTTGACTGCGTGTGTGGGTTTCCACGGCTTCAGTTGTGTGGCATGTCACTTGCTGTGGGTGACTGGGTGTCTGTCCATTGTCTGTGTGGTGGAGGCAGATACAGTTACACTGCAGTGTCACCCTCCTCCTGCATGTCACGGCTCTTGCAGCACTCACATCAAGCTGTACTTTTGTCCTGCAGCATCACACAGCTGCCTGAATCGTACGTGTTTTTGTGTGTTTTATTTTAAATTCCTTTACATTATGTTTTATATTCAGGTCCAGTGAGGTCAAACATTACATGAGTACCTAGTGGAAATGAATCCAACACTCCTGACAGAATCGGAGGAAGGAAGAAGAGGAAAACGTTGGTCTGGACACAGTCAGCAGCAGGCGTTTAACAGCTGACTCTGAGCCAAACAACAACAAGAAGAAAGAGCAAACACATGCTAGCTATTTTTCTCACAACAGCCATGGGTGGTCGTCTTTAAAGAGGAATTAGGATTCTCCCCGGAGGATCTCCTAAATGATCCGAGAAGGACATGAAAGTGGATCCACTGCAGAGGCTCAAGGAATAGACTCATCCCAGGAAAAGCAAGTGGATCAACTCCTACTCTGATTTTAAGGTAAAACACTTCAGAGGAAGGAAAAACTGCTGTACAACCACATATTTATCATGATTTAATTCTTAAATGTATGACCCAGAATTATTAAAGGTTAAAAAAAGGGTCATATCCAACACAAGCTGAAGACTGGATCACTGTCACACCAATATATCTAACATTTTCCTAAGTCGTCACATGTTTTTTGACAAGTGACGCCTGCAAACCATGTATCAAAACTAAAATTAAATTTCAACATTACTATAAAGCTTATGATTTCATAGGTTATATAATAGCTTATTTCTATTTACATAAAATAGTCTTTTGTTGGATGGATTTGTGAAGGTAAACGGTTCGTTAAAAACAAATCATAAAAATGATCTTTATCGATCAATGCAATGCAGTTTTATGTTAGTGTAATGATTTGAATCTGCAGTCAGTCTCCTGTAAACACTGACTGTATGTACACACGTGCTAAAATAGAAATGAACTAAACCAGCTAATCAAAAAACCCAAAAACAACATTTAAAAGCTCATTTAAAAGGTGTGTTGATTATCATTAGACTAAACTGTTCGTTACGTTTTCATCACGTGTTAATGGCGAGTCAGGACTTCATGATATGTCTGCATTAATTATTAAGACGTGATCTGTGGTGGAGAGTTACAAGGTACGTGTAGTCAAGTAGTTGAGTTTTGAGGTACTTTGTATCAATTTTACCAAATGTTTCACTTGGATCACTTTAGTTTGTTGATAGTTATAAAAAGTAAAAATCTAATTAATTTAGTGATAAGTTATCATAGACTAAGATCACATTCATTGTTACTTGAATGATAAACAACTACTCTAAACAAACCACTTCAAGTTAGTCCCAGCAAAAGCATAATTTAGTACAACTACATACATTATTCTAACATGGGCCATTCTACATGACAAACACTACATATTTTTGCATTATGTGATACTTTTACTTCAGTTAAAGATCTTAAAAAAAAATGAAAAAGGTTTCCACTGTTTCCAAGTCATGTTTATGTTATACACTGAATCATAATATATTGGAAATGTATGTTTACTTTACCAGTTTTTCCTGCTGTTTATGTGTCACTGATACACGGGAAACAAAACCTCACTGATAATTGATAACACTGACCTGCGTGGTATCTGCAAACCCAAGCACCTGCAAAGTTACATCTGCGTTTGTCCGTAGAACAGCAAGACCCTGAGATGACCCCGCTGTGAACATGCACGCACACGCACACACACAGGCTTGCTGACTTAGGGTCCCCGCAGTTCATATCACTGATGACTAAACCTTAATGCTGACCTCACCCTACCCCTTCTCGATAACACACACGCACAAACGCGCGCACACACAGACATAAACACACACACAGACCCTGCAGGACCTCCTGGATCCTCTGCTGCTTGAAAATACACAACCTAAATGATGTAATTAAAACTAACTGGGTTTAGGTTTGATCATGGGTCCTGATTGTAGATTTAAATGACGCTCCTACTGTAATAATTGAACAATGAAAGAAAGCCTGAAGTAATTCAAATATGAAATATGGGAAATTTCTGCACTAAAGTTTATAAAAAAGGACATTGTTACAGTATATGTTTTGTTGAGAGAAGTGCACGTGACTTACCCAAAACACTTTTTAAATCCATAGAAATCTGTATTCCTGTTCAGTTAAATATTGGGGGCTTTCACATTGTGGTTTGCTGCGCTTTCTGCTCATGAAACGCTCCCTGTAAAGACCAAACGCACAGGAGAACCAAACAATATAACAATTCCCATGATTCCTTACTGCTAGAATGTGTTTTTGAGACAGAGGTGTCAAACTGGCCACATTATTAATTACTTCATTTTAGATTTATTTCTCTGTCTTTGAAATGTTGATATTATTCTTCGCCATGAGTGTTATTATTCTGAATATATATACTGTACATCATTCCATATCAAAACAAACACTTTTACTTCCTTGTTCTCGAGACCGACCTCCTCTTAACCAGACTAGACCCTTATGATCTCACACTGCATTAGGCCTGAAATGCATTTAAACTATACTTTAAAGTAGCCATTGGTTAATTTAATTAATAAAATGAAATGTTTACTGTATTTATTGACTTTCTTCGTCTTTTTTTTTTTGTAATCTAACTTGACCTCAGTCTCATGCTTCTTTAGCTCAACTTGCCTACACTTGACCCCCACAGCAATGTTTGTTGGTTGCAGTAAATCCCTCACAGTTCACCTCTTCCTGCCAACTTTCCTCAGGCGCCTGCACTCGGCCTAGAATGCCTGAGCGAGTGAGTGACTTCCAGGGTCAGAGCTTTCACAAGCTGAGGCGAGCCTGCCTGCGTCGAGGTGCGCTCTTTAAAGACCCCCTCTTCCCCACAACTGCCCAGTCCCTCTTTTACAAACGGGAGCCTCCGCCTGGACTGACCTGGAAGAGGCCGAGGGTGAGTGTGAGGTGTGTGGAGGGAGGAAGCTCCTCCAGGATAAGGACACTCTTGACGTTATTCACAGCATTAATCTGTAAAGTGTGTTAAATTTCAGATTTCTGACACACCTTCCTGCATTGCACTGGTCCAAACTACTACAGAGTTTATTACACATCTTAAACCGAGTGTGTTACTTCATCTTCATCAGATTCAGTTAAATAAAGCACTTTCTATTATAGGAAAGACGTCAAGCAGTGAAACCTTAGCACTGCAGGAGCAGGGGCTCGTGCTGCTGATGGACCTCTGTATTGTGAGTGTGTGTATGTGTGTGTGTGTGTGTGTATAGGCTATGTATTTATATACGGTTGCGTTGCGTTAAGGAAAAGCAGCAACTGTTTAAATAGCCCAGATGTTTTTAGCACAGTGTCAAGAAGGTTGTATGTTAAGTTGTATGTAAGTGTTTATTGTCACTGCACCAACACAAGCGGCCTTTAATGGGGGTGCAGTGCACTGGAATAAACACAGTGAAACTCAAGAAGGAATTATTTATTGCCAAGTGCACGGAAATATACTGTATATAACATCAATTCTATGAAATGGATTAGGTGTTTATTAACAAAAACATAGCAGAGAATATGCTGACATCCATCGAAGAGATTAGAAACGGGGTCAAAGTAAAGATTTAAGTCACAAGAAATAGGAATAGATTTCCAAATGTGTTTTTGTATGTAATTTTTTTTAAAAATTGCAGGGTTTCTGTAGTGTTTGGGGTAAATGTTGACCTCCTATATTTATTAGACTAATAAGTTGATTAACAGGAGGCAGACAATGAATACACCCATATTAAAGAATACGTTTTCAGGGTTAGGATTAGGGTTAAAAATCTGTTTAAACCCTTCTATGCTCTTTTTATTGTAGTGATTTCTAGACTTCTCCCAAGACCTGTTAAAACTCGGAATTCAGCAAAAAAAAATAAGCAAAAAAATAAATGTCTGAGATTCTTAGTTTATGGCTCAGACAGAACTAAGACAGAGCCAACGGAATTGAATTATGTTCCTATTGCTCCACTCGGGTATTTAGCAGCATTTATCAACAAGGAGATGGATGATAGGATGACATCTGTTGGCTCTCTCTGCAGATACACACTCAACAACAACAAAGTTAAACTTTTGTAATTTCCCATTTGCTGTTGGAACAGTTCAGCTTGCAACCTGGATTCCCCCACCTGCTCATCTGTGCTTTTTTTATGAACTTGATATCGCCTTAGAGGTCGGATTAGAGTTACATTTAAGAGGTTATGGCCACCAAGAGTGTGTCTTTCTGTGTGTGTGCGTGTGTCCAGCAGCAGTTCTGCGGTTACCTGACCCTGTCCAAACTGAGATCACCAGGGCCACACAGAGGAGATCTGTCTCCTCAGCAGTGCCCTGACACTGAATCAGCTCATAAAACACCGGGACTCTTCTCACTGCTGCTCAGTAATCACACTGCTTATTACTGCGTGCTGACATGAAATCAGTGTTTGGAGCCACAAGAATTGTTCATAAAACTTTTTATAGAGGAAGAAATGCTGCAGTTATTCCTACTTAGTTGCTGCTGCCTGTGTATTTGAATTTGTTTTATCATGTTTGAGTAAATAAATAAATGAATACTGTGTTTTCTATTCTATTCACAGTGGACCAACATGAAATGAGCAAAGTCTTGTGCTAATACTGCTGCTGATTCTGCACTTGCCTCCACATTTTAATGTCTTTCAGCTGATTGTTTTGGATTTAGAAAAGAAAGCAAAAGAAATAACATTAGCATTTTGCAGCAAAAGAACCACACATGTATTTCTCTTTATGCTTCAATCCAATCCAGGAAATATGCAAAGATCCTCGTCTTTTTGTCGATGGCATCAGCACTCGTGACCTGCACCAAGGCAGTCTGGGTAACTGCTGGATGGTGGCTGCCATTTCCTGCCTAGCATCTGAGCCATCTCTGTGGAAGAAGGTTGATTATTTGTGTTCCTTCCTTCCTTGTTTATTAAAAAAAAACAACCCAAAACCTTTCTCCGTTCATTAATGGCTTTTCTTCTTCTCCTACTCTGTGTCCCACAGGTCATCCCTGATCATGAAGATCAGGAGTGGAACCCAAAGCGCCTTGACTTATATGCGGGAATATTCCATTTCCGGTTCTGGCGCTTTGGCCGCTGGGTGGACGTGGTTGTGGACGACTGTCTGCCAGTCAGTGGGGATGGGGTGCTGCTCTTCTGTCGCTCAGCTACACCACGAGAGTTTTGGAGCGCCCTGCTGGAGAAGGCCTACGCTAAGTGAGCAGAAATTTCAATTAAATATATTTATGTTTGTGGTTCCAGCATGGCAAAATGTCAAAAAGTTGAAAGGGTGTGGATATTTATGCAACCCACTGTATATATATATATTATATTTTAACCACAGATGTGCAGTGTACATAGGTGAACAGTACGCTTTGAACAGAGTCAGCTTCACACCAACAGTGCACCAACCGAATTTACGTACCAATACATTTGCTTGCACATACAACATACGACACTGACGAAAAATGTCCTCATCATCTGTCAGTTGGTCTGTGATCACATGACCAAGATATTTCACTTCACTGCAGATATTTAGAACCTTGCCTGAGAGTTTAAAGTCAGGAAAAGTCATATGTCTATCTTCCACGATTCTGCAAATCATTATCACACTTTTTGACTCGTTGTACTTTATATCATGCTGTTCCCCATACACAGAGCACACATTAAGGAGCTGCTGTATACCAGCTGAGCTAGGACTAAAGATCACACAATCATCAGCATACATAAGATGGTTCCATCACTGTACTGCCGACCATACAGCCTGTTTTACATGAGCTTAGATTATTTGATAAATCATTCATGTAGAAATTAAACAAAATAGGAGATAAGATGCTCCCTTATCTTACTCCGTTACTGATATGAAAGGGAGCAGATAAGCAGTTGTCCCATTTAACTTGCATGGTCTGTTGGGCATACCAATAGGACAGAATTCTGACTATATACTTAAGAACACCTACAGTAC
This sequence comes from Solea senegalensis, assembly GCF_019176455.1. Lineage (NCBI taxonomy): Eukaryota > Metazoa > Chordata > Actinopteri > Pleuronectiformes > Soleidae > Solea > Solea senegalensis. Next base: position 12,323,044 of record NC_058023.1, on the reverse strand, counting down.
TGCACCCAATTTTTTAAATAATTTCTCATGATTCACCCTATCAAATGCCTTTGAGGCGTCTAAGAAACAAATAAAGACAGATGAGTTTTTTCTCTTAGTAACCACCCTAAACAAAAACTCAAAAAAAAGTGTCTTAGAAAGAGAAAATGCAGATACAAATGTTGAAATCAATCTAGGGAGTAAAGCAACAGGGCCACAGCAATCTAACCCACTCTTGGCTTCCTTCTTAGACTCAACGGGTGCTATGAGGCCCTGGAGGGAGGAAACACTGCAGAGGCCCTGATCGACTTCACTGGGGGAGTTTCAGAGCCCCTCAGTCTGGATCGCGAGGCCCTCGTCCTGCACAGTGACCACAGGAGGACGTTCTTCCAGACGTTAGCCAAGGCCCATGAATGCAAATCCCTCATTACTTGCTCCATACGGGTAAGGCTGTTTATTCTGGAAAAATTAAACATTTCAGAAACTGGAGTTTTTTTTTAATTAAAGATAAGGTATATGTACAGAATATGTTCCGTTTCTCAGCCAGCAGAGGGAGAGACAGTGGAGTCCGTGTTGGACTGTGGCCTAGTGCGAGGACACGCTTACGGGATCACAGCAGTGAAGAGGCTGAGGTTGGGGGACAAGAAGACGGGTCGAGTGTCCAGACTCTTCATGGTGCGAATGAGGAACCCATGGGGGACCACAGACTGGACGGGTGCCTGGAGTCAGAGGTGAGGGCACTTTATACCATTTACTGACTTCATCTGTCTATAGAGTGTCCATAAAAATGGACATACCCTTCCTGCTGCAAGAAAAATCCCCATTATGAAGCTTTGAGAATAGCTTCTGAAACCACACATGTCACCTGCAACCTTCACCTGCAATCACACTCACACGTGCTGTACTTTATTGTCTATTTTTCTATTTTAAATGGAAACATAATTTACTAAATTAACCCAGGGTGTTCCCCGCCTTTCACCCTGTGTCATCTGGGGCCAGGGGATGAAGTTCTACCAAAGAAGAACTGAAACTATAGCTATTGAGATCTTACATGAACTCACTGATTTATAAATCATGAAAGAAGTCGAAGTCAAGAATTCAAACTTGTTCCTTTTTGCAACCAGAAGAGTCGCCCCCTGGTGGCTAAATGCTACATATGTCATAGGTTGTTGGCTTCACTTTTCAGACTGGAAGACTACGTCCATTTTTAATATACAGTCTATGCATCTGCCACATGTCAGACTATACTGCTGGCTGCATCACGTGTTTTGCAAAAAGATGGGAATCCCATCTGCTAGCATTTAACAGTGTCCGACTGTTTTTATAACATTTTACAAGGCCACATATACAAATGCTACATCTGTCATTTTCATTATACGATGCTGAGAAACTCTTAAAATGGCCAAAATGGACCAATAAAGGTTTCCAGAAGTTGAAACACAGCTTGTATTTTTCTTCATATGCCATTTCCATTGCACTGTGTCCTGCAGCTTTACCATTTCTGCTCTGCTGTCTTTGAGTTTATTGGCCTTGCACGCCCCCTGCAGGTCACAGGAGTGGCAACAGATGAGTCGCGCAGACAGAGAGAAGATGGGCCTCAATGTTCGAGATGTTGGGGAGTTCTGGTACGTTTGATTCTATTATTTCGACAAAATACCAATAACTGAGTGGTCACTGCTTTTAAATGATTTGCATTTGGCACATAAATAGAACTTTTTTGTCACTGTAGGGAAACGTTTTAAGTCTTCATTCCCATAAATCACTTCAACCATTCAACATAGGTTAGCAAACTCTATTTTAAAAGATGAATTTCAAATTTCAAACACCGAATGTGAACTTCTTTCATCTTGAGATTTACAGTCCTGAGAATAAAACAAAGCAAAATAAATGTACCTTTGTTACAGTACAGTACAGTACTTTTGTATTGTATTGTATTTCTTATTTTTGAATAGTTTTTATTCTTGTCATAGTGTATTTATTCATTATGCCTTGGTCTAGCTGTTTTGTTATTTATTTGTCAATTTAAAATTGGAGCATTCTAATCTCACTCTTTTTTGAACTTTATTATATAAAGTTTATAAAGCTAAAACATAAAGCTTTAGATAAAAAATAGTCAGTGTTCAGGCCTGTAGAACAGAGACAAACAGATAATTTAAGACCTCACATTAGTTTTTAGGTGTTTTATTTCAGATTCTAATCACTCTTGACAAGGCACGGTAACTGTATCTCGACTCAAAAGCAGTAAAACTGGGTGGCTGCTGTCTTATATGAACATGTGTGTTTCTGGTACAAGTTCTGACTTGAACTCCTCTGAAAACTGACTTACACATGCAGAATCATGTCACACTGTCAAAAAACATCTAAAAACACAGACGTGGTGTAACAATCACAACTTTTCCGCTTATCCTTATTTCTGCTTGGTTGGTATGTATGAACTGTGCTGCATTGGGTAGCTGTGTATAAAGGGCTTTATTGACAGAAATTGAATGAACTACCAATAAATATGTTTGCATTAGATTGAGCTTTTCACATGTACTTTAGGGCGTTGCTTTACTAAGGCTGCCATATTGTGCCTTGTTTCTACAGCAGCTCAAATGGAAAAGCGATAGCTTGCATCCTTCCCTGTCTTTCCCTGCCGTGATAGTCTTCACTCTCACCGTTAGATGTCACTACTTCTTTCACACTAGACCTCTACAAAAGTGCAGTGTGAGTAAAGCCTCACTGATGTACTCACTCTCTCACTCAGGATGGATTTCGAGGATTTCTGTCACTACTTCACAGATGTGGTGGTGTGCAGGCTGGTGGAGAGAGCTCTGCTGTGGCCACACTCTCACTGGAGAGAAGAGCGCTGCCATGGGGAGTGGGCTCCGGCTCCCACCACACCTGGGTCACCTCCATCCGTCGTCCTCCACAGCAACTATGCTCTGACCTTAGGTAAAACCAACATAAAACCCGGGGGGACTGAGCAGCGGGGGAACCGCAAGGAGGCCCGGCTCGGTGAGAGTCAGCCGCAGAAGAGAGGACGGTGTGAGCAGGGTAAAACGGTGAAAAAAGTGGTGAAAGATGATGGTGGAGAGAGGAACGGAGGATGGGAGGCACAGACGGATAAGAGGAGTCGATGTGGAGGATGCATTAACCACAGAGAGACTTTCCTGCACAATCCACAGGTAAAACTACAGAGGGATTTGTTGTTGTGAATGGGTGCAGAAAACATGAGCATAATGTCGTCACCATGCAGAAGCTCTCCCTGTGAGGCACAAATGCACAGGACAACCAAACTAGACAACAAGTCTCCCATGATGCCATCCTGCTTCCTGACATGGTCAAACTAAGACTTTTGTGATTATTTTGTTTGAGAGACATCAGGGCGCATAAATGTCATGCTGTGCATTGTAATAGTTAAATGTGAATATTTTCTTCATTTCTTTGCTCTGGATAACAAAGAAATCATTAAAAATCATTAAAAGTTAATAATTTTGGTTCGTGGACAGAACATCATCATTTCCAGGTTTGACGAACACCGATCAACATTTTTTAAGGTTTTTTTAAGATATTTTTGGACCAATCGTTTAATCGAGAAAATAATCGACAGATTAATCGATTAGGAAAATAATCGTTAGTTGAGGCTCTAATGTAGTTACATCATAAACTCAGTTTAATTGCAAACAAATCTCTGAGCTCTCTAGTTTCTGTTAACCCAAACCTTACCTTCTTATTCCTGTAGTTCATGTTTGAGGTCAGAGACAAAGAGGAGGAGGTGCTCATGTGTCTGCAGCAGGAGGACAGGAGGATACAGAGGAAAGATGGAGGAGGGGAGAACCTGCCTATTGGCTTCGAGGTGCTGAAGGTGAGCAATAATGGCCCCCACACATGTTTTTGACTGTGCCAAGTGGAAGGGAATTGGGCTTTTAACTGGGCTGCCAGTTCAAATCCTGGGACAGGTCAAAGTCTGGTGTACATGCTCAGGGGGGACCTTGCAACTGCTCCCTGGGTGCTCATGAACTCAGTGTGTGTTCACTACTGCTGTGGAAAAAGAATGTGTTAAAAGTCAAATTTTTTGTTAGTAACTGAAGTTTGTGCAAATAAAACTAATAATTCCTCTAGAAAGGTCAAACTACATTCCCTTGTTGCTGTGTTGTCCCTCAGGTGGAGGTGAACCGCTGCAGCCGGGTGCAGTGCGTGGTGGAGCAGGCGGCCAGCTCCGTCTACATGGACTCCCGCAGTGTCACGCTGAGGGCAACTGTGGCTACAGGCCGCTACGTCGTGCTGCCCACCACCTTCTTGCCGGGCGCAACGGGTCGCTTCCTGTTACAACTCTTCTCCCATTCTCGTGTCAGACTCAGGTGTGTGATCTGTGTTCATGCGTCTGTAGACTCTGAGTGTGCTGTTGATACGGTGTTGAGTCCCACAATGCAGTGCACAAAATGTGAAACAGTATCACAAAAGATGTTTTTCATATTCTTGCAAAAATATTTTCTCCATTATTATGACATACCTGATCACATGATAACGGTTTTCGAGTGACCTCATTATTATTGAACCGTTGAAAAGAGACTTTTTTTATGAACATAAAAAAAACTTAATTAAGTTTAAGCAAATGGATTTCACGGTTTAAACAGTAGTTGGAATTAACCCCTTTATACGGTGGCCCTGAAGTGCACATCACCAACACAAATAGGAAAACACAACAACATTAACTTAAAACACAACAAGGTTAACTGAAAAAACTACATTAACTGAAAAAACTACATTAACTGAAAACACAACAACAAAAGCAGAAACCCTACAACATTATCTTAAAATGTAACACTGTGTCCGTCGACGATCCTTATTGACAGGATTTACCTACCTTTTCCGCTTTGAGTTGTCGTTTGTGTTGCGTTATTGTTGTTGCATTTTCTGCTTTTGTCATGTTTTCTGCTTTTGACGTTGTGTTTTCCGCTTTTGTTGTTGTGTTTTCTACATTTGTTGTTGTTGTGATTTGCACATCAGGGCCACCGTACATTTAAAAGGGTGTTGCCAACTGAAATACCAAGCAGTTTGTTTTTTAGTGTATCTGATTTTAGTTATAATGTGATGTGTGAAGGTCGTATGTCATAATAATGCAAGAGGGACATTGTGATGGGTGAACACAAACCTCTTGGTTGTTTCATAAAGAGTGATCATCACTTTGTCGACACTTAAAGTAATACTGAGTTGAGATTCAAATGACCTTAGTTTCATATTGTGTATTTGTTGTATTCTGGAGTGAAAGTGCTGTAATTGGTTGTTGCCATCAGAGAGCACCGTAGCACCACGAGACGGGAATAGAAAGTGGGGAGAGGGAAAGCAATGCCTGTGTTGTCAATATCCTGGACTGCACTACAGTAAGAATCCACAAGTGTCTGACAAGTCAATCAATGTTGCTACCATGAGATGAGCAGATGTCTTTCTCTGGCTCTCTGGTGCAAAGAAAACTCTCTGCTATGTAAAGTGGTGCTGGTTACTTCACTCTGCTAAATCAAACGTTATTCTTTAGTGCATAGATTGATTCTTGATATTCAAAACATTCTGATGATTTTTGTATATTTTATTAGTGGGGAAAAACATACAGATACAGACCTTCATATTAAAATAGACAAAGCATTCAGAGAATGTTAAAACCTCTGTCAATGCCACTGATTTTTGCAGATTGCAGCCAATCTCCTTGGCAGATTCAATAATCACAAACAAACGCTGAAATATTTACACATGCAGCCCGTTTATTTGATATAATTTTACTTTTACAGCAGCAGAATGTTTTCCCTTTGATCCTCTTTAACATTCTTTTCCCATGCAGGGAATTGAGGGAGGATTTGCCGTCTTCCTCTATGTTCCATTGTTTTCTACCTCAACCTACAGTGGTGACCACAGTCCACCTCCGCAGGGCGTCAAGACTCAGTCCTCCCAAAGAGACAGGTCACACAGCACCACGTCTGCAGCATCCCGACTGACACATGTGTTTCTTGCTTTCCTGACAATCTGTCCAAAACACAGATGTTTAGAGCTGTTTAAATTATTTAAAAAACACTAAAACCATCCATCCACCCATCTTTGACTTCTTTATCCGACACATGATGTGCCAATCTCAGCTGACATAGGGCGAAAGGCGGGGTACACCCTGGACAGTTCGCCAGTCCATCACAAGGCCACATAGAGACAAACAACCATCCACTCACACACACACTGACACATATGGTCAATTAACCAATTATCAAACTGTTAGACAATTAATTTAGCAATTGATTAATCGATTAATGGTAATGGATATGCGATATGCGATGTGCAAAAGAGACACTCACCTTGGCGTGCGGCATGTGCACAGAAGTATACCACTGGCTTAATGGTGACACAGCACATTGCAATAAAGAGAAGGCCCCTCTTTCCTTTCACCCTTTCATTTCCTCAAGCATGTTATGAAATGATGGTGGCCTTCAAGGGATTTCCCTTCAATGCATGTTTGTGTTTGTTCTTTTACATAATTTCACAGCTCCAGATGTTTATGCCATTGTGCGGTGTGAGAATGACACCATCAGGACGCGAGTGTTTAAGGCCGAGGGAAACCCAGAGTTCAACTTCAGAGTCATCTTCTACAGGAGATACCCCGAGGCGCACATCTCTGTCGAGGTATGCACGTTCCCATGGAGCTAAATCATTGCCAAAAGCTAACAAACTAACAAAGCATGTTTCACAAATGTCCAATGATTCTGATTCTGAGCTGATAATGAGCCGCGTCTGTCGTGTGCAGTTATGGAGCAGAGGTTTACTGTGGGACACCGTCCTCGGCACGGCTCGACTCCAGACAGTGGAGTCTGAGAGGACTCGCAGCCACGTGATTGACCTGCGATTGACCAGCCAGTCCGGCTCTCGACACAGAGGCTGCGTTCACGTTGAGACGTCCTCCAGTCCCTGCCTCACAGATTTGTGACAGCATCCTTGGTAACTACATCAATCCATGGCAACCACTCTCCTCCCTGCTGCCAAACTTACTTTAGTTGTTTGTTTTTTTAAATAATATTCATTAATCATACGCTTGTCATATTTGTTGTTGCTGTCATATTTATTTCTGACTTTATTTCTGTTGTTTGAATGTAAATGTACAAAATCACATTTGCATTTTGAATAAATATTTAACACAGTGTGTCTGAAAACCAATCAGCTAATGTGATTATTTGAAGCATTACACTTTCAATTCTGCCAAGACATCGTAAAGGTTACACACTGGACTAACATGTTTTAGCATAGTGTTAGCCTAGCTGTTTTATTTACTCACTGGGTAAAACCACTGACTCGCTCATATTTGGTTTGAAAGTGTAGATAACAAAATAAAGATATCAAATGTACACTGGACATTGCCCCAATATATTAACTGCCAAAAACCCAGCATTAAAGTCATTACTCGCGTCCTGATGGTGTCGAAATTCTCTGTCAATAAAACTATCTGGTTACACTCTGGCCTGATCTCAGTCCACACCTGTTACAATGCACACTGTGTCAACGTCCGATGAAAGGCGTCGACTCAGTGAACCGTTATCGGTTCTTTGTTGGACAGTATTTGTTTATCTGGAGGCTCAGCCTGATACTGTATACTGGGGTTCTCGATGTAAAACTACCTCTACGTCCACGTTACATGTTCCTGCCCTGTTTGCTCATTTGAAGCTCTTAATTCACTGTATATTCTACACTCTTAAAAAGTACTGTACATTTTTAACCACCACACAATTATTACACATCATTCAACTTTTCATATTGTGTAATATTATTTCAACCCTGAATGACCAAACATTTGAACAAATGAGTGTGAACATAAATTAATATTTACCAGTGTTGTGTTGTGAGTTTGAGGGCTTATGACTCATTAAAATAAAGCATGATAATGATGTGACACTTCCTGATATGTTAAACAGAGACTAATATATTTCCTCATAATTTTGTCATACAGTGTTTCATAATAACACAGGGCTCTTGAGTCTCACGCATTGAGCCTAACAGTCACACTTTTCGGTCTAAAGTCACGCACTCCCGCCACACATTGTATTTCTCACGCGCCACTATCGCTATACGTTTACTCCGGAGCAGTGCTCCCTTTAGCAGATACTCCACCTTGTGGCCAAAAGGAGAAACCACACCTCTCTGTATGTGCTACTTCTCATCGCAGAAACTGGAGCACAGATACTATTTTGTGAGCTGCACTGCTACACAGAACAATACATATACAATAAATACAAAACTGGACATTATAACCTCTTAACATTTGTAATAAAATAACTTATTATAGGAAGTATATAGGAAGGGGGAGTGGCTTATTCTGTTGTCATTTCTTGTCCTAGTCATATTTCCGTCATCTGTTTTTGTTGTTTCTTTTCTTTTTGAAATGAGCCCTGTAAATGATAACAAAGCACAACAAAACTTTACAACAAACAAGCAAATCGAGGAGAGAAAACTTTGTTATCAGTCAGTCATCATCTAACCGCTTTATCCTCCACCAGAGGGTCGCGGGGGGTGCTGTGCCAATCTCAGCTACATCGGGCGATAGGCAGGGTACACCCTGGACAGTTCGCCAGTCCATCGCAGGGCCACACACAACTAGAGACAAACAACCATTCACTCTCACACTGACTCCTATGGTCAATTTAGAGTGTCCAATTTACCTAATTACATTACATTACATGTCATTTAGCAGACGCTTTTATCCAAAGCGACTTACAATGGAATCAAGTACAATTAGCCAGGGGTGGAATCGAACTTAATCCCCACATTGCATGTTTTTGGACTGTGGGAGGAAGCCGGAGTACCCGGAGAGAACCCACGCACACACGGGGAGAACATGCAAACTCCATGCAGAAAGGCCCTTGTTCCAACCGGGGCTCGAACACGGATCTTCTCGCTGCAAGGCGAGAGTGCTAACCACTACACCATGGTGTGGCCCAACTTTGTTATCATTATTTATTATTAGTTTATATATTAAAATGAATATACTTGGAAATCTTTAGTAAGTGTTACACCTGACTGCCGCCATTTTGGACCACCGTGTTTTTACAGTAGCCCACCTTAGACAAACTAAACATTTTTGACGCTAATTGAAGGATAATACGTTGTCCAACACGTGTGGAAAAGAAGGGTGAAGTAACTTCACAAATAAGTGTCGCTAAATCCTCCACACACTGTACATTGAAGTGGATTATTATCCTCATTAATAGTCTTTATGACCAGCTGACAGACAGTAGGAACGCTCCACACACACGCGCACACACACCCAGACACACGCCCTGTGCGTGCGCGCTCCCGACAGGTGTGTGTATGTGTGTGTGTAAGGCGCGGTTGACTTAGCAGCAGCTCACAGGAGCAGCAGCTGCAAACCAGGGAGGAGGTAAGAGGCGAGGAGACCGAACGCTATCGTGTTAAAAGCTTTGTTTCGGGCTGAAGCAGAGGGCTTTGGGTGAAACCCATTATCGGACAGTTGAAGTTGGCTTCGTGTTGGTGCGTGTCCATGTTGAATTGTGAGCCAAAACAAAACAAAACAAAACAAAACAACCAAACGAGACGACTTTACCTGTGTGACAGTGTTTGATTTTCATTGTGACAACATTGACTCGCTTCATGTGGTTCAGTGGGTTTGTGTGCGTTTAGTTGTTCTATTGTTCTTCATTTGTTTTAAAGCGAACATAACGTGTTGCATTTACACGAGTTCTTCCGACTCTTCCCTGACTAAGACGACGACGACAAAAAAAAAACCAAAAACCTTATACATCGCACTTATGACTAGCACTTTATAGTTTGGCTTACTTGAAGCTCTTACTTACTTCTAGCTCTTATTTGTACCCAAATGTCTAAATGCACTTATTGTAAGTCGCTTTGGATCAAAGCGTCTGCTAAATGACATGTAATGTAATGTAACGTGTAATGGAAAAGTTTTTTTTTTAAGTGGGATAAAAACACTAGTTTACATTCAATCACTTCAAGTTTCACTCGTGTGTGCGCGCGCGCGCGCGCGTGCGTGCGTCATGTGTTTGTTTGTTATCGGTGCAGGTTGTCTCTTGTTGTCTCTCTCTGCTGTTCCTGTTATATTGGTCAGACTGGCTTTTACCGTGGGAATGCAGTCACACTTCATGACGTCAGCAGCAGGCGCAGCAGTTCAAAGAGGTGGTCATGCAGCATCGAAACAACTGTAGTTGTGTCTAAACTCTAATTTGTGACTTTAAGTCCCTGGAGCTTGTGTAACCAGACTTCCTGACATTCATAAATAGGAAGTAAATAAGAACTAAATTGATTTGTGCAGGGAGAATCATGCGACTTTGGCAACATCTAAAATCCCCCATCAAAACGAAATAAAAACACCTACTTTCCACATTAAAACTAAAACAGACATATTTGGCATAATTGTGGGGTAGGCAGGGTCAAAAGTCCATCGTAACCTTTCAGCATTAAGTAAATCAAGTGATAAGAGGGAGAATTTGACTTTGCCTCCTGGCTCCATTTACATCTATTTCTATCATCTATCAGGTCAGGTTTGGTTCCTCAGGAATTCGAGGAAAGGCGGTGAGATGAGTTTATTAGGATGGAGGAAAAGACTATTATGGTGTGAAGAGACTCTGTGACAGTACACTGAACTGAAAAATGTAATTTAAATTGTAAAAATTGTAAAAATGGATTGGGGAATGATGGCTGGTTGCCAATCACAAAATTAAACACGCAGAGCAGTTGTTCTGTCCACTTATACAAACCCTTGTTTATTCATCATGACTTCCTTTTTTGGATCGACAAACACTAATCAAAATAGCTGTCGACCAAGGGTGATATCAAAGTCAAAAGACAATGCTGTTATTTGATTAAATGTGATAAAAATGTGTGACGTGTGTGCGTTCTGCTGTGTTGCTGGAAACACATGAAAAAAAGTTAAAATCCTCATGATTTAAATGTTTTTTTCCCCCATAAAAACAACAGTTAAGATGCAAAAATGGCTAATCTGTTAGTGCTCTATGACTGTTTGACCACATCATTCAGCTCTGCTGTGCTGTCATTCTCACGTTCCATACACGTTGAATTCAGAAACACAAATCTGACTCACAGTTTGCTGGAAGAATTGTTGCATATTGATAACAGCATTGCTCATCGCAGGTCGGGGTTAGAAACCCAGCAACAGGAAAGATAATTTATAACGGACCAGGAGGCTGAAATGCAATAAAACGTGTGTCAATATTGTCACAGTTTTGCCAAGATAGAGAGTCTCCCTCAGGTCATCCGTCACTTGTGAAAATGGTGCATCTGTATGTGCTCTTTTGAAGAGAGGATCATGGAAAAAAGACTTTAGAGAGTTTAGAGCAATAACATAATACATCTATGACTGATTAATAATACACAAATCCTTATATGGACATCCTGGGAGTGTGTGTTTATAGGTCACATATTCAGGCTTTAAAAAATGTGTGTTGTTGAGTCACAGTTGTAATTCATTTTATATTGATTTTTTAGTAGTGATATAAAGTAGCAATAATTCTGCAGAAGTCACAAAATAGATCGTTTTTCTTTTCTTTTTGAACTGGAGCTGCAACTAACAATTGTTTTCATAATCGATTAATCTGTCGATTATTTTCTCGTTTAATCGTTTGGTCCATAGAATATCAGAAAATCTTAAAAAATGTTGATCGGCGTTCGTCAAACCTGGAAATATGACGTTCTCAAATGTCTTGTTTTGTCCACAAACCAAAATGATTCACTTTTAATGATTTCTTTGTTATTCAGAAAGAAGTGAAGATAATACTCACATTTAAGAAGCTTAAACGATCAGAAATCCTGTTTTAATCATGAAAAAAGCTTCAAACCGATGAATCGATTATCAAAATAGTTGTCAATTAATTTAGTAATCGATTAATTGATTAATTGTTTCAGCTCTACTTTGAGTTGTGACATATTCCCAAATTTCACAAATTCCCAGTGGAGTGAGCTGTTTTCAAAGTGATACAAACTTCAGTTTCCTGTTACAAAAAGCTAATGAACATGTTTTTAAAGATGGTGTTCAGTGACAGAGAAAACGTACAGGAGTGTAAAAGCTTGGTTTTTTTTTTGTTTTATTGTTGTTGTTTCTTGTCGCGTATACAACAATATTCTCAGTTGTTTGTTTTCCTCTGCAGGTTAGCGCCTTCATTACTGATAGAATGGCCACTTTAATTGACAACATCCGAAGCCCTCCTCAACCCACTGGATATAAATTAGGTGAGGTGTGACACTCGCACATAGTTTTGTTTCTTTTTAATCACTACACTCCTTAAAGAAAAGTGTAAATTAAAGCCATTTTTTGTTTTCTTCTTTCAGGAAGTTCAAAGATTTTTGCGGCCATTCTGCCTATTGCTCAGATTGCACTTGGTGAGTTGGTGATGCCTTTTTATTCATGGTGAAATTTCATTTGACGGTAAGTAGCACTTTTATTAAATTTCTTGTCTTTGCCCTTGCCTCCTACAGGAGTAGTGTATCTTCACAAATGTCCGAAGCAGGACTACATCCCCATCTATTTGATAGTGTCGGGGGTTTTTGGCCTGATGCTATCATGGCTCGCCTGCCTGCCTTGTGCTCAGGAGCCAAAAGACGGCACCACAAACCCACTCAGTCAAGTCTGCATGGCCTGGAACTCGCTGACGTCTTTCTTCCTCTTCTGCTGGTTCATCGCTGGTGAGTTTAGAAGTCCTCCTGGCTCTTGGTGCGCTCTTAGCTTCCTCATGTTGGTTTCTTTACTCCATATAACAAAGACATGACTGAAACGGAACTTGTAGTGTCCATTATGTCAATGATTTTAGGGCTTTCATTGTATATTTCACAGGAAATTGCACACTTTAACAGTAATAATGTACAATCTAATGCCATATTTTTGTGGGTATTAGAGGAAACCCCTCTAAAATTATGTTTTGAAGTGTGATTCTTACAGTTACAGTTGAACCAAGCTGCTAAGTCATTGTAATGTACTGCAGTAAAATGTGGGATTTAAAAAGAATCACAGTAATATGCAATAACTCAAGTTTATGTAGAAAAACTCTCTTATTCGGTTTCTTTCTCCTTCTTCTTCTTTTTTCCAGGTAATGTGTGGATCTATTCTATTTACCAGCCCAACTATAACGAGACCACCACAGACGTTGATCCATACTGCAACAAGACCGTCTACTTGTTTGCCTTCTGGACCACCACGTTGGTCTACATCGTATTGGGTCTCGTCCTGTTTATCGGCTGCTGTGTCATGTGTTGCTTCTTCCTGTGCGGCAGAGCCGACCCTGACGACTAGAGACTTCACGTTTTCGCTTGTGAGGCGGTTACAATCGGCTGTTACACGTGTCCTCGATGCAAGGTTGAATGAAATGCTGTAAAAAAGCGTAACTGCTGTGCACAGAAACACAGTTCCGCTTCGAGCGTATGCGAAAAGCACATCGCGTGCATCACGACTAATCGCTTGAAAACCTTGCCTTGCACTGTAGTTGCACAGCTTTATGTCTGGCAGCTCTGATGTGTACATTTGTAACTTTTAAGACGATAAAAAGTTTAACATTGATCATAAATAATGCATCTGTAAATGCTGAGCCCTTTTTACAACGGCAAGTGATTCCTGTTTGTTGTGTTGTCAAACGTAATGAAATATTAAATATCTGCTCTTGTTGTATTCATGCTGCCTTAATAATAAAAAAGTTAATAATATTATTATTTTACTTTATTACATCCATTAAGGTGTTTTTGGCTACATTAGTTTTTATATGAAGTCCAAGTAAAGGAGTGATTTGGATTCCATTTTCTGATTTTGGTCCTGATGTGGGCCAACAGATATGTACTCTCTGAGTGCTTTCAATGGGGATGATGGTAGCTCAGTGGTAGAGCGAGTCGTCTTTCATCTTAAATGATGTGGGTTTAGAAAATGAGCTGCACATAGATGCGCTGTGTGAAAGTGTGAGAATGGGTGAATCATCAAGACAAGAAAACAACAAAAGCTTTATATAAACACAAGCCATTGACCATCATTTAACTTTAATTTTATCAACAGAGAGTGATTTCTTTCAATCCAATCCAACTTTATTTATAAAGAACATTTAAAACTGTGAAAACTGCAAAAAAGTGCTGTATAGTCTGTAAATACAGTACATCTGTAAATCTGTACAGTAAATCTGTATGTACATAGTGCGTGCATAAAATAGACATAAAGACATACAATAAAACAACAGAACACCCACAAAATGAGTAAAATAAAACACATGTTCTCAGGAAATGAAAGGCAAAGTGTGACTGTCCAGATTTCTGCTGGCTGGTCTTTCCAGCTCAATGCTCCCTTCTGGAAAGGGTAACCAGAACAAGTACGGCGGGCACAACTCGACTGTCTTTCTTTAGGTTTATTCCACATACACAGTTAAGCAGACGTCAGTTTGCAGTTAGACAGTTATCAGCTTGAAGTTAGTTAGTTAGACAGCATCTAGTTAGGTTGTAAAACCGACAAGTCGTACAGGTTCTGATGATTGATTGCTTTACAAAGGCGCATACGAAGGCGATATTATAACAAAACATGGCTTTGATGATGCACCTTAAAGGCACTTTAAAGGCAACGGTGCTTTGATACCAATTGCAGCAATAAAGAGATAAATAGAATGAAAGACAAATAGCTTTGCCTGCTAGAAACTTCTACAGTGACTTAAAAAAATGAAAATAAAGTGCTGTCTTTTGTTTAAAAAGCATTTTTCAGGAACCGGTGGTGTGAAAATGGTAATAACGTCAGCGACAGTTAATAATGGGTATTGGGTCATCAGCTATTTTTTTTTATTATTATAGCACTTTTCACACACAAAGTGGAACATTAAATAATACATGGTTATTCATGTATGTCATAATAACATATGACGTACGTGATAACATTCATCCTTCCTGGCTGACAGATGTCAGTCTGTTGTACTAGATGGGTTTACCTCTTCATCAACAAAAAAAACAACCCACTCTTGCAGTTACACAAAGAAGTCACTAGAGGTCAATGCTGTGACAGATATAATAAGTGTTTGAATTTTAAATGATAACACACATGTTTTCACACCGTTTCTGTCTTGTGATCCTCAAAACAATAGTGTTTGAAGCTCTTCTCAGGTTATTTATCGCTTTCAGACGCGAGTCGCAAAGCACTTTGTCACTGTCTCAGAATGGGAATATATTTTAGTAGACATTTCTTACATTAACTGAAATTACTGACTCATTTCAACTTGAGAAGACAACAACTAAGGTACCAGAAACGGTGTTGTGCAGTCATAACGGGTGAAAACTAAATTAAAGAATCCCCAAATAAACACAAATAACAATTATGAATGTCTTATATTGTTAATTATTCCCACTTGCAAACTGAGCCTTTAAAATGTGTTATTTTCTATTTTAATTTGAAGTTGCTTAACTTGTGTGTTACTTCCTGTCTGTGTCCTGTTCCCTGCGATTGTATGCCTCACCCTAATTAGTCTCACCTGTGTCCAGTTAGCCCCGCCTCCTCACAGAATTGGCTGTTTCTCAGCGTCACTTCTTCTGTCCAAGTTCCTGGCGTCTTTCAGTTCAGTCTTTCTCATCTGTCTGATTTATATCCAAACTTAGTTGCTAGTTTTTGGACTTTCCTGTCGACGTGCCCGCTGAGCAACCAGAAACTGTAAGCTAAATTTGATAAATTAACTTGTGCTCTTGTTTTACGTTGTCCAAAGTCTGCAGTTTGGACTGCAATGAGTGATAATCTCTTTGTTGGCACTAAAAGTAATACTGAGTTGAGATTCAAATTACCTTAATTTCATATTGGGTATTTGTTATATTCTGGATTGAAAGTGCTGTAACTGGTTGTTGCCGCCAGTGGGCGCTGTAGCACTTCGAGAGGGAAATAGAAAGTGGGAGAGCAATGTTTGTTTTTGTTAATTTCCTGGACTGCACTAAAGCAAGAATCCCAAAGTGTCTGACCAGTCAATGCCTGCACTTATACCCACGCTGCTTACAATGAAAAATGTGATTTTTATTTTGATGAAGTGGTTAGTATCATATAATATTTTAAGCAAAATATTCAGATTTTTCCTGAAAAAGTGATGTGAAACTTTAACTGTGCAAAGTAAGTATTAAGTGGTGAACTTTAGATCCTTATTTTGGTTTCTCTTTGACTGAAAACAAATGTCATTTGACAGTCTCTCAGCATGATGAGAGTAATTACAAAAGGCACTTTTTAATTTTGGTTTCTATTTCAGTTTACATATAAACTGCTCTTTTTATTTATACAAACACATCAATGTTGTTACCATGAGATGAGCAGATGTCTTTCTCTGGCTCTCTGGAGCAAAGAAAACTCTCTGCTATATAGTGGTGCTGGTTACTTCACTCTGCTAAATTTAGTGCATAGATTGATGATCTAGTTCAGTTAATTATGTCTGTCATGTAAAGCTGTCTGAATGACGGCTGTAGATTGACAGTGTAATGTGTTAACATTTGAGCCGGTTGATTAATAATGTTATGTGAAAACCTAATAAATCTGGCTCCTCATTCATTGATTGGTGTAATCTGTTCTTCTCTATCATACAGGGTGTAGAACAGACGTCAAGTAGTATTGTGAATTTTAGTGCACCTAAAATTCACCTGTTCAGTGATGTCATCGCAATAAACAGTGCTACATTTGTACTGTACTAATCTTATACCACTTCTATTAGCAATGACTGAGTTTTGTGCTTTGGGAAATAACTTTTTCTGGGCTTTTTGTGGCCTTTAGGAAGGTTTTACAAATGTGAAAAATATAGAATATAAAGATCTATACATGAACAGTTTCATAGGTGTCTCTTTTACTATTGTGGTCAATGGGAAAATTGCTTTTTGGCCACGTGAGTATTTTTTGTTGCAGTACCATGAGTGGCCACCATGACAAAACTGTCAGGGGGCGGTGCTCTATCCAGTTCTTATAAGGACACGGTTGACTGGTAGCAGCAGCTGACAGTACCAGCAGCAGCAAACCAGGGAGGAGGTAAGAGACGAGGAGTCTGAAGGCTGTCATGTTAAAAACTTTGTTTCTGTTTGAAGTGGACGGGTTTAGGTCAAACCCATTATCGGACACCTTATGAAAATAGTGCATCTGTATGTGCTTTTTCGATGAGATGATTACGGAAAAAAGACTAGAGCAAAAAATAACAGATTTTATTATAATGTACTACATCTTGACAAGGATCACCCATGGTGAATTGCAGGGGAATAACAGGTGTGTGTTTATAGGTCACATATTCAGGCTTTAAAAAATGCAGGGGAGTTTTGTAATGTGTGATTCATTTTACATGGGATTTTTAGTAGTAGTAGTAGTATTAAAGTAGCAATAATTCTCCAGAAGTCACAAAATAGACCGTTTTCTTTCATTTGTGTTAAAAAAAGAAAAGCCAAGCGAACTTTAAACTGTGACGTATTTCCAAATTTTACAAATTCAATCCGATTATAAACATTTTGAGTACTTTTTTGCTCAGGTGTGTTTATATAGTTGGAGAAAATTTTACTGTGGTGTAAAAGCTTATTTTTTGTTTACTTCTAGTTGTTTATTGTCGTTTATACACCAATATTCTCAGTTGTGTGTTTTCCTCTGCAGGTTAGCGCCTTCATTCATTATTGTTAAAATGATCACTTTCACTGAAACCTTAAAAAACCCTCCACAACCCACTGGATATAAATTAGGTGAGGTGTGACACTCGCATATATTTTTGTTTCTGTTAAATCAGCACCGTACACAAAAAAAAGTAAATTAAAGGCGTATTATTTTTTTATTCTTTCAGGATGTTCAAAGATATTTGCAGTCGCTCTGCCTATTGCTCAGATTGCACTTGGTGAGTTGATGCCTGTTCTCAGGTATTTTATTCATGGTGAAATTGCATGTGACAGTAAAGTAGCAGTTTTATTGAATTTCCATGTTTTTGGAATCAGTTTTTTCCTGTTCTTGTCTTTGCCCTTGCCTCCTACAGGAGTAGTGTATCTTCACGAATGTCCGAAGCAGGACTACATCCCCATCTATTTGATAGTGTTGGGGGTTTTTGGCCTGATGCTATCCTTGCTCGCCTGCCTGCCTTGTGCTCAGGAGCCTGAAGACGGCACCACAAACCCACTCAGTCAAGTCTGCAAGGCCTGGAACTCACTGACGTCTTTATTCCTCTCTTGCTGGTTCATCGCTGGTGAGTTTAGAAGTCCTCATGACATAGCTCTTGATGCGCTATTGGTTTCCTCATGTTAACGTATTTCTGGTTAAAACCAACTGTAAAATTTCACTATTTACCATGGTGGAAAATGTCAGATAATCACTTTGATCAATTTGAATGTTTTAAAAGTAAAACAAGTTCTCCAGGTGTTCAGCTTTTTAAATGTGAACATTTTCTGGTTTTCTTTACTCCATTTAACAAAGAAATGACTAAAACGGAACTTGTAATGTCCATTATGTCAACAATTTAAGGGCTTTAATTGTACATTTCACAGCAAATTGGCTTAAACAGTGATGATGTGCAATCGAATTCCATATTTTTGTGTGTTTTAGAGGAAACCCCTCTAAAATGATGTTCTGAGGTGTGATTCTTGCAGTTCCAGTTTTTAACCAAGCTGCCTAATCATTGTAATGTACTGCAGTGTAATGTGGGATTTAAAAAGAAGGATACTGCAAAATCAGAGTAATATGTAATGACGTTTATTTAAAAGAAACTGTATTTATTCAGGTAATGTTGCTGAATCCCAGATAATACAACTGTCATTTGTCAGTACTATAAAATGATGCAGTGACCTACTGTGGCACAGTGATTTACTGTAAATATACACACACATTATTTGCTGTGAAACTAGTGCAAATTGTAGCCAGTAATTGACAGTACATGTACAGTCAAACACAGGCGTGAGAAAGCACAACATTGACCTGCTGAAAGTGTCAAAGCCTGTGTTATTGGTTCAGTGAGTGAGACTTCCAGTCTGACCTGCCTGCCACATATTGTGTATTTTTACGTATTGCCTTATCAGAACATGAACTTCAGGGTAACATTTATTTAATTTGCAAAGAAGAAAAAATCGAATTGCAGTATTTACAGTCGACATTGTAATTTTGGTTTAATGGTGATGCTTCCGCTGCAAATTCAAACATGTGTATGTCTCTTAATTGGTTTCTTTCTTGTTCTTGTTTTTTTTTTTTTCCAGGTAATGTGTGGATCTATTCTATTTACCAGCCCAACTATAACAAGACCACCACAGACGTCGATCCTTACTGTAACAAGACTCTCTACTTGTTTGCTTTCTGGACCACCACGTTGGGCTACATCCTCTTAGGTCTCATTCTGGTTATCGGCTGCTGTGCCATGTGTTGCTTCTTCCTGTGCTGTGGTTTGTCCGATCCTGCCGATGCCTAGCGACTTCAAGGAGACGGGAGGCGCCAAGTTGTACTTTATTACATCCATTATGGTGTTCATGTTTTTGTCTGTATATGAAGTCCAAGTAAAGTAGTGATTTGGATTAGGGGTGTCAAATTATCGCGTTAATTGCGATTCATTAGTTACAGTCATATTTAGCACGTTATGTTTTTTAATCGCGTTAATCTAATTTGTAATCTCCAACTTTACTGTTCCTGTATTACATTTCAAAAATGCCCCGACGGCACCGTTGACAAAGGTAAAGTGATAATACTTCTGTGTAAGAAGGAGTTAGCTTACCATTGAAGCAGCTCAAGTTTAGCCTACCACGTCAATGCAAAGCACCCAGTGAAGCCACAGCTAACGTTAGCAGCAAAGACGTTAGCAAGTTAGCGAGCCACAGCAAAGCTAACACCCCGCGTATGAGCAAGTCTGCGACCGACAGGCTATTTTATATGGACCTGATGTTTTATTTAATTTGAATTTTCTAATTATTTGGAGTTTGAGAAATAAACACAGTGGAATAAAATGGCTGCATCTGTTCAAGTTTGTTAAAGCAATAAATATTAATCTTTTGATCTGCCACAATAATGTAATAATGAATTTCAAGTTGAGGCTTTTCTAAGTAATTTTTAGGTGCGATTTAAAAAAAGAGATTAATTAGATCAATTAATTGATTAATCAATTTTCTCTAGACGGCACTAATTTGTTTTATTTGTCAATTGTGGGCTATTGCAAAAACATGGTTTTCCAAAAATGGCAGCCTCTCTCTGAAGAACCTTACCTGGCTCCCGAAATACAACACCATGGTCAATTGTTATAAGCAAATTACAATAAAAAATGAAAACAATACAATTAAAAATGCAATACTTACAGGGTAGAAACAAGTCATAGCTTTAGTTCTCATCTTTGGATTAATGTACAGTATATATTTGATGACATCTTATGTGGCAATGTTTCTTGTTCTATCTATTAGGCAGCAAATATTGAATTAAAAAGTCATGTCGCAAAATCAAATGGCAATATATGTCATGAAAAAACAAATGCTCTAATGGTTCAGCTTTACAGTTATAATACTTAACACTGCTCACTTTCAGATTAGTGTTGTTTAAATGCTCATTTCCAAAAGTAAAAAGAAGAACAGGAAATGAAAGGCAAAATGTGACTTTGTCCTGGTTTTTTTTGTTTTTTTTTAAATGTTTTGCTTCTGTCTTTTGCTTAAAGAGCATTGTTGAGGAGCCGTCAGTGTGCGGTCACTTCTCAAATTCAAGCTTTTAGGTCACATTGACTGGAGGTGTGGAAATCACGGTAACAATGCCAGCGAGAGTTAATGATGGGTGAAGGTCACGTGCGAGTTAAACTTGCTCAACATTTACAGTAAATGGATTTACTGTGTATATGAAAATACGTCGTTTCCTACACGCCCGTTACTGATAACTGGTGAGTCACAGCTTCTGCTGCTCTAAGTGCACGTACATTTCATTAACTCAGTGGGTTTTTTATATTTCCTGACTCAAGGCGACAAGAAAACTACATTTTTCCCCCTAATTTCGTCCTTTTATGTAACTTCAATGGTTGGATTAAACATCTCATGCATCAATTTAATTTAGATTCAATCACAAATTCAGTTTATCATTTAGTGTATTATTGTTTGAGTTTATTTAAGCAATTTCCCACTCTGCATTTACATAAAGAAGCCACTAGAGGCCAATGCTGTGACAGATATAATAAGTGTTTGAATTTTAAATGATAACACACATGTTTTCACACCTTTTCTGTCTTGTGAACCTCAGTGGTGTTTGAAGCTCTCCTGAGGTTGTTTATTGCTTTCAGTTGCACTTTTTTTATTGTCTCAGACTGGGAATATGTTTGAGGAGACATTTCTTACATTCACTGAAATCACTGACTCATTTTCCCCGCACTTTTATATCCTCCTCATACTCTTGCTGCTCTTTCTGTTTTCAACTTCATTCATTTTCTGAAGAAAACTTGAGACGACAACAAAGGTTGAAAGGTGAAAACTACATGATAGAATCACTAAATAAACACAAAATAACAAGTATCAATGTCATTTTATTTAACTGTTCCTCACCTATGTAAACTGAGCCTTTAAAATGTGTTATTTTCTGTTTTATTTTGAAGTTGCTTAACTTGCGTGTTACTTCCTGTCTGTGTCCTGTTTCCTGCTTCTTTGATTGTATGCCTCGCTCTAATTAGTCTCACCTGTGTTCAGTTAGCCCCGCCTCCTCATGGAATTGGCTGTCTCTCAGTGTCACTTCCTATGTCCAAGTGCCGTCTTTCTCATCTGTCTGATTTACATCCAAACTTAGTTCCTAGTTTTTTGGACTTTCCTGTCGACGCGCCCGCTGAGCAACCAGAAACTGTAAGCTAAATTTGATAATTGATAATTTTTGGGTTCACTAAACCTTGAGGTCACATGAATTCAGTGAGGTAAAATGTAGTGATGTTTGTAGTCTTTGTCCTGTAGGCCTGCACTATTTTTGGAGTTTTGCAATGCATTGTGCACGTTGATGTCAGGATGATATGGTGAATTTTGGATAATGTGGTGGATAATGGTTTCATGCAAGAGTTTAATGGGCTCTGTTGGTTGAAATGTTATATTTTAATTTGTGTGCTATCACTTAAACTTAAGAGTCAATGTTCCTGTTTCCTTCGAGTGTGAGACGTCATTTACAGTTGTTATACAGCAGTGGTGGCCCGTGGGCCCTTTGCATCTTTTGTTTATTTCCTTTTTCCTTTTCATTCCACCCTGTGTTGTGTTTTATTGTTGTATTTGCTTTTTAAATTTTATTCTCCTTTACACTGTGAAGCACTTTGAGCTGCAATCATTGTACGAAAGGTGCTATACAAATAAAGTGTATTATTATTGTTGTTATTATTATTATTATTATTATTATTATTATTATTATTATGAAGTCACTTCCCTCTTGGTCTCCATTATTGTCAAACAGGTGCAGTTTTACCAGAATAGCCTGGGCGGTGATTTCCTGCTGCTGTCGGAACTAAAAGAAGTTTTGTGGTAAGAGACGCATCACTGGTGGAGGATCTTATGCATTTTTTTTTCTTTGACTTCACACTCTTTAATTATAATAATTCACAATATAATTGTGTACTATTGTGTTCAATTGTGGTCATTGCACATGAAACTCCTCTAAAGTGTTAGTTTTACTCCATACAGCAGTATCTACTCAGAAAAGAAATACTGCTAAATCATATGTTATGTATTGTACGGCAATTATTAGTGTGACGTCATGGTGAATACAGTATTTATACAGAAAACACACACTGCTAAATCACAGTAATGTGTGGCATAACTTTTAGGTTACTGTAATAAATATAATAGTTGAGTGTAAATGTTTTTTAAATGGCTCTAATGAACATTAAATAACGGTGAGTTGAAAAGTTGTACCCAATAAAGTGGTCGACATAAAATCACCCCCAGCACCAGCATCACATTAATTTAGTTTTTTATTTATTGTTTATTAATGTGCATCTTTTAACACAAACAATATAATTTACATATAAAATACATAACAGTCAACGGTGTGTTTACTCTTTCAAAAAAATGTAAATAATCAACTGTTTTACATCGTATAAGAAATGTTTTTGGATATAAGTCATAATATTTTCAGTCTTTATGTTAAGTTACATGTTTTTGTGTAGCTGTTTTTTTTTTTTTAGAGAGTCAGGGCTCTGCAGGTGTGTGCTGTGATTGGTGGATGGGGCCGTGAGGTCAGCATGATTTGCGAGAAAGGAGGGCGAGTGCTTTGGCGTGGATGGGCTTATAGAGGAGAGTAAAGCTGGAGGGGCTCAGCTGGCCGTTGCCCTGAGCGTCCACTTTCCCCATCAACACGTAGTTCAAGCCTGTATCGCAGAGACACAACAGGAAGAGAGATGTCAACAAATAGCAAATATGTCACGTTTGACCAAACCAGGAGGAACACAGTGGTTTATACAATAACAATAACTACTTTCAAAATGAACCAAAGTTGCAGTTAAAATAGTTAAAGACAGTACATCGACTGTATACTTAATGTATTGTGAATTACATTTGGGAGAAAAACTAAATAACTCTTTGTCTAATTAATTTGAATTAGTTAATATAAACTGCAATTTATTCATTTTAATTCATTCATTAAAGCAAACTGGAAAGACTTTGGGTCAGTTACAGGCAGTCTTGTATAAAATACCTTAAAGGGATACTTGAGTCAAAGTAAAAAATTATCTTAACAGAAAAAGTCATTTATTATAATATTACTTCAGTGAAAGTCTTTAATTTACAGTAAGTCTTTATTTACTGTACTGAAGAATCAAAAGTCATTTTCTGATATAAAATTTACTTTTAAGTTTTAAAAGTACAAAAAAGTGAGGTGTAAGGATTGAACCCTGGCTCAGTGGTAGAGCGAGTTGTCTTTCAACTGGAAGGGTGTGGGTTCAATTCCTGGATCTGCTAGCCTATATGTGTCCTTGAGCAAGACCCTTAACCCCATAGTGAAGCGTGTGAATGGGTATGAAAGATGTGTGAATGGGTGAAAATTGTAGTGTAAAGCAGCATCAAGACTAGAAAAGCTCTATATAAATTCAGACCAATTCCAACTCTTCTTCTTCTTCTGATTTTATTTGGTAGTAAAAGTTGCTATAAATATAAATATATATACTATTTAGATGGGGTTAGTTTTACATGGGGAGGTGCAAGGATGGATTACTGAACGGGCCTACCGGGCCCAGGGCCTTGGAGGGGCCCTGAGCCTCAAGCCTCTGCACTATTGTCTGATATCTTTGCCCCGATGTTAGTCATTCCAATATTTTAACTTAAGATAAGTCACTCATGTGATATATCTTGATCGGGCCCCTCAATCATATACCACGTGTTACGTTATTCACAACTGATGTCTTGATCGGGCCCTCAATCAAATAATGAAGGTTAGGTTATGTGTATGTCTAATAGGGCCCTTTAATCATATGATTATTGTTAGACAGTCGTTGCCTAATAAAATGCACGTTTAGTTAATGGGAGAAAGAGAATCTGTTCGATTCCTTTACCTATTCCTAGTACTAATAATTGATAACCTTTTTTCCATAATCCATACAGGACATCTGTGATGTTAATGGATAATTTGCACGGGATAAGAGATCAGTTGCGGAGCGGCCGCTACGACCACTTCACATCAGTTATATCTTGTCAGAATACTATATTTGGATATCACTGATAGCGGCTTTAACCCCGACGTCCCCTTTTTGCGAGTGTTGTACCTTTGCTTAGGCCGGGGCATCTCTTGCAGGTGGAGGTCAGAGTGACTGACGTGGTCGGGCCTGATTTGGCGACGTTGAGGCGTCCTGCCTTGTAGGCCTTGATCAGGGCCACCTCCACTTTTGCGGAGCCTCTTTGACCAGCAGTCACAGACGTGATCTTACCCGTAATAACTGAAAGGTCAAAAATGAAGAATATTGAAATTTCACAGAAAAAAAACCTTTCACTTAAGAATTATTAAGTATGACATGCATAAAATGAAGTTGTGATTAACTTACCAAACATATAGGGATGCAATAATGTAAGATATTAACAATATTGGCGATGATCATCGCGAATGCCCATTACCAGGATAATTGTGAATGAGAACATATTTAAAATACTGTCTTGTTCACTCTCATTCAACCCTGGTGACTTATTTTGAAGTGCCACAAGGTGGAGCCTGCATCATTTCAGTCATCATAGGACCATGTGATTTATGATCTTGGTTTTTCACTTCAGAATGATCACTAAACATTATTATAATTTTTTTTTTAATGACATCATTTTGTAACTTTTTTTGTAACTCATTTTTGTAATGTTACTGACTTGTTTTGGAACTTTTTTCGGTATCATTCTTAATATTAGGGACTCTGTTTCCTCTTAATGTCCTTAATTTCCTCCACTGTTTCCTCTAATTCTCATAAGCGTTCATTGGACATTGATGCAAATGGCAGTGGTACATTTTAGGATGTGTCCAAATCCACCTGCACAGGTTTATTTATGGAGATGAGGTCACTGCACAAGTCGCATGCTTCCGAGTGGTTGTATTTATCATGTTTCTCATGGGCGTGTTTTGATTGATGCATGCAAATTAGGTCGTTTGCCTTTTGTTCTTGCACCATAGCCTATTATTACTATTATTGTTATATATTATTATCATTAATAAAAGGGCATGTGTGAAGTGAAAGCACACAAGTGGAATATCTTTGCTTAAAAAAAAGAAAATAGATGATTATCATCAGTTTCCTTTGAATAAGGATAAAGTATGTCATTGTGAGACCAATGCTAGACTGTTAAATGACAACTAGACCTTGTGAAGACACTTTGTTGGGCGTAAGCGCAGACTATACATAAATATAGACGCGTTCTTGAGGAGTGAAAAGTGAAGCCAAGGAAGTACGGCTAAAGTAACAGTTAGCCACCGGGGGGGCGACTGTGCTGGTTGCAAAAAAGGAACGCTGAATGGGAGTTTATGGGAAAATTAGCCTATTTCACTTGATTTGTAATGTCACTCATTTTCCTTGAGGAGTTAATGGTTTCAGTTGCCATTTTCAGCTCTTCTTCAATAGAACATGATGCCAATTTTGTAAATTATGTTCCCATTTAGAGGAAAACGGACAAAAAAGGACAGCACATGTGAGTGGACACCAGTGTAACTGACAGCTGGTATGATCCAGTGACTGTCCACATGTTTGTCTTGCAACAAGAACACATTGTCCATGGCTGTGTGAGGTGGGGTCCACAGAGCAAAAGAACAACGAGCTGAAATGAGTGTCGAGGTCCAGCTGTGAGGACATAGAGGTTTTTGTAGGGACGAGAGAAAAGCTGATTGTGGCTCACCAAAGTCATGGGTGCAGTAGCTGGTCTGCAGAGTCCCTGTCCGCTTACACGCCTGTGTACACAGTGGGTTCAGTGGTAACGCTGCAGAAAACACACACAAAGCAGGTAATCAAACACTTACATTAGCATCCGACACGCAGGTGTGTAACAAATAGTCGATTCATCGCCGGCCATTTTGACGTGTTCCATCAAGAGAAACAATGGTTTCATTTTCGTCAGCACGTTAGCTCAGCTATTCCATATCGTTAGAAGACTGTCCTTGTCCCAGTAAATAAGCACGAATGAGATATTCATTTATTGGATGAAGTGTCTCCGGCTCACAGAAGGCTGCATATAAGGAGTGGTTTAATGATTACAAACCTTTTATTTGTGGCCCTTCGTTGGCTTCTTTTATCCCTGTGGAAAATCCCTCTGGTCTAATCAGAGGAACCCGCCCATAAAAATCCTGTGCCCCCTATTTATTCTACGCAAAAGACAGAGACAGACGAAGCCTTTTTTGTCTGTATTTGGCACTACGTTCATTTTGTCCATCACTGTACGCCGAGCAGGGGAACTTGATGATGGACGAGCAATACCACTGGAAACTATGGGGGCAGTATAGAGTTAATAGTACAATCAGTCAGGAAAACCACGAGGAAACAACCTACAGTTGTAATGAAACCACTGTAAAAACATGCAGCCAGAACTCACTGGTTTATCCCTGCAGCCAGAAAACAAAGGGTGACGGCCAGGGACTCGGCTTCACTCACTGGGGCACTGGGGTTTTATTCAAGGGGCTATCCCATGTCATCAATCTCTTTCAACATCAACACTAACAAGTAATATTCCCCATAATTGGGATGCCTTAGATTTAGTGGTCTTACACCCCACGGCCACAAAATCTGTTTGCTTTTCAGTCAATTTCAGATCCAGCGTAATAAAAATGACTCATTTTAATTGTTGCCATGTCGATGCCTGCAACTCTGGCACTCCCCTCTAGAGGAAGTATTGTGTAAATGTCTATACCAACGCAATGCACAGAGATATGTACGGTAGTGACGGAGATAACGTTTGGGACGAAGATGGGCTAGTTGTTAGCATACCAAGGACCAGTCAGTCTTTCCACCATCTGTGAACTTCAAGTTTACTTTTAATAACTCACGTTTCTTGCTCACAGCAGGCTTCTTGGTCACCGTTTTGCTTGTTCCTGGTTTTGCTGTCACTTTAGGTTTAGCGGGCGGTTTAACTCCACTCCTGACTGTCGGCTTTACTGGTTTGACTGCAGGTTTTAAGGTGGGTTTGACCTTCACTGCAGGTTTGCGCGTGGGTTTCGCCTTGATGCTGGGTTTGAGAGTCGGTTTGACAAACTTGGGTTTGGGTGTAGGTTTAGATCCAGGTTTAGGTGCGGGCTTCTTCACAGGTACCTTAGGTGTTGGTTTGGGTTTAGCCCAGGGCTTGACTGCCGGCTTCTTGGTAGGTTTGCGCAGAGGAGGTTTCTTCACCAGTGCTTTTTTGGTGGGCTTTGGCTGGACGGCAGGTTTTGGTTTGGGGGTCGGTTTGGTGGGTTTACTCGGCCTCACAGCTTTTTTTTGTGGCATGACCGTTGTCTGAGGCCTGTAGATGAAGTCTCCCCCGGCGGTGGGTCTTCGGGAACCGCGGGGCACACTGGAGTAGTGGGCCATGAAGCCATCGGAGGTCACGCTGAGGTCAGAGACAAACTGGACAAGTAGCTCGTTCCCATTGGTCACGATAGTGCTACGGAAATGAGAGGAGACATGGATGAAAGGGGGAACATGAGAAATCAAATCAAAATTTGGCAGAACTTAGTCATTTTTTACACTTTACACTAATTTCTGATCAGTACTCTCACCCCAGTGAACATCTAAGATTCTGACTCGAATTCGACTTGAGCCCTGGACTCGTGACTCTACAGAATAAACTATTTTCGGCACCTATGTTTTCATATGCCCTTGTTTATTCCGATTCTTTTGGGTTGTTTTTTTTTAACACTGTCACACCTTGGAGCCCTGTCTCCACAGAATTTCCCAATTCTTCTGGAGTTGTCCTTCTCTCCTCCGTTAAACAACGCCACGTAGTCGTAGCGGCAGTACGTGTCCGGCTCCAAGTCCAGCTTCTCAAACTTCACCTCGATCACCTATAGAGAAGAGGTGGAAACAAAACGTTAAATCCTGACGAGGAATTAAAACATGTGAGCTGTGTCATGAGGCCAGAGCAGATGTAGGAAGAGGAGGATTCAGAGGACGAGAAGGAGGAGGAGAAGGAAAAGGGCCCAGCTTCAGAAACACAGAAGGGCATTTAGTCCCTCTCTTTTGACCTTGCTTTTGGCTCTCTATGTTCAATCTCTTGGCACGCATGAGCGCGCCTGCAGGTTTTCAATGAAGTCTTTCATTTTGAACCTTGCCATTAGTACACCGTCTCTCGCACACACACACACACACACACACACAGAGCGACCTGAACGTGTCCCTGTGATGGGCCCCTTCACTACCATTTTGATTCCTCTTCCTCTTCCTCCACCAGCAGGTCTTATGTAACTTAAGTTTGACTTAAATTAACTCTTTCATGCAGAGAATTGAAAACTGCAGTGCCGCTCTTGATGAGCTTGAGGTGTGAAGAGGTTCATCGTCTGATTGGCGGACACAGTTGAGGTGACGGCAAACTGAAAACAGCAGACTGTGTGTGTCTTCAGCACCAACTATAGCGTCACAGTTCAAAGTTCACTTGGCTGAAAAGAAACGTATTGCTACTTTATGTCACTATTAAAACTGCGATATAAAAGGAATCATAGTTTTGACCCTGAATATGTGACCTATAAACACACACCCCAGGATGTCCATGTAAGGAGATGTGTATTATGCCCTCGGCAATTTACAATGGGTGCACCTGCGGCGCAGATCCATATTCATTCATTCATTCATTCATTCATTCATTCATTCATTCATTCATTCATTCATTCATTCATCCATCATCCTCTACATGAGGGTTGCAGGGCTGCTGGTGCCAATCCCAGCTGGCATGGGAATGAAAGGCTTGAGGGTTTTTTTCTTTTTGAAGGAAAACAGACTGCAACCTCTTCAGTATGAATATCTTCTGGTTTCCGTCCTCCCTTTTCGGCAGTAAATGACATTTTTTTTGACAATGTCAGTCAGCACTTGACATCTGTAATGTTGCACGAGTGCTTTCGTCCGGATTCAGTCCTCATTTGTCCTGGTTATCATTTCTTTTCGCCTTCTTCCCTTTCCTCCTTTTACACTTTGAGGTTTGGAATCGCAGATCAACATAGTTTTCTGTAATTTTATGGTCCAAACAACGAATCAAAGAATCAAGAAAATAATTTACATATGAATCAATTTATTTGAAATCTAAAGAGAGCCTGAATGTAACATAATGGAGTCTAGTAGGTTTTTTGTGGCCATGTAACCATGGAAATGAGAGATTTTACAAACAATATGACATTGGACTGATCACGCCACATCACAGTTACGTTTAGTTTAAGGTCTAAAGATATTTTAATGCTTCATACTTCAGTGTTTTTCATCAGACAGTATTTTGTTGGGCTTACATTACTTGGCTCGACAGTGATATGCCAGGAGCAGCTGATGCCTGCTGGGTAATCAGAGTTGGGCCAGTTGGGCGTCTTAACAGAACCCTGCTCTTTAGTCAGTCGTCCTCCGCAGAACTGATTCTCTGTGGAGACAAAAAGAAAAAGAAAACATCAGAGAATGAGCCATTGTGTCCTGTGATACTGAATCTCATGAATCGCTTTTGAAAACATGACATTTTGGTTTTGTTCATCCCAGAGAGGATTGTGTGATTCTCTGGGGATGAATGTACAATAATGCAAGAGCATTGGCTCAGACGTCCTACTAGAAGAAAACAAAAGTAGCTGCAGTGTGACAGTTGGACCCCATTTTAGAACCCAGATGTCGTTAAGTACAGGTCAGAACATGTCCTGAATGTGTCCTTATATCCAATCAAGTGGTTTGAGTGTGCAGGACAAATTAGAGACCACCACGTTTGTACATTATTTAAACAATTATTGTCACATGACTTGTTTAACAAAGCTGTAACGTACCAAAAGGATAAACATAGACAGTGTATGTCAATGCATACATAACCATACATTTAAAAGAATAAAACATTTTTTTAAACAAAATAGTTGCATAACAATTAACATTTTAGGAGAGTTCATGGCTTGTAAATCACCTGTGTACGTAGACTAGGCCTACGCAGGACAAGCGTTGAGTTGCAAGTACTAGCAGTGTTGTGGTCACTGTACACTATCTGTGAGATCTCCGTGCGGAACAACGAGCGAGGCACATTAAGCAAGGCTCTATGCCAGGGGTGAAGCAGCTCTTACAGGTTGCCCTCCCATTTAAGCTGTGTTAGCATATTTGCAGATGTGGAAAGAGTACTGAAATATTCTACTCATGTAAAAGTACCACTATTTTGATAGCAAGTAAAAGTACTGGTCTAAAAATCAAGTTAAAGTTCAAAGCAAATCTCACATTAACTGTTTAAAATGAAAGGCAAACCTTTACAAATTAAAGTGCTGCCAATATGTATACACACAATGTAGCAGTTAAAATGGGTCAAAGGTCACAAATGCTTTAACTTTCTCTCACACTCAGGGACCTTAATTAGCGACCAATTCACATTCCGAGTTAAAATGACTTTAAAAAATACAAGTACACAAAAAACCTATTCAATTACAGTAAATGTGATTCATTACTTTCCACCTCTGCATATTTGCTCCTTGAATTTGAGGGAATTGGTCCTTGAAAGGTCCTTGAATTTGATGTCAACCCAAGTGTGGGAACCCTGTCTGTATCATCCACTCGTATATGGTCACTGGAGACGCTTCCATTTTAATGCCGGGTGTGAACAGTCGTCCTCAGCAGTGTCCGCATGTGATGGGATCACTGATACCAGATCTTTACTGAACGTGTGACGTCCTCACCTTCCACATGAGGCTTCCCCGCGGTGAAGAAAGCCAGAAAGCCTCTTCCTCCGGTGGCCTCGTCCGACACCATGTCTATCATCATGGTGTTGGAGGTGGAGATGAGGGCACCAGGCCTGAACGTCCCACAGAAGCGCCCCAGCTTCTGCACCAAGCGGTTGTGACCATTGTAGACGTCCAGGTAGTCGTAGCGACAGGTGGGGTCGGCCTCCAAGTCGAAGAGGCGGAAAGACAGCATGACCACATGACCCTCAGGGACCTGAAGGAGGCGACAGGCGCTGATTTTAGTGAAAAGGACCAGAACCAAGAGAAGGTGTAGGAGTAAATGTGATGTTTCACATGTATTTATTTGAAAGAAAATTAGCAACATTTTAATTTTTCTGTTTCTGTTTTTTATTAGCTGAAAGAATTACTCGATTATTAATCCATTACTAACTTAATAGTGAACTAACTTTTAAAGAATACATTTTTCTGTTTCTTAAATGTTAATATCTTGTGGTTTCTTTACTCCGTATAACAAAGAAATCATTCAAAGTGAAAGCTTTTTGTTTGTGCACAAAAAAAAACATTTGAGAACGTCATCATTCCTTTAAAATTACTTTAAGATTACTAGCCTCTTTCCCCAATTTTTCCCCCAATGTCCATTGTTTAAATTAATTTATTTAAACATTTTATATACCTTGACTGCTAAATTAGACCTAGACTTTATTGATCCTAAACTGTTACAGCAGCAAAAGAGAAATAGAAAGAATTAGAAAACGCAATAACAATTGATAAAATGAGTTAATTACATAATTTATCTACGTAATAACCAATAATAATCCACTTGTGATTTAATTGCACATCATCTAAAGTGAAATCAGGTGAATATAATACAATCCGAAGCCTACTGTGTCATGATTTAAAAGTAGAAGGTGATTTAGTCTGTCGAGTTGAAACTGTGCTGTAGTGAATCACCTTCAGTTCAATAAATAATTTGTTGGCATGTACAGTATACATTATACAGTACAGTATAAACTATAAAATATCTGTCATTAATTATTTTGTATATTGTGCATGTTAATGATTTGTATTGGTATAATTCACCCTGTGGTTACTTCATAGATGGTATATTCCAGTTACAATTTAGAGGCAAGCGATGAATGTTGTTTCATCTGTGATGTGATGTTTTCTTTCTAAGAGAACAGCACATTCTCAGCATATACATCGGTCTCGTACAGTTCTTAAACTTTCTTTTCAGTTATGCAATTTTTTTTTCTCGTTTTACAAACAGGAATAGAAGCAAAGTTATCATCAAGGTAATACAGATTCCTGTTGTCAATAACATGTAAAGGGAGTTTGTGTGTTTGCGGGTGGACTTACAGTGATGTACCAGGTGCATTTACTGTTGGGTTTGTAGTGACTGGGGAAACCTTCGCTGGCCACGATGCCCGAGTCTATGACCAGGTGACCTCCACAGAGGAAGGTCGGCCTGAAAGAGAAACTGTATGTCAAGTCTTAAAGGTCCAGGAATATTTAATGGCTGTAACTGAATAAGAACGTTAGTCTGCGTGTGGAATCGCATAAAAATAAAAAATGGCTTGGTTTTAATAGCCTTAGAATAATGTACCTTTGGGCCTAGTTTTACAGAGGCTGCCATTTAGAATGGGCCAAACATTTTCAGGGGGACCCACTGCCCTGCATGTTTTAGATGCTGCCCTGCTCCCACACACCTGATTCATATGTATGAGTGGGTCGTTATCAGGACTTTGCAGAGCTTGATGATTTGAATCAGGTGTGTTGGCGCAGGGCAGCACCTAAACCATGCTATAAGCCCCCCCATAGCCCCCATCTTGCCAGTAGATATCACTAATTCTTACATACTGGACCTTTTGAACTTGAAAAGCTGCACTAAGAGAAAATGTCATAATTGTCGTGTACGCAGGGACGTGCACGGACACACACACACACACACACGCTCAGGTTTTTACATACATGCTGAAAAACCACAGCAGCACAGTCTGTCTCTGTTCCCCGGGTTTGGGGAGGTGTGTGTGTGTGTGTGTGTGTACTTACCATCGTACCTTGGACCTTTTCTGGCATTAACACTGACCTTGTCAGGACCAGTAGAGACCAACAACCTGGTCCTAAGAAGGCAGAACCTCATTTCTAAGGAAGTGGTTAAGTTTGGGGCTAAGATTTGAATTCTGGTTAGGGTTAGGGTCAGGGGTGAGGCTTTACGGCTGCCCAAATGAATGGAAGTCAATGCAGAGTCATTAAAAGGAACGTGTGGATGTGTGTGAGTGAGTGTGTGAGAGTTCAAATCAACCACAAGAAAGTTGTAGATGCATCGTTTACTTGACTTTCAAACAGTATGCTCTTTCACACTATATATATACATAAACGCACATCAAAGCAGCTTCAGGAGCCCCACACTCATTCATTTAGACGTCGTTTGCCCTGTTATCTGCTCACTTCCTTCCTCCCGCCCTTTTTAAGTCTCTGTATTTTCTCATTTTTGTGTTTTGCATGTGCGGCGTCTGCGTAGGAAAAGCCTCAGTGCATACTTTGGAGGGCCGTTCCCGCATGTGATCATCGACCAGTATAGTCCCTCAGGCATGCATCGTGTCTGCTGTGGTTGTCGCACTGTAAGGCCACAGTTGGAACAGAAACATCCCACTGGTGGAGCCTTGACTTTCAATTGACACCCTGTGTGTGTGTGTGTGTGTGTGTGTGTGTGAGAGCTGTCCAGGTTTCATAATCTTTAAAAAAAAACAAAAACAAAACAACTCTTGAAATTTTGAACCTGAGCTTGAAAATCTAAAGGGAGCTCCTGTACAATCGCCCAGTGAAATCACTACGTCAGTTACAGTGTGCTGTCATTTTGTGACTGTGTGTTTATGGGATGCCAACCACTGCGACCGGCTATTTCTACTGCACTTTACGTAACCATAACGCCACAAGTAGAAAAAAAAGAAAAGAAAAGTTGATCCAGACAGATGTGGCACGTAAACTGCCACACTGTGCCACATGTGCAACGTGTGATGTAGGGAAGGAAAAAAAAGAGAAATAGAGGAGATACACAAGAGCGGCACAGATATGTGACACACACACACACACACACAGCTTACCTGGTGGAGTTGCTCTGACTCTGAGCCTCCGTCCATCCCAGAGTCAAAATGACAAGAAGGCACACAGTCCACACCCTGTCCTCCATCCTGCTGTCCACCCCAGATTAAGAAAGAAGGGAGAGGAGAAGAGGAGGAAGGGAGGGGTGCATGCAAAGTTAGAGGCGTGGAGAAACGTAAGGTTTGCAAGGGGAGGGAAGTGGACGGCGATGGGTGAGAAGGTGGTGTGTTTGTGAGAGGGAGGGAGGGAGGGAGGAGAAGAAAGGGAATGAGGTGGATGAATGTGATGCTGAGAGGACAGAGAGGCGTTTGACACGGGAGCAAGCAGAGGGAAAACGTGAAATTGACTGTACATGAACGTATGTGCAGCTCAGAGCACAGAGAGCTGCTTATGTGTCGGCTCACTGCGGTGATTGTTGTTGTTGTTGTTGAGAAATGGGACGTATGGAAAATGTGTTTCTGCAGGTGTGTGTATGTGTGTGTGTAAAATGATGCTACATGTTTGGTCCTGACAGAGAAAATACACACACATATATATATATATGTATATATATATGTATATGTATATATATATGTATATATATATATATATGTATATATATATATGTATATATATATATATGTATGTATATATATATATATATATGTATATGTATATGTATATATATATATATATATATTATATATATATATATACATATATATACATATATATATATATATATGTAAATGCTGTAGTTATTCACGGTACCCAGAGGATGAATAAATTTTTTGTCTCTACTGCCACCAGCTGGTCAAAATAGTCCCAATATTAAATAATATAACACTTGACCATTTCTAAATGCATGCAAGGTTCCCAGATGATAAATCCTAAGGATAAATCCTGCTCAATCCTTCTGTTTCCCAAGTGTGTCAAACTTTTTTTTAGGATTCTTTCAAATGCACACACTAGTTTGTCCCTGCAGGCTGCTGTAGAAACATGGCGGCGTCTGTAAAGCAAGACCCTTGCTAAAAGAACATGTAAAAGACTTATTCTAAGGCAACAAAGACAAATGTTTTTTTTTTTAGCGAATATTCTTTTACTCTACCACGGAGTATTAGGACCAAACTTATTTAAAATGTTTGAATAAAGTCATAATGTAATACATCTGTGTGCTGCTGCTATTTATTGATAATACATTAGATAATGATAAAAGAGAAACATATATTATATTTCTCATAATATTACTTTATTCTCCAATGATAAACACATTTTCTCTTCAGTTTGGCGCTAATACTCATAGTACTCATTACTCATAGCAGTTTATGAGACGTTCAAGGTTCCAAAAGGATAAAAACAACTAAAGTTTTAAGCAATGGAGTGTTATTTTAAGTCAGTGGAGAGCAAAGAGGAAAACTTCTCAGCATGACAACAACTCACTTACAGAGTCTTCCAACGCAGCTCCATCAGCTTTGGTCACTGACTGAGTTGTGACATGATTTCACCACTCTCTTGACCTTTTGACCTTTCCTCTTGTGTCTTTTTTTTTTGTGAAAGCAGAAAAGATTAATGGTGGTAGATAATGAATGACAAAGAAAATCTTCATTTTAAGATTACATAAATGATTAAGATTGTTAATTTACGAACAGTTATTTCTGATCAGTTTGTTAAATTACACTTTCATAATTCACCTCCTCTCACTTATATGATAGTGGACGTATATATCTTCATGTCGAGCATATACATATTCATATATATGAAGCAGTTTTCATTTAGAAAAGAAACGCTGGTTTGGTTAAAGACTAAATAAGTGACGACGCCAGTTTTTAAAATCTACCTGGGCTCACATGCACAATTTAGTCTGCTGGAGAGAAAGTGAAGGATAATCATGTAGATTAAATTCATTTCCTTTCCCCAGAATCCGTGGCAGTGGGAACTATAAGTGTTTTGTTTGGGATGTGAGGAAAGAATGAAAAATGCAGTGACCAAAAATAGAAATGTTGCGGGCCTGTTAAAAGTAAACATAGACGCACCGATACAAGAAAATATAGTTGCACATATCTTACCCACTGCTTGCTGTTGTCGAGAAGAGGTTTTTAATTCACATAATGTGACTCAAAACACTTGACAATCGCTGTCAACATTGTTCTAACGAGCAGTGAAGTCAACTTTGATGCTTTATGTTTCCATAAACGAGGGCATGCCTTTGTCTTTTTTAGGCTGCGGTGACCACTCGGGAGTAAAAACCACAGCAGAACAGAGGGAGACTGTGGTCGGGCGAGGAAAGCGGCTGCTGCCCTGATCGGCTCTGTGCTTCCACTTCAGTCTGGACACTTGAGTGAGTGAGTGAGTGAGTGAGTGAGTATCCAGGCCAACGGCTGCAAAACACCCACCAAAAATAAAATAACTGTGAAGCAATCAGAAGAACTAAGAAAAAAAAAAAAATCAAATTTGAAGGTTTTTCAACTCATTTATTGTGATTTATTTATTTTTATTTGTACAAAGATTTTCACAAAAATATTAAGAAACTGTCGCACAGACCACTGACGCCAAGCATAGAATATCACATGACCAGAACAGTGCCACAGAGTGGAAGTAGAGAGGAAAAGAAAGGCGGAGAGAAAATTGTGAATACTGTCTGAACTCTATAGATGTTTTTTTCTTTTCCTTTTTAAGAGCAATTGTCCACCTCTTTCTGAATCCCCTCGTGACCGTGTGCAAGTACTGGCGACACAAAATGTCTCCCTCTTTGCTGAAGGAGCCGCAGCTCCAGTGAGGAAGTGTTCCTCGCTCACATGCACAATCTCATGCCCAGTAGATTGCCATGCTGCCCCATAATTAACGTACTTAGCACTAGATTGTACGGTCACAGCAAAACATGAACTGGTAACAAATACGACTTTAAATCCTGGATTTATTTTTTTTTGTGTAGAGTAGAATCACTCTTTTTGGGCCATCAAACCTGGAACCAGAAAAATATAAAAATAAACATGTTTAGAAAATAACCTGCTCCTCACTGTACATTTTTCTCTGTTGGATGAATGTTGATATTTCATCCTATAATTCAATTCAGCAATAAAAGAGAAGTGATCTAAAAGGTAAAGGTCACAGGTGAACCCTGAACAGGAGAGATAAAAACATCAAGGGGAGAGGACACTGTGGTGAAGAACATCCATCTTCATGTAAAGGCGCCGTCGTCGTCGTCTTCTTTTTTTCTTTTGCAACACATTCACTTGAGTCCCTCTTTATTTTACAACTTAAATAAATATGCTAAAAACCACATGAACAGAACAGCAGAGAGAAAACAGAAATGTCCCACTTCACTCTCTAAATCAGAGTGTGTCGTGTGGTTTCCAAGGCATTTGATTTGCAGTCCTACAACATGCCTGGTGTGCCGTCATCAAAGTCAGACTCTGTAAAGAATCAACACGGCCAAGTTTCCTGCCTGTCCCAACAAACAAGAAACCTTTTAATGTCCCAGCAGAACCCGTTTTAAACGTCTTACACTGTGTAAGAAGCTGCGCGTTCTCTGCACATCATGTCTAAAAAAAGATCATGATGATGTTTTGGCCACCAACGTAGTGAATTGTTGACTCCCCGCGGCTACGGCTCCGTCTTCTCCTCCACAGCCACTGCCGTCATGTCCTGATTGTTGTCTTGTGTTGCGGTTCCTTTCTCTTCTGACGTCTCCTCTTCTTCTTCTTCATCGTCTGGATGAGCTTCATCCATGGCCGTTTCTGAGAGGTTTTTCTTGCCGCCTCTGCCGACACTGTCCTCCTGAGGCTTCAGCACGCCACACAGCTCCATCTCGTGGATCTCCACATCAAAGGGGGCGGCGGGAGGCACAGAGGGTGGAGACTTGCAGCCCGTACAGCCCTGACAACACAGAGGAACATTGTTTCCTGTTAGCATTTCAGTACTGAAGGCCTTTAAATCAATCATTTGAACCAGTATCTAGTCAATGTGAGCTTACACATTAGTGACAAAATGTCACTTTTTGAAGATATGCTTCATGTCTGCTTCAAATTAACAATTTGTTCGCTTAATTGCGTCGTGCTTGATGTGAATAAATATGACATCCTTCCTGGCCACTGTAGTTCTCTGGTGCACTTAGTGCAGGAGTACTCAGTTTTACAATTTGCCGTTTAGCATTAGTTTGTTTATCATAAGTCCTATCATTATAGCAGCACTGTTATCTCCAGGCATCATGCAGTTCAAGTGCAAAGTGCCGTTTATTTGATGGATTTCTTTGGTTTGACCCATTTTCTGTGGCTCCGAGTTGAGCTGCAGGTGAACTCACAGAGAGGTTGATGGCTCGCGGCAGGCGTCCTGTGCGCACCCAGGGGTGAACTTGGCTCAGCTCCCTCTTCTGCTCTTCTGAGAAGCGCGGCTGATGTTTCTGCATGTTCCTCAAGGCTTCGCGGTCCTCTCGCAGCACCGTCTCCATGTCCCTGGTTACACAAGAATAAAGGGTGGTCTGTCAATCCGCTGTCAATCTGTCCAGGACATCAGATATTCCATCCAAACACGTGTCATAGCCTGCTGGCCGTGCTTTAAGGCTAAAAAAAATGCAGTTTTATTATAAATGCTAATGCAAGAAAAATGAACTCCTAAAGCACTGCTTCCTGCAAAATGCAATCTGAAAGAGCTAAAAAGTTCCATTTTATTTCAACAGTGGTACAGCACAGGTTAAATGTAAGAGGATGAAATAATAATCAAGATTAATCATACCTGACGGGCAGCTGATAGGTCATCATGACCTTGTCGTCGGTGTTGGCCATCAGTAGCCAGATGGGGTCCTGGAGGACACACTTGATGAACTGTTCCTCGCCTCCGTCTCCCCCAGCGCTGCTGCTGCCCCCTGCTGGATGTTTGCGAGAGTGGTCATTCTCTGATGAGTCGATGCTGCCAAAGTACTTGCTCGTGTGGCTGTCTTGACTTCTGCCTGCATGGACGAGAAGGCATAAGGAAGGATAAGTCTATGCTTCAAACTGTGAATTTGGCAAACTCAATCCTGCATTTCCAAATTAACAGTCTAAAAAAAACATGTTATTAAAATTGCCTTTGTAAAATGTTCCCTTTTAACTATAACTCACTGATGCCGCTGGTGCCAGAGGAGCTGCATCCGTTGGACCCAGAGCCTGAACCTGAGGACCTAGTTCCAGAGAAACCTGAACCAGAAGCAGCTGAGCCAGTTCCTGAGCGGGAGTCCTCCTGCAGCAGCAGGTCCAGCAGATCGCTGGAGGTGGACATCGCATCGTTGTTGGACTCATTAGCTTCACCCTAATGGGAAAATCAACAGGTGCAGAGAGAGAGAGACTCTAAATTGTCTTTATCTTCCCAAGAATTAGAAATAAGAAAGAATTTTGTAATTGAGACTTTGAAAACACCCTTTAATAACTTACATTCTCCTTGGACGTATCGTCAGAGCTTCCTTGGTTGGCTAAGCTCTGTACCCCAGCTGCCCCGCCCTGTGCAGAAGGTGTGGTTTGTTGTGATGCCACCAGTGCCGTGGCCGCCTCTAACCGGTTGCTTGGTGATTCCTCAAGCTGCAACAAGTTGAGAGGGGAGGAGCATCTGGAGTGGAAGAGAGGGGACTCTGCGCCATCGCGGTCGGCAGGCGTCTGAGTGTAGGACTGTGGTGTGCTGCTACGAGACGGGACACAGGTGCCTGGAATCGGCAGTGGGTTGGGGATGACGGTGGGGACAGCGGCTGGCGTGGCGTTGGGGTAAGGTGTGAAGTTAGGATTGTAGAAGTGTCCAGGGGTGGCACCTGGCTGAGCGATGGGTGCTCCCATCTGGGGGAACATGTAGTTTGGCAGAACGAGGGCCATCATGGGAGGAACCATTTGGGTAGCGGGGAAGCGCGAAGGGTCTGGGATGGTCAATGGCTGTGCGAGCGGTGGGTAAACGGGGTAGATTGGAAGCATGCCGGGGGCGAATGGGGCAGAGGGAATGCTGGCCTGGGAGCCTACAGACGGCCAGGAGGAGGAGTTTGTTGGGGGTCCAAGGGGCATGTTGAAGGGCATGGGGGCTGGGTTGATCCTGGGGTCTTGGTGGTTCACGCTTCGACCCAGAGAGCTGTGCTGGTCAGACGACTCCTGGTGTTTGAGTCTTTTTCCCCCGCGGCCTCGTCTGTGACCGGTGCTGCCTCCTGCAGCGGGGTAATCCCGGGAACAGCGCACTCCTGGGAAGACACGAGTGGTTGCATTTTACAAATCTGAGAACTGTCTAAGAATTCATGACCGTCTAATTTTTCTTTTATGGAAAAAATATGAAACAGACCAAGTAAATAAAATATTGGCAGAGTAGACTGACTTTCCATGAAAATGTGGTATTTATGGAGCCCGAGTCCCTGCGTAAACATCCCTGTGTGTGTGTGTGTGTGTGTGTGTCCAGGTATTACTAATGTTGTGGGGACCTAAACCTGTTTACACAGTCACATTATGGGGACTTGTCTTCCTTGTGGGGACAAAAAGCAAGTCCCCATAACGTAAATTACTACATTTTAAGGTGAAGGTATGTTTTAAGGTTAGGCTGAGATTGAGATTGAGATTAGGGTTAGGGTTAGGATTAGGATTAGGCCAGTAGTAATTGTGGTTATGGTTAGAGTAAGTCTCCAGGAAATGAATGTAAATCAATGCAATGTCCCCTCATGTCATGAATGTCGAACATGTGTGTGTGTGTGTGTGTGTACACACAATTGTGGCTGGGTTAAGGTTAGAGTCAGAAATGAATTGGTTACAGTCAAGGTTAGGGATCACCTTTGTTTATGCTGCCCAAATGAATCAAAGGCAATGTTGTGTCCTGAGAGGAATAGCTGCACAAACCTGTGCGTGTGCGTGTGTTATACTGGTGGGTGTAGTGTGCCTGTACCTCGTGACAGAGGGTTGCCAGCTGGGGCGTGGCATCGCACCGTCGACGATGCCGTCTGATCGAAAACCCGCAGCTTGCTGAGGTCCTTGAAGCGGTCGAGGAACGCCTGCTCCTCCTGCTGCGTGTGGGCGGACAGCACCTCCTTTGTCAGACCTCGGCCTCCTCCCACACCTCCGCTGCCACAAACGTTTCCACTCCTTCGACTGTCCCTCTCCGGCTGTGAGGTTTGGGGGAGAGACTGTGGGGGAGGAGGTGGAGGAGGGGGTGGCAGCGGTGGAGGAGGAGTGATGGCCGTGTGCACAGCATGTCGTGCGCTGCTGTTGGGAGGAGTTGTTGTAGTAGTCGTAGTTAGGGCTTGTGTAGGAGTTGTAGGAGCCTCCTCCATTACTATGTCTGTGACAGAGAAGTGGCATAGGGAGTATTAGAAGACATGAAATATCCATCTCCGCCTTTTTTTGATTGAAAAGTTTAATTTAGGAACAACAAAAGCTTTTACATTTAATGCACTCATCACTTTTGTGGCAACATGCTTGCAGCTGATGTTAGCGAACAATATAGACAATAGTTTTTATACAGTGGTGTTTGTTTAAAGATGAATGCTCTTGTCATGTCTTTACATTTAACTTTATCCAACTTAAGTGGAAACTGTATAGGACAGCTGAGAACACTGAAACACTAATCTGATTTGAAAAAGATTAAGTTTTCACATTACAATCTGCAGTTCGTCATGATGTTACAGGTTTGTGCGTGATAATACTAAAAGCAGAAAGTTAAGCATAGTTGGTTAGTCTGATAGCAAGATGAGTAGCTGCTGAACATTAGCATTTCTATATCAAAGGCCTTTAAATTCGATATTAAACATGCAAGCACCGCATACAAACCTGATGAATAACAAACTATAGGAAACAGATGAGTGATGAAGATGCCCACCTGACTCGGGAGGCTTCTTGTCTCCCACATGCACGATAGTACTGCTGAAGCTACACTGCGACGTGACTGAGGCTACACTCTCTGCCTTTGTGGCCATGGTCAGGGGGGGCAGAGGTGGTTCACCTACGATGCTAACTGAACCACCTGCAGGAACAAACACCAACAAAAAGCCTTAGCCTTATTTAGTACTGTTCACCCAGTAGAACTGGTTCAAAGTCATTATGATTAGAAAGTACCTTTGTTGTTGCCGCTAGCCTCCTGTTTGTCGTCATCAGACGTAGAGGAAGCGGTGCAGGAGGAGCCACACTTCCTTTTAACTGTGTTAGGAATGTTGCAGCTCTCCAAGTACCTGCATGAGAGCAAAATGAATTGTAAGATGAGTCGGTGATCGTGACAAACAGACAAAACATGACTAGATGATGGACAGGGTCAGGTTCAGCACACGCACCGAATAATGCTGTCGAGACAGTTGATCTGCTGGTAGGAGTAGCCTGTGGGCGGCTCCTTCTGGATAAGCGGTGCAGGGACCAAGGCTTTGGGTGGTTTGGTCAAATCTGCTATCAGACCTCTGATGGGGTCGCTGCAGATGGCTTTGACAGTTGTGCCTGGAAACGAGGAACAAGTGGTTAGCTTGACAAAAATTTTGAATCTAAATATGCTTGTTCTTGCATTATAACATAGCAAATGAGCAACATTTA
This sequence comes from Solea senegalensis, assembly GCF_019176455.1. Lineage (NCBI taxonomy): Eukaryota > Metazoa > Chordata > Actinopteri > Pleuronectiformes > Soleidae > Solea > Solea senegalensis. Next base: position 12,280,249 of record NC_058023.1, on the reverse strand, counting down.
ACACAGCCACAGAGGTTATATTGAATTAGGGCTGTCATAAAATGATGACTATAACCCAAACAACCTCATTCATCTGTTCTCGTCTCTTTACCTGCACTGGTGTTTTTTCTTGGAGGTGGTCGGTTACGAGACTCTATGAAAACCTGCTGTCCATTAGATTTGACCATGTGAACATCTTTGCAGATTTGCTGGAACGTCATCTGGGAAAACAGCATCAGACTCCGTTAACTATACAGGTTTTGACAGTGGCGCGAATGTTCAACTTCATTCATTTCCCTTATGATGAGTAAGACGTTTGACAGCAGGCAAGCTGCATTTGGCCAATGCGGTTCCTGATGTACTTGGGAAAAGGAGTGAGTGAATTATTGCTCCATTTGTTACAATTTGCACTCACTATTAGACATGACTGATTCTTACAAACTGGACCTCAAGTGAGATGACTATTACGGTGTGTGCGACAACTGACTAATCTAGACAAAAACAAAACCTCTTAATATTTGTATTATTTTGTTGCTCAGACTCACAGGTTTGTGCAGAACGACAGCAGCAGCTTCATCCATGGCGGGGCCATTGCTGTCGCTGGATGAGGCGGCTGAGGCACTCGGGTGCTGTTGGTGTGACCGGCGGGAGCCCCGTGACCCACTGGACCCTAGCGAGCTGTAGCCCTGAGAGCTGCCGCTGTGCACCGGCTGCACCAGGAGCCGGTGGATCCGCTCGCTCAGCTGGACGATGTCTGGCGTGGTGACCCGACTCTCAAGATTCTGCGGCATAGTGAATACGTCTTCATTGAGAGGGCTCCTGGAGACAAGAGAAGAGGGACATGTTATTGGTTAACTAGTTAAAATGTTACTGACCCAGCAGCATTTGTTTTAAAGCAATTCAAATTATGAACGTACGTTCGGACTTTGTGTCGCCCTACGATAAACGCCACCTTGCGGCTCCAGGGGTTGACAAAGGAAGACCAGCTGGTGTCGATTGTCAGATACTCCCCGCTGCGGGCACACATCCTCAGGGGAGAATGGTCAAATGGCTGACCTGCAAACTTTAAGACTGAGGTGACAGAACAGAGTAGATATTTTATGACAGAAATGGAACAAGCAGACATGGTGCACAGTTAGTGATCCATTTCACCTCAAAATTGATTGAGGTGAGAGGGAAGCGCAACAGCAAAATAGCGCTAGTAAGCAACCGCATGACTAAAAATTAGGGATGGCGTGATACTGCTTGATTCGAGAGCAATATCAGTCCAATAACCTTTTCCCTCTTATAAACAACTTGGGGTACTGAGATTTCTTACATTAAAATGCAATAATTATGTTTACATTAATCCAAGACGACATGATGTGTGTGAACAGCCATTGCACTTCTATGGACTTACTCTTCTCATGTATGGCAACCATCATGGGCCTGTCCTCGGGGTGGATATAGAGCAGACTGGGGGTTCCCACCAGGTCCTGAGGCAGGTATCCCAACAATGGCACAGCCCTACAAATACAATATATTAATACAATGATATTACATCCGACATTACATGGAATTATACACATGAAGTAAGAAAGAAATGTACAGTAATGAAAATATAAAATGTATTTGTTTAAACTTTAATTCCAAATGTTTTTTGTTTGCAGCATCCTGGGTCGACAGAACTTTTCAACAGCAGCACCAATATTTGGAAAATTTCAAAGGTACTGCTGTTATAACCAGTCAGGAAATGAAAATGCATGGACATAAAAACTAGTTTTGCAAAAAATAGCCAATGCAAAAAATGCTGTTTCATAAAAACTCAAGTTATACATTAAAGTGGATTGTTTTTGTTGGGTGTTTCTGAAAATCAAAACAGATATGTTTTGATTTCCTGATTCTAACTAGTCTGATTTTGCTCTCTTTCTCTGTTGAAATACTGCAGCCAGGAGGCGACGCAGCAGTAAGCAATCACATCAGAAGACGGGCAACGCACCTCTCATCGACCTCCTGGAACAGGCAGCTAGGAGTGTGACTGGTGGTGAAGATCCTCTTGTCCGGAGGGATGCGAGGAGCTGGTAGGCAGAAACGACATGCACATGAAGTAGGGCACGTTTCAACAGCCATTTTGTTTATGGACAACACAGTCATGCAGTGTCTGATATTATCAGAATAAGGGGAATGTGGCATGACAACATACGTCAGTGAGACAGTGTCTTTCGTTTCACCCCCAGCTCATTTTCAGTCAATTGAATATTCAAGAATTATTATAGTTGTAAGATTTATATTATGCAAGGTAAAGGTAAATCTGATTTTAAGCAATGTCATAAAACTATGACACGAGCTGAGCTGATACTTGCGTTTGTAACACCTAGTAGATGTGAGACATACCAACAGAAACACTCAATATTTCATCAAGGTTTCAACATGAAAACAGAATTCTGACAGATTAATACAATATATTATCAAATACCTTCATATCCAGAGTGGACCCTCTCTGCAATCAGCAGGCAGCAGGGCTGTGGTTCAGCAGCATCTGAGTCTCTAAGCGTGAGCTGGTATGGTGTGAGGCGGAACGGGTAGTAGCGCATCTCGCAGCCGTGCTTCCGGTCAGCACTTATCCGACAGAACATGGACTTCTCCTGAGTGCAGTCCACTGGCGAGGCTAGAAGGAAAGAGTATGAAGGGAAAAAATGAAGATGGTTCTGGTGGAGTGAAGACCAAAAAAAAACACCATACTGGCTAAACCTCCCTATCACTAGACTTACCAGACCCGATGCAGGAGGCCCAGGACGGGAGGCGGCAAGGTGCTGTCCCACTGTAGAAGGTACTGACATCCTGTGGGGCCAAAAGCTCAGAAAACACAGACCCCTGAAGACACTCGGGTTTGCAACGCAGCACGGATGATCCCTGAGGTGATACATATACCACCTTCCCTGACAAGAATGACACAGCCATAGAGAATGTGTCCTGGGGGAAAAAAAAACAGGGAGAAAGAAGAATTGATGGATATGTGCTTCTCCCAATAAATCAGTTGGTTAAACCTTTCTTTTGCCAAAGATATTTTTTTGGCAGCTTTACTGTATCCTGGGAAAGTGTGAAGAGGGGTGTTTCTGGACATAAGCCAAAGTAAAGTTCCCAGAGAAAATAAGGATTTATTGTAAGCTGTTAACAAGTTTATATTGTAAGCTGTTACACTAAAGTTTTCACACACAAATATTTCAAACAAGCACATCAGATGGACTCTAAATCGCAATCAAACGTAACATCGAGTGAATCCAACTGTGACCTATGTTTTTCCAAATTAACTAACACCACCTTTTTCTCAGCACAGTTTAAAGATAAACAGCAGCATCTCTTGCCAGGAAGTGGCCCACATGTCAGAACATTGAGGTGTTCAAACTATTAAGCTTTTATTTAAAGATGAAAACAAATGGCTTGGATTACACATGTGCGTTACTGAGCTTAATTCAAGGGGCTTTCATGAATTTTAAAATGAAAATTCAAGGGGCTTTCATGAATTTAAATAAATTCTTAGGATATATGTATACATTGCTTGTAGCAAAATAAAAGCAAGAACCATTATCATAAATAGTTTCTAAAAACAAATCAGAGTTGGTTTAGAAAAAAAGTAATGAAAAGAATGCAAATCATTAATTTAGCACGTTCAACTACTCGTAGAAAATAGCAAAAATAAACTCACAGTGTTTTTGAGGGTGTATTCGGAGGTGATGTTATCAAGCTCCTCAAATGTGAAGGTGGACAAGTCCAGGCTGCAGCCGTGACACTCCTCCACACTCCACTGGTGGTAGTACTCCCGGTTTGCTGCAAAAATAAATATATAAAAGGGTTCAGGGCGTACATTCTATAACACAAGCTCTGATTAGAAGAAAATCTACACAAAAAGCAGACCCTCACCTCTGACTTGTTTGACGCACTGAAGTGCATATTTGAGCGCGTTTAGAGTACTGGAGTGACCCTTAGTCTTGCGCTCAGCCGGCAGACGCAGCTTCAGCTCCTTGATGGACTTCATCAGCTCTTTCTGAGTCTGGACCCTCGCCGACTGGTCGCTGCTGCAACCAGAGGTGGAGGGGGGATCGTGCTCCGAGCTGGTCGACAGCAGGCTGTAGGCCAGGGAGCCGCTGGGAGGTGAGAGGCTCTGGGAGTTGGAGCTGGAAAATAGAGGAAATGACCATTTGTACATAATAGTGCAAATGAACATCAAAAATAACCTGTGAACAATTCAGCTTTCTCTTCTTTTTACCTTTTGTTGCTCTCTGTGGTTTCCATCATCATGCCAGAGTCCTTCCCATTTGAGGAGCTGTGGGAGCTGCGTGTTGACTGGCGCCCACGTGACCCATTCTCTCGCTCCATGCCACCCTCGCTCTCCCTCTCCCCAGAGTCGTTCCCACTGGAGAGACCGTCCATATCATCCGAGTTGGACGCTCTTTGGTCTCCAGAGAGACCTCCAGATCCCGACCCGCTGCTGGGAGATGAACCTCCACCTGTTCCACTCCCCTGCTCTGAAGTGGCATCACTGGTGCTGCGCTGACCACCGCTTAGTTTCAGACAGTTTAACCCTTCTGATTCAGCTTCCTGGTCATTGTCTTTCTCATCAGCCACTCGCCCTCGAGTGTTGCTGCTGGGCATTGATGTAGAGTTGTCATAACTCATACTAGAGTAGGATGAGGCTGATACAGCTTGGTAAATGTCAGCCGAGGAGGAAAATAAGATAAGGCCTAAATTTAAGTGGGACTATGTATCCACAGATAAATCATAGTTGTTTGTTGGTAAATTTTAAAGAACTAAGGAGAGAAATTCATGTCCTGATTCAAAAATGTGTAAAATGAAAGAGTTCTGGGCGGTAAACCCTTCTTTGAGGGTTTTTGATATTTGAAAACTGATCCAAATAACCAAAAAGACAACAAATACTCTTCAAGTGTTTGGAGGAACAAGTGTCACTCAGAAGTGCAGACAACTGATGAAATCTGTGGTTATGAAACAATCTTGGCTCAAGTGCTTCAACAGATGGGATGAGAGCTTGCGAGAGAGAGTGAGAAAAATGGCTTCTGATGAAAGCAAACAGTATCTTCACTCTGTATCTGGTCTCTTCGCGTCCTCTGAGATGTGTTGCTCTGGGTGCTAAAGTTCACCTAAGATGATTAAAAAAGGAGGAGAAACAGACAGAGAACAAGAATATTAGTTGCAGGATCAAAACATGCTTGTCATTAGCAGTGTGCCCCGAGGACTAAGGCTATGAAAAGCCAAAAATACTAACTTATCATTAGTTTATCATGTTGGCCTTCAAAGTGAGATTCAAATTTGGCCGTGAGATGTTTTCCTTGCCTTGTCATGCAGACTAGATTTATAAGAATGAAAGAGTGTGTGGTCCTGGTGTGCATCGACCGCATTCTCCCAGATTATCTACGTGCGTATGCATGCATCTGAATTAGAACCTGCGCTAATGCTTAAATTAAAAGGGACATTTCTTAGTCGTCATAGCTTAGTCCCCTTTAACCCAGAGGACAATCAAAACAAACAGAACACCAGCCGAAGGGGAAGCTTGACATCAGAGAGCAGCTATAAATTAGGTCTGCTTCTGAATAGTATCTCAAAGTGTATATATGGCCACTACCTACGCAAGTGAAAGTCTAGTACTATTTATTCCTCAGGTAAGGGAGAAACCCAATAATCCTTTAAGCCTTGCAGACGCAACCAAATGGCAACATGGGCCAGCCCACATTCGTCAATCCTTTCAATTATATACACCTCGCTGCCCCCTTTACCTTGCTGCAGGTGTGTGGTGATGCTACAAAACTTGTTCAGGACAGGTTAAGTATGTGCCTGCATTGAGAGGTCAGATATACCTCAGCTTTCTGTACTGACGCAATAACCCAATATGGCAGAGTGGACGCATACAGAGCAGCTGCCACCAGCTTATTAGTCCTGACAGGAGGATACAGCTTATAATAAATGCAACTCATGACGCAGACATGACTAAACTTAGCAACTATGGATGGAGAGCAATGACCAACTTCAGGTGTGCCATGATGCTCCATTTATTGCAACAAAATACTAAACAGGATTACTTGAGTTTAGATGGATGATGCTACAGCTGAGTGCCAGTTGGTGGAAGGAGCAATTGCGATCTCTAAATATGCAAGCAGGGTGTTGGTGGGTGTCGTGTCAGGCTGGCATCCATGCATAGTTCCATGGGTGATGGCAAAGACATACGGCCGTGGGTGGAAGTGGGGGAAATGAATTGTACTCAGGCAAAGGAACACCTGCATGTGCCATTTTGGCCCAACCATCTACTTAGTGGTTGTGTAGAAGGTGCCCTCAACCCAGATTCAATCCATTTGCTGCATTCAACTAGTGTGGTTTAGGTCATGCTCATGGTCTCACCAACAGGCAAATTTAGAGCATTACAGTTCAGTTTAGGTTTAAATAATTTAAATAATTGGTCAACAATTTTGATAACGATTAATTGGTTTGAGTGTTTTTAAACAAAACAAGCTATTTAGTTATTATTAATTACCTGTTTCATGTGTGTAATATTTAGTTCATCCATTATTTTTGTTGAAAGTTCTGCACATAACTGTATTAACTGATTCCTGAAATTAAGCATTTTTGGGGGGATATTTGTTATCATTAAACAGTACAAAAAAAAGATTATTGAAAACTAAATAAATGGACAAAAAGAAAAGTCTGTATCAACTATATGTCATCAGCAGCTAGTCTGATTTCTAAGAATGGGCATCAACCTTAACCAGTAGACCTGGACAATGCTCTATTGTAAGGATGAGAATATTAAAAAAATGTTTCCAACATAGATATGCAGTTTTTAAGTTTCCAGTTCCCCTAACATATGTCTTTGTCTGGAGCTGGTTTGAACCAATGACTGTGAGGTAACAGAGCAAAACACTGAGCCACTATGCTGCCCACTCACTTGAATTATTTACAGAAATTGCACGCAGTAAGACCAGTCTATGATTATGTAAGACGGTGTCTGTCGTAGTGTGGGAAACATGATCTAACATGTTTTGCTGACTAAATAAACAGTGAATGCTGGAAAACATTTGAAACGTTTACAGGTGTGACACAACAGCAACATCCATGACCCAGGACTCGATATCAAGCTAATAATGAACAGCAAAACTGCATAAAACCAAGATTGGCTGTAAAGTACATACTGAATGATGCAAAATATAGGCTCATCCCTAATACACAGATGTGCTGTATGTCAACATGCAGATTATTCATTATTCCATTATTATTCATTGTTCCACTGGTGTGTCAACAGAGTGTTTAGTCCTTTGTGGTTTCCTATCATACATTTTCTGAAATGTTACAATAATGCAATTAATATAAAGGATAACTGATGTATGATCTGCCGTTGCAAATTAGACAGACCTAATCCCTGTCTTTTTTTTTTTAAATCTTTTCTTAAAACTCACTAGTTTTCATTGGCCTGCTTTGGCCTTGCTTTTATTGTCATTTTCCACATTTTTATCCTAATTATTTTAGTTGTTTTAGATGCATCTTATCACCTTGTGAGCTTCGATGCCTTTTATTTATTTATTTATTTACTGTTTTTATTTATTCTTCTGGTCCACTGTATTGGATTGGATGATGCATCTTATCTTTCCTCAATACTGATTTGATTACAACACCAGTATCATGACATAATGTCCCTAAACATGTGTTTTACAAGGCAAGAGTGAACTTGATTGCCCATATTATGATCCTGGTGCCAGCAGGGTCACAGTGGCTGAACAACCGTGGGTGTTATCTACTTTACCTGAGAAAGTAAACAAAGGCATCATTGTAGTAGTTAACAAGAGACAAGGGACACCAGTAAATTGAGTGACAGTCATACCACATTATTGTCAGTGAAACAGACTCTTCACTTGACTTTGGCTGAGCTCCATTCAAACAGTTGGCCAGAAATCTGCTCGCTATGGTGCTAACAAGACACAAGTGTTCATCTGATTCTTTCTCTGTTTCAGAACCAACTGACTGTAAATACAGTGTGCAAATCAACTTGATATCAACTCCAGCTGAATATATGAACCACACAAGTAACTGACAAAAACTAGGACCATTGAGAGACAAAAAAATAAATCAGAAAATCAGCATCCAGACGAACGTTTCAGCTGCATGCAGGTCAGTCACCTGCATAAATGCCAGCACTCCTAAAACTGCATTTCACGTGACCAATCGGGTACACTGGGTATGTACTGTTGCTTGCTTAGCTAACATTACTAACAAACAACAATAGTGAACAGGGTTTTCTAATTTCTCTGTTTCCAGGGCATTACAAAGCCAAAGTAAAAAGTAATATGGACAGGTGTAACTAGAGCAGGATTTATGCATTTTAAAATGAGGATGTGGATGTAGTAACCAATGTCTTCCACATCTGGAACGGTCCCTGAAATGCTTTACACTAGACTACTCTTTGCATTTCGAGGCAGGAGAAGTCTTTGACAAGTGGAAAACTTAGATCTATTGTAAGTGGAAAACTGACAAAAGCAGAGAACACTGTGCTTTTTTGTCGCCGTTGTCACATTGGCTGTGCTCAGAGCCACCAAGTTCCTTCGCTCACCACCTGAAGTAGTTTCGCAGATTGGATACTAGAGCTGCAATTAACGATTACTTTCATAATCGATTAATCTGTCGATTATTTTCTCGATTAATAGATTCATCATTTGGTCCAAAAAATATCAGAAAACCTTGTTTGATCGGTTATTCGTCAAACCTGTAAATGATGTTCTCCAATGTCTTGTTTTGTCAACAAACCAAAATTATTAACTTTTAATGATTTTGTTGTTATTCAGAGCAAAGAAATTAAGAAAATACTCACATTTAAGAAGCTTAAACAATCGGAAATCTTGTTTTAATCATGAAAAAAGCTTTGAACCGATTATCAAAATAGTTGATTAATTTACTAATCGGTTAATTGTTTCAGCTCTATTGGATACCAATCCATCCTCGGTTGTATTTTAATTACAATTGGTCAGGTGCTATCCGATCTGATCATAGGTGTAAATCATCAATTAAATAAGTTAATCTAAATAAAAATAATTAACTGGTTGTACATCCCGCTGTGCCCCTAGTTTTTCATCATGTAAACTCAATATTTGGGGGCAGTGGACTGGTCAGACAAGTCATTTGAAGACATCACCTTGGGTTCTGAAAAAGTTGTAATGGTCACAACATGCTATCATTCTCGATTTAATTAAAGTTTTACATCATAAACATGCGATGCACTGCAAAGGACAGGTGTGGCCTTAAGAGCTTAACACAATGTGACTTTAGTTTTTTTTTTTTAATAATTATTATTTATTTATTTTTTAAATAAAAAAAGAATCTCAAATGTGATGCAAATTCTTTCAACACAACCAAATCCTTCCACAAATACTATTATGATATTATATATTTACATGCTTTCACGAGTTGCCTAGCCCTTTATGAGACGCTAACAGTGTGCTCCTCTGGCAACCCGAGACATCTGTACATTCTGTACATTACCACAGGGAAGGCGAAACTATCAGCACACAGACCTGGGAAAACATGAGACACTTGCCTGACTGCGGACTTCAGGAAGGTGTGGCGCGGCTCCGTGTGTAAACATGTGTCAACAATTCCTCCGGACACCATAAAGCCCCATCACAACGTTGGTGTGTTTGTTTATTATCCAAACGTATTTAATTTAAAAAAGTAGATTCGCTTCCTCCGCTGCTCTTCGTACCACTGTGCGGTGTGTGTATGTGAAGCAGCGCTTACACAGCAGATCTATCCCACTCTGCTTCGCTGTGTACATTCTGCACGTGTCAGCGGCTGTGTTTTCCGCAAGTCTCGCCTGTCGCTGATTGGTCACCTCGCAGGACCAATGAGAAAGCGCGCTGTGTGAAGGCTGAGGGGAGGGGGGGGAGAGTCCGCCTCACGAACTCAACACTGACTACTCCAACTGCTGTATGAGACACTGGTCTCAACTCCTCCCTGAACGTTTGCCTATTTGAATATGGAAGCAAAGGGCGGATACAAGAGCAGGTCACGTTCTGCGAGTGTGGACGGCTGAACGCTGAACATAATGTACAGTTGAGAGACTTAAAAAAAAACACGCGCTCCATACGACCAGAGCAAAAGAAACAAAGCATTAAACCCGAGTATTTTGAGCAGTAGATTTGACTTCTGAGAATTCTCATGGATGTGCTTTCAGTCATATTCCAACCTGTTCCAACTTGAACTTTGTTTTCATCCAAATATTTGACAATGTTTTGTTTTTTTTCACTGACCCGTTTTCTGTATTCAGTTATCAGTGAATACTTTTTCTTTCAAAACATATATAAAAGTGCACTCTAATGCAAACAGAAAATGTTGAATTGCGCACATGTTGCTTTTATCAAAATGTTACATTGTATCAGTTGGAAGACAATTAAACAAATCAAAAACAAACATACAAAATATTGGTCACTGTCTGCTATGATTTCTTAAAATCAGCATCAGCCACAGAAAAAATGCTATAGGTTGAACCATAAGGGCAACTTTTTTAGTAAATAAAATTAATTGATATAACCACTTCTTCATAAAGGCTAAATAACATCAGACTATTTCAAAGTTAAACAAACCTTAATTGGAGTATAGCCTTCCCAAAAAAGAAGATAAACAAAGCACAGCGCTTAATATTTGTTTTGACTTTCAGTCCAGGCACATAATGTATAAACTGATAAGCTGATTGCGACTCTTGTCTCTCCTATCCCCTCCGCTCTCTCTCAGTACAACAGTATCATCCAGTTATTTTATGCCTTTATGCCCCCTAAAACCACTGGGTTATGGGTCATTGAATACAACTTATTTTGTAAAGTGTGTGTTATGTGGCCTTGTTCAGGCACAGAAACAAAAACACAAAGTACAACATACCTCTGTCTTGGTTTAAAGTTCAGTTTGCCATATATGCTGCTCCACAGGTCTCTAAACTAGGTTAATCGAAATGCAGAGTGAAGAAAACACTGGTTGTAGCACCGTCACACAGCCAAGTGAGACCAACCATGCAATACCCTCATTGGAGAATATTGAATATACAATAATGAAGTGATTAAGCAACAGTGAAGCAAAAGGTCTTCTGAGGTAAAAACTGAGATTATTCCTACCATCTGGGTCTAGTGATTTTATTCACACTTATTTTCCTATTGGCCTTAAGCCACTTTACAACTCTACGGCCAGATGTTTCTGTGTCACGGTATCAAACTGTTCAACTTGGTTAGTAGCTTATCTGGTCATCCACTGAGGAAATGTCAGAATGTTCATGTTTTAAATTATGACATTAAATTGCGAATCTGGTCTTATCTTGTGAACACAGTTAATGTAGGAGCAGAAAAGAAGAAACCATAAACTCTATAGATTATGATGTGTTAGTTATACTTTTATTTTTCTCAAGTTGCAGCTCTGGCTTTTTTATGACCTTACATATAAATAAGTATTATGTTTTCAGGAGACTGTGGTTTAATATAAAAACAGACAATCCACCTCAGTACACAACCAAGACTTACTTTGCAGAAGCAACACAGGTAAACAAAACAAAGTTATATTTGTGGACTCAAACCTTTCTGTCCTAAATTGGTAACCTGGGATTCCTTTAACATTTAATATCATCCACTGTGAATAACCACAGTTTAATTAAGAATACAATCTTGGCCTGCTACGAAGTCCCTGAAGACCCAAAAACTGTTTTTGTTTATCTTGAGTGCACAACTAATGGGCCTTGTGCGCAAACTTCCAAGATACTATTCTTGAAATTCACGTGTCTCTTCAGATCCCCATAGCTACAATGAAATCGAGACAACTCCGCTAATCAAGTTTTATTTTAGCCTCTAAATGTCACTCCTGGTGATTTCGCTCTGCTTCAGAGTCCAAACTAGACACTGTTGGTGAATAACTAACTCTGTATCATGTGTTGAGTCAGTCACCACATTCATGTGATAATAAGTTAAATATGGATCACATCACCTCTGCCACTGCCAGTCATCTGCCACCTCTACTGTCACACATGCAAAGTGGTGTCAGAACAGTCAACTCTCATTTGCTTATTAATACACTTTAAGTGTCACTTTCATGATACCCACTCACTCACTCACTGTGGGCTACGCAGTCCGTTTTCATGCAGTCAAGTCGAAAATTGATTAATCTTACAATTTATTTTCTTTTAAGAAGAGAGCAGCTGTAGAAATCAGACATCATACAGACATCCATTTATCAACTGCATACCAAAAATATACCACTTTTGGTGTTAGACTCACTTACATCTTTCAGTCTGCCATGTTGCAACACCACATTTCTGCCAACAGCCCAGAAAATACAAACCACAGAAATATTGGCCTCAGAGATTACCTTTTGTGTTCTAAAGTTACCCATGTGTTCTCTATTCTTGATTGGGGAGTGTGAGGCAATACTTTAACAGCAGATGCAGTAAATCCTGCACAGTGAACCTTTTGACTTTAATACCTGCCTTGTGTTCAAAAAGGTTTCAGTTCCAGTGAATTATGATATGACACCTGTGTAGATAATGCACAGGTTTTGTTGATAATTTTTAGCAGCACAATGCACTGGCATGATTGGCTTTTTACATGTTTAGATGGCATGCTTTCACCGAACATGAAATGCCACTGCACCTACACCAGCCAACCAATAACAAAACAATGGATCACAAGGAAAACATCAAATATGAGGAAAGAAGAAGACTGTAATGATGCTTGATCTTGTTTTCAGGAGACACATTTAGTCCATTTTAGTGCTTTCTTAAGTTGTAAGATACAAAATTGTGAAAGATCTTAGATTTAAACAAATAATTCAAAATAAATGACAAAAAGTAACCAGAGGACACTTGATTACCTTTAATGCATTGGAAATATGTATGTCATGTTATATACATATAGCTATCCACGCCTGTCATAGTCATACCAAAGGACTGCACATATTTAAAAACATGGACAATCTGTCAACTTATGTTGTTCATTCTGTATGTTTTATTGGTTTTGCAGTACTGTTTTTACTAGTTATTTTATATATTATACATTACCTATATTTTCCTACTTTCTTTTTTCTATTATGCCTTGTTACTTTTTGCTGCTACCGTCTCTATCTTCTCTAATTTCCTCGTATATTACATTATATCACATTATATTACGTTATAGCCGAACATAAGCATAGGTTTCGTGTCACACTAATAACCATTTGCCAATAACCTGATACTGATTGAGTTATTATTTTTTTACTTGATGAGTCACAGTCACTCCAGTTTTTTAAGCAGAGGAGCGGACATTTTACTGACTTTTCACTTCATTGTGCAACGTCCACTTGTATGTCAAACCTGACCAGGCGTAGTAGTTCAAGAAAATAGATCTTAAATTAATTAAAGCTGAATGTGGTCACCTTTAGTTTTTTATCCATTCAAGCGGTTGGCTGAAGACTAAATAAAAGTGCTATTATCATAATGGCGTCCGTTTATGTGAGCCTAATAGTTAGAAAATAACGCAGGTTTACCATGTAAGCATTATAAATACATTCACAGCACTTGTAAAGTCTAGATTATGTGCCATAGCGTAAGTAAAAGAGAGTGTAAACAAATGTTTTTGTTTTGTACACAGTTAGCCCGCAGTGACGGCTAACATGCTAGCCACAAAGCAACCGCCTAAGACATGCACTACCGCACAAAATATGGCCAGCTTACCTAAAAAGACGCTTCAACACGATAACAACAGCTTCGAAATTCCACAGCAAAATACTGGAAAATCTCACAGAAACAGCATAAATCCCGGTGGCATCGACGGTCACTGTTTTGCGATCACTGCTCTGTAGACATTTTGTGAGCGTGTGTGTGTACGTGTTTTTCCCCTCCCTCCAACACTAGTTTACACGCAGTGACACACGTGCCAGTGCATGGTCTAGCGAGTGATACAGAATCGGCCGCCTTGATTGGACAAGGCGACGGACTGTCCCCGCCCGTTCCCGCCCTGGTACGTTTTGATTGGCTGGGGTGGGCGGGGTCAGTCGCACGGGGCCTGGTGGTCACGTTGCAGAGTGTGCGGTCCTGAGTTAATTTCTAAACACACTGGGACATGAGAGGGCGTATCCCGCGCGCACACTGCTGGACTCTACATGAGCTCACCGTAACACATGTACTAGCATCGCAGTAGCATTCATTGTGGTTACAAACTATTATATTATATTATATTATATTGTATTATATTATCGAGTCAGCATCAAAGCTACTGTTTTCCATTTTCATTATTATTATATATATATATTTCATAAGAGCCAATATACCAATTTTTACACTAGACACTGGAGATGGACCTTGTGCTTGTTGATGAAGTTAGCAGAACACGTCTGTCTTCCTACTGAATAGTGGAAATAATATAAAATAAATAAAATAAATAAATAAAAATAAATATTTGTCAAATTGAAATATGGAACAACAAACACACCTCCACTGTTAATAGATGCAGTCAAAGCTAGAGAAAGAAAACTAGTCATTGCATCAGGAGTTGAAGTAGGGATTGGTTTGTACTTTTTAATTATGCATTTTTACTTTTTATTTCTCAATTTTCAACAACACCAGTAGCTCAGTTTTCAGTCTTCCCGATTTTGTCGACTGAACCTAGTTGCCAGAGCACAGAGTCACACAGGGCTGATTGTGCTGCGCTTTTATCTCGTACTTATGGCAGCAGCAAGGCATCGCATGCTCTTTTCAACGTGCTTCTAGCACGGTGACGTCATTTGTTCTGCTACCAATCTGTAGCGGCACGCGGCCGGCGGGGTGGTTGTTGGCTTGCTGTAAACAGAGCAGATGTAGGACACATGCAAGTGGCTGCTGGTGCGTTTTTTCCCCCCCAGTGGGCGTTTTACCGTAATCGAATTGTACACAAACAATAAATTGATTAACACATATTTACACTGCACCACAGTTAATCAAAAGGCATCTAATCAGCTGAATGAACATTTATATCTGTGTTAGGTCACCAAGCAGTAAAGTGACAGGAGAGATGAGTTCCCTCTCAAGTGTTTAAACAAGTGTCTTAACAAATTTATCAATCACTTTATTATTACTATTAGGAATTTAAGTTAAAATTGCCCCCTATTATGTTGAACAAGGGATTTTTGCACAGAAAACTGGATATTTACTATTTCCCATGCCCGTTCTCTATAAGCAATAGCAAACTTGAAGGTTTAACTTATACTCTTTATTCTCATGTGCAATCATCAAAACTAGCAGCTATTATTAAATTCAATTTATTAAACATATTCATTGGTTTTCTACTTAGTATTTACTCTGGATTAAGTGGATGGATGGATGAGTGTGTCATGGATGTATTTTATAAATTGTGGAACCTTAAAGAAAGAGCACTCCCAAATGTTTTTGACATTTCTTTTAATGATACACTGACAATTGAGGCACTTTGAATTTGAGATGGCTGGGTATGAATACTCAGACCAGCCTGTGTGGTACCAGCAACCATCCTGCTTCCTTTCTTCCTCTGTCTCATGCTCCATTTGAACTTTCACAGGTTATCTTGTCCATGGCTTCATGAGTGGATGCTGAGTTTCTGAGTTCAACCATCCTACACAGTATTTGGGACAAACACTACAGGGCAGAAAACCAGTGTTGACTTAAAATCTGCATGGAGTGACACAGATTCAGTATAATTTTAACCTTGCCTATTAGGAGACAGGAAGTGTTTAGCATTTTGGAAGTGACCTTTGCAGTCACGGGACCTCAGCTGTGGAACAGCTTGCCACTTTTTTTAGTCAATACATTGGGTTATGCGGTGGTGAAGTGACTCGCGTTGTTACCTCACAGCAAGAAGGTTAGCTGTTCGGATCCAGATTTGACTGAGGGCCTTTCTGTGTGGGTTCTGTGTGGGTTCTCTCCGGGTGCTCTGATTCCCACGGTCCAAAAACATGCACATTGGGGACTAGGTTAATTGGACACTCTTAGGTGTGCTTGGATGGTTCCGTGGTAAATGTTTTGGCTTTTGAAACATTAGCTGGGCTTTCTCCTGTTTATTTGTATTTTATTACATGCATGTTTCCTTTGAACAACATTACAATTCATCGAGTGTCTCCTGATTATTCCTCTTCCACCAGAAGTTTGACACAAAACTCGTCTGGCAAAACGTGTGGCGAGGAAGAACCAGGAAGTCCAGGAAGGGTCAAGGGGTCTTCTCGTAGAAGAGCAGGTAGGCCGTTCTCTCCCGCCATTGAAAGATCGATGCTCCCGTCGCCTCCCAGACCTGCATGTCACTGAATATCAGCCAATCGTCTGTCAAGACACCTGAAGTATCTCTTCGTACGACATCACAAACATAATGGCCTGCGAGGAGACGTGCAAGATTGCATATTAATGGTGCCTCTGAAGTGGCAATGGACTCCTCAACCTTGAGACCTGATTTAATATACGAGTCTGCCTTACCAGAGTCAGGTGTTTTGCCCAGATGGCTGATGATGCTGATCAGACAGTAATGGGTCTTTGGGATGTTGGAGCCACATTTGCCAGGATTCACCTCCAGGTCCTGCAGGACATGCACGGGTTTGTCCAACTTAATCCCTGTGCATAAATGAGTGAAGGTAAACCTCTTCAACTGGACGATCAACACACTGTTGGCAGATGTGGGGAAGAAGGTTAGACCACAAACTGACAGAAGACAACACCTGACTTTGAGACGTACTGTGTATCACTTACTTTGGTAGATTCAAGAATGAAGAAGACAGTGTTGACTTCTCAGCACCGCACTCGCATTTATACTCCAGCTCACTCTCCTGCAACAGGAAACAGGGTTTTTGTTGTTTTTTATTTTTTTATTAAATCAATAGTGAACCACTTTTTTTTTTTTTTACTTTCAGTGTATTATTGGTTGAATAAATGTCTGATATACTTTAAGGTACTCCTCTAGACAATCACGCAGTGACCCTCCAGGGACCAGGTCTAGGGCAAGGTTGATGTAGTCCTCATTTTTAAATGACTGGACGCCACATCTTTGAAATCAAGAAACAATTGAAAAGTCACTTAGTCCATGACAATACATCATGAATGAGAGGTTTTATACCACACAATATCATGGAAAGATGTCAGTTGATGTACATATAGACCATTGAATGGTCAAAATTAATATCAAGCTGACTGAGACACACACCCTGTGCAGGTCCTGGTGCTCAACATCTGGAAGGCGATGTGAGCATTTACAGGGCAGGTGTAACTCAGGCCCATAAAGCATGCTGACTTCTGAAGTTTGACTGATTGAGACTTCATCATGTCTAGCACACAGGTGAGGAACTCGTGTGCATCCTGCAAAATGTTTTTAGTAAAGAGTGTGAGGGAGGTGGAAGTAACAATCATTGGATATGTACAGTTTAGTGTATTACTATGTGGTGTGTTTTCCACTAAAACTGTACTCACCTTCTGAAAGCTATCTTCAAACTCTGGGTTAAACGCAGCAACAATCATTTTAAAGGCAGCCAGGATGTATGTCTTTGTTTTGTTGTTATTCGAGAAGCGGCAACATTTAACCTTCATAAACCACCTGGAAGCGACAAAAGAGAAGAGAGGCAGGTGTTTCTTTCAATTTGTATTCACCCGAATCATTCGTGCACAAGCCAATTTATGATCTGTTCAGCGTTGTACCTCATGACTTCAGAGGTGGGACAATAGCTCCAAACCTTCCTCTGCTTGCTGACCTCCTGAACAAACGGTGTCAGAGACAGGAGGGCTTGCAGAGTGGCGTTCATATAGCAGGTTTGCTCCAAGTTTGGCAGCCTTGAACACAAAAAAAGGCAGAAAATGAGTCTTGGGATTGTTTGAATAGCCATTTGAATTTTGCTTTAGTTTTTCAAAAAGATGCATTTGTTTGAATATTTTCCCTCGTCCTCCTCACCCAAGACAGAATGGCTCCTCATCGTTGCTATTTTTTATGTCAAAGTATGGTTTTTCATAATGTCCATAGGAGGTTGGTCTGTCAAAGTGTGACTCAGCGTGTTCATCCAGATCATGATCGGTTGAGTTGCACTGCCAGGTTGAAAAGTCATGAGCATCAAGAGGCAAGCGAAGGTCCACCACCTCAGCACTGGGAATACAAGAAAGAGGAGGACAGCATGTAAGGGCTCTCTCTGTGTCTCAGATCTACACCAAAATTAGTATCGTTGAGTATTATGTGTTTGCAACCTCACTGATAATTGTTAAATGTGATCATGTTAGTTAATATTTAGCCCGAGCACTAAGGCAATGGGAAGTACCTCATTTTTTTTCTTCATTTAGCAAAGGGAGAGCCTTTTTTGGGAGTTTGAATATGCGATAAAAACTCATACTACTAACAATGAATATGTATGCATTCTACTGCCGGTAGCCATGGACTTTACAAAATAGATCAACAGCACCCCCTAAAGTCAACCCCTGGAACCCTTAGTCCTACAGGTACTGAATTCTATTGGCATGTGTATCAGATATTGTTGAGCAATGCTGTAACTCCCACAGGATGTTTGCCATTTTGATTTTTGTGGCCATTTTTGGTGATTTCATGTCACCAAAATTGTTTTAAAAGCAGATGGAATTCCCAACCTCACACGCCACAATGACCCAAATGAATGTGGACAAGGACGAAATGTAATGAACTGTAAGACTAATTAAGTTGGTAACATATCGACCAGTTGAAATAAGGTTGTCCTAGCTAGATAACCACGTCCCTTCTCTGCAATTAGTTAACGATAGTGCACAGCTGCCACCAATGTTGAGGGCCTGCTCAACACTGCTTGCATGTTTAATTGTACTGTAACTCTCTCTCTATCTTGTCATTTACTGAAAACACATAACTGTCAAGCCTCATCATCTACTGATCATCATCAGAGTCGGCCCAAGGCATTAGTGAACTAAACAGCTGCTTGGCCCCCTGATTAGTAGATAGTGTGTGAAGAAAAAACAAACACAACATGTAAAAATGTTAAATATCTAAATAGTGTTGAGCTTAAGTTATTTGGTTTTATTTCGCAGTTGGCAATTGCTCATTTAGTACACATTTGCTCTAAGATTTGAAAGCCATTAAAAGTCATTAAAGTGGTTTACATGTTTAATTCAAGTTCTATATCACCACATTGAAGTGCTTCACCTTGAAAATGAAAGTGCAAATTAATACTAGGGCCACTTTTGTGATTTTACTGCCCTCTAAGGTAAAAACAAGAAAAAAGATTGACACTGGTTTGGTGTATATAAAACAAGTATAATTCATGCAATTTATACTGGTACATTTGTATCAATAGTGGGTTCCTAAATCAAATTCAGCTTAGGGCCCCATAAAGGCTTGGGCCAGCCCTGATCATCCTGTTCTTGCTGTCGTGATAAAATGCTGTAGAGTGAACTGCAAGTTGTCTTGCAGATGTACAATGATGCTCAACCTCCTCTGAACCACTCTCAGACACAGATTTAGTGTTTCAGTCACTTTGCCGCAGCTTACCAGTGAGGCTGCAGCTTCTCTCTGTCTTCTTCCATGCTGATATATAATTCTTCATCACTTCCAGTCGAGGTCAGTCTATCACAGCTCTGTTTGGCCACAAGATTCCTAAAATACCTGGTCAGTTTGTGCTGCCATGTGACACAGCCATTAGCCCTGTGATTAAATTGTAGTTTGACCGCGTCACCTCTGGAGAATACAGAAAGTTATAGGATTTAAGTCTGGAGACTGATTTTTAGAATATCTAATTATTAGGCACAGGCATTTGAGTTTGCCAATACTTACCCAATAAGGTTCAGCGCATTTCTTTTGAGCCTTTCCCTTCTTATACTTAGTTTTTCATTCACCGATGTCTGATGGTTGATGCTTGGCTCGGCCTGTAGACTCCAGCTATGACCAGTGAGGTCGGACTGCCATTTTGAAGAGCCATTAGCGTCAGAAGCAAATTCATGGTTGAAGATGACACTGGTTTGACTTGTATCAGACTCTGGCAACCTGTCATCTGGAGTGTCGTCAGGGTTCTCACTGATGAGGGAGTAAATGCCAGAGCACTTAATTGTGTCAAAGTCAGCTTCACTAATGACTGAATAAGGCTCATCCTCTGAGCATAAAGAAAGGTTTGCTCTTATTACATCCTCGGCCTCTGGAGTCTGATATCTGGGTTTCCTTGCGTCATACTCCAACTCTTCACCTCCACTGTCAGGGTTCTTATTGAAGTGTGGGTTGAGACCAGTGTAGTAACTTGTGTCAGCTTCAGTCTTCAAATAAGCCTCCTGCTCCGTGGTGGAACATGAAAAACGATTTGGCTCTGTCATGGCTTCCACCGTTGGAGCGTCATATCTGGGTCTCTGTTGGGTACCAGCACATAAATCGAGGTAAACACAGCTGAGACAAACATCAATTGGGCAACAATTAATTCAGTCTTGAATATTAACTATATTATAGCTATGGTATTCATACCTTGTAATGAATGAATGATTCTGACCATTTTCTCTGTTAAGAATATATAAAATTATGATATTATAGACCCGATTCACAGAAGAATATTAACGGAAATAAGCAAATCTAAAATCCAGTGAAGAAAGCCAAATAATATTAGATGTGTAGGCCTACCTTTCGATGTTTGTAAGGGGACATCATCCTTGCACAGGTTTAATGTGCACCTCCTCTTCTTTGGTTGGTAAGTTGTAGTGTTTAACAGCAGTTGGCTGAGGTCATGCTGCAAATACTACATTCTATTCTGTATTTAACCAACCAAATCCTTTTCCCAGGTTCTTGACCTGTTTTCTTCTTCCTTTCCAAAAAAACCCCCAAAAAACAGTGGCACATTAGAAAAGAAATCTTCCTTCATTAAATTAATTACTTTAATGTCTTTAATGCATCACTTTAGAATTAAAAATAAACGCCTTTGAAGGCACTGTCAAACAACACATCCATTTAAGACAATTGCCTTTGAAGCCACACACCAACTGTCAAACAATACATCACTTTGCCTTTGAAGATACGCCCAATCATATCCAAACAGTTTAACAAACCACTGAAAATGATTGGTCTTCAAATCAAAATATGAAGGCAAACATCAGTTTTCACCCTAATTTGTCAATAATATGTTTGCTAGATAGAACAGCTTTATGTGGCGATTTGGGCTGTAAATCTTCAGCTTTTCTTTGCTCCCCCTTAGACTAAACCCAAGCCGGAAGTAGTAAGCAGTGACTCCTCTTACTCCCCCCTCTTGTGCATTGCTCTCTGATGGAGGCACTGCCGCTCAAGTCAATGGGGCCGCTCTAGGATCAGGGCGTATTCACTGTTTGGGAATCAGGAAATGCGTTCATGTTGGTAGGAACCCTTCCAGGGTTCAATTAGTTGAGTACACGGTGTGAGCACCACTGTTGTTTAGTGTATGTTGACCAAGCAGACAGTTCAACAGCGCCCGTCAGAAGCATCACGGGCAGCCCACCGGCCAGCTGCTGCTCTCCTGTCTTCCAATGGCTGATACAACCGCGTTTTCACGTAAGTTTTTCTTTGTTCATTTTTTGACTGTTAATATGTTGACTAAGCGCTGCGGAGTCAAGAAACGTTATTGTCGTTTTCTTTGATATAAAGAAAACATGTGGTGTCAGGGTGAACGTTGTCGCTGCCAGCCCGTCAACGGAACTGTCCGCAAAGTTTTTACAAGAAAAAAAAGCAAGCACGCGTTGTGACAGCGTTAAACAGAGTGTGTAGTTGAGGTTTGTTTATTTTTAAAGTACAAATAATATACGTTAGCTCATTCCAGTCGCTAACAAAGAGAAAACTGCAGGCTATACAACACTAACATGTAAAAACTATAGAGATGATACATCTGACCGATGCACATCTTGAGAAAAAGTGCGGCCGATATGTGATTTTCACATCTTTTAAGCTCCTCACCTCCTGTCCTCTCCTCATGCATCGTGGATGCTTCCTTGTATTAACATTCATTGCAACCTGTTTGCGGCTATCACAATCAAATCATGTCCTGTGTGCAATGAACCTCATTGAATGGCACAAGATGTAAACATGGCTACAGTGAGAAACGCAGAGTCATGTAGATCAGCTTTTTGTGTGAATTCACTTGATTTTAATGTAATGTAAATTTGTTTATATTTGAAAGTTATGCTCAAATTAACATTTTTATTGGACATTGAATATGCACTTTTGGATTTGAAATTCAAAGAAATGGATACGAAACGGAATAAATAATAAATAAGTGGCTTTTGCGGCATTCATCAAGTTTCTGTGAACAAAATGTGTTCATTTACACCAATAAGTAATGATCAGCCAGTTAATAAATCAAATTGGCTGATGTTGGTGGTTAAACATGGCAGATTAATCTACGTAAGTGCTAATAAAAATATGATAAAGGAGAAGAATTTCGATTTAGAATAAATTGTGTGTGAAATAACTAAATAGTCATCTGTCCTTTATGGCTGACAGTGTCTCATCTATCAGCAAAAAATAGCTTTTTCTTTTTTACACGCCTCTGTGGAAAAAGTGTCTTCCTGACCTTTAAATGATAGAGCTCAGACCACTCATTTATCCAAGTGCCCTGCTCTATGTGTGTCTGCACTCAGCCAGTGCTCTGTAGTCTGGTTCTCTGCGCAACCTTTAAAGGGGACATATTATGCAAAATCAACTTTTTAACCATTTTAATACTTATATTTGGGACTCTGGAGGCCCTACCAGTCGCCAAAGTGTGGAAAAAGAATACTCAGTCATGTTTTCGTGGTCCCGCTTAGTGTAAGTATAGGCGATAAAACACTCGATGTTGAATTCCCTGCGCTTATGACGGCAGCATGCGCATTTCACCGCGAATGTTACCGCCCCACCAGTAAGTTTATTTCGCGAGCTCTACCTTAGCTCCACCTTGTCCCTGCGAGAGTGCAGGCGAGGGAGGAAGAGCGGTATTATGTCAACGCCGAGGGACAAGTGTGCTGTTGGTGGCTGCACAGTGGAGCACAGTGTTTTACAGAGGATTTTTATCGCATCAGACTGCGGCCAGCGGTCGCCGTATTTAGTCAGCGACCGTATTTCACTGACGTACAAACACACACATTGTTAAGAAAAGGTCACACAGAGCTCATAACTGACCATTCTGACACGTCCTAATTAAACATATTTGTTCAGTACATCCTCCATGACCGGAGCACAGACTCAGTCTGATACAGTCTCATACAGCAGCAGTGGGGCTGTCCCGAAGTGTTTTTAGCTGATTTACAGTTCGGCACTCTCGCTGTTTTCTGCACACGCTGCCATGTTGATATTGTCAGAGAACTAGTGGAGGGAGGGGGAGACGAATAGAGCTGTAAAGCGCTGTAAAGAGGACAAATCAGAAACCCCCTGGAAGAAGTGGGTGTGTGTTTGCCTGTGTCTCATTTGCATATAAAGGGACCATGCACGAAAACCGAGCGTTCTGAAAGCAGGGTTATTGAACTGCTATGATGCTTCATCCTTATGGTATTTTGACCAAAGCATGTACACCAGGGAACCAAAGCATAGGACACCAGGGAACTATTTTGATGGGGGAAATAGGGTATAATATGTCCACTTTAAAATGCAGGGCTGGTCTCCATTTTCCACTGGGAATCCACACAGGAGTCTGTGGCTTGCAAAAGGTTGAGGCTGAATCTCCACGATGTTTCCAGCAGACCCGTTTGTCTTGGATAGGTGTCTTCTTCATGAGTTCATGCAAAGCTAATTGTTTCGGTCAGTGAGGCAAATTTATCCAAAGATTTACACTAAAAAGAGGGATCTGAGATGCTGTAAAACATTTCAGAATATATCTTTTTGTCACTTTAAAATGACCAAGACCTGTGCCAAAATGACGACATGGGGACCAGCAGCTAGAGAAGACTCACTTAAAAACTCTATAGTTAGTATGTTTTTCATCATATCGTGGTGTAAAGGTTTCATCTGGTGCTGCACACAGGAAGTGATTCACCTCATGCCAAGACAGATACACGCAAGCGATCCCTCAGTCAGGTCTAATAGTTTTGCTTGACAGAGCCTGTTTTTGGATGAATAACACAGCATGCAAATAATGTCATCATTCATCATTTCAGCATACCAAACAGGAGACAATTGGCAGCAACAAAAAAAGCAGCAAAGTTATGCACTACAGCTTTAACTATAATTGTAATTGCTATTATATGCTGCAAGACAAATTCTAAACAAATTCACATTTCCCCCAAAGCACCTTTCTAATAGCGCTTTATTTTATTATTACCATGAGTGAGAATCATGTGTACTGTTAGTGATGTGTAGTAGAATGTGTGTGTGTGTGGCAAGTTTGAGGGTTTTCCCTGTGTTTCTTGTAGTTATTTTCATTTCAAAGTAGACATTTACAAATAAGAATTTGACATCCTGACCTCTTTTCATCCATTTATCTAATTTCCACATTGGATAAATGGATTGTAATCCAATCCTGACTGGTGAGAATCCAGACATAATCTCCCTGGGGCTTTATCCGTCTCAAACAGCATTTTTAAAGATGCAATCTTGAAAAGCTTGTCTGCTGCTGTGTCTTGGAAAGTTATCGTGACCTCTCCCCCCCACCCCCCTTAAAAAAACTAAACAAACAAAGAAACTCGAAGGTCTTGCTCACTGCTCATTAGGTAAAGAGGGAGTTTAGCAGCCTCTTGCACATGAGTGTGCTTGCTGATGTGCAGACATTGCACCATAAAAAAATCTACCAATATTTTGTAATCATAAAGCCGTGACTGCAAATGAAGACACGATGAAGAAACCTCTCGTCTTTAGTATTACATGGATACTTGGGTTTCATATGACAGTACTGTCTCATGTCAACTGAAATAACAAGCTGATTGTGGGAAGGTGAGGGCGGGGGGGTCTCTGACATTTCCTTTCCTGGCTGCACGTAATTTCATGGTATGAGGAAATGGCTAAGCCACAGTTGCACACAGGGACCACAGCAAATCCTCCTCCTAATGAGTTCTGGTCGAATGAAAAGCTTTGGGTGGTTGTGTTTACTGTCACTTTCTCATGCCTCAAGAAAAATATCCTGATTGTCAGCCATGTAGTTCATATATATATATATATATATATATATATATATATATATATATATATATATATACTAAATGTGTATATATATATATGTATACATATATATATACTTACACGTTTTAATGCTCTTGTGGTGCGTTAATTTGACTTCAGAAGTCGGACCTGTGAGTGACGTCATCTCTGAGTTGACTTCTGTTCCAGTTGAGAAGTTGGAGAAAACGTGGACGCAAATGTATCTCAGGCTAGCCATTGATGGCCATTATCAGCAATAACAGTTGATAACAATGCCCTGCGTTGTATTTTGCACTCACAAACAGTGTAGCAACATGTCCACAGATACGACAGACACTTTAATGTGAAATAAATAAGACAGTTCTACTATAGGACTCTTGTGGCAGCCATTGTTAATCCTATGTCGGGTGAATTTGACATTTCCCGACATAGGCACTCTATAATTCCGACTTTGGACTACAAGGAGAACACACCATTTGGGTCAGAAAACAAATTGGAAATTAGAGGTGGTGCACAGTTTCATTTGAATGTTGTCCAGATTTCTGCTGGCTGGTCTTTCCAGCTCAATGCGCCCTTCTGGAAAGGGTAAGCAGAACAAGTACAGCGGGCACAACTCGACTGTCTTTCTGAAGGTTTACTCCACATACACAGTTAAGCAGACATCAGTTAGCAGTTAGACAGTTATCAGCTTGAAGTTATTTAGTTAGACAGCATCTTGTTAGGTTGTAAAACCGACAAGTCGTACAGGTTCTGATGATAGATAGATTTACAAAGCTGTATACGAAGGCAATATATAACAAAACATGGCTTTGACAATGCACCTTAAAGGCACTTTAAAGGCAACGGTGCTTTGATACCAATTACAACAATGAACAAATAAATAGAATGAAAGACAAATAGTTTTGCTTGCTAGAAAGTTCTACACCTCCCACTTGGCCTACTGATTCCTAAATCCAAGTAGGCCACAACAACTACAAATTTTGCCTTTCAAAATGGGTACATTAAGCTACATTGCTGGGTACGAACATACTACAGACGATATGAATGAATGACAGATACAAATGACAAATAAAGGTTTCACTGTCCATGAACACATCGTCCTTGATGACACAGTGCACCCTTTACCGAAACACACCACAAGCCTCTCGTGGAGGGTAGTGGAGGGGGGGTCTTGATCCTTTTTCCGAAACACACCATCATGTGGTGGGGAATCTATTTCTGTTCCTCCACTGGTAACAGAACCACCAGCCTCCTGACATCTCTGTGAAGGATGGTGGTGGAGGGACAGTTCTCTTTCTCTTTGCCTTTCCCACTTTGTCCACTGAAAACTTTGGCACGTCCTCACTTTCACATCTCGTACTACGCCTTTCACATCAGGATGGGCCTCCACAGCTCGACCAAGCCTAAACTGGCCTCTCAGTGCATTCTGGTCAGCCAACCACACTAAGTCTCCCACTGTGACGTTCCTCGCAGGTGCGTGCCACTTCTGTCGAATGAAGAGGCCCGGGCCCGCCAGCTGGCTCCACCGCTTCCAGAACTTGTCGACCTCGATCTGGACCGTTTTAGGTTGTAAAACCGACAAGTCGTACAGGTTCTGATGATAGATAGATTTACAAAGCTGTATACGAAGGCAATATATAACAAAACATGGCTTTGGCCATGCACCTTAAAGGCACTTTAAAGGCAACGGTGCTTTGATACCAATTACAACAATGAACAAATAAATAGAATGAAAGACAAATAGCTTTGCCTGCTAGAAAGTTCTACAAATGTGAAGAAGAAATTGAATAAGGAGATGTTGAGCAGTTTCCACTTCTCTCTCCTCCTCAGATGACTAAATGGAGGAGAGTAATGTAATTGCGTCCAGTTAAGGATCACATTACTGTGTTCCTGTTTTTGAAAAAAATATAGGCTCTTTCGTGGTTAGTGAACCACCAGAGGGTGCACATTGTTACTGCATAGCGTGTACATAAAACACGCTTCCTTACATCTATATATGCTTTTTGCTGATATAAGCAGCAGGGAACATTTACATCCTCTTTTCTGAAATGCTCTTCGGTTTCGTTGGCGTCTTTGTTAACCACTGATGGATAAAGGGTGATCTCTCACTGTCTACAAGAGCGCTAATGATATAAAGTTTGGATTTGTATCAAACTCGTCTTTGCCTTTTATTATCAGCTAAAATAATTCCATACAGATCAAGAGAGGAAAAGGGAAAAGCAAGGATAAAAAGAAGCAATATATTCAAGAAAAACATTTTCTTTACACATTTAAACGGTCTAATCTTTTCCAGTTACTTCCAATCAGTCACCTTCCTACCCTTGTGTGCTTTTGCCAAAATAGATTTACATCATCCTGTGTTGCGCTATTCCTAATAAAACTGCAGGAAGTCAAGATACAGGAGTTCAGCTGTAGTGCAGACTGATTCAAGAACATCCTGTATAGAGGACATTTCCAGTAAATGGACTTGATGCTGTCCAGAAATATGTTTTTCAGTGTAATAATTTATATCAGTGTGGTATGACTTTTTAATACCAATGTGTGAATCCACACCTTCCATGTGTCTTTATTTTGGGCTGGTCTATTTCTGGGCTATTGTGGACACCAACTGTGGTTGCTAACACACTCATGATTCCACTCATGTCCTCCTCGGGGGGAAAGGACTCTCTCTCAACCCATTTGGCAGTCTCAATTAATGCTGCCAAAAGATTATTGTTTTAATCGCAGAAGTTCAATACTTAATGCAACAACTATTGTTTTGATTTAAGTCCATATTAACAGTATGCAATCTCGATCGGGAATGAACTGAAGCCGAAGAAAGTGACTTTAAAAACCCGAGGTAACGCGATGTCTACTTTAGAAATGTTAATGCAACAGTGTTTTCACTTTGCAGGAGTTCCAGTTGCTTCTTTCTTTCATACAGACTGTGTGTTAGGTTTGTGCAGATGAACAAGCCGCGCTGCAGCGTTAACATATGCAAAGAGTCTATACTGGCGGAGATGCCCCTTCATTGATTTATTGATTGACTGATTTATATCACTTCCTCACTAAGTGATTGATCCACTGTTTTTTCCTGATTTTTTATTTGTTGCATACACCAAATGATCATCAGCTGTTTGAAACTCTACCTCTCTCTCTCTCTAAATGAGCAGCTGTGACACACTCAGTGGGTGGGTGAACAATGTGGTGCTTGAGATGCCAATAAAACAAACAAACAACCCAAGGTCGGTCCTTAATTAATAACACTGCTTTTAATACAATCCTTAAATTGACGGGCATGCACTTCTGAGCCATGTGAACCAGCTGTCTGCTCCTTACATTGGTACAAGCAAACGGACGCACCACAGGGAGGTCAGTGAGCAGACTGTGGTCTGGTCAGTGTGTTCAGCCTGATGCACCAGAGAACTGGAACAAAGGAGGAGCTCAAATTTCTGTATGCATCAGATGCCACATGGTTTAGATGCACAGACTCGTGCTTGTACACACAGTGCCGTGGTACATATTTGGTATAATAATTCAAGCTCTGTCCAAATGTGAGCTCCCGTGTCACATCTTACCACTTCAACGCAAGTGGCGACAAGTCGTGACGTTGCACACAAGAATCTGAAGCCCAGTTTTTAAGCGTGTTTGCAAATGAAAGTTCGCGTGGTTGTGTCACCTGCAACCAGACTCTTGCATGACGGTCTATGGTACACCACAGCCAAGAAATCTGAAAAAGAATTATGGGTCACAGTTAACGCAGCACAACAGTGGAGGACACGGAAAGTCTCGTGTTCTTTCTATTTTAAAAACATTTACTTTCGTCCCCATTCCATTACTGTTCTCTTCCGCAAGTGACTCATCTTTGTCAACCAAACAAGAGACTGCAGTGTCTCGAGCTGTACTCTCTTGGTGCCAGACCACTGTGCTAGGCACCCCAACAGAAAGGTGCCAAAAAGTGGGCCAGATGGATTGGTTATTTTGGTACCCTTTTATTGATCAAAACCAAAATAATGTCATATGTACTGAAATGAATGCAGCAGTATAGCGCTTATATCTCTTTAGTTTTGTCACTGACATTCTCAGACTCACACACACACACACACGCTGTCGTGAACAGGAAACCAGACAAAAGCCCTCTTTCAGGTCACGCTGGAATGCCTCACATGGTTAGAATAGTCAGAAGAGCTAGGTGACCACAGGTCACCATCTTTACTCTGACTGTTGACCAAAGTTTATAGATCCATGTAACATTTTGTTGATTTGTTTCGTTGTAAATGCAGTATGTGCTCATGAGTTGTTTCAACCACATGCTCAGACTCTTGTTGTACCCTGATGGGTCTAAAGTCCGGTGTGTAAGTCCTGGCTGGGGTGAATCGTTGAGGTTTATGGTCCTTGTCTTTTTTACTGCAGTCGGTTGCGTAATAGACATCAAGATATCCCTAAACCAGCTTCCACGATGTGAAACGTTTATAAAAAAAACTTGCATGTGAAATTGTGGGGGAGAAATGTTTTGGAGGCAGCTGTGTGCTTCTAAAGGCTTATACTTAGTCTTGTAAATACTCATGGGTGTGTTTTGGGCATAACATGCAACAAACCAGTCATAGTGTAATTTAAAAAAAAAAAATCAAACCACACTTGCACCTGGGTGGACAACTTAAGTGGATTTGTCAGTTTGTAATGACGCGTTTCCACTAGCGCGACTCGTGTGGCTCAGTTACTTTGCATTTCCATTGACAATGGAACGGGCACAGGACTCAAACCGAACAATGCCGAACTGTAGATCAGTTAAAAAGACTAAACAATCCTGAAGACATGCGTTTATCTCCAACAAGGAAATGTCTAAAATCTCAATATTTAGCAGAGGAGTCTGTTGTGTTTAATGACAGTGCTGCTGAAAGCCTGCGATCACGAGTCTGTGCTCCAGTCATGGAGGAAGTACTAAACAAATCTTTTTAATTAACTGATTCTAATGATTCAGTATGTCGGAAAATAACTGCTTTACAAGTCACTAGTACTAGAAAGCTCTTTCTTTCTAAGGAAACGGACGTGCTGGTACAAAAAGAAAGAAAAGAAAAGATTTGCTCCTATTAGTTTATATAATGTTTGTATATTGTATAGCCTGTATAAATAGGTCATAAGTCTCTTAGGCCTGTGTCATATTTTCCCCGTTTCATGTCTCCATGTGTATGTAGCGGCTATTCATATTTAAATGAGTTCTCCGTCGTTGTAATGGTGATGTCTTGTTTCAGTTCTCGTCCTTGAAAATCTTCTTGCTCTTTCACTTCTGCAGCGGATAAAACAACAGTCAATGGAGACGGTACAACAGGGGCCAAAAACCCGGACTATATCGCCTTCGTCCTGGTGCCGGTCTTCTTCCTCTTGGGCCTGTTAGGGGTGGTAATCTGTCACGTGCTGAAGAGGAAAGGCTACCGGTGCACGACTGAGGCCCAGGATGAAGATGAGGTATTTGAAGAAGAGGAGAAGGACCCTGAACTGGGTGGAGGTAAGGATATATGTCATTTAAAAGAATGAGGCCATGAAATAAACTATGACTTGCTTAGCTTTTCTGTGACCGTCAGGGGAACACTAGATGAGGAAGTGACGTCCTTTGCATTGATTTCCAAATGAGTCATCGTCTTCATGAGGTTTTCCATGTTCCTGTCAAGTTGTGTCCAAAATCAATATCAGACGTCATGGAATAAAATCACTTTGATGCTCTCGCCTGCCCTTTAGTGTTACGGGCTTGTACTACATTCCTGACTCTGGTATGTGCACGCTCCTGTAGGTGTTGACAGATGATAATAATCATAATAATAATAATAAAAATAATTGAGCCGACTGATGCGAGTGAAGCCCTCCTTTGCCAAAAGGATATAACTGCACCAAACAAGTATTAAAGTTGTGGTGACTTTTATTGTTGCTGTTATTTTTATTCTTCCTATTTGGTCTTTGTGAACCGGAATAATGTAACATTACTGCTTGTGTCTGAAAACAGGCTCTATCGAGCAGTGCTATCAAACCTGGCTGAGGGAACGTTTGACAATGGTTTGAATGTAACTCACTTTTGTTAAAGTGTAAAAGTTGTGTACTTAAGTTTGAAGGTACACTCGTGTATAGGGCTGAGCAACATGAACCATAAATGTTTTTGAATCAGTCAATAGTGACAATAACTTTTTACTTTTTCTGAACAGAAAACACCAAACCCTTGTTAAACAGAGAAACCTTTCACTCCTCTGAGGCAAAACAATTCATAGCCTTCATGTGTTGGAAGTTGAAGTTGAATCGGCTCAGAGATGCTCTGGGTTGTGTTAAAAGTCATTGCTCTCACTGCAGTCTTATCTTATCCGAATCCTTCTAATGAGAGACAGCCTTTGTCTTTTTTTTTAAGGAGTGGAGGCAAATAGAAACCATGTTTGTTCATTCACATCACTCATGCTCAGACTCAAATAGGGGTGTGTTCAGTGAGGTGAAATAAAACGAGGGGCATGAGGCGGCGCGGATGCGGCGCATTTAGCAATTTCTGCCGTTATCTCTTTCTTCTATTTCTCATACAAACGCCGCCCAAATCGACACAGCACACACCGATGTGTCCTCTTCAGCAAAGTACATTTGTGCGTAATTTGCTACCATGGGTGCCACGGTAATCCATACAGCTCAAAGAATGGTGAGGCTGAGGTCTGTCTCCATTCATTTAGACGGGGTGGAATTGGCTTGTTTTTGGTTGAAATGTCAAGTGTATTTCTCATCCAAACACCGCCAAAGTTGCCACTGCACACACAGTTTGAGGCCTGTCAAGCAAACAGCTGGACAGTTATGTAATCAACAGTCAGACAGGCTCCTCTTGAATGACTAGAGAGATGTGTGTCTGTGTCTGCAGGACAATCACATCACCCGCCCGCTCAGCTCCTAGAAGGAATCGCTCTATGTGAAGGCCATAATAAACAACGTTTTGAGTCAGATAAATGTATTCATTCTGTGGTTAAATAATAAATAAACAGTGCACTTTACATTACTGCCACCTGGTGGACTGGAGTGGAAAAGCTGTGTTATTGTGGCCGTGTATGAAATAGTCATTCAAAATAATTTTCCCCGGTCTTTCGCCAAAGTAAAAATGCATACAACCGTTTTGGTCCTTGATGTTTCTGGCACTCTGTGGTGGAACCGTGGCTTTTATTTTTACCTCTGCTTGGATCGACTGCCACTTTTCTCCCCCCCTCCCAAACGCATTACGTGGCATGAGTAAACACAGAGGTTAGTTAGCGCTGTCTTCTCTCCTGCTGGTAGTCGTGTGTGGACGTGAAACTGCTGGCACCACTGGATTGCCCTGGGGTATTTCACAGGCATGAGAGAGAACAAATTGTTTACACTATGTCAGGAGAAGCGAGAGTTCGTGCTGTGACTGTCTGCCCTTCACACGATCTGTTCTGTTTATCACAGTGTTCTATTTTAACCGTCGCCTTGATTCTCCTACTGACTCCTGTTAACTATTAGCACGTTTTTGTTTAATGTCGTACTGCAGGTATTGACAGAGATTCGGAAAACTTGAGCTCCGCAAGCCAGAGGGCCTTAGGTTTGTCTGTGCGTCTCTATGCGTCTCTTCTCAAACAGCCCTACCCTTTCTCTCAAAACAAAAGAGAGCTTTTGTTCTCAACCATTCCCATGTTCCGGTTTTGTTTCTCAATGATCAGGTTTCCTCCTGCGTCGCCTTCTCTTTCAACCCCCACGACAGCTGTGTATTAAATATGAACGGCCGTCTTGTGTAGTTCAGTGTTTGGCATCATATCATGTTAACAGAGGGCTTCTATTAATTAATGTGAAAAATATAGTTGATCAGAAGTGAGGGGAAGACACAGGAAGCCGTTAACAGGGGATGTATGAAAATGGGATTGTACAGTTTGATGGATTTGTGCAATGTCAAGAAAATAAAACAAAATACTTTTCAACTGTCATATGTCACTGACTTTCTGCCGTTGAAAACTGGTGATCTGTTGTACATGCGCTCATTCAAAAGTCTGTGTTGGTTGATTCTACTCTTTTATTATATCAGCTATTACAGCTGATTCACACATGCATGTTACTGAAGTAACTTCAAGAGTAACGTTCAGTGCTTGGCTGCTTTTGTTTTTCCTGCATTGCATCCATCAGAAGTTTAGAAATGGTTTCCAAGCAGCAGCCAATTAAATCACATGCGAGTGCGCCACAATCGCAGCAATATCGGCCGTATAGAAGTATTTGCTAGTGCATTAGCCATATTACATTACATTACATTACATTACATTACATTACATTACATTACATTACATGTCATTTAGCAGACGCTATTATCCAAAGCGACTTACAATGGAATTGATTACAGTCAGCGAGGGGTGGAATCGAACTTCCGACCATTGCGACCATGATGTTTTTCGCACATAGGGTACCGGTCTTAACCACTGAGCCCCCCCATATCAGCTTAATCCTATTAAAAATATAATGTGACATATAATATAAAGTGTTTACAGCTGCCCCTGAGTGGCCAGAAATGTTATTAAAATAGATTTGATTCCACACAACAAAAACAATTATCATATTTCCTTCTACCTTGTGTCAGTGCTGTTGTATTTTCTTGTCATGTCAATCAATATCGCCTTTTCTTTTTGCTGTGTTTTTGCCAAAATAGTAGTGAGCCGTCATCAACGCTGCTTCATGAAATTCTAACTTTAATGCACTCACTCACTTCAAGCGCTTCTGCTTGTTCTTTCAGAGCTGAACGACACCAGTGACAACGACACAGTCGGACAGATTGTTCATTACATCATGAAAAATCAAGGTATGTGTGCAACGCTTTTCCCCGACAAAGAACCAAACTTGGCTGCTTTCATAAACCTATAAAAGTGTTAGTGACAGGATCGTGTCTTTGTATGCATACGCGGAAGGCTGTCTGGTTAATTTCAGCACAGGAATGTTTCACGGTTTCTCATGTTTCACAATAAAGGTCTTTGAATATGTCAATGTTAGGAGGTTTGACCTCGGACGAGCCCTCCCCGTGATGTCATCACAGCTGGTTCTCCGTTATTGTTTTGGCACTGTTGCACTCTACTTTGGAAAGAGGTTCTGTACCAGCCTCACGTGCTGTGTACATGGTACTGCCACTCGGTTCAGTTTGGCTCAGAAACGACGACCTCTGTGGAGGTCCACAATCTGGCAACTGCAGAGAAATATGAAGGATAGTCTCTCGGGTTTGCAACATTTTTATGATCTATTCACTTGAAATCCTCCTCAGGTTTACCACCAAAGGTTGTGTCATTACCTGAGGAAATGTGAACCACAGCAACGCACTAAAGCAGAGTCGGTGAATTTAAAATCTGATAGTGGATTTTTACTGACCCGTCTTTTCTATCTTATCTAGAAGACGGAATTGGTGATGACAATTGACGGCAGTGCTGTCTTGGTCTCTGGCAGTCATCACAGTGTTACATAAACTGATTTCCGCGCTCCAGAGGCACTGACTCACAGCTGCTTTTATTGTAAAAGTAATGCGTAAAAGAAAAGTTGGAGTGTTCTTAACTGTGACTCACCGTCACAGTGTCAGTTTGGAATCATGCTATGGTTGAGCCTTTATGTGTCAGTGTTAATGATTGAATCAGCTCCGAGATGCTCTTGGTTGTGTTAAAAGTCATTGCTCTTACTGCAGTCTTATCTTATCCAAGTCCCTCTAATGAGAGACAGCCTTTATCTTTTTTCTAAGGAGTGGAGTCAAATAGAAAATATAAGAAATATTTAGTATTGTACGTTAAAGTTGTTATTTTTTTGCTGACGGTCTAAACACACATTGTATTGCTACTACTTTCACTACTACACAAGCATGTAAAAGACTGTGATAAACTATTGGCGCTTCACAAGGCAGCAACAATAATCATATTTAATCATTAAAAGCTGTAGTGTGTAACTAGTTTATGTTATTTTGCTCTGATCTCTGATCTGAAAACGGGCTCCGTCAAGCAACACTATCAGCCCTGAATGTTGGGAGCGTTTGAGAGTAAGCAGCAGCAGAGCAGGGCTGAACTGCTGAATTACTGTTTTGTTTTAACACTAGAATTCATATAATACATTCACTTTTTCATCCCTACTACTTCACTAGTGCATTGATGGTGTTGCCTTTATCTGTCATGATGTGCAACAAATCACTCCGAGAGATGCAGGGAGAGGTTACACATTACACCTTTAATTCATGATCAGAAATGAAAAGTAAATGGTTTTAAAAATTCAAAAGAAAATCCAAATAAAAGTGAGGAAAACGTGAATAAAACCAGGAAAATGCAAATAAATTTAGGATAATTATAGGTTATTAGAGGTTATATAAATAAATAAATAAATAAATGTATGTTTGTGCTGTAAAAGAAATAACATCCACAACTGACCTGATAGATTCCTACCAGTATTCGCTGTTTGTGTATGAAGTTGAGCAGAGAGCAGGAACAATAATAATAATAATAATAATGATCTTTATAGCCAAAGTCAAAACTGCCACAGAGAATCAGAGAATAAAGAAGTCACAATAGCAACATGAGTAACTGTGTCAGTGTCAGTGTACGTCTTTAAAGTGTGTCATGGGTTTTGATAGTAATTTAGGCGTGTAGACGTTGTGGTTTAGTGGCTGAAAAAAAACCCCTTTACCTCTTAAATTAACTACAGTTTTTTTTTTTTTTTTTAGGTGCCTGCAAGAATTAAATAATAAAATGCACCACTGGATTTACCTTTTTTCAGCTGTTTAAATTTCCCTGAAAAGTTTATGGTGATTTGTGTCCTCAAGATGTGATTTATTTAAAAAGTTGCACTCAAACGTTTCGGCCAATCCGTTTCAAGTTTGTTTTTGGTCAGAAAAGTATATCATTAAAACGCAAACAAAACATTTGGTTTGTGGCCATTTATAGGACCAGATGTTGACCCAAACGTGTAAACTCGAAATATGAGTACAAGGACATCATGCGGTGATTAAATGGACAGTGTTTTTGTCACACGAGTCATCTCTGTGTCACCATACAGTTCAGCACATCTCAAAGTATGGATTATTTCATTTATCTGTGTTCTCATGGGGAAGTCAAGTTCATAGCCTTGGGGGAATTCAGTCCATTAATTATGCAAATCAATGTCTGAGTCATTTCCTCTGTGCTGAGGAGACGCTGTTGTCGTCGTCGTTGTTGTTGTGGTTGTTGTTGTGCAGTAAACCTTTGTCCCCCTCAGGTTGACTCGAAATGAAACTTTGTACTATTTACAAAGGAGTTTTGTTTGGTCTGATCTGACTCATTCCACTGAGTTGTCTGTGCACTGTAACTTTTCTTCAGTGACTCCATGTGATGTGCAGTTTAATTGTGTTAGGGAGTTAATCTGTTGTCACCATCATTCAATAAGACCCTCTGCTTTTGAAGTCACTGGAGCGTTCTCCTCGCTAATTCCCAGCACTAGTGTTATCTCTGTTCTTTCTCTATCTTCCTTTTGTAGTGTCTGTGAGACTGAACAACTTTCTGTCTCTCTCTCTCACTCCTGTTTCAGCAAACTCTGATGCTCTGAAAGCCATGGTTCATGACACCAGCATTGACTCTGACGGGTAAGTGTCCTCTAACAAGTTCCAATCAAGCAACGGCTTATGCGTATTAACAGGATTTTAATACACACATAAAAAAACAGTAAAAAAATACCTTAAAATATAGCTAAGACTTGACATTAAATCCTAAAATAGAAAAACACAAATCAACTTTGTTAATCATTTCAACCACCAGGTGGCACCATAAGCCTCCAAGTGTCACGACGCAGCGGGGACTGGACTGAGAGTCAAGGCAACCAGGCCATGTTTGTCTTCTGATATGTTTCCAGATTGGCTGGGCTTGATTGAGAGCAATCAGCCGGGGACTTTCCCCAAAATGTCACTGTGGCCCATTATATCACGACTCTGAGGGATTATCGAGCACAGATGTTGGCATGTGAGCCCTGACTGGATTCTCAGCCAGAGTAAAAGCAACTCTAGTTCAAATAGAAGAACTGAGCACAGAAAGGATTTGAAATGGGCCAAATAGTCCATTGCCAAAAAGATTAATTATAGCTCTTTTGATCATTTAAGTTGTGATTGATTGATGTGGGTGTAAATGTGCCAACAAATTAATCTGCATAAAAACAACCTGGACAATTTACTTTTCTACAATTAATATAAATCTAACAATTCAATATATTCTTAGGATCAAAAGTGTGGCCAGGCCTGACCATCAGCCTCTCCAGAGTTAGTTCTTAAAGCAAGGTCGTTTTCTTCTCACTGCTGCTCTACCCATCAGTACCGTTCCTCAGTCACCTTCTCTCTCTTTCCACCCCATGCCCTCCACACATCAGTGTCTCCCTTTAATCTTGTTTTTTTTTGTTCTTCCTCTTTTGAGCCAAACTTGTGTTTCATTCATGCCTCAGATCATCAGCGGTCCTTCATGCTTGATAATCAATCTGTGCCAAGAAGAACCAACCTCCACACAAATGAAATGACTTCAAATGTCAAATGAGTCATCTTAAAATGTTCAAAGTAGTTTTAACTAGCTGTCGACCTGCAATGCAAACCAAGCCTGACTTATAGTGTCATGTGGTTTTTAATACCTGCAGCTCTTCTCCAGTGAAGGTAACATGATATTTTTCATACTCATGTCAGAGGTAGTTTTCTTCTTCATTGTGTTAAATTAATAAATATAAAAAAGTTGGAGAGGGAGCAGGCTTGGATGTCAAGTATCTGATGATACCTTTTTATCGTGTCAATAATTTCATGCGTCCCTAGTTTACATGCGTGGTTCAAAAAGCAAACCACAGATAATCCTGTTCTCCATTTTAAAAGCCTCGTTACATCAATAGTGAAATAGTTTGTTTGGAACGTACCAACTGTTCGATTGTTAGTGAGGTCACATTCTCAGTGTCCTCTCAAATCAAAGGCCGCCCTGCTTGTCCCTGTTTTGAAGCGTCATTGGAACAAGAGCCGATGGCTTGCAGCTGAGATTAGTCGTATTGTTTGTTGAGTAAAGGAAAGGAGAGATGTTCAAGTATCAGGACATAAGAAATCACCTGCAGTAGAGGTGAGCCAATAATTTGGCAGATTTTTGCCATCTTTTTAATAATAGGCATTAGTGACTATTATTAAAAAATGATTGTTAGCCCTCTTATGACCATCGTGATAATCAGGCTGTCTGGATCTATTTTGATTTTATGGCTGTAGAATTGTCAAAAAAATGAAATGAACGTGCTTCTGTCCCTTTTTACCAAAATAACTTTCACTTTCGATCCGGCAGTCGCAAAGTATATGGGCACAAATCTCTATTTCTCTGCTGTCTTGTATCCAGCATCCATCTATCTATCCATCTTCTACCGCTTTATAAAGGTGGGGTTCATCTTTGAATTTTCTCGATATCACAAACGGTCTAGCAGTTACGTCATGAGAAGAGAACAGAAGGCTTAAAAATGATTTAAATGAAGCACTTGAGTATAATTTATTATTATATTTTATGAGATGGAGGGATGCACTGATATCTACTGATTGGCACCGGTCAGAGAAAAACCCCTATCGGTCGGTTTGCCTCTAATCTACAGTCACATATATTTCCCTGGCATCACTTTCTTCATCTCTTGCCATTTTTGTGCTCTCTCCATAGACGTGTATGTAAAAAATGGACCTCGTCCTCCATTTGCAAAACAAACTACTGTTTCGAAGCCTCGCAAGTTTGCGAACTGACCTGCGCCAAGTCACTTTTTTACTGCCGTTTTCTCTCTAAATGGGAGCCTGATTTACACACTTGACATCGTGTTCTCTTGCCAAAGTCCTTAAACTAGTAACTGAGATCATTTAACCTCTTAGGAAAAAGTTAACGGACGTTATAAATCAATTGAGAAATG
This sequence comes from Solea senegalensis, assembly GCF_019176455.1. NCBI lineage: Eukaryota > Metazoa > Chordata > Actinopteri > Pleuronectiformes > Soleidae > Solea > Solea senegalensis. The sequence continues at coordinate 12,241,361 of NC_058023.1, read as the reverse complement.
GGCTCATTTTTTTGTGGACTTCCATTCAAACTGAGTTCTTTTTTTTCTTTTTCTTACAACCAGTGGAGTCTCCCTTTGGTGACTCACTGCTACTTCCGTCATATGTCACTTTTCAAACTGGAAGGCAACGTTCCATTTTTATATGCTGTCTCAGGCTTTCTGGGTTTCTCTCAAGTCAGTTTGGGCAGCGGGCCAGTGGATCACTTAGAAATGGAGGAATGGTGGGAAGACGGTGTCTCACTGGGGTAATTTATGGGACACTTATGGGGGGGAAAGGATACAGATGGAGAAGGGTAGAAGGAAAAGGAAAAGGGAGGAGGAGAGTGACTGTAGTGTGGCCAGGCCTGACTATCAGCCTCTCCAGAATTAGTGCTTAATACTATGTCTTTTCTTCTCACTGCTGCTCTACCCGTCAGTACCTCTCACCTCCTCTCTTTCCTCTTTTTTTTGATGAATCAATGTTTGTACTTCCTCGTTTACAAGGTCATTCATCAGCCCAGAAGTCAGGGATTCTTAGATATGAATGATAATAATAAATGCAGAGAAGCACAAATGTCATTCAATGTCATGCTTTATTGACATTCCTTTTTTTCCATGAGCAACTTTTTTTGACTATATTCTTGGACATCTGCTCACACATCAACTATGTGTGTGTGTGTGTGTGTGTGTGTGTGAAGCTTCTTAATCTTTTTTCCAAGTTAATGCGCACTGGGCTTCTCGCCACTGACTGGACACGCCTTCTCGCCAGTCTGTGGCCAATCACTGTGGCTGTGCCCAACCTCACTAATGCGTCTAAATCAAACTTTAAAAGCCACTCATATGTCAGTGTAGTTCACAGAGTTGATTTTCCGTCCGTTGATTAATCCACCGCTTTCTCTGTTTATCCTGTATGTGGTGTAATATTTCAGGTGTACAGTTACAAAATCCGATTCATACTGAGCTCTTACCCTGACTTCATCAAACATCTCGTACAGTGAAAGTAATATCTTATCTTGCTGGTACTGTTTTATCACCACGGCTCTTATAATAGCTTAATAGCTTGGTAATAACAATTCAAAATAGTGTTTGGGACATTGGGGTGGGGTAGGGTTCAATGTAACTTAATAATGTGGTAATTAAGTGTTTTTATTACATTACATGGGGATGGAGTGGCTCAGTGGTTAAGACCCTACCTTGTGTACCAAAGACATCATGGTCGCAAGTTCGATTCCACCCCTGGCTAATTGTACTTGATTCCATTGTAAGTCGCTTTGGATAAAAGCGTCCACTTAATAATGTGGTAATTAAGTGTTTTTATGCACAAACATATTCAAGTGAAGGTATTACTCTCATGGTACCCTTTAGTATTACTCATTATCAAGCTATTATGTGGAAATAAGATGGTTTTACTGGAAAATGTTCTCCTTATTAACACACTACCGAGCTAAAAACTGCAATAGAGATAAATGAGTGTCTATTATCATCTTCCATCTAGATGATAATAGACAAACGCCTAACAATTTTGAACATTTTATCTCAGACTTGTGAAGTGTTTTCTGCTCACACTCTTTTTTTTTACAAATTTCACACAATTCATCTTTATAATTATTGATATTGACACCTCAGACAAAAATGTTATAGTTACAACCCTTTGCCCATATTGTCCAGCTCATACCCAGGCCCCACGATAGTTTTAGTTTTATTCAATTCACTCTCCTGTTGTCTAGATAAATGGTTAATTTGCTTGATTTATATTACATTGCTTGTTTGTAATAGTAGGCTATAGTAATTCAGCAGCTGCTATGATTACATTTTCATAATTAATGTATGATTATGCACTATAATTTGCTACTGTTAACTGATATTCATTACATCCTCTTCTGGTTCTTCTTCCCCAGTCCTCCGCTCACCCCGTCCTCCCCCAACAGCCCAACTAGTCCGATGACGCCCATCTCACCCGGAGCGCCCCTCGGAGCTGCCAAGCACACCTGCAACCACCTTCACACCATCGGAGGCGCGACTGGCAACAAGAACATCTGCACCCGCTGCAGCCAAAAGAAATGGCCACTGATCAGGAAGCCATCGCTTCATAAGGCAGAGCAGCGCCGCAGTCAGTACGGAGAGGTCACGGTCCTGGCTGTGGGCAGGTGTGTGTGTGTGTGTCAGAGTTTATGCTTGAAAATATTTTTTATTTTAATTTAATATATATGTGTATATATATATATATATATATAGATATATATCTATATATCTATATATATGTATGTATGTGTATATATATATGTATATATGTATGTATATATGTATGTATGTCTATATATATATATGTATGTATGTATGTATGTCTATATATATGTATATATATATATATATATATGTGTATATGTATATTTTATATTTTAATATTACAAAATTCTGGCCATGCGTATTTAATGCCGGACGTACTAGTATTCTTAAATAGTCACAAAAAACCAGCTCAAAAGCTATGATTTAACAATTTTTCATTGAATTCTGGAAAACAAGCATTCAACAAACTCTTAATTATTATAAACCTTATGACTGTTTCCCAAGCAGTATCTCGCTGCGCATCCGAGCTACAAATTCATCGGTCACATGACGACTCGGAACCCTCTTGACAAAGACAAAATAAAATAATACATTTGAAAGTAATTATTTTATAGTTAGGTACGCATGTTAATGTAATACTTAAAATCATTTGGCATTTATTCCTCTGGCAAAATTCATGTGACAACGGCCATAAACCGGCATATACTGGCTAACGTAAACCCTGGTTTGTGTATGTGCGTAAGAATGAGGAACAAAGAGTTCATTGCTGCCTTTTTAATCTCCAGGATTTCCTCGAATCGCAACACATGAAGTGGCTTTAATTAGCAGAGGTAAATTAAAGCCCACGCAGTTTGCCCCGGAGCCGTATCAGACACTAGTGAACACAAAACATGAACCGTCAAACATTAACTCTCAATAACTGCAGCTGGGGGAAGAAAAAAAAATCCACAGTAATAACAACAGAGATTAGGTTTTTCTGTGCACTTTGACAACGGACGAGTGACCTGGAACACGCATGGCTCACAGCACAGCCTGGGAAAAAAAACAGAAGCCGCCAGGCTCCGTGTGTGTGTGTGTGTGTGTGTCCAGGTTTAGTGAGAAGCTACAGTGGTTGACTTGTGATGTGAGGCAACAACCTCGGGTTAAAACACACTCAACTGGAAAGACGGGGACGGCAACAGTCTCTGTATCTGTAACAGCTTCCTGCTCGGTTTCCCGTTTCTCACAGTTTTGTCATACAGACGCTGTCAATCTTCCCTTTTCTCTTTTTTATTGTATTCATCATTGGTTGTGTGCAGCAGCAGAAATGTTTGAGCAAAATGATGTTTTCTTCTTCACAGAACTCCAATGTGACATTTTTATTGTAGAGTACACAAACGTCAGGGCGAGCTGATGCATGATTCCTTTTTAAGTTAGTGCTATTTTAGACCTAACTTAAGATCCCATCTAATCACACTGAGTCACACCCAGGCAGCATTTTATTCACCTCTGGTGTGAACTTATTACTTATTACTTATATATTTTAGGCCATTTCATTGACTCACTTTGCTCTTTTACCCAGACATTTTAACTTGCGAGGGCTCTCTCCAAATATCGTCTCCACTAATTGATTAGTTGTTTGGGCCATGCGATATAATCTTTATATCGCAAGATAATCTTTAAAAGCTTGGTTTGTATTGTCCACAAACTAAAGACATTCAGTTTATTGGCATGGACGAGCAAAGAAACCAGAAAATAATCACATTTACGTCGCAATTCTTCCAAAACAAAACTTGTTGCCGATGAATTCAACGGTGAATTACTGGCGGATTGGTTGCTCCATCTCTGCCACAGACAGAGTTGTGTGTGTGTGTGTGTGGCTTTGTGGAAAGTGAGCAGGGAGCGCCTTCGTCCTCCTTAATGTCCTCGTGTGAGCTGATTGGGATGCAGAGAGGATGCGTTTCATTTGCTCACCCAGATGATTGGCCTCGCAGAGCAGGAGGGTCGGCATGGACTGCATCCAAATGTTCATTTGCTGGTTTAATGAAAGCTTCAGAGTGAGAGTGTGTGTGTGCGTGCACTGAGAGTTGATGGGTAGCGGAGGAAGGCACACATTTGAGGTTTGTGTGTCAGCTGACGCCCGCTGTATTAGAATAACTCCTACTCACAGAGTGACTTTATGTGGAGGAGTATGAATTTAGTAGTAGTTATGCATAAAAAACCAAATTGATGCAGATATTTCATGGCAATATACTTGTACGGATATGGAACTATTCATGTCAGTGGCTTTGCATTGTAATTTAGCCTCTGACCACCAGGTGGCTGCAGCCCTTCAGCCATTTGACTTTCTCCCCCGCTTCCTCTGCCCTCCTAAGACAAAGAAAACTGTATTGTTTGCATCGCCACTCCTATATCACGGTATGTATCACATGACCAGATTCTTGCCAGTGCACAGCAAGGACAAAGAACTACTTTCTGTGTCTTATTTACTGTGCGTCTCTCTGACAAAAGCTCAGTCCTATGTTGTTTTAAACCGAGACGTTATGCTGTTTTAACTTTCTTATCAGAGTTTGAAACAGTCACAGTTTAAAGTGTGCTGTGTGTGGGTTTTTTTTCTGTCCCTTCAACCACTGGTGCGTCCTCACACAAGAGCAGGAGCTTGTTTTTAATGAGCCGAATCTACACTCTTGGAGAACTCGGTCCTCATTTATGTCACAGACCACATTCACTACCCATGTGATGTGTTTTTGTCTTTCTTATTTATTCCTCTCCTCTTCCCCTCCCTCTTTTTTTTTTTTTTTTTTAATCCCTTCCCAAGGTTCCGGGTGACAAAGTGTGAAAAACCACCCAGGGAGAGGCGGACTCTGTTAATAACAGACACTAATGGCAGCGTCCCAGCGTCCCCCACGGAGGCTGCGCTCAGGAGCCGGACGACGTCTGAGTCCCAGCAGGTCTGTGTCCTGGAAGCTTGTGAGGAAAAAGATAAACAAAGAGCAAAAATGAACTCATCACTCGTCCTTCCTCGCCGACACACCCCGTGTATAAATATGTGTTGGTTAAGTATGCAGAATTATTTGTGTGTGCGTTTGCATGATATTCATGTTCACAGCACCTGGTGACATTAACCCGGGTCCCAATAAATCATCCCGCAGATTTGTAGAATCAAGGATACGAGGATATTACTTTTCTTTATGCACTTTCTCATGCGAGAGCACGATTAAACATAACATGAGAGTCTCTTAGAACTGTGTAAAGATCGTTTAATTATTGATTAAGCCGCCATCAATTTTCTAAAAATAACTGAGTTTTGCAAGTGCAATATCTCTATCACAAAAAGTGTTCAGCCCTAATGGAGAGTGGGAATTTAACACCCCATTTTATTTTAATTGTGAGGATTAGCTTTTGATGTTTAATTAATTTGCACTGATGTTTGACACAGTTTAGTGACAGTTTTGACACATTCTTCTCACCTTGGGCTCTGTTACGGTTCATTTTCTCTTAATCCCTGAGCAGAATGTAAAGCCTTGTTTATCCTCATGTGAGGCAGTGTGACGCAGACTCAGCAGCCAAGCAGCCAAGCAGCCGTTCATGGTAACGTGTGTCGATATGCTATGAGAAGCAGAACGTTTTTTACGGTTTACGGTATAAGTGAACCACATTGTCACGTTCTCTTATTTACATGTTTTGTTTTTACACCGCTCGCACGTCTAATAAGCTACTTTAAAGTAGCGACAGAGACGTCTGATAGATGTGGGAAGGCAAGACACTCGCTCTCTGAGGTCCAGACTACAAGTCCAAGTGCAAAGAATCCATTTGCAGTGTCATTTCATGTTATTGACTTTTAGCTTTCTTGTATTGACTGTGAGGGAGAGAAAAAAAGTAGAAATAAATGCAAAATAAACATCCTGCTCGGTGTGAAAAATGATAGCAGGGCTTTCGTAATCAGGATGACAACAGACTCTTGATTAATGATGGTTTTATTTCCTTCCTCCCAGGTTCAGTCGGGCAACACGGACACAGAGAAGTGATAAAAGCAGGAAACTCCAGGTAACAACCCATATTTTTACCATATAATGTGATTATCTTCATTCTGCAGCTAATCTCCGTCTAATCACATTTCCCCCCCAACCTTCCAGCTTTCCAAAGGGAAGGGAGAAGCAACATCTGGACTTTTTTTTTTTTCCAAAAAACAACAAAGAAGAACATTCAAACGTCAGCACAGGAGGAGGAGGAGCACGAAGAGCGGCGGGGCGGAGTCCATCCAAGAATCGTCCACATTCTCGTCAGGCGCATTAAAAGGTGCTGCTGATGAAGACGGCGGTTTTATTAACAAGTAGGGGGGGGGGTAAGGTGTGTCGGGCTGTGCACTCAATTACCTCCTGTAGTAATTTACAGTAGTGCCTTGCTCAAGAGCAGCTGCTCAATGTTAAGGATCTTGTCCGAAAGAACAAAGGTCTCATTGCTCGTGTGATGTCGACGCGGTGGTCCGTGGCGTAGACGCGTGCGCATGTGACATGTTTTTGCATGTTATCAAACAGTTGAGCTGATAACATCCACCACCACCCCCCCCCGGGATGGACCAGGTGCTGCCAGCCTCAGATAAAGTCGTCGCTCGTCTCTTCCCAAACAGGAAGACGGAACAACCTGATTATCAGAGCAGAGAAACGCGCCACAGCATTAGTCCAGGTTGATAAGAGGGGAAAATGGCAGCAATCACGTTCCTGCGGGGGGGGGGAGTGTGTGAACGCGACGATTCGCAATATCGTAGTAAACTCAACGGCGTAAACTGTAAAAGAAGAACACGCAGTATTTTTAAGACACAGGCTGTTTACAAGTGATGACACATGGACTGTATATAAGAAGTGGGGTAATGTCGCAGGTTTGCAAAGTGAAGTAGCAGTTAGCCACCAGGGGAGGGCGCTGGCTGTAAGAAGAGTTCCGTTTTGAATGGAAGTCTATGGAGGAAATGAGCTTATACCGCTCACTTGATATACAACAGAAGTCAATGTTCTCCTGAGGAGTTGATGGTGTAAATCACAAATGATGTGTCCATACAACAGGTGCCTGCTTGTGGGTCATGTTAAAACACAGGAGCAGAGAGCTGCCTTTTTTTGTGTCTGCATTAGATGCATTAGAAGACACATTTATATTCATTTGGACTCGCGCTTACTGAATACGAGTCTGATATTGACTTGTTTATTTGTAGCTTTGGTCGTTACTGACTACTGACAACTTTAATACCTGCCTCTTTAGCCACTGGGCTCTCCTTTATGTTGACGTGCTGGCTGCTAACTACGTGCTAACCGAGCGGCAGACGGAAGTGAACCGAAATAGTCTGATGAAAGATCTGAAGTCAGCTCAAAGACACCAGAACACTACACAAAGCTGCACTGCTGAGTATATAATTCTCTCTGGCTTCATTACAGTTTTTATAAATCACCAGTTTATAGGGAAATATTGACTGTCTCTGCTTTAATTTTTTAATTTTCGAAACACGGACTTTAAGACTAGATCTATGTATTTTTTTAAAACTTGCTAAAATCACTGCTATAACAACAATAAAGATTTTATTGATAGATGTTAGCCTAGCTTAGTTCACCGATATCTGAATCACATGGTTTGAGGTTCTGTTTTTTAAACTTCAAAGGAATGCTCTGAGAATCCTGTTCCACTTCTGTCGATCTTTTCGCGCCGTCCGTGTTATACTCGGCTCTACGCGTAGAATGAATCTTCATCCGTTGAAGCTACTCGTTTCAATCCCTCCTGGATTCCTCACACCTTCCCCCGGAGCTGCGTTCACATTAATCGTAGCTGCAGAAAAGGGTCACGTGCAGATAGTGAACTTAATCCGTCATAGATTATCTCTCAAATTGTTCCTCCAGGCTCTAATCCCTCGTTTGTCTCGAATGAAACGTGCCTTTCATTTTCTGAGGCGTGTGTGTCGCTGCATGTGCTGCGGTGGTAATAAGCATTTAGAAGGATTAAGATCAATGGGGAGTAATTCGGTGAAAGAGATGCGTGTTGGAGAGAAAAAGTTCTTAGTCACTTTCGTGTTGAATGTGTGTGTGTGTGTGTGTGTGTGTGTCTGAGAGAGAGAGAGTTGTAGAGAAAAGCCAAGATATTTATGTTATTCATCTCCAAATGATCTGTATTTATCATTTTTTTCTTATTCTCACTTTTGTGACCTCTGATTTTGCTTCACATTTATTCATATATATGTATATATATATGTATATGTGTATATATATATATATATATATGTTTATGTGTGTATATATATATATGTATATGTGTATGTAAAAAAACCTCACCACCACCACCATCATCGCCACTCTTTGTTCCAAGCTATTAAAATCAAGACACATTTCCATCTGAATTGTGGTGTAGCCAATGGAGACGCGTAACCTAGAGAAAGCACTCGGAGAGCACAAACGCAGTGCTTTTCCATTCACAGAGTACAAGCACTCGTGCGGAATGGATCTATTGAATGAAGTGTCTTCACCTCCACTACACTAGGTGGCGATATGCCCCCCTTTTAGTTTGTTAGTATTGGTTCAGCTGGCAGTGAGTCGTTAGCATGTTGCGCCACCAGCCTTTGTTCTTCCACCATCTTTGTATAATCTTTGAAATGGTCAATTCTTTTAAGTGATAAGATGAACACGGCCAAGTTTAAAGAAAGTGTCCTTTTTCACAAGGTAAATGATTGTTTTTAACAAAAATATCCACAATCTAGGACCGTATCCAAACTCGGCCCACAGTCAGAATGGAAACTTTAAATTCCTCCAACAATCAACGTCGGACTGTAACATAGAGAAAGCCTACTTATTTTGGAAATAGTCGACACTCTAAATCAAACCGCTTATTAAAACCAAATTTTAACCAAAGCAAAAAGCACAAAGGGTCTGAGTGTATTTTTTGTACTGATGCCGTCATTATTTTTAAAGCGTCTACCTCCTTTTGAAAATCTGACCCGAGGGAGCAGCAGGATCAGGGAAGTCGATTGATCTGGAGGTGTAATCCTCCTCTCAAGGTGGCGCTCCACTGACTTCATTCATCAAAGTTAGTCACAAGGAGCCCGAGTTCAAACTTAAAGCTTTAGTTCATGAAGTTTCTGGTGCTTGACCACACTAAAAATGTCTATAAAGATTCTGCTCTTTTTTTTGCGTTGTTTTTAAAATGGTTTCATGTGTCCTCATGCTTTTTTAAAAGGGATAGTTCAGGTTTTGCTGTTTCCATAAGCTCTCCTGGGAGCTGGACACTCGGAAGGAAAACCAATAGTAGCCACTGATCAAAAGTGTCCACCTAATACCGTCTGCGCCTGCTTAATGACATATCTACAGAGACACACACTGTTTGACACCTTTTTCCGGGGAAAAGCAGATGTCTTATTGATTTCATTAACGATGCCTCTCCTCTCAGTGCATGCAAGTCAGGACAGTGACCAGGTTTTGGTTGCTTAGTAACGAGGGATGTGGCAGAAGTGGTGGAAAACCACCTCTGGCTTCTTCCACACACGTTTTTTCAACTCCTTTTCTTAGACGCCGCATGTAAACGACCCTTAATACTAAGATATCTTTAGGAGTAAGTTTTTCTCTCACGGCTAAACAACCCTTTTCTGGCTGCAAAAGCTTTGTGTAAACCGCCCTCTCTCCTGCACCAAAGTCCATAGGGAAAATCGACGATTTTCCATCACTGCATACGGGAGTTGTGGATCCACGGCTGCCTCCGTCGCTCAGTCCAAATGTGTTATCGCGTGACTTTGGCGTTTGAAATCCGTCACTTGGATTAACCTTAGTGACACAAAGTTGTCTAACGCCGCCGCTGTGTACCAGCAGCTCCTGCATCGCCGCACACTTAAAACACAGCTTTTCTCAATGGACTTTGTTGCGTACTTTGACGATGTTAAATGTTTATGTGCCAATACCTCATAAAACCACAAAACCTCAACTATCCCTAATTAGCCAAATATGTTATAATAATAATAATAATTATTATTATTATGGATCATTGTGAAAACATATCTTATTAGACACTTTTTAGTTTTTGTCTTGATATTTATGAATGTCATATGTTGTGTTGTTTTTTGTAAACATCTACATATTCAGTCTGTTTTCTCATGTTTTGGGACCATTTGCTGTGTTTTTAGTTTTGGAGAAAAAAATAAAAGAAATAAAGCTGACTAATACATATCCGATGATTAATAATGGTTTGACGTGTTAGTGCGTCACAGTGATAAAAAGCCACTGCTACTCGCTGCAGTGTAACTTCTCCCTTTCCTCCTCATCCGTCTTCGTATTAGATTGTTTCTCATTTCCCTTCTTTCCTCCTCCTCCTCGCTCCTTCTCTCCGGCTTCATGCCGCAATGACAAGACGATTTGTCTGCTTCATGTAGAGTAGGTTATTCTGATGACCTCTACTCTCCGCCGTGTTATTTCCAGATAATGGAGATGGGATGGAGAGGGAAAAGGTGTTCTGAGGATTAACAAACTTGGACTCGTTTGTTTCCTCTTCACCGCCTTATCAGGTTTCCCTGTGCGATGTAACGCGTTCTCACCGAAGGTTACAGCGATTTTGACCTGAAGGAGGACGAGGAGAAAGCTCTCCTTTTGTCCTCTTTGGTTTAAAAAAAAGTCAATAATTTTGGATTACTGTTTCATTAAATTGTTAATACCCCCATCTATTTTGGAACCACGGCAAGGACGTGATCAAACGAGTCGGCTGCGTGACTGCTCCAGAGGGAGGATTGACTTTCTCAGTGTTGACATGGACGGGGGAACATTTACATGTGATGGAAAAGAAACCGACGTCACCCCACCCACCGCTGTAGGCACGAAGCAAACCGCACACACGCACACACACACACACAAACACACCAGGATGTTAAACCTGTCAGGGTAATGCAGTCAACACAAGGACTGGCTGCAAATATTGACTCCCGTGTTGACTCTAGTTGTGACTGGGACAAAAGAAAAGTGTCACTATTTTTGTTAAAAGTTTTCTCACCCTACAATAAAAAAACAAAACAATGGTCAACTTAGAGTGCTCAATAACCTTTGTGTGTTCTTGGACATGTGTAAACCGGAGAACCCCGAGAAAACATGTGCACACACACACAGGGAGAACATGTACTTCTACTTCATTTTGGTGCATGCGCAGAACACCAAGTCCGACTCCTAGTCTGACTAAGCGTATACATGCGGGAGAAATCGGACTATGATTCACATTGTCCAGGGGTGTTAGTCCGATTGAGACAAACTCGATTTGAGATGGACTATTGTGTTTACATGACATTAAGAAAACCAAAGAAAACCAAATTATTGTCTCAGTCTGACTAAAATTGGACTTTTAACATGCACAGTGTTAGCCACAGGTGAAATCGTGCTATTTGCTTTTCTCGTTGCATTTCTACTTCTGTTCAATGTGGTCACAAAGCGTCTCCAACCTCCTCCCGAAATGCTTTGGCAGATCGGATAACAATGCGTCGTGAATGCGTCAGGCGCTACCTGATTGCAGTCCGATTACAGAAAATTATTTTTATTGCCAGGTCGAACGGCCACCGATGATATCGAGCCACCCTTATTTGCTCCCCAGCTCTAATCCCAGTTATTTTGATCTATTGAGATTGTGATTATATTGTCAGTAGTTATCTGTTGACTTCATCGCTGTGCTGCATGATCTGAACGTGGCCCTGGGACGTTTTGCTGACCTTTTTCCGGTGCTTTAAACTTTTGGAAGCTCAGGTTCAGATGATGGTAAAGCTCTGCTCTGTGTCTTTTGGTGACTTTGTAAGCAGTAAATTTATCTCACACACTGAATTATTAAGGCCTCAGTGCGACACGATTCCCCTGCTGATGCCAGGCTGAGTCCCCGCGTCTTATCTTTGTCTCGTGCTTTCAACTAAGAGGCCGAGCTCTGGCTCGGGGAGAGAGGGGATTTTGTTCCCTTTTGTTTTTCAGGACACATTTGGGACCCGAGCGAGGACGAGTCAATGTTTACCACGTATGGACTGGAAACACAGTGACCTTGTGAAAACGACTGACTGACCGCCTCTCCGTAACTCATCGTGTCTTTACTCAGTCACTTGTGACCAGGAGCATCTGGTGCTTCTTTTATTAGCTGAAACCACTAAGGTTCACAGGAGATCCTGTTTTGAGAAACTCATCAAATTCAGTTCCCAGGCAAACCATTGTAATGCGTAACTGGAGTTAAACATCAGCCGAGTCTGGTGAATCCCAAACTGGGGACTATTTTGGGCTCTTTATTGGACATTTAAAGGTGCAAGACACCATTTTCTAGGGCATAAAAGCCCATTTTTTGTTGCTATTTATTAAACCACAGGCGACACTTTATCGACTCTTTTTCCGTGACTCACACATGCGCGTCATTTCAAATGCTTGTTTGCTGTGAGCGGACGCGATGCTTAGTGGCTATCGGAGGTTAGCATGGTAGCATCTAGCAAGATTGCTACTCTTGTAACATTCAGAGCAAATGAATAAGAACAAATAAAAAGGGGCGATAGCAGGAGTTGCTCCTTTCAACTCCCTGAACACACAGTCTGAGACTCCAAAGAGAACCAGGAAGTGAGGGGAGAGAAAAATCCTTGTTTTTACTGCAACTGTTTGGCTCTTACAACATGTTTGAAGAGCCAGAATGGCCTGCACACGTTCTTTTGTGTTAGTTTTCTTGAAACTGGCTGGAAAATGTAGGTCGTAGCCACATGGAAACAGAACTTTCTCTCTACGATCTTTTTCTTTGTCATTTTTGAAATGAAATATCTTCGAAGAAGAATCATGGACGAGTGGAATTGCGAAGAGTTGGAGCATGACGTCGTCATTTTCGTCGTCACATTGCGTTTTAGCAAAGAACAACCCACAAACAAACAAAAAATAAAAACAATATTCAACTCATTGACAGCTTACAGCTACATACAGCTTTATCTTCTTGAAGTCGTGTCGGGCTTGTGACTGTGTTTGTGCGTGTGTGTCATATTTAAGTGCGTGACGCAAAAACACGCCTTAGGAACTCTCTAAAATGAGCTTCGTAACGGACCTTAAAAAAAGATGGCATGATGATTCTGACACACAAATGCTATAATTGCCTGCATATACACACACACTCATATATACGTACATACACGCTGTCTACAGTCAACACACAGCAGGTTGTAGCACAGATGAGCTCATTTAAAGCATCTTTTGTGTTGTTATCGTAAGGCAAGACGGGCCGATTGTTGGGCTGTAACAGTGCAACAGTGACACACACACTGAGAAGTCACTTGTATTAATGAAAAACCAGATAGTCAACAGAGAGGTGAACTCCATTTCCTGCTTTCAAACAAGGACATCAGGGTTCATTCGCTCTGGTTTTCTTTGCTTTTGAATCCACACACACACACACACACATTTCTGCCCTGTATAACCTCACATATCTTCTTCTCTGTACTATTTTCATTGGTGTTTTTTTTTTCCAAAAACATCAAAGGTGTTCCATTAAAAAAAAACAAAAATGGAATAAAAAGGCCAAAAACAACCAATGTTTTCCATGTTTTCAGCTTTAAAAAGGCAGACATGGACCCTCACTGTGGTAAATGTTTAACAAAAATACAACAAAGCTCATCTGTGCTACTTCAGGCCACTGTACACACACGCAAACTTGTTTTTATAACTTTAGTGAGGACACATCATTGACATAGTGCATTCCCTAGCCCCTTACCCTAACCTTAACTTTAATACTAAGACATAAAACCAGGTTTTAACTCGAGCCCTTTAAAATTGTGTGTTGACAAAACACACCATTTTTGTTTGACCTCACAAAGATATAAATACAAGAACACACACACACACGTTTGTGCAGAATTCATAGTGAGGACCCTCGTAGACATAATGCTAACCCTAGCCTCTTACGCTAACCTTAACATCACAACTAAGTGCCGAACCTTAACCCTTGGTGAACTTTAACCCATACAAGTACACACACACACACACACACACGTTTGCGCAGCATTCTTAGTGAGGACTCTCGTAGACATAATGAATTAACTTTAACCCTCACAACTAAATGCCTAACCCTAACCTAAATATGATTCTAACCCTAACCCTTAAACCATGTCTTAACCCTGAAAAAGCCCTTTAAAGATGTGAGAATCAGCCAAAATGTCCTCACTTTCCGAAATGTCCTCATTCCATATCATTTCTATATGTTTTTGGTCCCCACAAATCCTCAAATGCTAGTACGTACACACACACTTGTTTGTGCGCCTCCTCTTCTGAGGACACTGCGTTCATTTGGACAGTCTTATCCCCAACCTTAACCACAAATTATTACTGTATTATATTATTATATTATTGAGTGTCAAGGGATTTCGCGAAATGTATAAAACAAAAAGAAATCATTTAATAAACATAAATCAAATAAAAATGTAATTATTTTTAAACAAAACGTTATCGCTAAAGAAAATAGCTAAACTGTTAAATTGGCTGATGGATTAATTGATCAACCTCTTCTTTATAAATCATTACATTTAAAGTAATACTTCACCGATTTGCATTTAGCTTTGTATTACTAGAGCAGTAATACAAAGCTAAAAGTAGTATTTTTGAAAAAATGTGCCCACCAGTGACACTTGGTCCTGTTAGCATAACTGTTAGCAAAGACCTCATTCCCAGAATGTAAACAGTGTCCGCCATCTTTGCTAACAGTTATGCTAACAGGACCGGTGTCACTGGTGGCCACGTAACAAAAAGAAGAAGAAGATATTTCTCAACTCAGGGGAAACTGAGGTTGGGAAGCACAATTTTTCAAAAATACTACCCCTATTCTAGTAATACAAAGCTAAATGCTAATCGGTGAAGTATTCCTTCAAAGGTACAGTGTGTAGGATTTAGCATCAGGTGTTCAGTTTGTTCATTTTGGGCTACTGTAAAACCATGGTGGTCCAATATAATGGCCTCTGTAGAGAGGACTCACTCCTAATCTAAGAATAAATAGCATATTCTGGGGTAATAAAACCAACATGACAAACGTCCAGGTGATTGTACACTTATTTCATTTCTGCCCAGTAGAAATGGGAACCATTTTGCCTAAATTTGACACACTGGGCCTTTAAAAAAGCTGCAGATCTCATGCGGCACAAATCACCCCGCAAACTCCAAAGTAGAGTGAGAGGAGCACTCTGTAATTGAGAGAGCAATTACATTGAAGAGCAGAAGGCACGAGGACAGGAGGATGGAGCGAGATGGCTCGATGATCGGGCTATTTCGGTTCCCTCCGGGTTCTTTCCCTCCTCCTGTGCTCAGAGACACGGGGACAGACACGCTAATAGCTTCTCCTGCGGTGACGAGTCAGAAGTCAGTCAGCCAACCAGGATTTTTTTTTTCAGTCGCGGCTGTTGTGGAGGTTTCCAAGGCTCACTGTGTGTGTGTGTGTGTGTGTGTGTTCCTGGCTCAAGAACGCCCTGAGGTGTTCATTAGTGGAGGCTCTGCGTCCCTGGACGCTGCCTGTCAGGGCTCTAACTGCAGCAACAGCGAGGTTTTCAAACTCCCACAGTGGCCGCGTGCTTGTAAACAAGTGTTTGATGTCCTGCAGAAACACCAGCTCTCCAAAACAATCCATTAGCTTTGTCCAAATGCAGCAAGTAGCCTATATAAAATGACTATTGCCCAACAGACGGGGAATTAAAATCTGCTGTCACGGGGCCAAACCTGTTTACACCGAGACCTTTCTCACTCAATTTATCTGCGGCGAATTCTCTCTCCACTGACGAGTAACAGCCAGCCATTTTGTACACTGATCTACAGGCAGTGCAGGAAAGCTATTCTATATTGATAATTGTCCTTCGGTGTGTAACATTAAGGACGTCTAAGATCTTTATGTTTGTATCAGTGTGTATTCACATTCAAATAAAAAACGACTTAGAATATGCTCTACACTCTGCACTTAGGGCTGAAGTTGGCAAACAAGGACGGTCATCCTTTCTGGTGTGTGAAGGCCACCGTAGTTCCCTGATGTGCTTAGGAAAGGGCGGAGTGAGTAGGTACAATGGGGGGGGGGAAAAAACAGCTAATAGTATTAGCTTAAATTATTTCAAAGTTCCAGTATGTTAGAATTAGTGTTTTGTTTTGTATTTTTATTAGGGCTGTCATAGTTAACGCGTTAATCGCGGCCCAGTTTGTCCTCTACTAGACTGTAGTATGGGACCTCCAGGCCAGGTGGCGATAAGGCACCTTCAAGTTGTTTGCCAACCGCAGAGACGAAGAAGAAGAAGAATGAGAGCAATACTTCTTCTAATCAAACCGTGGTCAGGGAAAAAAATACCCCGGGGCTTCTGAATGGTTCGTTTCACTTTAAAAAAAACCCTCAAGATGGCTCAGTTGACAAAACAAAGGTAATATGCGCCTTGTGTCCGACAGAATTTCACTATCACCGAAGTACTAGCAGTCTGAGCTACCACCTACTAACAAAACATACCGGCAGTGCAGTCCAGGCTAATAGCAAGCAGCAGATTCGTCAGAGTTCTATGGTTGAGTGTGTGAGTCGTCGCCGACCAAGTTAACGACAGCGGTAGCAGCACTGTCCACTGAAAATGTTACCAGACTGGTCTTTCTTTTTACCTTAGCAATTGGCTTAATAAATAGGAGAAAAGTTAGCACTAAGAGTTCAGAGTTCTGAATCTGATGTGTCTAAGGACTGCAGTTTTTCATTCATTTAACTGTTATTAGGCCCTGTTCTGTTTGTCGTTTGTTGTCTACTACCGCTTCAGTTTTAAGACCACATTGTTGTGGCATTTTATGTGCTGTGTTTTTGAAATAGACATGTCAAGTGGGTCTACAATGCACTTTTTTTATATGAAAGAAGAAATCAAAGATAAGACATCTTTTCTTTGTGTTTATTTGATTCTAACTATATTTTTAATATAGAGATTAATCGCGAGTTAACTATGGAAAAAATGCGATTAATAGCGAATAAAAAAATTAATCGTTTGACGGCTCTAATTTTTATATTTATTATCTATTTAATTCCTCACAGGGATTTGTGTGTCTACACAACAAGCACTGTCTGCATTGTGGGAGTTGTTGTCGTTCATCTACATGAGCCAAAATGAAATTTTTCTGCCTTTCTCAGCCAAGAAGGCAGTTTGCATCAAATATTATTTCCCATTCCTGCTACATAGATGACTAAATTTTAATAGGCATTCATCTTTCCAACAGTGAAATATTGCTTTAAGGTAATATAAAACTGAAACTAACTACTAATAGGTAGTGCCAGCTAATAACAGACACTACTTCATTTGTAACCCACCACCTGCAACCTTTTCTGAAAACCACACCAACACCAAACGTCTTAGTTTTTAGGTTTTTATTCTTAAAGTACATTTGTTTATTTTACAATACAAATATAACGTGAAATTATTTGGCAGACACACGATGACTGAAGACATAAAAAAAAAAAGAGAAAGAAAATAAGCCATATCTGCAATTTCTTCTGTACAGTCTGACCTCGATTAGTTCATAATTAGGCACATAAGCAAGCTGAGTTGAACTAATGTCACAGGCAAGACAAGAAACAAACCCTGACCTATAAAATAATAATAATAATAATAAAAACTTGACACACCGGATCTTTTACATCTGGAATGTCATCCTTCAAAAAGGGGCGAGTGCTTTCACAAAACACTTGGCAGGTGATTAGATCAGTGACTGTTGTGTGTGTGTGTGTGTGTGTGTGTGTAGAGCAAACTTCATCTATTTAGGTTGTTTCTCACCCTTTGTCACTGCAGACTTCCAGTTGTGGATTGATCTTCTCAATCACTCCATTTTCAGACAGTTTTGCGAGTCAATTCTCAGACGCTCTCGTTAAACTCTGAGACAGAGACTGAAATGTACTGGAGACTTCATCTTCATACTAACCTGCTCTGGATTTATAAATCTGCATAGATTCCCCACCCCATGACGTGGTCTCACACAAACACTGTGCATGGAAAATACACATGAATTAAGTGTGCAGTCAGTGTGTCTGGTGGGTAAACACGTTTCTAAATTTCCCAAGTAGATATTACATTCATTTTGGTTAAAAAAATCAACGACATATACATACGAATCACACTCCCTCTTTTCTTTTGTGATTTAGTTTCATTTGATAGATCAAAAATGACGTGGGTGCAGATATAAATAATAAAAATAAAGATTGGTAGCTTATAAAAAATGGGGCAAAATTCCCATGAAGATGAGATATGGCAAGGACTGCGGGTGTGGAAGATTGACAATATGCTAACAGCATAGTATAGACACTAGAGTCCTATGGCAAAGCAGTGGCTGCCGATACAGGCTTATTGGGACTGTGGAGTGATAAATATGTTAAAAAAAAGCGAATATGGCAGCAGATGATGTTCACAAACTACACATTTGTGGCTTTTTTGAAAACAACATTGCAGCTTTACAATGATTGCCTCTTTCATGAGGCAGATACAATTCTCCTTCTGTATGACCACAACAAACAAACAAAAAAAAACGAACCCAAAAAACCTTCCAGTTCAAAAATAAGTCTGTTCTTTTATTTGTAAACAGAGTTTTCCTTCATTTGTTTCCAGTTTTCTGTCATGAAACACCGCGGGAGGTGTCATTTCAGATTCAGCTTTTTCCAAAATGTTATGTCAAGTCACATTTAAATCTGAATCCAGGCTTCTGGGTGAAAAGTGAGAGGAAGCACTGAGGTGTGTCAATCAAAGTCCTCGCCGGCGGTGGCGGCTTCGAGGGCGGCGAGCGCCTCCGCCACCATAGAGTCCGTGACACTCTGCACCTCCTCCTCGTCGTTCGGCGCCTCCTCTTCCTCGTACTCGCTCTTTGTCACCGAGATCCCGCTCTCCATGGTGGAAACGTCGAGAGTCCTGCGCCGCCTGAGCTCGTCCCTGGTGTCGACGGAGGACAGGCTGGTGTTGCTGGTGTGGATGTCCACCGACAGGACGCTCCCCTCGTCCCCCGTGTCGCACGGGTACTCTGGCGTCCCTCCCACGCCCTCATCGATCTCATCTGCCGACAGGCTTTCGCTGCTGGTCGTGCACTTTGGGATGGAACTATCCCACTCTTTCCTTCTCGCGCGGTGTTCCTGCTCGCCGTAGCTTCTTTGGTTCTCATACTCACCTATGCTGGGGTAAACCGGCACCTGACTCGGGGTTTTTTCCTGTATCATCCATCTTGGTCCCATAGCGTCTGGCTGGATGATGTACAGCCCCCCCTCTGCTGGTAGGGCACTCGCCTGCTGGTGCTGCTCCTTCGCAGAAGAAGGCGCCGCGTGCAGCCTTTGGTTGACGTGGTTGTTGTCCACCTCTAGTTTCAGAGTGCTGTCGTACGACTTGCTGTAGCCTAGGTTGTGGAAGCCCTGCTTCTGATTGTTGTGGCCGCTGAGTGCGTCACTGCTCAGGGCCCTGCCTGGAAGATGGTGGGCGTGGTAGAGCGAATTGCCCGCAGAGTCGCTCTTCACGTCCACCGCCTCTGACGGGTCATGGATGTAGCTGTGGGACAAGACAAGAGTCATTTCTATTTCAGATACTATGTCACACATTATCATTATTTCTATTCAGCTCAAATAAGGACCACTGTGTCACAATTAGTCCCTTTACTCAATATGTAAGGGGAACTTTTTGCATATCAGAAAGAGATGATGACCTGTTTGTTTGCATATAGTGAGCATCTGCCTCTGCCTTTCTCCATTCTGGGTGTTGCTAAAACGTGGCAATGCAAAATGGAGGCGTTCGTAAAGCAAGCACTCGGGCTGTCACTTTTTCCAAAGTGTGAACGAATATCACACGACTCACTCACGAGGAACTCAGATCCTCTGCCACACAGGTTTTTGAAATTCAGGTTTGAACTCCTCCCCCCAACTTGGAATGGATCTGAATTTTGGTTAAAATTGACGTCCCCAAGAAGTACATTCAAAAGACGGATTCTAAAGCTACTTTTTTGTATTAATTTCAAAACAATTATACTCTTATACAAACATCCTGGGTTTTATATTACTAAATGTTGCATACTGGATGTTTAAGTTGCTACCAAGAGAAACACAGTTGGCAAAACTATTGTTCCTCAAATAGTTCAAGTCTTATTTGTCTTGGCGTCACTGTTTGATCACCCGGATCAGTGAGGTGACAGACGGGAGAAAGAGACGACTATTTCTGTCTGTCTGACTGAGTCAGATGTTCCCGTAACGATCGATAAATAATTAAAAAAAAAAACACCCACAGCACAAACTTGTACATAATGTACACTGACAGGAACAAGAAAGCCTCTTTCCTATGTGCTACTAAGTTACTCGGTGACACACACGCACACTGTTACCAGACTGAAGCGAGCTTGTGTTTGCACTGCTCATGTGAATAGCAGATGGTTTATTATGTACAGTTGAGGAAAGGACGATCGTGTCGGCAGGGAGCGTGGCAACTTTCCCCTTGAAAATGATGCTTGGCTATGTACAAGAGACTTAGGGGCCGTCCACATGGAGACAGCATTTTAGGGGACAGGAAACGGTATTTTTACAGAACCTAATTTTACTTGAATAAACAAAACAGATCAGTGATTATTCCACACACAGTTGGCTGCACTGTGTGTGTGTGTCCGACTCTCCGCCCGCAGTAAACACAGTTAGATGGATGTCACTCGTGCGGCAGAATTGTGCATTTAGGTTTATGACGGGGGGCACGACCCGTAAACTTAAACAGACATTATTCCCTTTCTCCTGGCTCGGTTCATTCTGTTTCTGTTATTATATCTAACGTTTACAACGTCTTCTTCTACAGTGCTGGCATATGCACTCCGGCGCTACGGAGATACTGTATTTCCTGAAACGATGCCCGTCTTTACGGGAACCCTTTTGAAAATGGCAAAGCAAAAGATCTTTCACGTTCCGTTTCCATCTGGACGTGGCCTTAAATGAAAGCGGTTGGAAATCAACATTAGCAACTAGCTGCAGACAAGCTTTATATGTTTGTCTGCAGCAATTAGATTGTTGGCCCCAATTTACAGCAAACTGGCTCTTTATGTGACAAGAGCTGCTAATAGGAAAAAAAAAAAGCAAACAGTTGCTGATTATGTGCAGAAGCCCCAGTCAGTGAGATAAATTGGAAGTTCACATTCAGATACGAAACAGCAAAATAATGAGTCCTGTTTGAGCCACCGTGTTTCTTAATCAGCTCATTACAATGAGTCCCAGACTGCTTCAGAGAATATTTTCACCTTCAACTGACATAAGTATCTATTCTCGGTCGAAGTAAACAGCAAATATTGGTGACGCGTTTGCTGTTTGTTTGTTTTTTTCCACTTTTCACTGCTCTCATCTTCTGTCAAGCAGGGCTTTTATTGTGCATAATATACAGACGACTGTATGCTCCACCACAGGCCTGTCTGTGCTATCTTGGATAGTGGACGTCACTAAAGGTCAGAGACTAATTAGTGCTCATTTAGATTCTGCACTGTGAGCGGCCTTGGCTACGTATGTGACGACCACCATGTTGGAGGACTTTCTGACCAGGGTAGTTCGTTGTCACTTGCTCCCGTGCACCTCAACAGTTGGCAGGTGGAGAGTCGGCAGGTGGGGGGTGGGGGGGCGTTTATTTTGTGGAGCATGTAGCAGGCTGTCAGACATCACCCGCTGTGGCAGCCTTGTGTTTATCACAACCACCTTTTCATTTGTTTTCTCCTCTGTAACCGCGGCAGAGCTTCCTCCATCTCACACCTCTCCAGGTGCCCCTCCACCTCCACAAAAGCCTCCTCCTCCTCTTCCACCTCGTCTCTCCTTCAGTGTCATTGTAATGTAGCTGCATCGCTCTCATCGACTCCCATTGCACTTGACTTCTCCTTGATTTGAGCGCCTTCCCTCAAGCTTTTTTTTTTCTCCATCCATTGTCTCGCTCCCTCCCACCTTCTCTTTTTTTCTTTCTCAGCTTGTCCTCTTCACTCTGTTCTTGCTTAGTTTTGTTGAGGGGGAGGGGCTTTGCTAAACACTAGCCACTACACATTGGACCGAAATTTAGATATTCTATCAACCTAAACTTGCTGTGGCAATTTCAATCTCTATCCTTAACCCTTAGTGCTCAGGTGAACCCTTGGTAAATGACTGTGGGAATAATACACAACTCCTTATATGGACATCCTGGGGGGTGTGTTTATAGGTCATATATTCAGGCTTTACAAAAGGATGTGTTGTTGAGTCAAAGTCATGATTAATTTTATATCGCATATTTTCAAAAATAAATAAATAAATAAATGGGAGTAGCGATAAAGTGGAAAAGTTCATAAAAACAAGTCAACATTTCAGATGTGTTTATATAGTAGGTGAAAATGAAAAATGTTTTTTGTTTTTATTGGACTGTCTATAGGTTGTGCTAAAAAAAGGATATATGACACTCCATACATTCTTTTAGGCTCATTTTTTTAGGTTCTAGCTAAGTTAGGTTCTTAGCGTACGCAGATGAAGTAGACCTATATATGCGCAACTACTTTGCGATACAAACGAAACTTGTTGATGTGATATTGTGTCACTGGTGCCATACTGCTGTTAAGGTCTGCAAAAGTCTTGCTCTGTTACCTGGTTAGCGCCTTCAGCTAAGCACAGTGGTGTATGGGTGTCAAAGTTAGCTGTGACTTCACTGGGTATCTGGTTGCCTGATCTCACATTCCGGACACGTCAAGGTAAACACTTAGCCGCCGGCGAGTTTGAATGCTTAGCTAGTGCGCTAACAGTTGTTTAGCGGTTTATTTAGTCTTTTTTGTTGTCGTAAACATATGCACAGGAAAGCTGGTAAAGCTTTGCACAAATGCTTTACATTACTTCACTTAAGCTCATGTTCTCTATTATCATTATTATTATTATTATCGTTATTATCTATTGCTATTATCTACTGTTGCCATGAGTCTCATTTAGCTTTCCTGTAGCTAACATTGGCTAGCTTCTATTATTTAGCAGTGTGTTAACTTAGTATTTTTTTCCAGATTCGTTTTAACATAGTAATGGAAAAAAGCAGCCTAAATGCTCGGTGTTTTAAGGCGTTAATAGCCCAATTTGAATCAAAATATATGGCATAGAAGCACATCAGGTCATCTGAGGTAACTGCCGCCTGGTCCAGGAGAGGGCACTGTGAGCACAGCTTGGTCTTAGACCCACACAAATTGGACAGTGACATTTTGTTGTGAAAAATCAGAAAAGAGCGACAGCCCTGACATGTTTTCAACCAAAACACAAGTCTAGAAAATAGAGAATTTAGCCTTCAAATATATTAACTGGTTCAGTTACAGATGTCTTTGTCCTCTCCAGACACAGTAAAAAAAAAAGAATCAACCACCCACACGTCTATAGTTACAAGCCAGCCCATCGACAAACACAGGCTCACCCTGTGACTTAACAACCTCTCTGCTCATCCTGCATCCTCCCCTCTGTCTCCACTCACAGCAGAAAGCTGAGAAAATGATTTTATTTGCCCATTTCTCTGGCTCCTCGTCAGCACTGCCGCTGCGTCCTGGCTGCCAAGGTGAAATCTGAGGCTCGCTTCCAGAAAGGCAACAGACACATGAGGCATTTTACCAGGAGGAGAAGGGGGGTGAAAAAGGTGGACAAATGCTGTGTGAGAAAATGAAACCGCATTTTCTTCAACAACGGGAGGTCACCAATTCTTACTCTATTTCCCAAACAACTAGACAACATGTTGCTGTGATGCTGTTTGTCTTTGTTTGTGGGCTAGACAGAGACAACAGAAGGCAAACGGAATGTCTACTTTTATTGGGTGCCATCCTTTGCATGTGTTTGAATTTGTCTGTGTGAAACCAGGCAAGGTGCAGTTCACTGATTCAGGTTAAATCAGGTGACTTTTAAGACTCTGGAAAAACATTTCTTTAAAGCAACAACAACAACAAGATGAGAAGTAACAGAAAAGACGCATGACGCTGCATACGGTTAAACTTACAAAGTATTTTGCAGAATGTTGTTCTTTTTTCTTTTTTTTTTCAATAAAGCTGCTGTAATCTAAATGGACTGAACCATATATTATTATCGCCTAAAGCAGCCACAGCTGTTTTTCAGTACAAAAGCACTTTCAAACCCACTGCTGAGCAAATTGTGGTCTTTTGAAAATTATTTAGAACTCAGGATTAAGGAAGGAGTTACTGCAAGCTGTAATTAACTGATAAATGACTGTCTTGTGCTTTGTTCCTCATCTCTAATATGTGTAGCTATGTATTATTTTACGATATTTTTTATTAACAACACATGCTAACTGACCGTGGCAGAAGAGATCGATATTTTAATCTCACTGACTTCCTAGTAAAATATAAGATTAAATAAATTTAATGAAAAGTAAAAAGACTATTGGAATTAGATTTACATGATAACTTTGTTGAATGTCTACCACATGTTTAAATGAGCTGTTAAAAATACAAGCAAAACAATTTGTGCGTTTTCTTAACGATGATTGGATACTTTTCTTCTTCTGCCTCCAAACAAGTTATTAATTAAAATGCATCTTTTATGGGGCCAACTGTGTTTTTGCTGTGGATGTTTTTCCCCAGGTTTTTAAGCAAATCATAAGAATAAGGTTTTCTGCTGTGTCTTGGAAAAATACAAGTATAATTTTGTAGCAAATGCGACTTCTTTAAAAAGTGCTGATTTAGACACAAACGCAGGAATATACAGGGACAGTCCCAAGTTGAGTGTATGTTTTTGTCTTTATGGGTTTTTCATTTTCAAGTACACCCAATAGGAACAGTGGGAAATGGATTTTCTTGAAAACTTAAGGTTATATATGTAATGGGAATAGGTCCAGATTAGATTGTAGTTGGTTTAACATTTGAGAAAAGCTTTAAGCACAGTTTGTTCTTCAGATGATTATAAAGTAAATGCAAGTCCTTTCTATCGAGCAGAAGATAAAATATGAATTGTCACCCCCAGAGTTTCTGCGGTTTAAGGGACAGCTGACACTGAGGTCAGCTGTCCCTCTTGACCCAGTTACCTACAGGCCAAACCCTGCTAAGCCCATAAATGTGACAACAAGGAACGTATGTGTGGCTGTCACAAGCGTTCACATGTGTGTCTTTGACGTGGGAAAGAAAAAAAAATGGTGTGGAGGGGGATTACAACTCTGGTATGTGAATCACAGCATGCCCTTTCATTAATCTGCAATCAGAATCTTGTATTCTACGCTGTTCTGTCTCCTCGTTCGCCTCCAACACCACCACGATGTCGAACCCTGACAACAGTGGCTGGCAGGGCTTTCATGAATAGACAAACCTGCACAGAAATACAGTAACCAAGGGTGATGGCTATTGGCGTATTGACTCCCGCTTTGTACAAAGAGCTCATGTGAGACATATTATAAATAGGACCTCTCAGTTTCTGCATAAAACAAGACAAGAAATCATTATGTTGCTGAGGAGCCATTTGAAGTGGCTGCAGACCTGTAAACACTGGATACAGTGAGATTTGGTTTCCCAGCAGGTGGGTGGTTTATTATTTGGCAAATGGAGGAAATAATCAACAGCTTTACTTTTTACTTTCAGCTCAAGTCAAGTAAAATTTCCAACTCACAAACCCCGACATAGGACTTCAAAATGGCTGCCACTCACGTCAAAAGTTAGTTAATTCATTTTTCACAAGTTAGTTATTTCGCAAACAATGCTAATGATGACACCTTTGCGTACATATTTTTTATTTACTTTTTCGACTTCGACTTCCGAAGGAAGGCACCTTAACAGTCAGACAGCTAGCAGCTGTCACTTCATGCTAATAAGTGCATGACCCCATTGTGTCATCTTTTACATCATAATCTCGATGCTACAAGTCTTTTCAAGTCAACTTTCCATTAAGTCAACTTTCCATTAACTTAAGTCAGAACTTGAAGGATGTTTTTAACGTCACAAAGAACATCTCCTTTATCCTCGTGAGCAGTTATTAACTCATTACATTTTGGATAATCCAGAGAGACAAGAAAATAATTTCTGTAAACGATGGATGTGGCTTTGTTTTATGATTCAATTTACAGTAGTTTCTTTAGTCATTGTTCTACATAGTGTGTGCCACAGATGAAGAAACGGAACATTTACCTCCACACTTCTTATTTGGAAAAGAAAAAGGTGTGTCTACAAGGCAATTGTTTTATCGAAACTGGGATTAAATAATATGGTTTTGTCATTTAATACAATAAAATATATCTTTATTATCCTTGAGGGGCTATTTGTATTCACACATATCTAACAGGCAGAAAGAGTACAAATGAAAAGAAACGACAGTGCAAACAACCAAAGGATTATTTCAAATAATATGAATATAATTAGTAAAATGATGATAATATTCATTATAAAGAAAGCAAAGAGAAGCAACACAAGACTTTCAAGAAGAGGTCAGATACAATTCTCACCTTTTTATCATCCGGCAGCATCGGCACCCCATTTGGCCAGCTTTGTGGAGGAGCTGTGGAGGGACATAAACAAAACGATGAAGCTAATCACCACATAAAGACTCTTTGAATACTACAAAACATGCATATTTCAACTTTGTTGGATGACTTTATCCCATCTGTGTCTGAACTTCTTCATCAAGGAACGGTTGCTGTTACCTCCACACACTAAGGATCAGCATTTTAAAATACTATATTACAATAAAGTACAATCATTGTTGAAATACAGCCTCTCTGTCCTCTACACACATGCAAACAGACCCAAATAAAGAGACCAACCAACCTCAGACTTCTGCAATGCTAGCATTACAAAGCAGTTTGTCCAATTCAAAGTCATCACAGACGAAGGAATCATGTTAGATTGAAATAGTGGGGAAAAAAACGTGGCACAGCCAGTATATTCACAATTTGAATTTTCATTTGCCGTTACATAAGGTTGCCAAACCTGAAAAGCCTCATTAGAATCATGACCCATGTTTAGTCTGTCCAATGCCACACAAACACAGACACACTTTGACTGAGTCCCGGACAGTTATTGATCGGTCAGCTCACCATCTTTGACATGTGAGTGGTTTTTAAATGAAGGCTGTTTCAGGGACCTATTGAAGATTCACCTCATCAGTCAAGTTTCTGCCTTGCCCTTGGTCTCTTTGGTGTTTGAACACGAGGATGAAAACTCTGTCTGCCTGAAGCACCGATAAAGATTTTATTGCACCCATCACCGCTGTGCGGGTGCGTATTGAAGAGCGTGTATCTATGTGCAACGTTGGTGTGACCTTTTCTACTCCCGGTGGTGTGTTTCTTTAGGCTTTGGCATTTCATTGCCTGGGTAAATAATTAATCACTGAGTCCTGAATGGGTTCGTCTGCAAGCAAAGGAGAGTGAGGGCACCAGAGGTAGAGGACACAGTATCTCACTGTGGAGTAAAAGACAGAAACCAGACATTTCTACTTTTAACATCAACTTCATGATCGTGATATCCTTTTCTTTACCTTCAGACAAATCTGTGAAAAAAAAAATCAAATCAGGATGGAATTGAAGAGCGCAATCATATGTGGATCATGTCTGGATGACATTGGTGCTCAACAGATGATGAATCCCGGAGTCCTGCAGAGAGCGTAATGCCTCAATCATTAATGACACGCAACTGCGCTGTAGTGTCACCTCATTACAAAAGCTATTGTCACCAAACAGCTGCACTTTACAATATTGTTTACAAAAATGTGAGAGTTAGGACAACTCTGTAACAAGTTGCCATTGTGTAATTTTCCGTCCATCCATACATTTTCTACCGCTTTATCCTTCACATGAGGGTTGTGGGGATCCCAGCTGACATAGGGCGATAGGCGGGGTGTATAATTTTGATTTAAGAAAAAAAGGCTGAGTTAATACAGCTGGGTATTGTATATATAAATGGTTTAATAGCAAACTTCATTTTTATTTTAAACATGAGTAAAAGGTGCTTATGTGAGGTAATAGCAGCTCTTGTTGACTAGCCACACTAGGTTGTCGAGTTCCAAGTGTTTCTTTGTCTGAAAACATCCATTCACATTGTTATGTTATATTTGACAAGTTTAAATAAACTTAAATAATTGCTGAAATATTAGTGTCTGCTCCTGCGGTCATTCATTTTCACTGACCAGTTTTTGTTTGTATTATTCCTGTTCATTTTCAATCTGCAGTAAGGACAAGCAACAATGATGTAACAGGCTTCTCTTAAGCTCTGGGACTGTATGTCTTTGTGCAAAGTCCTGGAGGGAACAGGCCTCGAGATCCAGGTGGGTTTGCTTGGGAGATTGGTTTGAAAAATGCATGGGGGACCAATGTAAAATGCTCTCTGTGTTCTTGTGTTGTTGTCGGGTAGAAAGCAATTACTAAATGAATCGCCATATATTGTGATGATTGATTAATCAGTTAGAGTGTAATTTTTTAAAAATTATTTAAGTAAATGTTTCAGCTTCTAACGTGCTATTATTTTTCCAGACATTTGATGTTCTCAAATGTCTGGATTTGTTAAACCAAAACACCAACCAAAAATGTCATCATTTCCAGATCTGGGAAACAACAACCAACATTATTCAACTGTCCATTCAACCATTATTTTCTGCCATTTTAGGGACCAAACAAAACAGATTAGTCAATTATGAAAAATAATCATTAGTTGCAGCCAGAGCTGAGCTATAAACACTACAAGCTGCCAAACAAACTAGGCTGTCAAACAGGCTTTTTTTATCGAGCTTTGTCACATTTTCTGGCTTTGCATTAAAGAAATTGCACAATTTATGCAAAAGGGACGAAATGTGAAAGATATTTCATGAATCGTCTTTAAATCTGCTGCTGTGCATTCTGAATGCACAGCCAGTGGTGAGTTAAGTCAAATTCAGACACATCTCTGAGTCCTCTGTTATCGTCCTAACAGTGACTGCTTGTGATGTGAGCTGGGCTT
This sequence comes from Solea senegalensis, assembly GCF_019176455.1. Classification (NCBI taxonomy): domain Eukaryota; kingdom Metazoa; phylum Chordata; class Actinopteri; order Pleuronectiformes; family Soleidae; genus Solea; species Solea senegalensis. The sequence continues at coordinate 12,212,460 of NC_058023.1, read as the reverse complement.
CACTGTAACCTGGTTACACTCTCACTGGGACCTCCAGCACATTCACATCCACCACCATGAAACAACCACAAGTGCAGAGCAGTTCAGAGCACCGGAGCAACCCAACTCTTCGACAGGCTGCGCTTTCAAAAGAGGAGCCCGTTTCACACACTGTTGCTCTGCCGAGTACCCACCCAGATGAAGTGTCTCTTATCTTCCACGAGCTCAGCAAGGGAGGAGCTAATTTCCCAGTGGGTGTTGGGAACAATCACATTCATGGCGTGTCATATTAGAACAGACAGAGCACTGCAGTCACCACTAAGTTTGGTGACTGCAGGCACTAACTTTTGTCCCGAGTGATCCGATCACGTCCAAATCTGCACTAAGTACAGTTACAGGTCAAAAAGCTTCCAATCCACCGTCCTCTGACCTGCTTTCTTTTCCTTTTTTTACACTACTAAACGCCCATGTATTGATTTAATAATCATCACATTATCGTGTCATTTTTTTCCTAATGATTAAAATTAGGGGTGGATCAAAATATCGATTTGGTGATATACTGTTGTCCTTCACGCAATACGATAATCAATACGCCAGGGCAAATAGATAATAATTGAAGGTGCTCTAAAGGCTAGTATCACTCACCAGGTGTCGCTATTTCTCCTCAAGGCAGCACAAGGGTAAACTAATAGCAGAGAAAGCTACTTTTAACACAGACATTTTGTTTTCTTAAGTTACACAAATATCGTGACGTGTCTCTATATGATTGTCTTGCATTATATTGATCATCACAGAATAATTGTGTCACGATATTATTGATATCGTGGACCATGTATTGCATATCGTATCGTGAGCTTCCCTAATTAAAATATTATTTCTAGTTCTAAAACCATACCAAGTATAGATTTCTTTCACTCTTTCCTATCTCTCTCTCTCTCTCTCTCTCTCTGTCACTTGCGCAGACACGCACACACAAACACTTCAACATCAGACACGTCTGTACAGTCAGAAAAACATCACGCTAGCGAACAAACCAGGGCTGTTAATAACTAATATTAATCAATTCTCCTCAATAAATGAACTGATGAAGAATCGACTATTATTTAACCAACATCAGTTTCTTTTACTGTGTGTCATTTCAATGGACTTCACATAAGGTGCAGTTTTGATTTACACCAGCAGAGGGCGATGATCAACAAAAGCATTGACTTAATTAGCAGGAGAAGAAGTGAAAATACCTGGAAGTGAAACTAGATGGAGTGACCTCTGAGGTGCACTTTAGCTGGTACATAGTGCTGCCATGATGCTACTGATGTTTGTGGACCACTAGCTTTCAAACACACCCCACAGCGCTGAAACTGAAGTTTGAAAAAACTTTCTTCTCTGGACGTAACCCCGCCTTCTCCCGGGTTAGTCAGGTAAGATCTTTGTATCCCACAATCATCAGAGGGAGAGATTTTATCTGTGGCTTAAGGACAGGACAAGTGCTGTTTCCGCAAATGTGCAATGTTTAATATTTAAACTAAGTAAAAGACGTACGTAGAACAGTTGTAATGTTAAGTGTTACTCGGAATAACTCAGAGCTGGGCCTTTTATCATCTCATTGCTCATAATTCTGCTACTGCTACTGCTACTGCTGCTGCTGCTGGATTCAACCACCACCAACTTCTGTTTCCTTGTTGTGTGGTCGCATTTCTTTCCTTGTGCATTATGTATATTTCATATCAATGATATGTGTCTGCAGCTTCCCGCTCTCTGCTGTACCCTGGGGTGTGTTTTAATGTGCTGCTTGCCTCAGAAAACAGCAGGCAGCGCTGATTCCTTTGCCGAGCATCCTCGAGCTGAGAGGCTCCTCTGCTAAACACGACTGCATATCTGTCTGTTCCAATAAATAGTCCCGAAAACCCTTTGACATAACTGTCTCCAACTTGAACGGTCATGAATTGATTATGAGTATGAATACGGCGAGTTCTCCCTCAGTATAGACACTGGACTTTTAAACGCAAACTGTACTTTGGGTTGAATATAACTTTTGTAAATGTAACCACAGGTTTTCATTAAAAATGTCAAGTTTCAAATTAGATCATCCCCTTATTTAATTTGCCAATTTATATGATATTTAAAACAGAGCAAACTATAGCATTTTAGCATTGCGGTGGTTTTTAGTATCTTTTTGCTTATTGTTTTGGTTTCAGTCACGGAAGCAAGGTTGGATCATAAACTGAAAAAAAAGGGCTAAGATTAAGTGCATGTACTGAATATTGTATGGAACCCTGCCCATACATGGCACTTCCCATGCCCGAGTCGACCTCACTCACTCACGCTAAACCGCAACAATATACGGAGCCAAGCCTTCATATCGTGAGGGAACTGCACTCTGTATATTGTAGTCATTTATTTGTAGCTCCATTTATTGGAGCCGTGGAGCTCCGGCTGGAGTGTGAGTGCTAGCCTGGGGCCGGGGGCCGTGGAGCTCCGGGGAGTTCTCACAAGGAGCAAATGCCATACATGGGTGGCCTGGGTAGCACTGGGGAGGGAAAAATATTGCGAGGGAACGCTAAAGTTTGGTCTAAAACTATTTCCCACCATGACCCTACCTGGGATCTCAGGTAGGGTCGCCTCACTCATCTTCTCCCGCATTATCCTTCACATTCTGTCTGTATGTGAGCCCGACTTCTCAAGTAATAATGACAGTTTTATATTAGATACTAGATGATATTGTCAATCAGCCCTGTGCTCACGTGATGGATGTGAGTAGCTTAACAACAGGTTAACCCAGGCATGCGCAGCAGGCAGCTGTTTTCTTTCAAAAATCTCAGAAATGACACCGTACACAACTTCCCCAGCTCCTAACGACATACAGAGACAAAGTGACTGATTAGATACTTAACAAGGTGAAGCGTTTAGCAGCCAAAGAGCAAAATATTTCCCTTAGGATTTGGTGCAGACAGAAAACATTCATAAAACATGCATTCATCAGGTGGCCACAAACACTCCACTCCAAATAAATGGAAATGCCGCTCATACATAGTTACGTGGTGTATAATTTCTTTTAAGAGGCACAGACGAGCACTAAGCGTGACATATAATGACATCATTTAATTGCCATTGTAAAGACCTGCATTTCAATTAAACGGCCTAAGGAAAAAAAAAAACCTACCACACATAATTTATGATGTATAATATGAGGATAAAACATTTATGCACAGTTGTTAATTCCCATAGCAAAGTGCATGTTGATGAAACAACACTACAAAAAAGAAAAAGACCAGTATGAATGTAAACCATCGCACAAAACGCAGCAGACACTGTCGTACAAAACAACCATTTTTAAGATTATTCAGCCTCAAAGTCAGACTCATGACTTTCCCTCTGGTGTCAAATCATGAGAATTTAATGATCTGTGGAAAAGCTGAAGGCAGCGTTTTTGTGTGAAAAGTGGACACGGCAGTGAATAGAGCAGATAATTTGAGGTACATGAAATGCAAACTCTTTTTATTCATCAAGGAATGCTGTTTACTCTTATTTTCAAGGTGACGCAGATCTGTGATTTGAATCGATTAAATACATGTAAAGTATGTAAATTTGTAATCTTCACAGTGGAATTACATTCTATGCTGGTTTTTTTTTTTTACTAAATGAAGTTAAAGTCATGTAAATGTTCTCGTTTGCTGCATATTTGCATAGAGTTTTTTCAAAGTTACCTTATTATACAGGATTAGTTTGTGACTCCCTATATTTATATGATAAATAAGGTTTTTTTTAAAGTAAGATCCAGTGTCAGAGAAAACGACTAAAAACTGGCTGAATGAGTTGGGACAAAAAAACCTGGTTTGCATTGAAATGGCACTGGGTTGCAAATTTGCAAGGCAAAAAAACTGGCTCTGGGTTGACTGAGTGCTGACAACATAGTTGTGGTGTAACCTGCCTTGGGCTAATCATTCTGCTGCTGGTCAGCAGAAACGGCTCACAGTCAGAGGGGAACTAGTCCTGCAGGACAGAGTTAACACCGAACAGCTGGCAACGCTCCTGCACGCTGCACGAGGCCCATGAGTAACTCACCAGTCACATCACAGCGTTAAAAGTCAAAGAAAACTCCCAAGAAGAAAATGATAAAGCAAACATTTCTATCAGGGCAGGCTGCTGTGCATTCTGGCTCCTGCGTTTCTGCTTGCGTCTGTCATCTTTTGTCACGCCGTGTTTGCAGAGTTAATAGCTTTAGATAAACATGGAGAGGAAGAGGACAAGAAACTGCACGGCACGCCAGTGAACACCCTTACAGTGGAAAGTTTTAAAGTTAGCTTTGGGTAAAGCACTTAAAATGGATCTTAAACTAAAACTTGATTCAGTATCTCTTGTAGAGTCAGCCATGTTGCAAATAAAAGGCTTAGTCTGTGCTGGGTTGCCTATTTTATCGTGGTATTGTTTTGCTGTCGGTTCATGTTCCCTCTTTCTCTTGTTCTCACCCTGTCCTCCTATTTCATTTTTTATTTTACTTTAACATACTACCCCCATTTTTCCTCTCACCACAACTGTTCCGAGGCAGATGGCTGCACATCTTTGAGTATGGTTCTGGCAGATGTTCCTTTTCTTGTACAATAACATAAACTAAAATAGAATAAAAACATACCTTTTCCAGCTGATAGAACATATTAGCAATAATCACTGAAAAGTTGGGTTTCATATTATTATTATGATGATGATACTGTAAGCTGATTTTTACTGAGTTGCCTTTTCCTGGCTCTGATTTACGTTCCTTCTGTTAAAAGCAGTGGCACGGTGTGTCGACCTTTTGGCTTTTATTTTGAAGGCAAGATCGGATGTGGTTTCTGTGTGACGCATGAACAGTTTACTGTGTGATGCAATTAACCCAAGATGTGACCCAAAATGCCCATCTTTTAAATATCTTTGGAAAACTGCTTTAATCTGCATTTTTTTTATTCAGCAAAATCTGTAAAAGTAGGAATAAGCTCATGAAGTTCCTTTTTTCTTTTTCATCCAAAGGTTTATTCTCTTTAGTTTGTTGATGACTTTCTTTTTTCATGCATGTATACTAGTATATACATTACTTTAATTGTGCTGCAGGTCAGACTTCCCATGTAGATTGGAGAGACAGGCCATTAGTGTTGTACAATAACTGCTTACTGAAATTGTGCATTTATAGCAATTCTATTTTATCAGATGGAAGTAAAAATGGCATCGATTAACAGCCATCAAGTGTGAAGTTGTTTAAAAAAAGGTTAAAAAGCAATATCCGATAAATATCTGGTTGGTAGAAATTCACGATTGTGATGTCAGTATTGCATCACACCCATACAATTGGTATGAATTCATCCAGATGAGAAAGCCTTGCCAGGATTCTCTCTTTAATATTCTTTAATGGACACTAAATATTAGCTCACAATTTGAACGGGGAACAGTTAAACGAGGCAGAAAGTTATAAACGTAGTGTGACGTGCGACTCATGCCAACCTGCCTGTAATGAGCTTTTTCTCTCGGCCTCTAAAGTCTCCCTCGAGTTTCACTGCGAGCAGCAGCGTATGACTGAAACCCACATCAGAGCATCCAAGGACCAATCATGTTTTTCCCCTGGAGACGTTCCAAAGTCCCAATGAGAACACGGATTCAATCTGTGCATGGAATGACCATCACTCATTCAGATATTGGCCATTGTTGGCTGGCAATTATAGTTCTTTATCTGCTGCCTCTGCCATTCAATATATTATATATTGCCCCTTTTTTATGATAGGGAAGATGGTGGCATGATTACTGAGCAGTGCTGGCAGGCAGCTTGGCCCAGCTCCCATTTTTCGCTTCCTGGTTGTTGTTGTTTTTTTTTTCCCTTCAGAGGAAATTGAAACATTTCATCTTGGGGAAACAGGTGCAATAAAAGTGAGATTGCTGTAGAGTGTCCCCTAAATGTGTATTGGATTAAAATCCAGTGGAAACCCATGGACCTGGCAGTTGGAGACATTTTCTGAGCGATTGCTGTAGGTGGAAAATTTAATCCAGAAAGATAAGGCCTCAGAGTAACTCTTCTTCTGGAGAGTGCTCAGTTGAAATTGATTTAATCTGTTGAAAGTTTCATTTGGGGTTATTGCATGTGGGTGGAGCAGTTATTTTCCTAACAATAAATGGTTTTATTTTCCAGGGCAGTGAAAGAGCGGTGGTGAAACTCCCAATCCTTTCAAATGGGAGGAGAAAATGTATGCTCCTTGTATGACTTCTTATTTTAGATTTAGTTATCTCATTTTGGATATCTTAAGATGAAGGTGACATCTATTGGTGAGACGACGGATTTTAACAAA